>NC_040906.2:120949446-121611022 GCF_004126475.2 Phyllostomus discolor
TATAACAATATTTTTATTTTTCTTGATTTATCATAATTTCAGAGGTTTATTTGTTCTTTTGTAATAGCCTAGCAGTGTAAAAATTTAATAATGTAAAAGTCCTGTTCTTTGATCTTGGATTATGAAAATAATTCAAATGAGTTCATGGAGACTTAGCTATTAAGCCTGAAAATAATCTGTATCTTACAGTGTTGTTATAAGGATTAAATGAATTAATTATAAAATATTAGAAGAGCTTTTGGAACATAGGAACCATTCTCTCTCTCTCTCTCTCTCTCTCTATATATATATATTTAATGAATTAGTTATAATGCTGTTATTTTACATATATATTTTCATGATAAACATCTAAATATTTTAAAACAACATTATGAGAAAATTATGAAGAAACAATTGTACTTATAATTTTAATATTTCTTATTAAAAATTTATCTACCTAAAAAATAAACCACATAATATTTCAATAACACATTTAATAAAGTTTATTAAATCTTTATAAACAGGTAATATTGAATATATACCTTCCTTTAAAGAACCTTCTTATTATTTTCAAATATACTTGGACTGTCTCAAAAATTAACTCTGTAAGAACCCACAAAACAAATCTTCATTAATTTCAAAGAAAATAATGTATTAAATATATTTTCATGAATTTGGAAATCAATAACAACAGACTCTTCCAAAAAATGTACATCTAGAAACAGAAAAAACAAATAATAAAAACAAACACAATTCTATTATAGAGAAAAATCATAAAAAATAATTACAAAACAATGTACTTATGAGCGCTAATAAGAGTTAAACATTTACATTTCAAAAGTTGTGAGAAGTTGCCTAAGTGATGATTAAAGGACAATTTCTTTTTTTAATACAGTCATAAGAAAGCACATAAGATGGACAGCAGTACCAAATAAGAATAAAATATATGCAAAAATGTAGCAAGAGTAAAAGTTAAAATATTAAAAACAAGAATAGAGAAAGTAAACAATAACAAACAATAAAATAGCAGAAATAATTTAGATGAAGAAATTTTAAACATCAACAGAGTTGAAAGGCTTTGTGGTTGATGAAAGCTCATCCCAAAAGTAATATACAGTGGAAAAATGAAACAAAGTACAATGGAAATATCAGTATATGTTAATGAGTTTTAAAAGGCAAATTTTTTCTTTCTCAGGACTAAAAGTGACAGAGTAACAACTATTATGTATCTTATCAGAGGTTTCTTGCTATCAACACAATCATCATTGGTGATGTTGACCTTAATCATTTAAATAAGGTGATAGCTGCCAGGTTTCTCCACTGTAAAGTTACTGTTTTTTATTTCCTCTCTATATTCCATGTCCCTTGGAAGTAAGTCACAAAGTCCATCCAGCCTCTGAACTGGGCTGTGAAAAGATTCACAAAGAGAAGAAAGTGCAGAGAATAAAGGTTTTATTTTACTTTCCCAAGAGAGGGAAAGGGCTAGGTGCAGGGATATCCCAGCCTTGAGGTGTAGGGACTGTGAGTTTCTATCAGGCAATGGGGTGGTTGTAGTGCAGGATGTTTCAGTTGGGTTGCAATGTGTTATCTTTAGGTGCAGGGTCCAGTGTTCCAGTTTTTGTGCTCTGGTATTTCTTGTTTCCTAAGTTCCCGGAGCCTCTGCACCTTCAGGGTGCTTCCAGTAATTTTCCTGAGAATAAAGGTTCACAAAGCAATTTGGTTCAGTCATGCTTTATGGGGTCCAGCTAGCTCTAGCAAAGAGGGCCTGAAAAGGGGGCTTTTGTCCTATTACAGCCCACACACAAAGGGAGCTAAAGGGAGAGGTGTAGATCTCTTTCACCTCTAGGCAAGGGGAATATTACCTTACATTTGAAAACTTTTTTGGTAAGATCTTTCTCTCCCTTTACTTATTTATGCAATCATTTATTATTATCAGTAGATGACACATGCATATTTATTTTGTACTCTGGGTTGTAATCTAATGCCAACTTTGACCACTGAGTTTTTCCAGGTCTACTGTTGTGTTCCTTTAGCATGCCCCTTTGTTTTTTGAGCACTTCCTTGCTTTCTGTCATTATGAGATGCTCTAGACTCATCAAGTATTTTCTCTGCTCCAACCTTGGAATCAGGCATTTCTTTCTTTTTTTTTTTTAAGATTTTATTTATTTATTTTTAGAGAGGGAAAGGAGGTGGGGAGAGAGAGAGAGAGAGAGAAACATCAATGTGCGGTTGCTGGGGGTCATGGCCTGCAACCCAGGCATGTGCCCTGGCTGGGAATCGAACCTGCGACACTTTGGTTCGCAGCCCGCACTCAATCCACTGAGCTACGCCAGCCAGGGCGGAATCAGGCATTTCTTTAAGAAGCCTGAGCATTGTTAAAGAATGTTATTTAGAAATGAAGACCTGGACACCCCAGGGGTATGTGCTTGCTACCCCTTAGGTGTGACTTCTCCAGGCTTTCTTAGGAGACAGATCTAAAAATATATGTAATACATATTTAATAATACATGTAATATGTTATTACATGTATTAATTATGTTACAATTATATTGTGTTAATCACATTGTATTATGTTAATATATTATATCATGTAATATATTACATAAGATATGTGTAATATATATAATTTGATGTATGTAATAATATATATATGTACTAACATATATGTATTTCCATAGTTATGTCTGTATCACTCCCTAAGTATATATATTAAGTTAAACATGAGATCACACAATTACCACCGTTCTAAATCGGTACCTAGCCCTCACTACTTATGGTACTTTTGTGGAATTTCTCTAACAGTAAGAAAACTGGCATTCAACACCCTCCATCCATTTATTCTTTTGCACATTCTCAACATACATGAAAAGCAGGTTTAGAACAGTTAATCTGCACCCTCTACCCCCACTCCCGGGAACAACAAATTTATCAACTCACTTTTATTGTGTGAAGTCCCTGAGCAGTACAGGTTTCTTTGTTTCTACAACACAACCCAAGTTACCCTGATGCAAACAAAGTTAAACAAGAGCTTTCAGTAGTATTTATTGTGTTATCATGTTTTCCAAGAAGTAGGCTATTCTTAAAGGGATTAAAACTTAATGGCATTTTGTATCTTGTTAATTTTATAAGTTTGACCTTTACAAGACTTGGACCTTGATAGTGTTTAACAAGCCAAGGTCTTCAGTGAGTGTTTTTCCATTCAAACATGGATCAGTCCAAGATTGCAGCTAAAAGCAGACGTGGTTTAGGATGACTGACAGATAATTCTTCCAGGTCAACTGGACTGTGCTTAAGGAGCACCCTCTTCCAAATTGGCTTTATGTATGACCTTGTTACAGCTCTGTAAATGCTGAGATACTAATAATAGGAACTTACCTTATGAGAAAAAATCTAATTTTTAACATATAGATTTTTGTGGAAACAAGAACTACTGTTTGATTTAAAGAGGTAGGTTAGAGGAAGGCCTAAAAAAGATACCAGTTTGCAACAAGACATGTGTTTCTTTTCTTTAATTTTTTTACAGGGAGTTCCCGGAAATATTTGAAATATCTAAGGAATCTTAAATTGAGATAAAAATAACTGAAGCAAATATTTATATCTTGGTTGTGTAGCTATTTTAATATTGCTTTTTACATAGATGCTAATTGAATTAAAATGCATTCTGAAACTAAGCAAAAGGAAAATAAGCAAGTCACAGTGTTAAAACTGGAGCATTGGAAACTGCTCAGAAATATTACCAAAAATAAAGGAAAGGAAATGAGGTCAGGAGGGTTGGGTTTGCCAAAACGAACTTAGCCTATTTCAAAATTTGCTTGAGATTACCCTTTCCTGTCAAGAAAAGGGGATGTATTTCTATTTTTCTCCCTACACTTCCCTTCTTTTTCCCTGAAATGCATTCCCTTCCACGTCCAGGACCCTGACATGAATCTTAGATACTAATATTAAAGTTTAGCTACAGGGTGATTTAAATGGATTTTGGTAGATAACTAGAACATCTAAGAATTATGCTTATCAGGTTTTGAAACTACAGTGACTTCAAAACCCAACAACAAAATTAAGTTTTAGTGAAAAATTTACTATTATGAAATAAAATATGCACAGGACAAATTTTAAAAATTGTGAAAAGGTACCATTAAAAGATATTTTAATGAATTTAAATCATGGCTCACACAAATATAAAGCGAATAAAATTTACATGGTTTTACTTGTTATATAATCAGTGGACATATAAAATATGACCACTTCAAAAGCAAAGTCAAGGAGTACATGTTTATAGACGATCAGAAAGCGAATTTACAAAGAGATGTAGTATCATGTCACAATCACCTGCCGGCAGTGACTGCAGAACGCTGTGGATGGCTTGTCAACTCGGGAGAAAAACATACACAGAGACAACCAAGTCCTGTGGGGAAGTAGGAACAGAATGGCCACCCTCCCTGGTGGGGAGAGCGCCCCATTCCCCCACCAGAGAGGCTTTTTATTGGTTTCGTTTGAATAAAAATTCAGGTAAAAGCTCATTGCTCATTGCTAGGAAGTAAGGATCAAACAATAGATAACAAGGAAGTCTGAGGGCCTATTTTGGGTCAGGATCAAAGAGCTGTAAAACTTTAAGGAACAAACTAACTTCCTCCTTGGACCCTTCTCATTCAACTGAGAGCATTCTAAACAAAGAAGGTTTCACAGGAATTTACATATTCTTTCTTAGGCCTGATCACCCGGGGAACCCGCCCTTTTCAGCACAGAGCTGCACCACCCTGTCCTTGTTTCAGGCTTAGGTGGAGCAAGGGAAGTAAGGAAGCCAAGGATAAGGAGATTTTCTCCCAGACGAGGAAGACTCAGGCTATATCACAGCTGAGGAGCGAGGGTCCATCACCCCCTTTTGCTGTAGCCCCCAAAGCCCTTTCTTGGGGGCCTCCCACGTGATCGTGCCTGTCTTAGCTCGTTCCCCAATTGGGGAATCTTACTGTCCTTGGCTAACTGACCAAGCTTTGGAGTTCAGTTATGAATGAAGCAGCAGAAGCAGTGCTCCTGCCAGGGAGATAAGCTTTTGTATCCTTGCTGGCTGACGGTCCAAGGCCACTCCCTCAGCCTTAGCCTTGGGGGTGGGGGGGGGCGCGGTTACAGCTTCTGATACCAGGCAGGGCAGTTCCCAACAGTATCATAGGGAAATAATCAGTTGCATCTCTTACAAAGACATTTTATATTCCAGTGGACGAGTGTTTTCTCTATTACCAATTTACTATGATGAACAGAGTTATAAAGTAGTCAAAAACAATAAAAGGCAGAGATAACCAGGAAGGGTATGCTATTCTGGTGTCAAATAGCAATACTAAGCCACTTTATTAACAAGATTGATGCTCTTTATTCAAAAGAAAACAATCCATGAATTGGGGGACTACTGGTCCTCTCAAGCAGTGAAGTACTCTTCCTGAGGGGTTTGGGGCAAGATCGAGTTTAGGGAACATTAGAAGCGGCAAGGAGGATACAGAGCACGATTGGCTAGGAGGTTGGGGATTTCCTTAGAAGATAGCTGGGCTTATTTCCTAGGGTAGGGTAAACCAGCTAAAGCTGAGTTGGAGGACTGTGACTGGTGTATGTTAGGTCTCCTTGGCAGGTATTTTCCGTAAGTGCAGGCTAACTTAGGTTTAGATTTGTTGTGTGGGCAGGGACACTGGGGCAGCATCCATTTTGAGGGTTTTCATATAGATATCCAGAGAAACAGAGGCATAACCAATATAATGATATAACTAGGTCAAAAAAGAGCAAGCTAAACAGTGCTGCTGTTGCAACTTGACTTTACATTTAACAGCATGATGACTAATTGTTGTGCCATTAAATATTGTTTTACAGTAATGTTTTCCATAAATGCACATGTCACCATGTCATTTGATCTAATCGTCAAATATTTTGGTTGCTTAAAATATTTGCCATTAGACATTTAATATTATAATTAAAGATGTAGATATAAACTTTTTGTAGATCTTACCACATCTCTAGGTTAGAGTTATCCTAGATTTTGAATTCTTAGATCAAAATCAAGGGATGTATATTTTACATTTGGACAAAATGATCTCCACAATCATTTGTTCATGAATTATTTTCATGATCATTTCTTACAAGGGTGTATACTTCCCCAAATATCACAAACACTGAATATTAGCTTTTAAGAAACTTTTCATTTTGACAGGTGTAAATGACATCACACTGTTTTTAAAATTTATGTTTATTTCATTCAGTGAGACAAGAAGCATTTTCATAATGTTATTATCCACTTATATTTTGTATTTTTATGGCCTGCTTTTTGGGTCATATATTTATTACTAATACTATTACTAATTACTATGTTTCTTCCTTATTGATAATAAAAGATTTCCATATTTAAAAATATTTCTTAAGAAAATACATACATATCTCAAAAATACTTATACATCTTGTTTTTGTATTTGCACTGTTTAAATTATTTTTTATTGTGTAAGTTAAATATCTTACACTGTCCTCATTTAAATCTTAACTCTTATCAAATTTACTTTTATGTAGTGAGGTTGAGGGATATTGAAAGGTGAGCTGAACTCAGAGCTGAACTCCCAATGTAGGAGTGGTCAGTTAAGACAAGACAAGGCATGGCCAGGTTTGCTACTTGGTTGGAGTGTCATCTGTCATCCCATACACCAAAAGTTTGCGGGTTTGATCCCTGGTCAGGGCAATACCTACGTGGCAGGTTTGATTCCTAGTCTGGGTGCATATGGGAGCAACCGATACATGTTTCTCTCTCACATCAGTATTTCTCTCTCTCCCCTATCCTCTCTCTCTACAATCAGTAAACATATCCTCAGGTTAGGAAAAAAAAGCAAGCCAAGAAGAGAGTAACAGTCAAGCTTAATCACTTAACTGTGATAATATGAACAAGAGGTTAAATAAGAGAAAGTCCCGCTCCCTCACTGCTCATTTATCCCGTGGAAAAGGAAGGCCTCTGCCAAAGGTCCCCACAGACACATTTCTGAACAGAAGCAGCTGGGCTATGAAAGCAGTTACACCTAAGTTTGGTGAGTCAGAGGCGTCTGAGCCCTTGCCTGCACCTCCCCTCAGAGACTGCAGTGCCCTGGCTGTGCCCCAGGCTGGTGTGGGTGGGGCAGCTTTTTCCCAGGAGGCCTGCCAGGGGAAGCCTTTGTAATTGCCTATTGCTTGTCCAGAAATATCGCATGGGTTTCTGGCCAGGGGCTGAACGCCTCGGAATCTAACTTGCTTCCCCAGATAATTAATCAATTACCCCTGAAATTTTTATTTAATAGTGTAGCCATTAATGATTATTTTAATGTCTACTTTTATGTTAAATATTTATTTAGCTCTAGACTTAGTGTTTTTTCCAATAATGCTTTTTTCCCACAGTGCCACACTGCTTTAATTACTACCGACTATGCCATTTATGTCACTAGATGGTGTAATTTGTCCTTCAATTTGTTCTTTACAAAATTTTTCAGTATTTTTACCTCTTTATTCTTACAATGAAACTTTAGTTTCATAATGCTGGCTAAAAGAAATATTTGGTAAGGATCGGAATCACAGTAGAACAACATTAGTTTGTAAAGAATAGTAACGGTACATAATTTAGTCTTCATTTCTCATAGTCTGGTATGTGTCTGCATTTCATTGTTTCATTTCCACCAGTGAGGTTTTAAATTCCCACAATGTATGACCTGAATTTTATGATTGTATATTTCGAAGTATTTGTAAATGTGTTGATATTGGAAAAGGTATTTTTTCATTTGAAATATTTTTTATTTTATTCTACGTTTGAAGGACTTTAAAATGACAAAAGAAATTACCAGTGTCTTCTCTTCAGCACTCTTCCAAGTTATCTCAGCCTTGCATGGCCTTGGCTGTATCTCACACTTTATCAGTTGTAGAATACTGGTAAGAATGCATATACACACACAGAAACTCATTGCCTCTGGTAGGATGCGATTGATCATTGCTCTGTGGACAGACTTGGTTTGCATTCATTTGTAAACTCATCTAAACATTCCTTATTACTTATGATGTGTATTTCTTTGAACTTTTTAGTTTTAATCTCTTGCTGATTCCCTCATTATTAAATGAGTTAAATAAAATCTTTGATATGTATTTATTCTATATTCATAGATACTCATGACTGTACTTTTAAAAATTTCGTGAAGTAATATACACCAATTTAACTAAATATTATTAAAGGCTGAGTAACATAAAGAGCAAACACCTCGACCAGCTCTCCCCGTGTGTAGTCCCAGAGAAAACAGTACTCCTTTCCTGCAGTACTAAATGTATTCTTAACATAACATCTAGCAATTGTACTCCTTGGTATTTACCCCCCAAAACGGAAAACTTTTACCCATAAAAAAACCTGCACATAGATATTTATAGAAGATTTATTTATAATTGTCCAAACCTGAAAGCAACCAAAGTACATTTTGGTAGTTGAATGAATAAACGATGCTACAAAAAATGGAACATTTTTCAGTACTAAAAGCAAATGAACCATCAAGCCATGAAAAGACATGGAGGAAACTTAAATGGATGTTACTAAGTGAAGTAAGTCAATATAAAAAGTCTACATACTGCATGATTCCAACTATATGACATTCTGGAAAAGGCAAAATATGGAAACAGTAAAAATATCTAGTTGCCAGGGATTGGGGGAAGAAGGGATAAACAGGCAAAGCACAGAAGATTTTTAGGACAGTGAAAATATTCTCTATGATATTGTATTGATGGATACATGTCATTATATATTTATACAAACCCATAGAAAATACAGCACTAAGAATGTACCCTAATATACACTGTGGACATTGGGTGATTATGATTCATCAATGTAGGTTCTTCATTTATAATGAATGTACCACTCTGGAGGAGATGTTGATAATGGGATGTTGATAATTTCTTGCATAATAATCACCTTACTCTTTTCATGGATTTACTGCTTATTCAACAGTTTCCAAAAAAAATAGCCTCTACTGAGAGAACTTCCTCTCCACATATCTACTTCATCTCCCATCTGCTACTTTTTTTCTGTTTCTAAATTCACCACTTTGCTCTTATAACAATTTATGATTGTATTGTTCATTTACAACAATTGATAAAATTTTTTGCTTTTGTCATTGTTTTTTGTCCCTCGCTCTAGACTGTAAGCTCTGTGAGAGCAAGACCCATTCAAATTATTGAATGCTTCCTTACAAAGAGGAAATTCAGTGAGAATCAGCCCTCATCTTAATAAGTTCACAGTCTAATAGAAGATATAGATATGCAAAATCCCTGTAAGTCATTCATTTCAATTGTTCAGAAATCCACATGTTCTTTCAGAGTCCAGGCATCATTAGCAATAAAAGAAATGAAAAGCATTTGTAGTGAAACTAAATTTTATCTACATCATTGTGGTAAAAATCTATAGGCAAAGTTTTCTTGAGCACCTACTGGGGGTAAGTTACCTCAGTAGGCAAGTGAGATCCTGAAATCCTAGTGGTATATTAAAATTACCATAAAGAAAACTAAGGAACATATGTAACACCTAAAAGAAATAAAGTAACACAAGTGAAACCCAGCTTTTTCTGTGAAGGACCAAATGATAAATATTGTTTTAATTGAGAGTAGAGACATATCACTCTGGAGGAGAATAAAAAGGATATGTTTCACAGAGTAAACTGGGCTTAAGCTGGAGTCTTTATATTATAATTTCAGTAAATAGGGAGAGGGGAAAGTCATTTCAGAATGTGTATGGCATTAGTCCACAAAGAATGCATGGTTTCTCTGTGGCCAAAGAGGACACATATAAAAACCTTCTTCTGGAGGTTCCATCTAGCCTTACTGAATCACAGGCCTTTAGTCTACCTGCATGACTGTCCTTCCTGCTAAGTTCCCTGACTCCCTAAGCCTGTTAAGATCATAAAACTGTTACTCTAAGTTATAACAGATAGTCTGTATTAAAACATAGCTCATGCTTAATGTGAGCATTCCCAATAGGGCTATTTCAATCTCAAATTATATTTGATCCAAGAAAAGCACACAATGAATCATAATGAAGAAGGGACAAATGCATCAATGGGTAAAGATAGCACTGACTGTCTTCCAAGTATACACAATTAGGGAGAATTCTGGGGTTATGAATGACTGTTTTCCAGAACACGTGGGGACAATGTAGTCCATCTTTATTAGCTCTACATTGCAAATCAACTTTTCTAAAAAAAAAAAAAAAGAACTTTTAAATCATTTCTGTTATTGCTGCAATGTTAGGGTGACTGAGGCCAGGGTCTCCTCACTTCAATCATGGACAATCCTTTACTCCCGGCTTTCACCTTTAAAAATGGAAAATTTTAGGGGTCAGAAGGCAGGCTTTATTGTTTCCTCTGCCTCAGGGATCATCAGTGGTAATTCAATTCAATTTAAAACTTATTCCTAATAGATAGTACAGATTTCTGACTTGCAACAAAAAGTTCAACCAAGTGAATTTAAAGCCCTCTTAGATGTCTCAAGTGCTTATAGACCCTCAGAGGGCTATAAGCATGCTCTTCTCCAGTCTTCTCTATATCTCATCCAGCTGCCAATGCAGAACACTGAGAATTATCTCCTTTTCTCTTCTCTTGTTTCCTCCCCAAATTGTCCAAATACAAATGGTTGCCAGGTCCTGACAATTCTCCCTCCTCAGTATCTCTGGGTTATTCTCCTTGTTAAAAATTATTTATCCCTCACCTTGGCTGGTGTAGCTCAGTGGATTGAGTGCAGACTGCGAACCAAAGTGTCGCAGGTTCAATCCCCAGTCAGGGTATATGCCTGGGTTGCAGGCCATGACCCCCAGGAACCGCACATTGATGTTTCTCTCTCTTTCTCTCTCTCTCTCCCTCCATTCCCTCTCTAAAAATAAATAAATAAATAAATTATTTATCCATAAGTGTAAGATTTTTCCTTAGCTCTCAATTTCCTTCCATTTACCTACGTGTTATGTCCTAATATATCCTTAGCAGAACTACTTTATTTTGTTTACTTTAGCTTTGTACTAAGTTTGCAATGATGAAGTATAACTCTCCCAAATTTTTTATTCTTTGTCAAGATTGTTTTTGTTCCTCTGGGTCCACTGTACTTTCATAGGAATTGTAGAATTAGTTTTTTAATTTTTGAAAAATGCCAGCAGAGCTATTGATTGGAATTATGTTGAATCTGCAGATTGAATTTGGGGACTATCAACATCTTAACAATATTAAAATTTCCAATCTATGAAAGTACTTTTCCTTTACTTATTTAAATCTTCTGTAATTTTTTAAACAATATTCTATAGTTTTCAGAGTACATCATGTATTTCTTTCATTAAATTTATAAGTATTTTATTATTTGTAATGCTATTATAACTGATATTGTTTACTTAATTTGAATTTTCAGATTATTTATTGTTAATGTATAGACTTTTGTGTATAATTTTGTATTTTGAAATTCTCTCAAAGCCTTTATTAGTTTTAATATTTCTTTTGTAAATTTTTTTGGAATTTCTATATATAATGATCCTGTCATTTTCATATTAAGATAGTTTTATTTCCCCCATTTTATTCTAAAGGCCCCCCCCATTGTTTCTTAACTAAATGTTTGGTCTAGAACATCCAATACAGTGTTGAATAGAAGTGTTGAGAGTTAGTATATTTGTCTTATTCCTAATTATTAAAAAAGCATTTAGCTTTTCACAATTAAATCTGATGTTAACTATGGGCTTTTCATTAATACCCTTTATTAGGTTGAAAAGTCCCTGCAGTTCCTAAGTGTTTTTATTACAAAAACATGGTAGCTTTTGTCAGATGTTAAACCAAACTTGCAATCCTTGGATATATTTCTGTTTGTTTCTTTTGAATAGTTTATAGTTTTGTATTGACATTCTTTATTTGGTGATTATCATATCATATCTCCTTTAATTCTCCAGGCATGTTTTTTCTTTCTTTTTTTGTCTTTAAACATAATTATAATAGCTGCTTTGGACTTTTTGTCTGCTAAATTCACCATCTGGGACCTTTCAAAAGCAGATTTTATTTGATATTTTTTTTTTGCTTGGCATGTTTTATTTTGTTTGGTTTTGCATGCTTCATAAGGTTTTCCTGATATGTGGATGTTTTAGATATATATTGTAGTAACTCTCAGTGTGATACCCTTCTTTCTGGGGATCATGGTTTCTGTTGCTTTCCTTGTCATTTGTTTCTTTTTTAGTTTAGTGAGTAGGTTGAACAACTGCAAATGCTTCCCCCACAGTATGCAAATGAGGTACCTGAGGTACCCATTCAAATTTTTCCATCCTTGTTTTGTCTTTTTAGCCTGGCTACCTATATGTTATTCTTAGGTCCACATCCCCTTTTTGTCAAAGGTATACTCATCCCCCCTTAACCAGTTTTTGTTTTTTTTTGTTTTAACTTTTACCATCAGATGGGTGACTCAGAAGCTGCTATCACATTCATGTTGCTTATGGGTATTTTTGACTTATGTGTAACCAAGAAATAATAACTTGTTGGATCCTTATTTTATTGATCCGGAGAGTGCACAGTCTTGGATATACATGCAGTCTTCCAGACTACTAGAGATGAATATAATTTTATTTCTGTACCCGACTTTGTATTACTTGTTCCTACATCACAGCAGCTCATTACTGATATCAGTGTTTGGCAAGAGATTATGTTTCAGACCCTTCTGTCAGGGAAGCTTCCTCTGTTTACAAGGCTGTGTGAGGCTTGGGGAATAGTTTCAGATCTATCCACACCCTGGTCTGACTGGGAGCAGCCTTGCACAACGCCATGGCCTTGCCAACCCCCAGAACTGACTGTGATTCCATCTTGTCTGTCTCTTTCTCTGGTTTTATCAAACTTGTGGCTGCTGTGCCATTTTCACTGTGTATGAAGCTACTAAGCTCCTCTTAACTGCTCTTCACCAAAAGCTACACTATTTTCAACAGTGCCTTCAGGCATGAATTCCCCATTTTCTGTTTTAGAACAGCCCTCTCAGGCAAAGCTGCAGATTTCTTTGTCCTTATGATCTACCTTTCCCACTAGGCAGAGCCCCTATTCCCTGCTCCAAGGTTGGGGTCAGGAACCCACTTTTTTTGAAGAGGCAGTGTCTCTCCACAAGTGGGCATGTTATTGCACCAACGTGGAGTTCAGCTGCCTGCTGCCACCAATAGGCAAATTCTGGAGGGCAAGGATGGTGAGAAAAGAAGGAGGTCTTTTCTAAAATGCTGTACAATTTGGTAGGATCTGCGACTCCCCATCTCTAGGCTCATCAGTCTCATCTATTCCACAAAACACAAGCAAACCAGCCATTCTCCTTACAAGACCCAAAACCCCAAAACCCAAGGAAGTATCCAAGATTCTGGCCCCATCTTTATCTGTTCTTTGGAGCCTAAGACAGCTAAGCAGGTAGCTCTCTGGCCTTAGGCTCTCTCCTGGACCCTGTATGTATTGCCACCACTGCCATTGGCTACATAGCGCGCACGTGCACACACACACACACACACACGCACACACACACTCTCTTTTGCTTAATCCTTGCACCATTTTACACCCAGCCCCTCTGACAGCTGTCAGTCTGTTCTGCATGTCTATGATTCTCCATTTTCTGTATTCCCTTAGGACGATTTCCTGTGTCCTTAAGTGATTTTTAAAAATAATTTTCACCAGCTAAAACTGATTGAAATTAAACATAAACACTTGAAGTTGTTTTCTGGGGAGATAATTTACTGAGTTCCTTACTCTATCATTCATGAAATCCTGGACCACAAAAATATTATTTAATAAATCAATGTAATTAAGCCAAAACTAGATTCAAAGAAAAATTGACAAATATAAACACTGTATGTATTGATCTCTAGCTAGCCAACTTCTGGGGCTACCCAACACTCCTCATTTTCTCTATAAAAATTACTGAATGTCTACTCTACACTGAATATGCAAAGCTAGTTGTCTACTTTGTTTTCTCCTCCACCTCTGCTCCTAATTTGGAGTCGTGTGTTAAGGACCAGTGCTGTGTTCTGCCTTTCCTGTACAGGGCTAGAGATACTTTCGATTTTGATATGTAATATGTAAAAAGAAAGTTGTTTTTCTTAAACTCTGTGCAAAATCATGATGTAAACAGGTTATTTTTTAAAATGTGCTCCATCTTGGTGTGGCCAGACCAAGCTATAAAAGAAAGTTAAAGTTTGTGAGTGAAAAGCTGATGAAAAAGGTAGACCTACACAGTTTCAAAGAGTCTCCTTCTAAAGAGTTTACTGATTGCAAAGAAGAATAGTAACTTTACAGAGAACAGGTGGCCACCACATAAGGATTGATGGAATGAAACAGCATCATAACCCTGACTGCTGTGGCTTGGTAGGTTGGGCATCATCCTGAGAACTGAAAGATCACTGGTTCAATTCCCTGTCAGGGCACATGCCTGGGGGCACATTCCTGGATTCTGGACCCCCTCCCCAGTTGGGAGCATTCGAGAGGCAGGCAATCAGTGTTCTTCCTCTCTACTCCTGTCTCTAAAAATAAATAAGTGAAATTTTTATAAAAACACTATAAACAACCAGCTATCATGTACTAAGAAGAACATAAGATACTATATGTGGTATTTCTCTAAAAAAATGCATAACCTTAACATAATTATGAGGAAATTTCAGACATATCCAAACCAAAGAATATTCTACAAAATAACTGACCTGTGCTTATCAAAGGAAAACAGAGGAACTGGTCCTGATCAAAGAAAACTAAAAAAGACATACAGCAAATAAATGCAAGGCATGTTTCTGAATTAGACCCTACAAAGAAAATTATCTTTATAAAATCATTATAAAGGACATTATTTGGTCAATAGGCAAAATTAGCATGTGAACTGTAGGTAAGACGGTACTTATCTATAACATATTTAGAGGGCTATTATTATTTACACTATAGTAACTGAAATTTGTGCATATTGGAACTGTGCAAAGTAAGATCTATCTATCTATCTATCATCATCATCATCTATCTATCTTTCTATCTAGGTAATTACACTTTTATCTAAATGTTCTGATTTAATAATCAATTGTTAATCCTGATTGTTTTCACTAAGAGGACTTATGTAGTATTTTTATTATTTTTCCAGAAATTTCACTTTCCCCAAAATAAAATGAAACACTATTTTACCATTCACAAAATGCTGTTACTTTCTAACAAAACTGATTGAGTTTTCTACAAATACAAATCAGCTTTCAAATATAATCAACAAGGAGTAAAATCAATATACTGGAGATTGCCTAAAGACTCATAACCAGATATTATTGAAACCATAGTATCTGGGCAGGTAATTTATTACCTTCCTTTTTAAGAACTTGTGATTTAAGAAATGGGAGAACTTTATGAAGTACTTTCTAGCTTAGATTTGGTTTCTGAGCTCTTTAGGTTAAGAATAATTACTTTAGTCAAGGCCTTAAATAAAATTACTTCATGAAAACCAAAGTTTACTGCTTATCTTGCATTACTTTCCTTAGGATCACAGTCAGCTTTTCACTTTTTTTTTTTTTTTTTTTTTTGGCAATCTGAGTGTCTTGCATCACCAATTACTTGATAATTGCATTTAAGAACAAATGTACTGATCACTATATACTCTAAAGGAATTCTGCAATATTTTGCCAGAATTTCAATTTTATATTCTTTTTGGATCTTATTTTTGCCCTTTTAAGGGCAAGTCTGTTGTAGCAGTCCCCAGGGACCTACCCAAAGCTCCTGTGAGAGACAAAGTATATTCATCCTCATTCACAGGGACAGAATGTCTTTGGAAAAAATCTCATCAGCTTAATGGAAACCACCCACATGGCACCAGTAATCTATCTTCCTGAGAAATCACCAAAAAAAGCTACTGTGCTTATAAATTCCAATTGTGGTAAAAGATGATATAGTATTGGCTTATCAGCATCTTATAGTCACAAAATAAGCTTCATTCTTAACTGGCCTTCTAAAATTAAACCAAAAATAAAACTCCTGCCTTTTAACTGGGGTTGAGTGTTGTGTTACTTGGAAAGAATAACACATTTGGCAGTTTACACATTAGCAGAAAACATCTTATACCAGAAAGGCTTTGCCACCCATTGTGAATGAAGGTATGGGGCCATTAGTTCATTCAACAAATCTTTTAAATGCCTATTATGTGAATTCCCAAGAGGATAATGTTAGAGCAGGAAATGAATGTAGAATACTGAAGCAATTACCCCTAAAAAAGTTTATTATTAATCATTTTGATAAATAGTTGGGCCAATTATTACAAAGATTCTTCAAATGAAAAATACAGAGCAGGCATTATTCACAGACTGAGTAAATGTGTTACATTCCACAGCACTAATATTTTATCATGTATGTAGTTCTCACTGAAAGCAACTGCTTTCAAATACAATAGGGTGAATATTCATTAGCTCATCACCATATGATTTATTGGACATAGGTTGACAATTACTATTAAGTGAGGAGTTTGTGACATTCATTTGGTTATAAGAAAGAAAACTCCATATTTCACAATGGTGAGGACCATTGACATACAACACTTAGGAGTGAAAGTTTTGATGGGGAAAATGAATAATTATTGAACATGCCCATGTCCGGGGCAAATAGAGCTAATATCAAAACATGTTTTCAAAAATATGGGCATGTACATAGCAAAAGTAAGCAAAGAGGGGATAGGGCAAAGAAATACAATGCTTCAAATAAAACTTCCAATTGTTTTGTAGTTACTCATGAGATAACAGAGGACAGAAAGCACACATTAAATGAAAGGACCCCTGATGAAGACTCTCGTAAGATGTTCTCCTGTTGGATTTAATGACGCATGTCACCCGATCAGAAATGGAGAAAATAGAGCCTTGGAAGTTTCTAGTGCCTTTTAAACATAAGATACAGCAAAAATCATATTTTAGTATTCATAAATATTTCACAGGAGAAATGCAAGCTTCTCATTGTACAATCATGTATAATAACCTATAAATGTTAATTTGTATAACACCTTGAAGAAAATAGTAGCATATAGAATATACTACAATTAGATATGTACTTTGATCATGTTACTTTTCCTTTACACTCGATTAGAGGATATCCGCTTTCAGAAAGTAAGCCAGTCTGGGATTTTATTGACTAATTCCCTTGTGATACATGAGGTTTGCTTTTACAGTCTTTTTTTTTTTTTACATATCGTCTAAGATACAGATTTCTTCAACAAAGTTCTTTTTTTTTTAAAGATTTTATTTGTTTATTTTTAGAGGGGAAGGGAAGGAGATAGACAGAGAGAGAGAGAAACATCAGTGTGCGGTTACTGGGGGTTATAGCCTGCAACCCAGGCATGTACTCTGGCTGGGAATCGAACCTGGGACACTTTGGTTCCCAGTCTGTGCTCAATCCACTGAGCTACGGCAGCCAGGGCTGCTTTTACAGTCTTTGAAAGAAAAACTTCTCTGGCTTTGAGCAACAAGAGTCCAATTTCTAAGACAGAAGTGCCTCCTCACAAATGTGCAATTTTTTTCCTGGCACACAGAATAGTTCAGATAAACCAAAAACTAAAATTATAAATCATAGAAAATAGGATGCTGAATATAAAGGCAGCACATTAAACTTTCAATTTAATTAATCTCATGGGTCATTTAACATCATTTGTAATGAAAACTTCAAGTAGAAGGCAACACAAGTATTTCCTTTTTCTCAGTTGTGATTCTTCTTTTTATTTATTTATTTGTTTGTTTGTTTATTTATTTATTTATTTAGAGAGGGAAGGGAGGGAGAAAGAGAGAGAGAAACATCAATGTGCAGTTGCTGGGGGCCGTGGCCTCGAACCTAGGCATGTGCCCTGACTGGGAATCGAACCTGCCACACTTTGGTTCGCAGCCCCCGCTCAATCCACTGAGCTATGCCAGCCAGGGCTGTGATTCTTCTTTTTAAAGTTTTAAAATAATTTTTGTTACTTTTTAAATAGGGACTGTTAGAATAAATGACTGGACATGCAATTTTAGAGCTAAGCCTACAATTACCTTCATTATATCATAGCCTTTTTTGTGACATTACTCATGTTTAAGAAAATAAAATGTAAGGCATGTGCCACATGGATGGAAGAATTTTTTAACAAGTAATATGAATATTTCTAAACCTTCAATCATGCCTTTTCTTTTATAATGTCTGCTTCATTTGTCAGTTTCTCTTCCTTTTTGAACGCTTTAATCATTGCAAATGTAGCAGTTTTGTAATCTCTTTTAGATTGTTCCATTTTATTTCATTTCGGGACATCAATTTAATTTTTAGCGGCATCTGGCACTTATCTATGGTAACTTATTTTCTAATGCAATTTGTATTTTGATTTATGACTCTTTCACTTTTTCTTCTATGTAAGATAAGTGAGCCCTGGTCTGTGAATGTCTTCTTGAAGAAGCATTTTGAATTATTGTAATAGGGCTTCAGGAATTTTACAAGAGCTAGTTCTCTTTGTGTAATTTATTTCCAGCTAGAAATTACCAATTCACTTAAGTAATGTAAATTTAGACCTTATGTGCTTGTGTGGTACTGGCTTGTGTGCATCAATTTTTCCTCAAAAATATCATTTTGTAACCAGTAGCTGGAGGAGACTGAACTAAGTCTTTAATAATGAGTAAAATTTCTCTGAGACTATGAGCAGAGTTGCTTTGATCATGTTTTACAGACTGAACAGTCCTTTGTAGTCCTTGATAGCTTAAATCAAGATATGTACCTAATCAGGATCCAAGTTCCTTTACTGAAAATAAAAATCAAGCCTTAACATGCAGGACCACCATCAGGAAAACAAATCACAATGAAAACACCTGGTCTGGTAAACATCTTCATCCACACTTCACTAAGGGAAAACAGGCTTCCTGGTCTGCTCAGACCAGCAAGCACCAGCAGGAAACAGTGGGAGACCCAGCATCACCAGATGAACCAACCAGACCAAAATGATGCCTCAAAGGCTCTAAAAATTTAACTGCCATAGGAACCATACCCCACAAAATCAGGCCAGTCACTTCATGATAAATCAAAACAGGTGACTTCCTGATAAATTAAAATGTTCAAACTGGACCTAGACATAAAAGTAAAAATGTCCAGGATATAATAAAACATTTACCCATCATACCAAGAAACAAGAAATTCACAACATGGAAGTCAAAAGACAATCAGCAGAGGCCAGGGCTGAGATGAATCAAATGTTGAAAACATCTGACAAGAATTTTAAAGCAGCCATTATCAAAATGTTTCAACAAGTAATTACTAGTCCTCTTGAAAGCAATAAGAAATAAAAATAGAAATTCTCAGCAAACAAATTGAAGTTATGAAAGAAAACCAAATGGAAATATAGGTCCTAATATACTATAACAAGAAATAAATCTTACTGGATAGGTGCAATAAAGGAGTGGAGATGGTCAGGAATACTTATTATTAGTGGAACTGAGAACAGATTAATAGGATTCAGCCCTGGCTGGCATAGCTCAGTGGACTGAGTGCGGGCTGTGAACCAAAGCATCGCAGGTTCGATTCCCAGTCAGGGCACATGCCTGGGTTGCAAGCCATGGTCCCCAGCAACCACACATTGATGTTTCTCTCTCTCTCTCTCTCTCTCTCTCTCACTTTCTCCCTCCCTTCCCTCTCTAAAAAAAAAAAATAAATAAAATCTTAAAAAATAGGATTCACTGGATTTAAAAACAAACAAACAAACAAACAAACAAAGGAAATAGGCTGAAAAAAATTTACCTAGCCCTCAGTTTCCTGTGGGACATTAACAGAATATTCCATATTCATGTAATCAAAGCCCCGGAAGGAGAAGAGAAAGAGAGTGTTGGTTGAAAAGTTGGTCCCCCATACAGAGACGGCAAGGAGAGATGGAAGAAGCAGACCACTTTAGAGTGATACGTGGTAGGTTTAAATAAGGAAGGGAACCTACTTATGAGACTTGTCTTGCACAGTATAAGACAAGTAGATCTCTGCACTTACCCACCAGAATCTTAAAAGCTTATATAGAGGCCTTAGCTAGGTTTGGTCATGTATGCCATACAGATGGTCTCAACAACATATTGCTCCTTCAAGGCTGCATTATTGAAAACGGCTGCCAATGTGGGAATGGTGGGCCATAAGTACACTCCAAAGACAGGGGGAAGAGTAAGGAGGCTCAGATTGCCAAGGTCAAGCTAAGGGGCTCAACTGGTGGTCACATTCTTTTGATGACCTGCCCCCAACACTCCACTTCTTGCAACTGTCTTACAACTTTACATGCCTGCTTCTTTCATAATAATCCCTGAGCAGTCAATGGGGGTTTCATGAGGTCCTCAAGATGATACATGGGAAGACTTATCAGGTATAAACCCGTAAGATCCTTTCAGGATAAAGGCACAGGTGCCTCCCTGTAAGCTTTTCTCATTAGAGACATTTCGGTATTCAGTAAGCACAGGCTTTGCCAGCCATTGTTTAAGGGCTGCTGGGTGAATTTAGTAAGGGCTTCTATGTGTTCTATAACATCCTCTAGATCAATGGAAAGAAGAAATATGCCAGCCAAATGATTGTGCTAGTAGAAAACAGAAGGTGAGGACCTGACCTTTAGGAGAGGAAGACTGGGAGTTTTCAGGACTTGACTAGGTTGTGCATACCATACGTGTTGGCTGGGAGAGAGGCAGTGCTGTCAGACAGGAGGAGATGGACTGGGAGTGAGATATGCCAGACAAGGATACCCCCCTGTCTCTGCATGAGCATAGTGAATTTCAACAGCTCTGGCAGCAGGGAAACAAGATTCCAGTGGAGATTGAGTAGTTCACCCCCACCCACAGGTGTCAAGTAATTCACCCATCCCAGCAGCATGTCCCATTGCAAATTCCAGTAGATAATGGCTTTCCCATGCATGACTGGACTTCATGTTCTCAGCAGCATGCCAGCTGATCTGCAGTGAAAGAAGGGCAATGGTTGTTTCCTATGCCCTCCATACTCAACATTTGATAGGAAAGAACATTCTTATCATGTATTTGGTGCCTTGGAAGGAATCCTCAGTCTGGAATGTGGGGCAACAGGTCCTACTGGTTGATTATTTAACTGTATTAAAATCTGAGTTGGTACTTTAGTCCACCCAGCTGAGGTGGTTTCACTGCCTAGAAATTTAATCTGCTCTTTTAATATTTTATTCTTCCTTTCTACTAATTTGTTGCTTGTGGGTTACACAGGATATAGTACTCACCTTTAATGTTATTTATTTTGCCCAGTCTTGCTAATCATGAGTCTTAAAATGTGACTTCCAATCATGATCTATTTAACAGGGGTGTGCATTCCTGTCACTCAGTTTTTTTAACCCCCCAATTGTGGCAGCATGGTTTGTGTGGTGACAGGGGAAAGCTTGGGTTAGGTCAGACAGCGAACAGGGTCTACACAAACCAAGGCATGGTGAGAACCCTCAGGTAGAGGGAGGGAGCCAATAGAATCCATTTGCCAGCTTCACTGGTTGGGACTGTTGATGGAAGGCTCCAGATATTTTTGTAGTGTCCTTGGGAATTGTTTAGAACACACAGGACATGCTGTTATTACATGAATAAAGTCACTGAATTTCAAGGGCAATCTAGCACTCTTGGCAATATGCCATTCCTCCTGGGTGCAGGGTGTCCACTCTGCCTGTGCACCCAACCTACTGTACCTACTGAAAGGTCAGTTCCTTGGGCTCATACTGGGGTTAGAACATCAGTTTCCTCATTGCCAGGGGGGTGTCAGTGCCCTATAAGCTGAAACATGGAAGACAGTGAGGACTGCCTCAGGTTCATATAGACAAGCTCAAATATCTTTGGACAAATCCTGACCCCTCCAGGGCTTATTTATGATCAACCACCTTTTTGCTTCCCATTTCCCAAGCCATACATAGTGTTAATCCCTTTGGAACAGCCCAGCTGTCAGTATAAAGGGTGAAAGCCAGGACTCATGATCATCGGCCACACTGTTGTGAGTTCAGCCCACTGGCTACTGCAGTTCCCTCCTGTTTCCAGGCATCACAGTAATTCCTCCCACCCTACTCCCACTCTACAGACCTCGGAGGCTACACAGGAAGAGGAGTGGGTGCATTAGGAGAATCTATATTCTCCACTGGGCCTGTAGCACACACATTTCTAGAAACAGTGGGCTGGTAACCACTATGCTCTTTTTACTGCAAACAGGCATGCCACTTAGTCAAAGTGGGGGTTTGAGCCTTGGCAGAGATGTGTTGATGGAACACATTCTCAGCCCACCACTTGTAGGAAGGAAAGTTCTAACCATGATCTGCTTTTTCTTCATGAGTGGCTCTGTGTGGAAGAGCACTGTGTGCACAGCTAAAAGCTGTGGCTCTGTGAGGGTACATCATGTTTCTGTCTCTTCCAGGCCTGGGTAAAACTCCTAGGGATACCCTCTTCTTCTGTCATCTCTGCCATAGTACCCAACCTATACTGCTGGAGTGACAGATGCATATATCTCAATAGTAACCCTACTTGAGAGATGCCTAGATTTTAATGTGCTTCATTATTATTTTTTGACTCCTCGGACGTGCTTGCTGCTCTGATCCCCAGTACCAACCGAGCCCTTTAACAGAGGCAAT
This sequence comes from Phyllostomus discolor, assembly GCF_004126475.2. NCBI lineage: Eukaryota > Metazoa > Chordata > Mammalia > Chiroptera > Phyllostomidae > Phyllostomus > Phyllostomus discolor. The sequence continues at coordinate 120,972,010 of NC_040906.2, forward strand.
ATTCCAGGTGGGCAACAAAAGTTCTCCCAAACCCAGAAATCCCTGCAAAGGCTTACACGTCTTTCATGTTTTTGGATATTGGATAGCCTTGCACCTTGTCAATCACAGCTTCTGGGACAACACGTGTTTTCCCTAAGCATTTGACTCCCAAGAACAGTACAGCAGTGCCTGAGGCTTGAGTGGGGCCACTGCCACCCTCTCCTTTGCAGATGTTTCTGCAAAGTTTGCAGAGTGTCCTGCAGCAGAGGCAAGTCTTTACATGTTAACATCATTTCATCAATGTAATGGGCCCATTTTACGGGTGTGGGGAAGGAGAACAGGGACAGATGTCAGGGTACCACTCCATGACATGTGTGGTTGTGCAAGTAGCCTAGGGGAAGCACTTTTTCCAGGACACATATTAATAACATGTGTTTATATAAATATAGCCTAAAGGAAATTTTGCAGCACTTCTTATCTGATAGTGCTTCTTGTGTAATTTAACATATCAAATAAGCCTAATTAATTTAATATCTCTCTTTCACAAGGAGAGAGAACAAACCTTTGAGATGTTTCAGGGACCCTCTTTAAAATCCCCAAGTTAGTTTGAGGTCACAAAGACTTCATTTGGAATGTGATGTGGGGGAAGGTTGTCAAAAATATCAAAAAAAAATTAAAACACTTTATTAAATAGAATCATAGGTCACTGTGAAATAATACTTAGTTATTCATGTAACAAAAGTGACAAAGATTTTGAAGGCAAATACAGAAAATTTCATAGTTGTGAAAAACCTTCAATCTTTTAAAGGAGATGATTCAGTTTTTTTAAGTAATCTAAAAATTGATAAAGAAAACATAAAGCACAGGAAATTGGTTTGCTAAAACACAGAATCTTTTCTGGCCAGATTATTTAAAAGGTAAAGGAAACTGTTTTATAATCTTATTTATTAAGAAAAGACAATAGTGCAAAAAAACTTTGTCCTTAGAAATCTATGCCATTTAATCCATCATAGTTAAATTTCTGAAAACTAAAGACAGAAGAATTTTGAAAGCAGCCAAAGAGAAATGATAGATTACCTGTAGGGAAACACCAATTTGAATTACAGAGGATTTCTCATCTGAAGCCATGAAGCCAAAGTAAAGTAGCACAATATTTCTCAAGTGCAGAAGGAAAAGAACTGTCAACTATGCATTCTATAATTTGTGAAACTGTCCATCACAAATAAAGAGAAGTAAAAGCATACTCAGATGAAGGTATTTATTCTGAGAAGAATTTGTTAGGAGATATACCTGTAAAGATATGGTAAAGGAAGTAATTCTAACATAAATTAAATTATATTAAATAAATCTTGGAACATCAGGAAGGAGGATCAATGGAAAAAGGAGAGTATGGATGTACATAATATTGTTCTCATGATTTTTGTATTTGATAATTGAAATGAAAATTACACCATCTAACACTCTGGGCAATGACATTTGAAAGTTGGGAAGGCAAAGGAATCTAAATGGAACTGAAATTGCCACGCTTCACTAAAAATGGTGAACTGTTGCTTCCAGCAGACTGTGCTAAGTCATGTAGTATGCTGTAATAACTATATCATGTAGAAAATTATACACAGACAAATTTAAAATCATTATCAGTAAAACATAGGTGCATCATAAAATGTAACCCACAGGATGGTAGAAAAAAAGAAACCAAGTAATAAATGCAAGGGGAAATAAACAGATAACAAATAATACAGTAGTAATGTTAAGCTTTATCAATAATTACCTTAAAATTTTATGTTAGAAATACACCAATAAAAAGACAGAGATTGGTAGAATGGTTTTTAAAAACCCACAACCCAAATATATTTTGTTTATAGAATTGAAGCCATAAGCCCCAAAGCAGTTATCCAATTAATAATCCCCTAACCCACTGTAATATTAGTTGTTTTTTTTTTCTCATTTGAAGATCCCTTTTATTTCTGGCATCTAGAGTTTTCTCTTTATTTTAAGCTAGGTCTATACATTTTCTATTGGGCTGTTATTTCTATGGATTTTAATATGTTGTATTCTGCCACACTGCTAGATCATGAGCTAGGTCCTAACAGAGAGTACAGAGGATTTTTCTGGTATCCAAAAAAAGTGGGGAATGAATAGAATATCAACCTACCATGGCTCTGAAAAAAAAATGTGTATTATAAATATGCAACACATTTCTCAAATTTTTTGTGTCATCAACATTGAAACTTCATGCTTTTTTAACATAATACCATAAAGACTTTTAGTTGGCCAACAAAATCTATTTTTCTTTCTTTAACAAGGGAACTCCCAAGTATTAAATGTGTACATGGATGAGAAGCTGAAAACCATATTTTCCACCCTCCCTTATTATGTGAATTAGTCAGTGACTAAGAACTACCTGCTAGTAAGTGAGCAGGTGTGAAATACATTATTTCTATATTGAGACTACAAAAATGAGTGTACCTGCCTTCTTCCCATGTTTTCCTACCTGGGATATTATGAGATCTGGAGCCACTAGCATCATTGGACCTGGAGATGTAAGCCACATGTTAAGAACATTGGAGATTCCCTCTCTATCCTGGAATTGTTAAGTGTTGGAAAAGAGAGAAATAAACTTCTGTGTTTTTAGGACTCTATATATAGGGATTTCTTTGCTGTATGATCTTAAACTTGTACAGCCTCAGGAGGAGTAGGGTAAACTATGGCCAAGTAACACTCAGTTAAAAATGGAAATGAAGATCCAAGGGAGAATCAAATTTAAAAACTAAGTTGGTCATAGATATTGATCTTCAAGGATCAGTCAGGTGAATCAGTCTTGATTTCCTGTTTGAAGGGTCTCTGTCACCGCTCAAAAAAGCACTGATAACTATAACATCCAACTTTTCAGTGGGAAATTACTCAATAAAATCTATGTGCAGAATGCTTACAGAAGCATCTTAAATAATAGAGAGAGGCAGGAGTCATCCTGTAGGCAAAATACAGTCCATTGTCATGTGTGTCTGTGTGTGTGTGTGTAATTCTGAGTTTTTATGGTGTGCAGTTAACATCAAAATTAAGATAAAGAACAATACCATTGCCCCCCCACTCAAATTCAGCCTTTCTTTCCAACCCCAGCTCCTAGCAACCACTAACGTGTTTTCTGTGTCTATAGCATAGGCAGCTATTTTATTATTATTACTCTTACTACTACTACTATTATTATTTTACTATTTATAAATTATATTTCTCAATCAATGTCATAATTTAGAGGGAAGATCCTTCTTCCTTGAAAGGACAAGCTTTTTAGCCAGGAAAAAACACTCAACATTCTAACTCTAGGGAGAAAGTGACATGGAGGCTTTGGCATGGGAATTTGGAGAAACATTGTTAGATTGAACAGAAACTCCCTCCACCTGCCCACCACACCCCACCAACTCCCTTCTCCTTCACAGATAGGTGCTTGACATGATCTGGCGGACTCCTCCTCAGTAACATTATCCACCGATCATACTGTCTAAGGCACCCTGACATCAGCTAACCCTTCAATGTAGGTGTCCTTATATCCTGAACAAGCAAGCAGATTATGGGACAACAGGGATGCAGAGGATGTTTGACTGTTGGAGCTGCCTGGTTGAGTATACTCTCTTTCCTTAGAAAACTGCTTCAAATGAGATGAAGTAATATATCATTTGGATTGTGATAGAAACTCTGACCAAAGGAAGATCGAACAAAGAGTCTGAGTGAAAGTTGAATAGGGTACTTGAAATGCCTGCAAAGTAAGCTTAATAACTTTCCCTCAGCTTTAACCTGAAATGCTCTCTTTGAAAGTTCACACTAGCTTTTCCCAGGTACCATTTCAGCAGGAGCATGCTAGGCAACAGAGGAAGCTTTGCTGAGGACATTTGGCGTGGGTCTGAGAGGAAGGCACACAGCTCCCTCCTTTCTCTTCCAGTTCAATTCCTGGGACTGAAGCTATCTGCTAGCACTCCTGAAATTGACTTTACTCCAGCCTGAGGGTCTTTTAGGGTCTCATAACTCAGGGGCTCCATTTACCTGGAAGCAGTATCACTTCTGGGAGATGAGTTTTGCTGCCAACAGAATTTGTAAATAAAGTTTATAGAACACCATCCCACTAATGTTTATACACACTTATGTATACAGAAAGTAGAGCTGAGTAGTTTCAACAGAGCTGGTATAGCCTACAAGGTCAGAAAAGTTTGATATCTATCCTTTTACAGAAGACGTTAATGCCTAGTGTATAATACAGATAGAAAGATTCAGCACCCTTTCCCAGCAGGAATAAGTCTTCATATCAAGTATTCAGTTATCAGTGGAAAAAATGTGTGCTAGATAGGAAGCTGCAGCAGAACACTGCTTGCACACAGTCATTAGAGGACTGGTAGATGTCAGGAATACTATAAATACAGAACTTTTCCTGGTAATGCTAAGACCACTGGAAAATAATTTATCCAACAACAACTGAGTTTCACTGTCTATAACAATTAGGTTTATTAACTAGCTCAATATTTTGTTGACAAAGGACAGAAATATAGTCAATTAATCCATTCCAGCTGGACATGACACACGCAAATAATTATTGACTGTTCGCCTATTTCTGTGTAAGTATACATTCATGATTCCAGATTTTCCTCAATTAGGTAATTTAGATTATCTTTATTTCTTCCATACTGGCTAGAAATTGTTCAAGATTTGAATTGGAAATTAACATATAGGAAGAGAACAAGAGTGACTCAAAATGAGAGGACCTGGGTAAAAGTAAAAGCTAACACTTGTATAGATGTTCTTCATATCTTGGGCAGCACCTCACCTTGTGTGCTATGCTAACATCTTCTTTCAAATTTTATGAAAAGAGCTGCTAAAGATTACAGCTCTATTATTTAATTGTAACTCTTTACAAAACCCATCTTCCTCACCTTTTTCCTCTACCCACCTTTGTCTGTCATTTGCATTAGAATTTATCTTTGACTCATTAATACTTTGGAATACATCATAATCTCTTAAAGAAAATGCACATTCAACAACCTGATTTTTAATTAGAATATCAATTTATGGATATATATCTATATATAGGATTAAAGTAATTATTCTTATTAATGTTAGACGTGAAATTTTTCAATATAAGGAAAAAGATGAAAATATAAAGTAAAATAAGTAATAGCCCTGTAGTGTTAAATTTGAATTAAATTTTATAATCTCTTGACTTACTTTTCTCTTTTAATAAATATGTTTCCTTGCTGTGATCACTATAAAGATAAAGAAACAATAAACTGAGCCCAGTGAGGTTCCCTGGTGCCTAGTCTGCAGCCTCTAAGTACCACCATTTCCTCTGAAAGGCACCATCTTCTTGGAGAAATTATTTATTCTGGACTAGGGAAGAAAATGAGTAAGATTAACTTGGAACATTGTGACATACCATACAGCATGTAAATTATAAAAGATACTGTGGAGTTATCTCTAAACTATTTTGAAGTAAAACAGGAAAATCACAGAAATGCTCAAGTGTATAGGAGCTGACTAAAAGGAGCTGCCAATGGCCAAAATGAAACTAGTTGAATAACAAAAAGAATAATGAGAGCAATGGATTAAAATGCATAAAGTATATTTTAAAATAATGATATTTTAAAAATTATTTTTTGGTCACTCTTGAAGGTTTCTATGATACTAACTGATTATTGTAAAATTTGGTAAATAAATACAAAAAATCATGCATTTATCTCACCTTTCCTTGTGACCTATAACTAAATAGTTGATGAGAAAATATTATCTTACATAGAAGAATCACAGTAATAAGAGCAGAAGTAATGATAAGATCAGAAAATAATCATTATTTTAAAAATACTAATGCAATTCTACTTGTTGGCAATGATCATCAATGTCTGTTAAAGTCATTAAAGAAATATTGCTGGGAAATTTGATGTAATTTAATTTAAGTTATTTAGTTATCTTGACCCAAGGACATTTTTTCATTGTTTTTTTCTTTTAGACTGAGACAGAGAGAGAGAGAAATATTGATATAAGAGAAAAACATAGACTACTTGTCTTCTCGTACACACCCCAGCAGGGTGGTGAACCCATAACCTGTATATGTGCCCTGACTAGGAATTGAACCTATGACCTGTCAGTCTACAGAACAATGCTCTAACCAAATAAGCCATGATGGCCAGCAATTGCTAGGAAATGTTAAATAGAGTTATCAGGCTTACAACACAAGAATGCTTGGATTAATCTTCATATTATGATAAGGAATATTCTTTCTGGTATAATGCAATAATAAATGTGCAGTTCTGTCTGTAATTATTTCAGCTTTCCTCAAAAAGACCCCTGAATCTATACATCTGTAAAATTTGCAGAAAATAAATAAAAGAAACACTTTTAAAAGGTTGCCATCAACAAAATACAGAATGATGAGAATTTTATGGTAACTATTTCTTTTAGTAAAGAATTAGCATTTAAAGAGGACAAACAGGGTGACTATTATGGACTAAGGAGTATATAATCCATATATAATACATGGACTTGCTTACATTCACATATTATTAGGCAACAAACTAGGAAGGCCCTTTTTAGAGCAACAGGTATTGATCCTGACATGAATACAAGGAATTATTCTTAATTTTATTGCATTTAAAATATCTTTATGTTATTAAACACCCTTTATCTGTTGTGAGCCCTCATTTGCATGAGTGAAAAGATATGTCTGAAATTTTCTTTTAAACACTGCAGTGAAAAAAATGAAATGATAATTTAACCAAGAATGGGAAAATTTTTACAACCATTATAACCAAGTAAGTCCATGTAGTTATAGTTCATTATACTATTCTCTTTATTTTCATGTACATTGGAAAGTTTTCCTATTTAAAGAACTTAAAGGGTGAGAGGAATAAATTACAGCCTATGCCACATGGAAGCAGGGTTGGACAAACTCACGTACTTTATCTACTTTCCAGTTTTTGTGCAGCTTCGGAAACATATTTAATATTGTTCTAAGTGTGTTTTATCTAAATAAATATCTGTAACTATTTGAAAGATCAGCATGTTTTAAAGAAATGATATTACCACAGGGATATAGAGGTCTCTGTTTCAAACTGTTTTACTCATAGGTAGCAATGACCAGAGCAGTGGTTCTGAAAATTTTGTCCTAGGAGCATTTTCACTCTTAAAAACTATAGAAAGTCTCAAAGCTTTTTTTAGTGTGGGTTATGTTTATGCTTATTCTATGTTAAAAATCAAGCTAAGAAATGTTTAAAATATTTATTTTTAAATAAAAAAGCACAGTCCACTACATGTTAATATAAAGGACATATTTTTGTGAGAAATAACTATTTACAATAGAATGATGAGAAAAGTGTTATCACTTCACATTGTTTTTCAAGTTTTCCTGATGTCTGACCTAATTAAAAATGACTGGGTTCTTGTATTTGCTATTGCACTCAATCTGCTGCATTACACTTTTCTGTTTAAAGTATATATTAAACATTCACTTTCACACAGATAAATAATGAGAAAAATGAAGATGATTTTAACAGTCTTCAGATAATTGTGGCTATTCTTCTTTGGTATCCCGTCAAAACTAGACAGGCTTTAGTTTCTTTGAGTATTTTCAATGTAAAATCAATTTACTTTTCATACTCAGTTACATTAAAATTCATTAGACTCTCTTGCATTTAGAATGTTCTTTTACTGATGGCAAATTTTTTTATATCACTCATTGACCATTTGCAAAATATTGGTTCACTAAGTTACACAGACCTCCAAATGTTGACACATTTCATTATATGATATTAAAGTTATGTTTGTTAATATCATCACCAATCTTATCAGAAAACTTCAAAGTATTAGAAGGTTGCCAGGCTTACAGTAGTAGACTCAAGTGTTACAGAAGTCTAATTTTTACTTAAAATCACAAATTTTAACATTGGCAGCAAATACTATCCGTTGTTTTCCTTGAAATGATAGACTTATTTATTTTCAAGAAAATGCCTGCAGATGTGAATAACCCTAGATTGCATTTAAGTGGTTCTTTCAAGTAAAATGGCATTTTATGAAAAGAGCAACTTGCTCAACTCAGAATTCAGACTCTCACAAGTGCTTGTGCCAGAGACAAACATCACATCATGGTTTGCATCAGAGTGATTTATTTATACTCCCCATTTCATTAAGTGGAATATTACCAACATCTACTCAATGGTTGAAATTTAATACAATCAATAATTTTTACAGTTTTTTTAAAGGGCATTCTTAAATATAACTGGCATTTTTAGTCCTGTGAGTACAGGCAGTGAAAAATATAATGACTACTATATTTTAGGGCCACTGTCTTGATTCTTGCTGGCAGTTTTACCCACCATCAGAGTCAAATGCAACCAATAAAGAAGGCAAAAATTCATAAAAATTGTTTTAACCTGGAGGATCCCTAAAATAGTCTCACAGACCTATAGGGATATTCAGAACCTGCTTTGAGGACCTCTGGTCAATCCTGAACATATGATTTCAGTTCCCTCACATATATGATATAAATGTTGACAATTTTCATAAAGGATTCATAGAAATAAGTAGGTAGGACTCAAAGGTTGAGTCATTAACTGCCTCAGTGGGACCAATTAAGTTATCGTGTACAAGTTTCCAGAGGAAAATATATAACCTATCCAAGATTGTTTATTCATATTGTTTTGACTCCTCAAAAGAAAATATACAGAATACTGAATTTTCTCCTCTGGCATTTGGGAACTTTAGTAAGAGCACATATAAGGTATAGAATTTTGAAATTAATTAAAAATAATTGTATATTCATATGCAGCTGTAAGAAATAATACAGAGAGATGATCATCTGCATCCTTTTCCCAGTTCCCCCAATGAAAAGATCTTGCAGAATTACAGTGCAATATCATCATCAAAATATTAACATCAATATATTCAAGATACAGAATGTTTCGGCACCGCAAGGACTATTAACGCTGACCTTTTAAACCACATTGATCTCTCTCTCTCTTCTTAATTCCTGGTAACTGCTAACTTGCTCTTTCTTTAAATTTGTTCTTCAGGAATTTTTATACTCACATACACATATAGAATCATATAGTATATAAACTTTGGAACCGGCTTTTCCACTCAAAAGTAATTCGCTGGAGATTCAACCAGGTTGTTGCATGTGTCAATAGTTTATTCCCTTTTATTATTGAACAGTAATCCATGGCTTAATTCATCAGTTTAATTCATTGTCAACATTATGGTTGTTTCCAGTTTGGGGCTATTAAGAATAAAGCTTCTATAAACATTCATTACAGGTTTTTGTTTTAATATAAGTCTTCATGTGTTCTACATAAATGTCCAGCATTACAGTTGCTGGGTGGTATGGCAGTTGCATGTTCAGTTTTTAAGAAACTGCCAAATAGTTTTTCAAAATGACTGCACTATTTTTCATTCCCACCAGCAATATCTAAATGATTCAATTTCTCTGCTTCCTGTCCAGCATTTGGTGCTGTTACTATTTTTATTTTTGCTCTTATGATTGGTATGCAATGATATCACTTTGCAGTTTTAGTTTGCAAATTGAAATATTTTTGATTTACAAATATATGACCATTGTTAGAGTAAGGGGTCTCACAGGACCCTAAGACTCAGTTCATTTTTGCTGTCTAGATTCTCTTTCTTGGTCTGATAGAATGATTCCTCTTTCTGTTTCTTTTCTCTGTCCTCTCCATTCTCTGTTGAGCCCATTTCCTGAGCTTGTTCTTTCCCTTAATTTGCCCTTTTATTTGGTTCTCCTTGATATCTCCTATTCCCTACTGAGAATTTCTATTTCCTTGCTGAATCTTTCTATTTTTTTATTCCTTTCAATAATTTCAAAAGTACTTATTGAACTATTTTTTATTGTGGCTTCTTTTAAATTTTTGTCACATAATTCTACATTTCTCATCTTCGTGTCTATTGAGTGTCTTTTTTTCATACAGTTTGGGATCTTCATGTTTCTTGTATGCCTAGTGGTTTTGCAATATAATTTAGACTTTTGTTTTTGTATTATAAGAGTCTAGTTATCTAAACCTTCTATTTTAGCTGCTTTTTCTTAATGATACTTCTCTGGTGGGGAAGGGTGTTGCTACCTCCTTACTGCCATGTGGAGGTAGAAGAGTAGGTGTCATTTAAAGAACTTAAAGGGTGAGAGTAGCAAAGCAGTTATTGCTATTTTTTTTTTGGTCACACTACAGTGCTCCTTCCTTATCCCTTTGGCTGGAGAGACAGGGTTTTGGGGGAGTACTTTCTGTCTGCATCAGTTGGTGTTTTTAGGTTGCTGGCTCTTTTAGTTCCAAGTCTGGAATATATGAGGAAAAATAAAACTCAGGAAACTCAACAAACATATTGTTTCTTATGTCCCAAGGTCCCTAATCATTCTCCAGTTTCTCTGTGATTCAGGCTGTTTTGTTTATTTTACATGTGATGGGAAGTTATTTTAGTTGTACTTAATGGGAAGTACAGGAAAATGTAAATCTATCATGTCCCTAGAAGTGGAAATCCAAGGCATGGAATTTTATGACTCTAGCATAATACACATGTAAATAAAACCACTTATCCCTCATTGTTCTGTCTGCATTTTATATCCCTGTATTTAATTATTTCATAAATAACCACTCAACCATCTGATATGTAAAACATATTGTATTACCTCCACTGGCTATTATTTACCCTAAATATAACTGCATGCCTTTTATTTACTTTATATTGGGTAAAAGCTTTCCCTAAATATACTACTTCTATATACCTTCACTAATGTTTATGAATGGTGGTCTTTTCCTCCTTGCTTCACATTTCTCCTCTCAACCTTGAACCATTTCTCCCCTCTACCTTGAACAATCTCTCCCATTGATTAATTCTGGGAAAGAATGAAAAGAGCTTAATTATAATGAAAAATATAGTTATTGAATACCCCTCCTCACTGCTTACAGCCTCGACATCCATTTTAATTAATTTAGTGCTTTGCTTGCTTTTTCAGCATTTGATTATGCTTCAGTGATAAAGAAACAAATATTTATGAAAAACATCATGCATTTTATTGACCATTGAAAATTGAGTTGATGAAGAATATTTTTCTATGTCAGAGAGAATGCAGGCAGCTGGAAGAAATAGAAAAATAGATGAAGGTATTTGAGAGTTAGCTGAAGGACTCTATGAGAATTAGTATTTTAAATCATTTAAGGACATGTATGGGCCATCAATCCTTAAAGTTAAAACACTGAACTGTTCTGTTTGGAAACCATGGAAGTATATCAATCCAACATCATCCATTAATTCCATTTTATGAAATAATATATCAAGGAATCATGGGATAAATATACCTTGACATAGAGCAAGGAAGGGATATGTCTGAGGGTGGTGCACCACCTGAGAGAACCTGGACATCCGGAGATCTTGATGACAATAACCAGCCAACAGTAGAAAAGAAGAGAGCATAAATGAGAGGCAGAGAGATCACGGGAGATGCTTCAAAGGGAGTGGTGAGGCATTGTCACACGGTTTTGTAACAGCACTCATTGGTGTGACTTAGACAGAGCCTTGCTCTTCTTAGCTTTTCTGAGCACCACTTCCCTCCTCTGCTAAACAAGAAGCACGACTGGGTAAACTGCATCTCTGGCCTTCAGCTTTACAGTCGTATGTGAGACCTGAATAGAATAAGATAGACATGTTTCAATAACAAACTGGTAATTACTATTTATGACAAGGGAAAGAAGGAGTTGAAAATTCCATTAAACTTGATTCTAATTTAAATTTGGTTATTACATTAATACTTCTATCAAAGGCGTTTCCACTCAAAATTGGCGCCTTTGTAGAAAATGTAAAATTAAACATTTAAAAAAAGACAATGTAATAAAAAGTCATGAAAACAGTCTCTCCCTTGGTTATATGTATACATTAAAAATAATTCTTGATTTTATTTCTTTTCCCCAAATAAAACAGAGCTAAAACAAAGTAATACCCCTGCAGTAAAAGACAGGTGACAAAACTTTGACAAAGTGCTTGCGGTCCAGAGGAAGCGAAATGCAGGAGAACCTCTACTTCTCTATAAACCTCCACCTAGAGAAGCTCCTTTTCAATTTTAATTGACTCCTTTCTTATTCGACCACAAGAGCTCCCTTAGAGATTTTTCAATAAGCGCAAGTAGAGAAAAATAATTTAATTTTTTGAATGACTGAAAAAATAATAATATATATGAGAAATAGAGAGCAGGCCCAACTTTTCACAGCAACATATTTTCAAATAAAAACTATTAAACTCATTGTTAATAATGTTCCACTTGAAATTGAAGTCTGAAATTATTTTTACATACTTCCCTTTAAAAAAACTTTCTCAATTTTTATTAGAGTATAGAGGATAAGTGTTGAACTTTTAAGTAGAAAGGGTGAGGTCTAGCCATGTAAAATAGTTGCACCTGAGTCAGATCCGAAAAGCATTGTCCTAATTACTAGGGCTAGCATTTGAAAAGTGTGTTCACATAGCTTCAATAATTTACTAACAAAAACACTAGAAATAACCATTTCATAGGTGAGGAATCAGAGGATTAGATTACTTGACTTCTTAGTTTTAATATCTAATAACTGATAAAAATAGGATTCAAACCTAGAACCCTGGCTGCATGAAAGTAAACAAACTGGAAGAGAGAAAATGGGGAAAACATGAAACCACTTGGCATGTTCTCTGGCTATTTATACCCTTCCTGTTACGTACTTCTGATCCTATTGTCCTACTCCATTAGACAGATTCAGTTTCAGACATATGAGGGGGGACCTCAAAAATGAAATTATCTTCTGGAGGACAGGCCCCTTGTAGTATAGGTTTACCCTGCCAGCTGAGTGTTCTTGGAACCCACCTGTATCAGTGTACCAGCTGACGTTGTGAGCAACTGTGTTTGGCTTTAGTGAATTTTTTGAAGACTCTTTCAATGTGTTTGCCCATTTCATGATGGATGATTTACAAGCGCATCTGCCCACATTGTGCTGAGTGTTCAGCAGCTTTTGACCAAAAACGGTATGACTGCTATACCCTACCCTCTATTTACCCAGTCTTGCCCTGATCAACTTTTTTTTTTTTTGTTTCCCAGAAGAAAAAAGTCCTCAAAGGGAAATGTTTTGCTGTTGTGGAAATGGGGAAACAAAAAACAGCAGAAGCACTAAAAGACATCAAAATCAATAAGCTCAAAAACTGATTTGAGGTGTGGAAAAAAAATGTCTCAATAGATGTATTGCACCAAGTGAAGAGTACTTTGAAGGTGGCTGAAGTTTAAACATGTAAGAATAAATATACATTTTTTAATAAATAAATTCTGGTTTTTCTGTGTCCCTCTAGTAGATATAGTAATTTTCAGGAACTTGTAGAAAGTACTGGTATCTCCCCACCTGCAGCTAAATAGTTGAATTCAATGTATCTGTTGAACTATAGTTATTTTTCCCTTAGGTTTAAGATTTTAATGCCAGTTTGAATGCATATATCTTGGACAGGTCCAATATTTGTAGTTTTGTTAGGTTAACTTTAGGTGGCATAGAAGGAGCTCTGAGAATAGGGTTTGATGAGAGATAGGAAGAGGGAGAATGAGGAATTAGTTAAGAGGCACCTATTTATTAAGAGAAGCAATGGCAAGATATGGAGCAGGGATGCTGTCACCTCTAAGTATCACCTGCATCCAAAAGCATGCCTAGAAGTTTTCAATTTTCTTCTGACTCTCAGTGTAAAAAAAGAGAATATAAGCAAAAGCAAAAGAAGACAAAATTTCAAGGCTGCTGTATTTTAAAAGTTCATATTAGAAAGCCTAACAAGAGTTCTAACTAGAGTTCAAAAGATCAAGAAACTCTCCCTACTACAAGTTACTATGTTTGTGCAAATGTTTAAAAGTAAGCAAGGAAGATATCTATCTTAACAGTATAGATATTGGTTTCAGAAATTGCCAGCAGTTTGAACTCCTAACTATCTGACAAGCATAATGCCAATATCTTAAATACATTAGTATATGCAATCATTTCTATGAAATAAGTTATTCATAATCATTTTGTACATGAGGAAAGTTTAACCAAAGAAGGGTTCTCACCATGATCATTGAATTATTAAATGGTGGAGCCATAATTTGAGCCTATACATATAAAACTCCACAGTCTTAGATAATTACCATTGCATTTAGGATTCCCTTTGGGTGGAGGAGGGAATCCACAGTATCAACAATAATTACAGCTTACATAAAGTGAATGCGAATTATATGTCAAGCACTGGACATATATTTTTAAAAAGTATGAATATGGACAACAGTGTGGTGATTGCAGGGGAGAGGAGGGAATGAAGAAGTTAAATGGTAATGGAAAAAATACAATAAAAATTAAAAAATTCCCACATTATAAGAGGTAAGAATTATAATTATGCCTTTTTTTCTGATGAGGAAATGGAGGCAGAGAAGGTGAACAATTTCTCCAAATGGGGGACATGACTTCTAATCAAAAAAGCTTACTTTCTTTTTTTTTTTTAAGATTTTATTTATTTATTTTTAGGGAGGGAGGGAAGGGAGGGGAGGGAGGGAGAGAGAGAGAGAGAGAAACATCAATACATCAATTTGCGGTTGCTGGGGGTTATGGCCTGCAACCCAGGAATGTACCCTGGCTGGGAATCGAACCTGGGACACTTTGGTTCCCAGCCCAAGCTCAATCCACTGAGCTATGCCAGCCAGGGCTAAAAGAGCTTACTTTCAAAAGTTGTGCCTCTATGATTAGGTCTAAAAGTGAATCATGGTTCTTCAGTGGTGTCTGAAAAAGGTGCTGCTTTGAAGATATTCTTTTAGAAAAACCTGCATGCTATTGATAAAATTCCAATTTTCAGTGCTATTTACATATCTGTTTCTCAGTATAGACTATCAAAATTGTGACACCCTTAAAACTGCTAAGGAGGAAAACTTGACCATGCTTACTGCGAAAACCTTTCAGAAAGTTAGGTAACACCATAAAGGGTTGCTTTTGTCAAGTGCCCTTTCCATCTCTGACATTTTGCTGAATCATTTGTGTTTTTATAATTAGAAGGAGAATCAATTTTAAGTATCAGTTTTGCACCTGGGCCTGGGAAATTTAAAAATGACTAATTATTAAAGCTTTCATTCTAGAGTTAAACACCTTAGAAAACTTTTCTAATACTCCTTGTCAAGGATTTGTCTTCAATTGGATTCCCTAAACCAGCCCCACCCCCCCACCTTTCTGCCTTTCTCCTCCTTAATGCCAGTCCTCTCTTTCCCCATTGTTCAAGAGTCAGATGTCAAGTGGTCATTTATTCTGCCAGACAGTACTGCCCTAGGTCACCCTGATAAATTTCTCACTCTTGTTCTTTATGTCACTCATTTTTGCTCTAACATTTCCAAGAGCAAGGATTTAAAAGTCTCCTTAACCATGATGCTACTCATCAGGACATTGTTATTGGTGTTATCAAGAAGTAATTGCTATTAGTTCTTATCAAAAATTATCCACTAGTAGGTAATAGTTACCTAATAGTGTCCTATATTTGGACACTATTATAATCCAAATATAGAAAAAAAAATTTATCTTCACTCTAGTGTTTATTTTCAACAAGCGATGAGTTTCCCAAATGCAAGCTAGTTTTAGTTTTAGTTCCTAAACTGATTCACATAACCGTGTAAATTTGTACCATCTTCAAAAGAAAAAAAAAACAAAAACAATAATTATAAGACTTTATAAAAAGATCAATGATTTTAAAAAATTGGTTAGGTGCCTTTCTTTCTTTTGCTAAAACAGGAAGGCTTGGCAGGATTGTGGTGCTGTTCTAATAAAGTTTGAATTTATGACTTTATAAAATATGTTCTTTTATTATTTATGCTGTTATAGTTGTCCCAATTTTTCACCCTTTGCCCTTCTCCCAGCCCACTCCCCACTTCCACAGTCAATCCCCACACCATTGTCCATGTCCATGGGTCCTTCATATATGTTTGACTGATCCCTCCATCCTCTTTCAAACAGTTCCCACCTCCCTCCTCCCCTCTGACCACTTTTCAGTCTGTTCCATGATTCCATGCTTCTGGTTTTATTTTGCTCATTAGTTTATTTTGTTCATTAGATTCCTTTGATAAGTGAGGTAATATGGTATTTGTCTTTTACCAACTGGCTTATTTCACTTAGCATAATGTTCTCCAGCTCTATACATGCTGTTGCAAAAGGTAGGATTTCCTTCTTTTTTCCTTCTGCATAGTATTCCATTGTGTAAATGTACCACAGTTTTTAAAATATGGTTTCAAAACAAAATACATAAGAAGTTAAAAATGGAATTCTAGTAATTTTGTCCCCTTTTGTTATTAATTTAGTCATTTTTACCTCCTCCACTTGCCGTAAGTAAGATTACTTCATTATGAGCCAGATAAGAAAGGCATTCTAAAAGTACTGGTGAAAAGTAAAATCATTATCTACTAGTAGGAAACCATGAACATGTTTTCTATTTGCCAAAAGTGTGGAATAAAACTCTTGAATGGTGCTAAACTATTACTGGTATATAGAGGAAAGTAAATGGGTATTGGGGCCATTATAGAGTTGGGAATAAATTATTTAAGAGCAGTGAAAGGATTTTTTTTCATGTGTAAAATGGGAGTAATTAAATTTACCTTGAACAATGATTTATAAGGTAAGGTACAATATATGTAAGATACAGTCAAACCTCCTCCAGTCTTGGTTCTTAAATAATTTTGTCCTCAACCAAGTTGTTCATGGAAAATATGTGTCATTTGTCTAACAAAACTTTGGGTCTTGATTCTCTACCTGACAACACTTTCATGCTGATACTTGTATGGTCAGTCACACATCTCAGGAGACAAAGGAGATTCAGTTTTCAGACAAATTGTTCTCCAACCATTTTCTTGAATGAACTTAGTATGAAAACCAAGGCTGCACTGTATATAATAGATTGTAGAGGGTCTTGAATCAGTTCTCAGTGGTTGTCTACTTGGCTCAAGCATTGTTTAACACATTGTTTAAAGGTTGAAAAAACCATTGCAATAGCTGACTTTTACTATAGACCATGTGCTTTGAAATGATTTTCAGAATTTTTCCCCTCAGTTCCCAGTCTTACTCACTTTGAATAAATTGAGGATTCAAGGCCATCAGGCATCTTGGTGCAACTGGAGTTGCTGCACCTTGTTAGTTTAGGAACCAACCATCCTCTCAAAGGCCCCTCAAAGGCTCGAAGGAAGGGCTTGGGATTTCACAGGCATAGTCATTGAGCTTCTAACTGAATGTCACTTGAAAAAATTCAATCTGATATTTAAAGAAAAGTCATCAAATGCAAATGTTAATGACCCTCATGCAATCACTGGTTTCACTTTACATGTATGCACTGAAGCCCAACGAATTAGAAATTGTAAAGGACGTCATTCATAATTGATAATGTTGTATGAATTAGTAAACTTTTCAGCTGGAATTTAAAAAGCCAAAAGTGGGTATTTATTCCATCAAGCAACTCTGAGATTTTTTTGAATACTCCTCTTTTTAAATTCAGTTTATGAAGCAACCTGAAGATACATTTATAATAATCAGGAAACTACCCTAATTTACAGTAATTTTTACATGTAGTCCATAAGCAAACACCTGGAAAGTTAATTTAGGAAGAGATATTAATTTATGTTTTGGTTTTATTATCTTCATATTGTGAACATATGTATAACTCAATGGTTTTATCCCAAAAATGAACTGAAAATCATTTTTTAAGGAAAGGAATCTAATACAGGTATAATATTTAGTCATTCTGTTATTGAGGTTTTCATTTAATTTCTCTCAGCATAGTATTCAACTAACTTTCAAATACAAATGGTGACCCCTGTAGCACTATTGTGATATATAGCAGCATTTTATCTGGGCCAAGCCTGGCACTATGTCTTCCATGTCTAATGTTATCACAGAAAGATGCACTTCCAGTCACTGCAAAGGATCCTTTATTTGCTATTGTGGTTTATTCCTAAACAAAAATGAAAATAATTGTTACTTCCCTGTTATTATTGTCTCTAGATTCAGGGATTCCTTCTTCTGTGATGTCATCATTTGCCAGGTAACTAAGTTTTGTTTTTCTGTTTTAACTATTGTTTTTAAGAGTGAGTCTATTCATAATTGCATTGCTTTTATGAAGATTTCATGCTAAAGAGGAACATTTAACACGGCTGTTCAGTATTTGAGAAAAAAAACATTGGAGATATGTTTTTAAAGAGAATAGTGAAACAGGATATTTTTCCTCCTTTGGCCTTTCAGAGAGGTCTGGGAGAAAATTAATTATTTTATTTAAAATAGCATTGATTCTGTGTATAAATTTCTCATAGTTAAGAGAACAAAATAGAATACAAAGGTATAATTCCATTTTGAAAATGATGGTAATGGTACAATTTGTCTCTATATTAGGAAATTTAAACTTAAGATCCTGACATATGTTAATTACTCTGCAATATAACGCAGGGAATGATTGCTAAAAACGAAGGATACACACTTACCTAGTCTTGCTTTGCCAGCTGAGAGGGCCTCTAAACAATGAGTGCAGTACTCGTGAACACGCCTAGCATCCAGGTCTTGGCTTCTAATGATGTCTACAACAAAAGGAGCCAGGCCTTCTTAGAGAAATGGCTGACCCTAGGTCAGGGACAGTGAATAGACAAAAAGAACGTAAAAGATGTTGTAGTTCTAGAAAATAAGAAAATGAAAAAAAAGGCCAGAAGATGATAAAATATATTAAAAATGATTAAAGAACTGTTTGTATCATCATATCACTTTCTCTGTTTTCATATAGTGTACCTAGCTCCATGCCACAGCAATGAACACATGATTCACATCAAGTTAGTTGTGCCCTTCATTGGGGTGGGTTGTTACATCTTCTTTGCATGATTTAGAAAGTAGCTTCAGCAAAATTTTAAATTTGGGGGTTCATAGAAGTTAAGAGCAAAATCTCATGTCTGTTCTCTTGAGTTAAAAATTAACTAGAGGGATCTAATAACTCTGCCTTTAACAAGATCTCTCATAGATACGTAACTTAGAACCCTGAAATTTTTAAACTATATATTCATAAAATCAAACTCCTACTTTTGGAATGGCAGCGTGAGGAAATTCACAGAACTATTTCTTATTAAAACAACCATAACTAGTGAAAATTATTTTTAAAACAACAACAACCATTTACAGTCTCTGGAAATTTTCCCAAGAACATATACCATATGAGGAAATTTTGATTCAAGAACATCTAAATCTTAGTAAAAACAGAATCTGTGCTACTTGAAATATGACTTGCTCCTTTTCTCAGCCTCTCCAGGCCATGCATAGACTATTGGTTCCATGCCAGTGGAATCAAGCCAAAGAAACCAGAGGCCACTGTCACCACCCAGTGCTTTGCTCATAAAAAGGGGTGACATTCTTGCCTTCATATCTAGAAAATAGGTCAGAGGTTTTGTCTACTGAAATGGTAGTCCATAAGAAAAGACCTGGTTTGAAACAGAGAGTATGAAAGTTCAAATCTAAAATCATACTTAAAGCAATAAGTATTTTGGTAGTAAGCAAGTAAGAGGATTCTGACAACATTATGAAAGCAATATCTAAACCATTAGTCACTTAGCTGACCAGAAAGAAACGGGGAAAGAGACAACTAAGAAGAGTCCTACTTGGGTCAGAACAAAGGCTGGTCTCACAAATATCCCTTGAAAAGGGACCTGAATTTCAATCAGGTTAGATTATGGAGTAACATATACCCCCGGGATTCAGCTGAAAAAATTAGTGGACCCTAACACCTGGGAGTGATTCCAAGAGAGGAAGAAAGCTAGAAAGAGTCAGAAGAGAGACAAAGACAGCACTGATGAAATCACTGTGATCTCAGGGTATCTATATGCCAAGGCTATACTCTCTGAGAAGAGACATCAGAATGGGGAAGTATGATCCATACACAGGAAAAATAGAAAACAACCAAAATTGCCTGTTTGGGCGCCGTATAATGAATTCAAAGGTCAAAGACATCAAAGAGACTATTATAAGTAGGCTCAAGATAACCAAAAGAAAATATGCTTATAGAATGAAAGGAAGATATAATCACAAAATCTCATGAGTGGAGAATATCAAAAACAAATATTCATTATAAAAAAGAACCAAAAATAAATTCTGGAGTTGAAAAATACAATAACCAAAGTGAAAAATTCACAAGAAGGACTCAACAGTAGCTTCAAACAAGCAAAGGAAAGGATAAAAAACTTGAAGGTGCATCAATAGGTGTTTAGTGACCTAAAGAAGATGGAACAGGAATAAAGAATAATGAATGAGGCCTAGAGGAACATAAGAAACTGTTCATCACAACAACATAGGCACAATGGGAGTTCCCAAAAGAGATGAGAAAAAGGAAGGGACAGAAAATGTATTCAGAGAAATAATGGCTGACATTTGTGAACTTTGATTCAAACAACAGCCAAGGTTTTCTTGAAAAACAAAAGCATAGTTGGAGTATTTGGTTCCTGATTCCAAAACTTACTACAAAGCTGCAGAAATAAAGACAGTGTGCTGCTGGCATGAAAACAGGCATTAGACCGAGGGAATGGAACTGAGAGTGTAAGTGTGCCCTCATATTAGGGTCAATTGATTTTCCATAAGGGTGCCAAGACATTTCAATGGGGAAAAATTAGTCTTTTCAACAAAAGACTAACACTATTTAAAGTTAGTCTTTTAAATAGTGATGAAAAAGGCAAATATCCATCCACATGCAAAAGAATGAATTTGGACTCCAATATTACACCATACACAAGAATCAATTCAAAATGGATCAAGGACCTAAATGTAATAGCTAAAATTGTTAAAATAATTCTGTGAAGAAAATATAGGCATAAATCTTTTGGCAACAGTTTCTTAGATATGATATCAAAAGTAAATAGAAGAATTACACTTGTTCAATATTAAAATATTTGTTCTTCAAAGAATACCATCAAGTAAAAAGAATAGAATGGGGGAAATATTTGAAAATCATATATCTGATAAAGAACTTATGTTTATACTATATAAAGAATTATTACAACTCAATAATAAAAGTAAAATATCCAATTTTAAAAAGCAGAAAAGCATTTCAATTGTATTTTTAAAAAGAGATATATAAATGACCAATTAGTATATGTAAAGGTGTTCAACATATTAGCTATCAAGGAAATGCAAATCAAAACCACAATGAGCTATTGCTTCATATCCAATAGGATGGCTATACTAAACAGGCAGATGATAACAACTGTTGACAAGGATGCAGTAAAATTTTAGCCCTCAATCACTGCTTGTGGCAATGTAAAATTATAGAGCTGCTTTGACAGTTTTGCAGTTTATGGAAAAATTAACAGAGTTATCCTATGACCTAGCAATTCTACCTTTAGATATACACCAAGAAAAATTAAAACATGTACCCACACAAAGAAATTGTACACAAATGCTTATAGCAGTATTATTAATAATAACCAAAAGTGGAAACCACTCAAATGCTCATCGATTTACCAATAGAAAAATAAAATGAGGCTTATCTACATAATAAAACAGTTATTTGGCAACATAAATAAATGAATTATTGATATATGATACAACATGGATAAATCTTGAAATCATTATGCCACATAATGTATGATTTCATTTATATGAAGTAGACAGTATAGGTAATCTACAGAGACAGAAAGAAGACCAATGATAATTTAGGGCCAGTGAAGAATTGGAGGTTAATGGTAGTGACTCTTAAAGGATACAATGTTTTTTTTGGGGGGGGGTTGATGAAAATATTCTATAACCAATTTTGGTAATGATTTCATAACTCTGTGAATATAATAAAAAGTGGTGAATAGTGTACTTTAAATGGATGAATTGTATGGTATATAAATTGTATTTCAATCAAGCTATTTCAAAATTTCAAAATGCTAAAAAAGAAAAAAATTACTAATAATTATTGAAAGTGCAGGCATTTACCACTATTACCACACAATATGTGTGCACACACAGACACACACAGACCCAGGCACACAGTACTTCCCCCCTTATACTTAGGGAATGTGATCCAAAACCCCTGCTGGACACCTGAAACCAGACAGCACCAAATTCCATAGATACTATGTTTTTTCCTATAAATAACAAACCTATGATAAAATTTAATTTGTAAGTTAGGCACAGCAAGAGATTAAAAATAATAAATAATAAAATAAAATAATTATAATAATAAACTATAGTAAAAGTTAAGTGACCTCTCTCTCTCAAAGTATCCTATTATACCGTACTCTGCCTTTTCCTGTGATGATGTGAGATGATAAAATACCAGACCTACTCCTAATCTGTGCAACCATCCCCTCCTTACTGGTGTAAATGCCTCCATGATGCCCACTTGAGGGGATCCCTTGCTGAAGTCTTCATATATGCTCAATGCTTTCTGGCACAAAGTGTTGTCATCACTTGGAACACATTTTCTGTTTGTGTCTTTTACTCACAAATTTATAATGAGCTTTTCATCTTAACTAAGCACTATCACACTCTGTGGCCATAACTTGCACAGTTTGAAGTATGACAGCAAAACTAGCAGTTTTTTCTCCTTCTTCTCAGTGTCAAGGATAGAATATTCTTTCTAACCATAGATATTTGCAACTTCACTTACAAATTTATTTTCTCCCTTATTAAGTCAAAATCTTTCACCTTTTTCACTGGAAAGCCAGCATTTTATAGATTCTTTGTGGTATATCCAGATTGCCAACATCACTACCCTTGTACTTTGGAGTCATTATTTAAAAAATAAGGAATCTTGAGCAGAAATACCTCAATACCCCTCTAATCTACCTGATAACCCAGAGGGCTATGAAGTGACTATTGGGTGGGAGCATCTACACCATGGAGACACTGAACTAATGGATGATTCACCTCTCATGAAGGACCATGTGAAAGCTCATCATGCCCTTCAGAACAGTGTGTGATTTAAACATTACTTGTTTATTTCTGGAATTTTCCACATAATATTTTTGGACCACAATTGACTGCAAGTAATGGAACCAGCAGAAAGAGAAACCGTGGATAAGTGAAGACTACTATATATATGCATTACACATTGTGTGTGTGTGTGTGTGTGTGTGTGTGTGAGTGTGTGAATCAGAGCAGGAAGTGCCTGGAGCATAAATATAAATGAATGCACATATGAAGATATGTATACATTATCTTTATTTTACAATGAAGGAAACTGAATCACAGTGAGAATAAATAACTTTCTGAGGTCTCAGAATCTATAAGTAATGGGGGGACAAGGAGAAGTGAACTCCAGTCTCCCCCCCACCATTTTTCCCACATCACAGTACATGTATCACTGACAAGAATTTTAGTATTTTGATATTGCTCAGAAAAGCACTGTGATGGTAATATAAAATCCTGTCAACATGGTTTGCTGATGTGACACACAGTTGCTTATTCTCTTCTCACCAATTTAAACTCTAATCTTAAAGTGTCTTTTGAATGCACATAAGTCTGTGGTTGTAAGTCTACTTCTAAGAAATCTTTAATTTCATGATACCCATTAGTGCCTTAATTTCATAACAGATTTCATAGCATCTGAAGATCTTTCCCCAAATGTAAGATTATAACTCTGTGTGGGGAATAAGATTCAGAGAGAAATAAAAATTAATAGGATAAAATTTTATATTTATGCAAATAATGTTAATGCAGTAAGGAACAAACATAAATTGAGAAATATACCAAAAAATAAATGCATAATTTAAGTCTTTTATGGGCATCAACAGCTGTTTTAACAAAATAAAAAAACTATAAAAGCATTAGAGGAATTTATCCCTATACATTTTTCTTCTTCTTAGAAAGACATTAACATTCAAGAAACATATAAATATCACGAATACTTGTCTACAATACAATCATAGGGACTACATAATATGGAAGGCAGATGTGTATAGAGGATGAAAAGAGGACTGTATCAAGTGATATTATTAGTGTTTTTCTTATATGTCCTAATACATCCTTGTAATGCTGCTAAATCAGTTCTCATAGAGCTCTGGAAATGACATTGAGATTCTGTTATGCATACAAATAGGAAATAATGTAGGGAATCAAATGTGAAATAATGAGAGGCAAAATAGCCCAAGTCCTGAGCTGTCCTGTATCAATTTACTCTTTTTCACTATTTTTATATATTCTCCATATTAAAATAAATAAGTGACTCTTTGAAATCAAATGCTTTAAGTGTGCTTGTATCAAGCACATAAAAAACATTGACAAGAAGGGTGAGGAAAGAGTGGATAAAGGAGGAATTAAAGATATGACAAATTTATCAATTTAATAACAGAAATCACAAAGCATACAAACTCATTTAATGCTATAAACTAGAAAAAGGTTTAGTTTTGAATTAGTGCAGCTAATTTGACTAACAAAATTAGTCCTGCTAACCTTTCTTACAATACTTAGAACCATGCATCACTCCATTGAATTTTATTGAGCAAATATTTATGAAGTCCCTACCATGTACCTGACACTACATTAGATTCTGAAATTATGTTATTGAACAAAGTAGATGCAACCCTTCTCCTCATGCGATTTACAGTTTACTAGCAAACTAACACTCAGAGATTAACTTAATCCTGGCAAGACTCAAATATCAGAATTATTTCACAGCAAAAAAGCAAACAATGATGGTCTTATCTCTTGAATGACTTAGAGATATCAACATTTTACTCAGTTCAGTGTCTTTCCAGGTCTCTTTAAATTGTAATGTTGTATTGAGTTCAAATTTGTTATGTTTTGGAACAAAAATCTATTATTTCCTAAACACATATGTGTAGTAGTAAAATTTATTTTTAATTATATTTTATTGATTATGTTATTACAGTTGTCTTGATTTTTCCATTTGCCCACTCCATCCAGGACCCCCCTTTCCCTCACCATATGGTGGGGGAAACCCCCCCACCATAGTTCATGTTCATGGGTCATGCATATAAATGCTTTGGCTACTCCATTTCCTGTACTGTACTTTAAACCCCAATGGCTATTCTGTAACAAACTATTTGTACTTCTTTTTTAAAAAATATGTTTTATTGATTATGCTATTACAGTTGTCCCATTTCCTCCCTTCACTCCCCTCCACCCTGTACACCCTCTCCCACCCACTTCCCCCACCTTTAGTTCATGTCCATGGTTCATACTTACAAGTTCTTCAGCTTCTACATTTTTCATACTATTCTTACCCTCCCCTTGTCTATTTTCTATCTACCATCTATGCTACTTATTCTCTGTACCTTTTCCCCCTCTTTGCCTCTCTCACTCCCCTGTTGTTAACCCTCCATGTGATCTCCATTTCTGTGTTTTTGTTCCCATTCTAGTTGTTTGTTTAATTTGCTTTTGTTTTTGTTTTAGGCGTGGTTGTTAATGATTGTGAGTTTGCTGTCATTTTACTGTTCATATTTGTTATCTTCTTTTTTTGTTAGATAAATCCTTTTAACATTTCATATAATAAGGGCTTGGTGATGATGAACTCCTTTAACTTGACCCTATCTGAGAAGCACTTTATCTGCCCTTCCATTCTAAATGAAAGTTTTGCTAGATAGAGCAATCTTGGATGTAGGTCCTTGCCTTTCATGACTTGGAACACTTCTTTCCAGCCCCTTCTTGCCTATAAGGTCTCTTGAGAAATCAGCTGACACTCTTATGGGAATTCCTTTGAATGTAACTGTCTCCTTTTCTCTTGCTGCTTCTAGGATTCTCTCCTTCATTTTAATCTTGACTAATGTAATTGTGATGTGCCTTGGTGTGTTCCTCCTTGGGTCCAACTTCTTTGGGACTCTCTGAGCTTCCTGGACTTCCTGGAAGTCTATTTCCTTTGCCAGATTGGGGAAGTTCTCCTTTATTATTTGTTCAAATAACTTTTCCACTTGTTGCTCTTCCTCTTCTCCTTCTGGTACCCCTATAATTCGGATATTGGAAATTTAAAGATGTCCTGGAGGTTCCTAAGCCTCTCCTCATTTTTTCTGAATTCTTGATTTTTCATTCTTTTCTGGTTGGATGTTTCTTTCTTCCTTCTGGTTCACACCGTTGATTTGAGTCCCAGTTTCCTTCTCATCACTATTGGTTCCCTGTAGATTTTCCTTTATTTCACTTAGCATAGCCTTCATTTTTTTCATCTACTTTGCAAGCAAATTCAACCAGTTCTGTGAGCATCCTGATTACCAGTGTTTTGAACTGTGCATCTGATAGGTTGGCTATCTCTTCATCGCTTAGTTGTATTTTTCTGGAGCTTTGAACTATTCTTTCATTTGAGCCATTTTTTTTGTCTTCACATGCCTGCTCTGTATAAGGGGTGGAGCCTTAGGTGTTTGCTAGGGCAGGGTAACCCAGTTGCTGGGTTGTGAGCTGTATGTTGGGGAGGGATCCAAGAGGGAACAATGGCACTTGCTACACTCTCTGTCAGATTTCAGTCACTTCTCCACTTCCCACAAGAAAATTGGGCCCTTCTGGTACTGATTCTCGTGTGAGTGGGTTTGTGTACATTCTAGGACCCTGTGGGTCTCTCTAATGAACTCTCCTGTGGGGCTGGAAATTTCTCCTGCCACCTCAACCCCCCCAGAGGTGTTTTCTGTCAGAGGTTTGAGGCTTTATTTCCCTGCGCTGGGGCCCTGGGTTGTGCAGTCTGTCTTGCTCCCCAGTTGTTTTTCCAGGTTTATCTGCACACGAATGTGGGACTGCCCAGTCCTCAATCCACCTCCTCACCGAGTCCACCAGCTACCGCCCTGCCATGAGTTCTCTCTGCTTGGCTGCCCGTCTCTGCCCCTCCTATAGGTCTGGATGAATGTTTATTCCTTAACTCCTTGGTTGTCAGACTTCCATACAGTTTGATTTTCAGTCAGTTCTGGTTGTTTTTGTTTTTAAATTTGTTGTTGTCCTTCTTTTGGTTGTGCGAGGAGGCACAATGTGTCTACCTATGCCTCCATCTTGGTCAGCAGTCTATTTGTACTTCTTAATCCCCTGAACTCTTCACCCATCCCCCCTGACTTCCTCACATATGGCAACCATCAAAACACTCTCTGTATCCATGATTCTGTCTCTGTTCTTGTTTGCTTAGTCTGTTCATTAGTTTCAATTGTTGATAGATATATATTTATTCACATTTTATGGTTCATAGTTTTTATCTTCTTTTTCTTATGTGAATCCCTTTAACATTTTATATAATAGTGGTTTGGTGATGATGAACTCCTTTATTTTTTTCTTGTCTGAGAAGTTCTTCATCTGGCTTTCCATTCTAAATGATGGCTTTGCTAGGTAGAGCAATCTTGGCTGTAGGTTCCTGCTTTTCATGACTGAATATTTCTTGCCAGTCCCTTCTAGCCTGCAAAGTTTTTTTTAAAAAAATCATCTGACAGTCTTATGGGAACTCCCTTGTAAGTAATTAACTGATTCTCTCTTGCTGCTTTTAAGATTCTCTCTTTCTCTTTAACTTTTGACATTTTAATTATGATGTGTCTTGGAGTGGTCCTCTTTGCATTCATCTTGTTTGGGACTCTCTGTGCTTCCTGGATTGCATGTCTATTTCCTTCATAAAACTAGGGAAGTTTCCTTTCATTATTTTTTCAAATAGATTTCCAATTCCTTGCTCTTTCTCTTCTCCTTCTGGCACCCCTATGATGTGAATATTGGAAGGCTTAAAGTTGTCCCAGAAGCTGCTTAAACTATCCTCATTTTTTTTTTGGATTCTTTTTTCTTCTTGCTGTTTTGATTGGTTCTTTGGGGGTTTCTTATGTTTCAAATCATTGATCTGATTCTCACTTTCAGTCACTTGACTGTTGTTTGCATGTATATTGTTCATTATTTAAGTTAGTGTATCCTTCATTTATGACTGGATCTTTTTTATGCTGCTGAGGCCCTTACTAAGTTCCTTGAGCATCCTTGTAACCAGTGGTTTGAACTTTAAATCTGATAGATTCTTTATCTCCATTTCATTTAGCTTTATTTCTGGAGTTTTGACTATTTGTTTGTTTTTTTTCATTAGGGCCATGTTTCTTTGTCTTCTCATTTTGGCAGCCTCCCTGAGTTTATTTCTATGTATTAAATAGAGCTGCTTTGACTCTGTGTCTTGGTAGTGTAACTTAATGTAGCGGGTGTCCTATAGGGTCCAGTGGCACAACCTTCCTATTACCCAAGCTGGGTACTCAAGGTGCACATTTTACATGGGCTGAGTACACCCTCTACTTGTAGCTGAGACTTGGTTGCTGTTGGCAGATCAATCGGAGGAATTTACCCAAGCCAGTCAGCTGTAAAGATTGGCTGTAACCACTTACTACTAACCTCCGCCCTCTGTGGAAGATCAGCTATGCAAGTGGTAGTGCTCCAACATGGTCTGTAGTTCTCCACTGGGTGCACTGGCCCTGAGGTTTCCAGGATGGTCCAGAACAAGGTCAGCCCCACCTGTGTTTTGCCCAGGGCACCCTTCCTGTGCTATAAAGCAATCTTAGGTGGCTGCTGCATGTGCTTGCCTTGAAGACTCCCACGGGAAGCCAAGCTGTGAATCTAAGCTGGCTACTGCTAGTGTGGAGCCCAGGGCTCACTAAAGCCAGCTGTTGTTTATTTGATAAGATTTAAGAAGTTGTGAAGCATGAGCCAAGGCCAGCCATTTGTATGGAAAAGTAGCTTAGGTAGGCCCTTAATTTGTGAGGGACAGAGTCTCTGAGGATCTCCTAGGCAGGTCAAACAGCATTAGCCAGGTTGATGGAGTCTCAGATACGGCACCAGCTTGCCAGCTCTGTAGGAGGGAGGCTTTAAAAGGGACAGTGGCCTCTGCTTGCTTTGATGCCAGACACGTCAGTTTCTCCCTGTATGCCACTGGTGCCTTTCAAGCTATTCCCCTGGTGCTGGATCTTAGAGGGAGTGGGTCTAAGTAGTTTAGTCAGTGTGCATGTTCTTCAAGAAGAACTGCTTTTGACTCCAGCAGTTTCTTCCACTGACTCAGTCCCCACCTGTTTTTGCAGGCAGAATTGTGGGGACTTATCTTCCTGGCACTGGAATCTTGGGATAGGGATCCTGATGTGGGGCTAGGACTCCTCACTCCCAAGATATACCTCTTGAATTTTCATCCACTACATGTGGGTATGAGACCAGCCTGTCCATATCTGTGCCTCTCCTACCAGTCTGGATGGATGTGTTTTGTTTTGTTTTGTTTTGTTTTGTTTTTAATTCTGTGTTATCAGACCACCATTCAACTTGATTTCTGAATGTTCTGAGTGATGGTTGTCCTATATTTTAGTTGTAATATTGATGTGGTTGTGTGAAGTGGTGAGCCATATCCTCCTATGCTGCCATCTTGACCAGAAGTCAACATTGTATCATGTAGTATAATTTAAAATGTAAAATATACATGCCACTTTGTCAGACATCAGATTGGAAGACACATTATGCTGTCATCTACAAAACTGGTGACACTAATTATATTCAGGTAACATGTTTGATCAAATACTTGCTTGAGTACAGTGGCAGATACTTGTCACCCAGGCCCATTGGAAGAAATAACATGTAGCTGCTTGTAGCCACTATCAACAGCATGCTACACAAAAATAAAGTAAGTAAACCGAACTCTGAATTAAGCTAGATGGTCTATCATCAGAGATGAAAAAGAGTATAGCTTTAATAAGGGAAATGTTCTGTGCCTGAAGTCTATGGCCTGAGTTAACTAAACATTCATTAATTTGGGGCCACATGAGTGGTAGAAGTCAACTGTTTCTGTGAAACAACAGCCTGAGTATAACAAAGACTAGCCTTCTCAAGGTATGTTCCCTTCCATGGTACAAATTCACTGCCAGATGCAGGGATCAGTCTGGGGGCGAAGACCTAACTGGGGCATTGCCTTCTCTTATACTTCCCACTATTAAATTGAAGGGCACAGACAAATCATAGAGGCCAATAAGTAAATAAAGAGAATTCAAGTTTATAAATTATTTATCAAGATATATTTGGAAAGCAGCCTTTTTTTAACCCCCTTGTTGTTTCAAGTTGTAAAGTCTTGTCAAAACAGTTCAGTGCATTGGCTATAATAAGCAAAAGGGCCATGGGTCTCTCCTACTGCAAATCAAACGAATAGAATTAAGCAATTAATTCTTATGGGTCCTTCAAATGGCATAATTTCCTAAAAATAAAGAGGATCATTAACTACATTTATGCTAAAAAAGTTGGGGTAAATTATAAAGTGAAATGAATTGAGAACCAATACCAGTATCCTTCTAGGTTATTTTTATTAATGACATAGCAATTCCATGGGTTGGATATTGCTTACCAATTAAGTATATTCAACAACATGGAATCATTTAATTCCTCTAAAGATTAAATATTAATGTTCAGTGGGAAATTATTATACATTTCTCTCTACATTTATGTTAACTTCATTGCATCTCAGTTATAACAAAATATTTTCCCATAAAGTTTTTACTTTTTCTCTAACTTCCAATCAGTAAAAAATCTAATAAGTAAAGAAATCATAATCATAAAATATTTATGGTCAATAAGAACAAAACCTCCATGGCTTGTAGGTTTTTTTTTTGTTTGTTTTAATTTTTAGATCAATCCACATGCAGTGACTTCCTTTATTCTCTAACAAATGTTATTAACAATATCAATCACTTTCTTTATTAGTAATCCCTACAGATGTCTGTATAATAGCTTCTATTGTGGATAGAATTCACAGAAGACAAAATATACTTACTATCACAGAATAACCAGCTTAAAGTCAACCAGTCAGAATAAAGTCAAGTGATTGATCTGAATAGATCAGTGTTTTCTTGACCTTCTTTTTCATTATTGCCCATGACAAGGAGACATTTTAGATTTTTTTCCCTAATTCTCCCAATGAGTTAATAACACAGATGTACAGTGTGTCTGTTTATATATTTTGACCTTTTGGGAGGGCCACAAAACTGTAATAGCTAAGATTTTTCTGTTCCTGAAGAAACAATTTTTGTTGCCTTGGGGACATTGATAATTCATAGGTTAGATAAAAGAGTTCTAATATATTTCCACCACAGCATTGTACAAGAAACTTAATAATGTAGTAGATATCTGGTAGTATAGCCAAGATATTTACCGAGAAACCTTTTCATTTGAAGTTTTATTTAGAAGTTCTTACACAGTTTTCAGTCTAACCCATAATATGTCTATATTTGCTGTGGTTTACAGTGCCTTCCTCTTACCCTATCCCCCTAATCTTATTAGAGTAACTAAACTGCGAGCATGTCATACACACACTGTGGTGCTGTGTACCTCTGCCATATTGTGACATACTTTTTTTTACCACTGATGTTCCAGTTCAACAACAGTGTTGAAAGGCTCATGAATTCTTTAACATTACCTGTGGGTGACTAAAATGACTCATGCTGATACAGTGCAACCTAACAGATTAAAAAAAGAAAGAACTCTTACATCATCATTTCTTTTTAGCTCCCAGCCCCCTGCTTCCAGTCTCTTTTCCACCCAACCCCTCACCTTCTTCAATGGAAAAAATAAATACTGTTTTGTGCCATGTACAATGCTCACTTTTTTGCCCAAATTTTTGAGAGAAAAATAAGGATGCATGGAATACATGGGTAGTGCTAATTCTGTATCCATATAAATGTTCTTAATTCCTTTATTTATGCTTATGCATTAAAAATGTAACTATAGAAAACAATAATGATATTTGTATGCAAAATAATACCCTGGAATACAATCATCAGTTTTGTTTCTAAATATAAATAAATAAAACATTGAATTAAACAGTTAAAATGAAAGATTTTTTTCCTGAAAATTTGCGGAAAGAACGTGGGTGTGCATTATACATGGCAAAATATGGTAAGTACATTTCTGTTGTTTAAGCCACCCACCCAGTCTATGATACTCTGTTTTGGCAGCCTGTGCTGACTAATACATCCCTATTTAGTATTCTCTTAGGTCATTTTTTTTATATGACAAACTTCTTTTAGCAAATAGGCTTTTATCATTACTTTAAATCGTGTGAGTTCCTGTTTATTTTAAACAAAGAGGCAAATATATTTCTTCAGCACTATAGAACTATAAGAAAACCAGAGTAAATAAAATAATTAATTTTTATTATGATTGCTTCTTTGGTTTTATAATCATTAATGGTTCTAGTTAACACATGCTACACATCTGTTTATATTTCATTAATGACTTAATTAACTGCTTTCTCATCATCTGTTTGGGTTGTAACTATAAAGAATATATCTGGTCAGAAGTGGTATTCCTCATACCACAGTGGTTAAATACCTTGATGGAGATTTTGTTTGCTTTAGATCTTGTAATTATGAGTTCAAGAGTCAAATCTTATAAGTACTTGGACAAAGTAAGATAGAATTTCCAGTGGAATTGCGTATGGAAAGAGATACTTCAGGTTGACACTGCTCCCCATACGCTGCCTTTCCCTTGAGATCTCATGTCCAGGTGAAGTTCATGGCTAATTATTTGGGACTAGTAAATGAAACCTGTGTTAAAACTTACATTCAATTTTCATAGAAGTTTATCTCTCAAGACCAGTGTTAATGAGTTTCTGATTTCCTTGCTTAAATCTATAAATATATGTGCAAGCACTTAGGCAGGAGTGAGTTTTCAGTAGTTGTTACAAAACTGTTTCAATGTAAGATTGTCCTTGAGTTCTTATAACTAGCAAAGCCAGATACCAATGGCTACAACATACATCAGCTCCTGGACAAAACACCAATTATAATGCTATAAACTACTTCATACTACAATGCAGAAGTCTTCAAAAAACAGTTATCAATATATAAAGAGTCCTTAATTGACTCTAATTCTCATTCCATATCTCAAGATTCAATAGTTTAATAGAATGAGCATTCTCTCAATCACAGGTGGCAAACACAAGGCTCATGAGCCGAATCCAGTACTCCTTATTTTACCCGGCCTGGCACCTTGTTCTACCCTGGAACAGCACAGAGCTCTCACTTAATTGTTAGGGAGTAGTTACATTTATATAGTCCTAAAATAACATTTGGTCCTTTGAAGACAACCATGAGATTGATGTGGCCCTCGGTGAAAATGAGTTTGACACCCCTGCTCTAAACACTTAGAAGGGCAAATTATACATAGTTTATAATTTTGTAAATAAATTTAATTTGATCAATTAACTTTCTTTTAGCAAACTGAGCCCAGCTAACATTGAAGGAACTTAAGGAAAGGGTGTTAAACAAAGCATCAGTTAAAAAAGGATAAATTTTAGTAGAATCAATAATATTCTAGTGAACCAAAGCAGAATTGTCTGGGCTCACACAAAAAATATGAAAAATGACAGAAGATGGAAGCAATTACCACAAGGGAGAAAATAGGTGTGTTTTACCCCTTCATTAAGTATTCTAAAGCTTAGCTCTTAGCAAAAGGTAACAAGCTTTCCCCACCAAAAAATGTCTTAGTATCCCTTCTTCGTTCACAATAAGTATAGTAACATTTCAGAACTGATCCAAAGCAGCAATTGTTCTGTGGATCTAAGGAATGCCCTATGGACTTCCAGAATTATTTTTGAAGAGATGTTGCAGTAGCCAGCCTCCATGATGGCACTCCAGTGATTCATAAAATGTAGGACAATGTTTCTTTGATCTCTCTGGATTGAATTGTCTGAGGAAGGTCAATGAAAACATATCATTAAAACACTAAAGCAGTTCTTGAGCTAAAAGGTCCATGTGGCAAGCACCTTTGGCTGAGGACTTCTGCCAAAAGCCAGTACCAACTTCTAGCCATGAGGCACCTTGAAAGCAGATCTTCTGGCCTCAGTCAAGCCTTCAGATTACTGCAGCCCAGACTGCAGGCTGAAATCTTAAATGCCAGGACATAAATGAGATCAGGCCAGAGCCACCCAACTTTAGAATTTCTGACCTACAGAAACTGTTACATAATAGATATTTACTATTAACCCACTATTTTGGGAAGCAATTTGTTACGCAGCAAGAGATAACTAATGCAGATGCCATGGTGTTGCATAAGAATTCAGGAGAGGAAAGTGGAGGGTAAAGCAAGTAAATAGGAATCCTGAGGCTGCATCTCTCAGGTTGGCATTATTTCCAATATCTCTCACTAGTGGACTTGCAATTTGTGTTGTAGAAAACTGAATATTGTTGAAGAGAAGTCACTTGAAAAAATTCATTACGTATGATAGTCTCCTTTTCAAACCCTTTCAAAATTGCTTCTGTTGTACTACAAAATTCCCTCAGCTTTTTGAACTACAATCCTCCCAAAATTCACATGTTGAAACTCTAAACTCCGATGTGATGGTATTTGGAGGTAGAGTCTTTGGGAGGTATTAGGTTTAGATGAGGTTTTAAGAGCTCCCATAACAGAATTTAGTATCCTTACACGAAGAGGAAGAGACACGAGACTTGTCTCTCTCTCTCTACACAGCCACAGAGAGCATGAGAGCACACAGCAACATGGCAGCCACCTGCAAGCTTTGAAGAGAGTGCTCATCAAGTACTCAATCTCCCAGTACCTTAACCTTGGATGTGCTAGCCTCCAGAATGTAATAAATAAATGCCTGTTATTTAACACATCTAGTCTATGGTAGTTTTCTGTGTATGTTTACTAAATGTATTTATAGTAAATGTTTACTAAATGAACAAATATCATTAAATAATCTAACCACTGAAAAAATTCCTGAAGTAAAGATATAAAATCAGAATAATAAAGAGCCACTTGATTTTCTTCCACAAAACTGAAAGAAATTTCACTTGTTTTTTATTTCTGCCAAAATGTTCTCCTTTATTAGTCTATTATAGTATGGCAGGAAGGTTACATACAGATGAAAAAGCCTAAATAGAACACAAAACATTTACTTGAGCTGTTGAAAACATTTTAATAAGGGTTATAAAAGTTTCAGTGAGGAGAGTTGTATAACCAGTCATTTTAAGAATTCCTAAGTGAGGTTGGGAAACATAAAGAGAATCAAACTAAGATCTAGAGAGTGGAACTGGTAATTCAAATAAAGAATAAACAAATGGAACTATATCAAATTAAAAAACTGCATGGCTAAAGAAAACATCAACAAAATGGAAAGGGAACCAACTGCATGAGAAAACATATTTGCCAATGATACCTTGGACAAGGGTTTGATCCCCAAAAGATATAAGGAGCTCATAGAACTCCACACCAGGAAGACAAACAATTTAATAAAAAAATGAGCAAAGAACCTGAACAGACACTTCTCCAAGGAGGACATACAGAGGACCCACAGAAACATGAAGAACATGCTCAAAATCACTAGCCATTAGAGATATGCAAAATAAAACCACAATGATATATCACCTCCATACCTGCCAAAATGGCTATCATTAACAAATCAATAAACAGCAAGTTCTGGCAAGGATATAGAGAAAAGGGGACCCAAGGAAACTGTTGGTGAGGATGCAGAATGGTGCAGACACTGTGGAAACAGTACAGAATTTCCTCCAAAAAAAAAAAAAAACCCAAAAAACTAAAGATGGAACTGTGCTTTAATCCAGTGATCCCACTGCTGGGATTATATCCTACGAATCCTGAATCACCAATTCAAAAGAACCTTTGCACCTCAATGTTCACAAGAGGGTTATTTACAATAGTCAAGTGCTAGAAACAGCCTAAGTGCCCATCAGTAAATGAATGGATCAGAAAACTGTGGTACATTTACACAATGGGATACTACACAGTAGAAAGAAAGAAGGAAGGAGTTTCTACTCTTTATGACAGCATGGGTGGAACTGGAGAATATTATGCTAAGTGAAATACCCCAGACAATGAAAGACAAATACCATATGATCTCACCTATAAGTGGAACCTAATCAACAAAACAAACAAAGGAGTAAACTAGAACCAGAGACATGGAAACAAGGAACAAACTGACAGTGACCAGAGGGGAGTGGGGAGGGGGATAATGGGGGAAAAGGGGGGTAGGGGCAAGCCAAGAAACACGAATAGAGGACTCAAGGGCATGGACAATGGGGATGATTGACTGTGGGAGTGTAGGGGGATGGGGCAGAGGGGAGCAATGAGGAAAAAGGCAGGACAACTGTAACTGAAGAGTAAAAAAAATAAAAATAAACCTGGCTGGTATGGCTCAGTGGATTGAGCACCAGCCTTCGAACTGAAGGGTCACTGATTCGATTCCCAGTCAGGGCACATGCCTGGGTTCCAGGCCAGGTCCCCAGTGGGGAGTACATAAGTGGCAACCACATATTGATGTTTCTCTCCCTCTCTTCCTCCCTCTCTTCTCCTCTGTCTAAAAATAAATAAATACAATCTTAAAAAATAAATAAATAGATAAATAACTTGGTTATTATTTTTTAATTATTTTAATTTTCCTGTTTGAAAGCCTTATAATTCAAGTTCATACTAAAGGTATGTTCTTGAACCACACAATATCTTTGCGACAACTCTGTTGAATATCATTAAAAAACAAACCAAATACCAAACTGTAGAAGTTTACTTAGGGGTGATAGGAGAGAAAGAATATGTACATAATTGTGCCCCATATGCTGAGCAAGAGATTTCCACCAGAGAAAATCCAACAATTAGTTTTTAACT
Source organism: Phyllostomus discolor (assembly GCF_004126475.2). NCBI lineage: Eukaryota > Metazoa > Chordata > Mammalia > Chiroptera > Phyllostomidae > Phyllostomus > Phyllostomus discolor. Next base: position 121,008,552 of record NC_040906.2, read on the forward strand.
AAAATGTTCTTAAGAATATTGGCGGGCCAAGTGACAACTGATAAAACTTTACTGATTCTAAGAAGGGTCTTCTAATTCTTTAAAAAAGTAACCACAAAGCATAGTTTACATCAGGGCTTCTATTTTTCCCTTTATTTAAAATATAACTTCATTCGTATTTAAATATAAATACCCTGGGAGAAATTAACAAAGGAAACTGATTAATAATTATTTGGCTCACATGCTGAATTTGACCCAAAATAATCCTGTTCTCCTTAATAATGAACAAATAGAAGAAATAATGATATATTATGTCATCCTCAGGAGACAATTTTATAGTCACATTCTAATTAAGAGGCAACAAAGTGGTAGCTAATTAAAAAGTGCCAATAAAAGTTTTTCATATTAACAAAGAGTGACAAAGTCTTTAGCCAAAAGGCAATCCAGTGATTTTGTATTTCATTCACCAGCAAAATTTATGAGCAGAGACATCCCCGTAATCCCCCCAAAAATGGAGCATAGGTGACCACTTAACCCTCTTACTGAGTGGAAAGCATAAATGCATTGGACTTCTTTTGTACAATAGAGCTAGAACCATTAATATAAGATAATATAAGATAATTTAGCTGTCATTGATTCAGCCAGTAACAACAACAAAAAACAAGTGTCAAGATTTAAAAGAATGAGAATCAGTTCAGTGCTCTGTTATGTTTTGTCTTCTCTTTATGGAATTATATATCTAGATTTCTCAAGACCTTTTCCCAGACTCCCTACTCTATAATGTAGTGCTCTCTCCATTAACTTTTTACTCAAAGGTCCTTGGATGATTTTTAACTCCCAAATCACTCAGAATCTTTCTTTTGAGGCCAGACCCTACAAGGAATCCAAACTCATCAGGTCCAAAGGTAAGATCATCATCTTTTCTCAAAACTGTTTCTTATCCAGAGTTGCCCTATCCCAGCAAATGAAAAGACTATCTATCTGATTTACCAGGTGGAGCCATAAGAGTCAACCTTGAAATGAATTATTTTACTCATCAGGAAAACATCTCCCTTTAATGACTTTTGATTTTATATCTTAAATATTTCTGTGCTGTTGTCTCCTTTCCATCTCCAAAACTTCTATCATTGTGGTACAAACTAGTATCATTTCCTGTTGGGCTACTGTATTATCTTGCTAACCACTCGCCCCTTTCCTTATGATGCTACAAACTATCCATTTCCCATAGAAAGTGCAGAAAGGTCTTTTTAAAATGAAGATCTTAACCCAATTTTCCCCAAAATCTTACAAAGACTTTTCCTTGTTATTAATATAAGAGGCAAAGTTCTTTAAATGGATGAGACACCTTGTTTTTTCTTATCCCTGTCTTTTTCTTCTTCCAGGCCTATAGTGCCACAATTTCTTACATGTCAAGACTTTCAGATATGATCTGTTTCCCATGTGTTTCTCCCAAGTGCTTGGCCCAAACAACGCCAATTCATCCTTCAGATCTAAAGAAACACCCTTCTCTGTAGAAGTGTGTTCTGACTCTTTAGGTCAGATGACTTCTCTAATTCATTACCCTGCTATATATTTTTTTCAGCCATAGGGTTTACCATCCTTCTCTTTTATATTTTTCTGAAATTATTTGTTTAATATCTGCTTGCTTGCTACCCCCCACACTACTGGTCCATGTGCCAAGGATCATATCTGCTTTGATGACCTCATTATTGGCCCATACTTGGTTGAACAAGTGAGGAAATAAGTGAAAAAAAAAAATGAAACAAACAAAAAATGGTATCCTATGAATAATATACATAGACCTTCATAATATACATAAGGGCTAGATTAGCTGGGGGAAATTCTATAAATTCAGGGGGAGGAGTTAAAAGGAAGAGAAATATGAGTTTGTTTTTAATGTTCTTTAAAAATTACATCAGTTTCCTAATAGTTTAAAGTGATTACTAGATTTGATTTTGAAAATTCAATATTATTAACAAGAAGGTTCATCCTTAATTGAAGATCCGTTTAATAGTTAATGTATTACTTTGAATTGGACATCAACCTACATGGCATTTGTATACACAGTTTTGTGTATTATTTCACTTTGCCATCATTTTTCATTAAGGGAAGTGTTGGGAACTGCCCTGACTGGTATCAGAAGCTGAAACCCCTGCCTAGGCTAAGGCTAAGAAAACGGTCTTGGAACCGTAAGCCAGCAAGGAGACAAAAGCTTATCTCCCTGACAGGAATGCTGCTTCTGCTGCTTTATTCATAACTGAACCCCCAAAAGCTTGGTCGGTTAGCCAAAGATGGGTAAGATTCCCCAAGGGGGGAACGACCTAAGACAGGCACGATCACTTTGGGAGGCCCCCCAAAAGAAGGACTTGGGGGGCTGCAGCAAAAGGGGGTGATGGACCCTCGCTCCTCAGCTTTAACATAGCCTGAGTTCTCATCCTCTGGGAGAAAAATCTCCTTGTCTCTTGGTTGCCTTAGTTCCCTTGCTCCACCTAAGCCTGAAACAATGACAGGGTGGTGCAGCTCTGTGCTGAAAAGGGCGGGTTCCCCGGGTGATCAGGCCTAAGAAAGAATATGTAAATTCCTGTGAAACCTTCTTTGTTTAGAATGCTCTCAGTTGAATGAGAAGGGTCCAAGGAGGAAGTTAGTTTGTTCCTCAAAGTCTTAGAGCTCTTTGACCCCGACTCAAAATAGACCGGCAGAGTTCCTTGTTTTCTATGGTTTCTTACTTCCCCCTAATGAGTACTGTACCTGAATTATTATGCAAAATGAGCCCAATAAAAGCAGGTTTGGACGGTAAATTGGCGTGCTCCTCACTAGAGGGGGTGGCCATTTCGTCCCTACTTCTCCACAGAAACTAGTTTGTCTCTGTGCATGTTATTTTTTCTCGCGTGTTTTCGTCAAGCCATCCACAGTATTCCGTGATCACTGCTGGCCGGTGACCCACGCATCAGGGAAGATATTAATTTTTTCTTCTTTATTATAACATTTATTACAATTTACATAATGTGATTTTTCTTTCTTTTAAAACTACATAGAAACAAACACAAGTTTGTCATTAATTCAGGTTACAAATCATTGCCATTCTAATACCCGAAGTAATTCTTAATGTTTTCAGTGATTTTTAAATAGTATTTTTATTCTTTTTTCTATTTTCTTGAAAGGAAGTTTTGGAGTATTAATGAAACAACTGAATTATATTTTACCATAATAAATGTGATCATAAATAATCAAATTCAATATTTTGCACTTAGTTTTTATAGTATGTTTTGTTTCTGAGCTTATTTTTATAGGAAGAGTACAGTAGTTATGTAAAGTCATGGGACAGGGTGCCTCATCTAAGTAACACTAGATAGTATATGGATTTATGGCAAACACCAGAGAGAAGGATGTTAGTGTTTCCTAAGCAGAGGAAAACTCTATCACTTCATTAGGGAAGAGACATTTGAAAAGCTATCTTGGAGCACAGAGTTAGGTAACATGTGATATCATTCTTTCCCTACACTTCTACCTTGGACAATCAAAAAGAATATACTTTAAAAAGAAAACTTGTTTTTTTTTTTTCTAGGACTATAACTCATTGTGTATTATATTGCTTTATTTTTAAAAACCTCTATAAACTATTATTGACTTAAGCATATGTCAAAAATAGATTTTTCTTCTTATTATTTTATGTGTTATATTTAACATAATATTTAGATAATATTAACAATTAAGGAAAAACTTGGGCAATGCTGATGACTTATAAAATCTGGCTGTGTTTCTGTATTATAATTCTATAGGAATCACTGTTTGTTTTTTCCCCAGTTAATTTCACTGCATTTCTGCCCTTTTCCCCAAGTGATTCTATATTAAAGATACTGGAAGAAATTGGAAAAATAGAGAAAAATTATTTTGTAATATGAAAAAACATTTGGGTATTTGTTGTCAGTGTCCTCCTCTTGGTGAAAGTATACTTGAAATCTATTTTGTGCTAAACAAAATTTTTTTCCTCCTTCCTACTGGCACACCTACTAAGAATGTAATTGTGTCCCCCCAAAATTTATATGTTGAAGCTTTAGTCCCCAGTGTAACTCTCTTTGGAAAGAGGGCCTATAAGGAGATAATTAAATGAGGTCATAAAGGTGGGGCCTGGATTTGTTAAGGTTGGTGTATGTATAAGAAGAGCACCAGAAAGCTTGCTCACTCTCTTTTCTCCGTGTGAGGACAGCAAGAAGATCTTTCATAGCAGGGTGCTAAAAAGGGCATCCGTATTAGAAACTGACCCAGTTCATCTTGATCTAGGGCTTCTAGCTTCCAATAACTCTGCAAAATAAGTTTCCTTTCATTTTACATTTTAAAAAACTTTTTACTGTATTTTTCCATTAACATTTAGGCCCTTAATACTTCCCTCCTCCCTGCAATCACTACACTGTTGTCCATATCTATGAGTCATTTTACTTTTTTTCTCTATCCCTCCACCCCTTAACCTCCCTCTACCAATAGCTATAATCCTGATCTCTATGATTGTGTCTCTATTTTACTTGATAGTTCAGTTTGCTTATTAGATTTCACATATAAGTGAAATAATATGGTATTTGTCTTTCTCTGGCTTATTTCACTTAGCATAATGTTTTCCAGGTCCATCCATGCTGTTGTGAAGGATCAAATTGTCTTCTTTTTCACAGCTGAGTAATATTTCATGGTGTAAATGTCCCATAGTTGTTTTCTCCACTCATCCACTGATGGTCACTTGGGCTGCTTCCATATCTTGGTAGTTATAAATAACTCTGCAATGAACAAAGAGGCACTTATATATTTTTTGAATTAGTGTTTCACATTTCTTCAATATATTCCCAGAAGTGGGATCACTGCACAGTCTATGGTATTCTGCTATGGCAATCCAAGAAGACTAAGACAACACTCACCTCAGGGTCCCCTGAATTTCATTTCACTTTTAAAATACTAAGTATATACATGTGGCATATTATTCCATGTTAAAGACTCAGTGGGAAAAGAAGAAAAATTAGAAAGCTATCTTTCTTAAAATAAAAGTATGAGACCCTCAACTAAACTAACTAAAAAGGGAAGAGATTCAATTAAGAAAATTCAGAAACTAAAGAGGACACATTATAACTCATGTCATAGAAATAAAAAGGATCATGAAACATTATTATGATGAGTTATACACAGTCTCATTGGGTGATCTAGAAAAGATAAATTTCTAAAAATTATATAACCTATAAAAGTGAATCATGAAGGAAAAAAAAAAAAAACAATCCTGGAGGTTCCTAAGCCTCTCCTCATTTTTTTGAATTCTTGTTTCTTTATTCTGTTCTGGTTGGTATTTGTGTCTTCCTTCTGCTCCAAATCCTTGGTTTGAGTTCCAGTTTCCTTAACTTCACTGCTGGTTCCTTGTATATTTTACTTTCTTTCACTTTGCATAGCCTTCACTTCTTCCTCTATTTTGTGACCATACTCAACCATTTCTTTGAGCATCCTGATTACCAGTGTTTTTAACTCTGCATCTGATAAGTGACCATCTCTTCATTGCTAGTTTTATTTTTGGAGCTTTGATCATCTGTTCTTTCATTTGGGCCATATTTTTTTGTCTTGGTATGCTTATTACGTTCTAAGGGGTGGAGGCTTAGGTATTCACTGGGATGGGGCAATCCACCTTGCTGTGTTGTGGTGCTGCATGTGTGTGTAGGGGATCAGAGAGGGAACAATGCCAGTTACTCAGCTCTCTGTCAGACTTCAGTCACTTCCCCCACTTCCCAAAAGTGAATTGAGCCTTTCTGGAGCTGATTCCTGGGTGTGTGGGATTGTGTGCACTCGAAGACCCTGTGGGTCTTTCCAACAAACTCTCCTGTGAGGCTGAGAATTTCTCCCACTGCCACAATTCCCACAATTTTTACAGCCAGAAGTTTTGAGACTTTATTCCTCCATGCTGGAACCATGGGTTGTGTGGTCTGTTTTGCTCCCCAGTTGTTCCTCCTGGAATGCACCAATGTGGGACTGCCCAGTCTGTCATCTGCTGCCTTGCTGTGTGTCCTCTTTGCCTCAGCTGCCCATCTGGGTCCCTCCTACTGGCCTAAATGAATGTTTCTTCTTTAACTCCTTGGTTGTCAGATTTCTACACAGTTTGACTTTTTGGCGGTTCTGGTTGTGTTTTGTTTTTAAATTTGTTGTTCTTCTTTTCATTTCTTGAGGAAGCAAAGTGTATCTACCTATGCCTCCCTCTTGGCCAGAAGTTTCTGTAAGACCAAGAAATTAAAAACTTATTTTAAAAAATAAGGAAGGAGAACTTCCCCAATCTGACAAATGAAATAGACTTTCAGGAAGTCAAAGAAGCTCAGAGAGTACCAAAGAAGTTGCACCCAGGGAAGCACACACCAAGGCACATTATAATTACATTATCCAAGATTAAAGGTAAGGAGAGAATCTTAAAAGCAGCAAGAGAAAAAGAGACAGTTACCTACAAAGGAGTTCCCATAACACTCAGCTGATTTTTCAAAAGAAACCTTACAGGTGAGGAGGAGCTGGAAAGAGGTATTCCAAGTCATGAAAGGCAAGGACTTACACCCAAAAATACTCTACTCAGCAAAGCTATCATTTAGAATGAGAGGGCAGAGAAAGTGCTTCCTAGATAAGGTCAAGTTAAAGGAGTTCATCATCACCAAGCCCTTATAATATAAAATGTTAAAGGGTCTTATCTAAGAAAAAGAAGATGACAAAAGATATGAACAGTAAAATGACAACACACTCACAACTATGAATAACTGAACCTAAAAACGAAAACTAAGCAAAAAACTAGAACAGGAACAGAATCACAGAAATGGAGAACACATGGAAGGTTATCAGCAGGGAGGGTTGGGGGGAGAGTGGGGGAAAAGGTACAGGGAATAAGAAGCATAAATAGTAAGTACAGAATAGACAGGAGGAGGTTAAGAATAGTATGCAAAATGGAGAAGCTGAAGAATTTATATGTATGACCCATGGATATGAACTAAGAGGGGGAGAATGTGAACCAGGGTGCAGTGCAGAGGGTAATAATGGGGAGAAAAAATGGGACAACTGTAAAAGCATAATCAATAAAATATATTTTAAAAAAGAAATAAAAACAATCCAAACAGACTGATAACTAGTAGGAGATTGATTCAGTAATAAAAAATTACAAAACAAAGAAAACCCTAAGAACAAGTTACTTCACTGGAGAATTCTATACATTTAAAGAAGTATTAACACCAAGCCTTCTCAAACTCTTCCAAAAAACTGATGAGAAGGGAATAATTCTAAATGTATTCTGTGAGGTTATATGTACCCTGACACTAAAATCAGGCAAAGGCAGCATAAGAAAACTACAAACCAGTATTTCTGGTGAACATTGATGCAAAAATTATCAACAAAATGTAAGCAAACCAAATTTAAAAATGCATTAAAGGAATAATACATCATGAATACATGGCATTTATTACTGAAATGTAAGAATGCTTCAACTTACAAAAATCAATCTATGTAATTCACCACATTAAAAGACAAAAATAATGATCATTTTGACCAATCATTTGATTATCAATTGATCATTTCAATTAATGCAGAAAAGGCATTTGACAAAATTCAACATAATTCATAGTAAAAACACTCAAGAAACTAGGAATAAAATAAAATTACATCAACAAAACAAAGGCCATATAGGAAAAATCTCCAGCTAACCTAATACTCAATGGTGAAAAACTGAAAGCTTTTTCTCCAAATTAGTAATAAGACCATGATGCCCATCCTTGCCATTCCTATTAAACATAGTGCTTGAAGTCCTAGCCAGAGCAATTAGGCAAGAAAAAGAAATAAAAGCATCAAAATAGGAAAAGAAAAAGTAAAATCATCTCTGTTTACTGATGACATGAACTCATATGTAGGAAACCCTAAAGAACTCACAAAAATACTTAGAATTAATAACAAATTAATAAGGTATAGGGTACAAAATTAATATCCACAAATCAGATTTATATAAGCTAATAATAAATAATCTAAAAAGGAAATTAAGAAAAGAATTCCATTTACAATGGCATTAAAAAGAATAAAATACTTAGGAATAAAAATAACCATTGCGGTTTAAGACTTGTATACTGAAAACTTCAAAATATTCATGAAATTAAAGAAGATATAAATAAATGGGAACACTTTCCACATTCATTAATTGGGAATATAACATCATTAAAATGTCCACACTTCCCAAAGTGATCCAGATTTAATTCAGTCCTTATTGAAATCCAATGGCATTATTTTTTTCAAAATAGAAAAACCCCTAAATTTTATATGGAGTATCAAAGGACTCAGTAGTTAACACAATCTTGAGAAGTAAAAACAAAGGTAGAGGTCCCTCACTTCCTGATTTCAAAACATGTTACAAAGCTATATAATCAAAACAGTATGGTAGTGGCCTAAAGACAAATATACCGACAAATGAAACAGAATAGAGAACCCAGAAATAAGTGTTCACATATATTGTCAACTAATTATCTGAAAAATTGCTAAGGATATACACTCTTCAACAAGTGGTGCTGGATTCCACTTCTGGATATATACACAAAGGAAATGAAAAGAGGATTTTGATGATTATTACTCATCTTTATCACAGAATTATTTACATTATCCAAGACATGGAAACAACCCAATTGCCTATCAACTGATGAATGGCTACAAAAGATGTAAAACATATACACAATGAAATATAAATAAACCATGAGAAAGGAGATATTTCCTTATTTACTACAACATGGATGGAACTGGAACACATTATACTAAGTGAGATAAGTCAGGCAAATGTAGAAAAGTACTGTATGATATCACTTATATGTGGAATACAAAAATGTGAACTTATAAAAAAACAGAGAAACAGAGAGTAAAATGGTGGTTATCAGGGAGGAGGGGATAATATTGATGGTGTTTAATGGTACAAACTTGTAACAAGCAGTAAATAGGCCATAAAAATCTAATGCAAAGTATAATAAATACAAAAAATGTTATGCTAAAATTATATAATGTGATAAATATTGCTACATTGGCAAATATTTTACAGTATATAAATGTATCAAAGTAATACACTATATACCTGAAACTTACACAATGTTACATATCAAATTTATTGAATAAAATAAATTATTTTAGTGCTGGGAAAACTGGATATACACATGGAGAAACTGAAATTGGAACTTATAGAGAAATTAACAGAATTAATTAAAGACATAAACACAAGATCTGAAACTATAAAACTCCTAAAAGAAAACACAGGAGAAAATATTTATGACATTGGATTTGGCAATGATTTCTTGGATATAGCTACCAAAGTATATACAACAAAAGTAAAAATAGACAAATGGAACTGTATTAAATTTTATCCTCACCCAAGGATGTTTTTTAATTGCTTTTAGAAAGAGAGAAAGGAGAGAAAGGGGTTGGTGAGAGACAGAAACATCAATGAGAGAGAGAAACACTGATTGGTTGCCTTCTTTGATGTGGCCCAACTGGGGAGTGAACCCATGACACAGGTATGTGCCCTGCCAGGAGTTAGACCACAACCCTTCTGTTCACAGGATAATGCTCCAACCAACTGAGCCACAGTGGCCAGGGAAAGAACATATTAAATTTTAAAAGTTCTGCACAGCAAAGAATAACAATTAACAGAGTGAAAAATCAATTTACATAATGTTTGCTTACCCTATATTTGATAAGGGGTTAATATGCAGAATATATAAAGAAACTCAATAATGACAAAAAACAAACAATCCAATTAAAAATGAGTAAAGGATTTGAATAGTAAATTATGAAAAGAGGCTATACAAATGACCAACAAGCACAAGAAAAGATGCTCAACATCAATACTAATAAAAGAAATTCCAATCAAAATCATACTGAGTTATATAACCTAACCCCCATTAGGATTGCTGCTATCAAAAAAAAAAAAATAGCAAGTGTTGATAAGGATGTGGAGAAACTGAATCCCTGTGTGGAATGTAAAATGATAGACACCGTCGAAAACAGTTTGAAAGTTCCTCAGAAAACTAAAAATGGAACTACCTTTTGACTCAGTGATTCCATTCCTGGGAATATACTGTAAGAATCCTGAATCACCAGTTCAAAAGAACTTATGTAGCCTTATGTACAAAACAGTGCTACTTACAATAACCAATTATTGGAAACAGTCTAAGTGCCCATCAGTAAATGAGTGGATAAAAAAATTGTGGTACATTTACATAATGGAATTCTATACAGCAGAGAGAAAAAGGAATTCTTACTTTTTATGACAGCATGGATGAAACTGGAAAATATTATGCTATGTGAAATAAGCCAGTTGGTGAAAGACAAATACCATATGATCTCACCTAGAAAAGGAATCTAATGAACAAAATAAACTAATAAACAAAACAGAACAGAACCAGAGGCATGGAAACATCGAACAGACTGACAGTGACCTGGGGAGGGAGATATTAGTGGAAAGTAGGGCAAGGGACTAGTCAGAGAACATGTAGAATGACTTATGGACATGGACAACAGTGTGGGGACAGACTGTGGGATCCTGGTGAGGGGCGGGTGCTGGGTGGAGGAAGGCCAAGGGGGGAAAAATCGGGACAACTGTAATAGGATAACAATAAAAAAAACTTTAAAAAATGTAACTATTATATAATTCAGTAGTTCCCCTTGTAGGTAAATATATTCATTTTTTTTCAGTCTTAAAAAAAAGAGAAATGATGTCACTTGCTACAACATGGGTGATACTTGAGGATATTGTATTAAGTAAAATAAGCCAACCACAAAAAGATAAATACTTCATAATTCTATTTACCTGAGGACTCTAAAATAGTTGAACCCTTAGAAACCAAAAGTAGAAAGGTGGTTGCCAGATGTTAAGAAGAGGAGATAAAGGGGAATGGATATTCAATAGGTACAGAGTTTCAGTTCTGCAAGATGAAAAAGTTCTAGAGAGCTGTTGCAATTAATGTAAACATAGCTAACACTACTGTACTGTACATTTGAAAATGGTTAAGATGGTCAATTTAATCTTATTTATTTTAACCTCAGTAAAATATGTAAATAAAAATCAAAGCATGGGAGCACAATGATATATTGATACGTTTACTTCTTTAGAAGTTAGCTTATATGACAGCTTAAAATTTGCATGTGAACTGACTTTCTGCAAAGAAGCCAATGAAATAGGAATGCTAATATTTTTGAGCAGGCGTGATAGAGATTTATCTAATTTTTACTGATGGATGCAATCATAAAAAATAAAACACCAAGCCTCAAGTTTTTGGACTTTTTAATTCAAGATATCTAATAAAAGTATATTCTAGCAGCTTTTAGACATTTAAAGCTAGAATTCAGGTCAGGGCTAGATATCACCTGTATAGAGAGGTGAGAAGAAAGCGATGGGAATGGGGGATATAAATAGATAAGAGCAGAGGGCTCAGGAAACAGACTTGGGAGATATTCAGAACTTGTGGCTCTAATAAAACAAGAGCTACAGCTTGATAAAGAAAGTTTAAAAGGTCATGAGTGTATTCCAAGTAACACTGAAGAAGAAATTTTTTTTCTACTAAAAGAAGTGGTTTTGGTCTCTTTTCAATATCTTATTTTAATCTAAACTAGTAGTCAATTCACTCAGCTTATCTTTTCTTCTATATTTTATAAAGCATCATTGATGTTCCAAATAACACCTTAGGATAAAAACCCAAATTCAACTCTAAAACACAGTTTGATGCCAGTGTTAGAGAATTCGTTTTTAAAAAGCAATTAAAAAACTGATTACTAAAAATCACAAAAGACCTGAAACAGAGAAAAAGGGAAGTGAATTTGGAAAATTGAAGAGACATCCGTGCTTTAAATAAAGCATGAATACAGAGGCAATTTCCATCTAAAAGCTATATGGTCAATTTGCCAATAATAGCAATTCCCATGTTTAACTGAAAAGAAAATAGCAAGCAGCATCTAAATGCAAATGAGCATTTTTCCTTCTTTCTTTTTTGGGCAGGTAAAACAGTTACACTGCACACACAGAAAAAACTATCAGTGTTAATGTAATGTTTAGCCATAATTGTTGTCGTCGCCCGTAAATATGTATACACATATACAAACAACTAGTCAAAAGCAATGCAAAGTGTCCTGTGTGGGAGAGAATAAAAATTTAAGAATGCAGTCATCTGACCTTATTGATTAAAATTTAATTTTAGCCAAAATGGTCTGATTCTCAACTGATTAGTGAAAATATGATCAGATGTACCCATTATTAAGGCAGTGTCAAGTTATAATATCAAAAAAACAAGCAAACAAAAAAACTGGAACTGAAGTAGGGACAAGAAACTGCCAAAGTGATACAGCCTGGGTTTGGAGCCGATAATTGCTAAAAAAAAAAAAAAAAAAAATGAATGTAATTTAGAGACTAGTTGGAAACTTTTGTTATTCTGTCCCACCCTAACAGATCCCTGATATCTCTGTCCACTATAGTGGGAATGCTACAAACTCTGCCAAGTGGGAGCTGGGAGAGGAAAGATACTTTTACTGAGATAAGGAGATGCAAGCATAAAATGGCTAAATGAGCAGATGGAACTAGGATTGAAGGATAGGTATTTAGTTTCTGCTCCTCTGCAGAATTTCACATTCCTCTAGCCTTACTCTGTCACCTCAACATCATGGGTAAGGAAGCACCAGCCCTTCCCCTGGTGTGACAGAGGCTGGAGTGTCCCCAGTTTTGTGCTGACAAGCATGTAATGAGGTGGGTCAGTTGCACAATCTGCCACTTCAGTAATCATGACCGTGGCAGCACCAGCCCCATTCCTGGCATGAGCAGGGGTCCCAGTCTTGTGGTTGCAGCTATCCACACCGCACAGCCTGTGGACTCAGCTGCCTTGTCCTTCAACATCACATAGAGCTAGATTGCCATAGGATTTTGCAAGAAGTAAACCTGTAGGGAATCAGTGTTGCTGAAGTGAATCCTTACCAGGAAGGAATCACAAAAAAGTGAAGGGAAATTTGACCTTGCAACTGTGAAAAAAAAAAAAGTCGTTTGGACAAAAACGCTATGTTTGGGAGCTTTTGCCACAATAAGAAAAAGAGGAATTGAGTACTCTACTGAGAATGACATAGCTTGCAAGTCATGAATTAGGATTTAAGCCTAGTGGTCTGACTTTAACTGTGAAATTGGACTCAATTAGGGCCTTTTTGTGGCACCCTGGGTTCACCTCTGGCATACACTTGTCACATATTATTTACTTATTTCTATTTCCTGCCAAAGAGCAAGCTTTTAAAACAGAGGCTATTTTATATTTTCACCAGGTCAAATGATAAGTGGCTTCATCATTTTTACTAAGTTATTTGTTTTAACTTTTAACCCATTCTATCTTTAGTGTGGGAAATTCTAAAACATTTTGTTCTATTCCCACCCATGTCCTTTTGGAAATAAATAGCTTTTATGTTCATGGTGCAATTCTTAGCTATAAAGCAGCCTTAATTCTAATACCTATTGCATTACCCTCCAATTAAAAGAAAAATCCTCCATCCATTGCCTAACATATGACTATATTACTGGAAATCAAGATCTCTACACTTTATATTCATAGTCTATGTGCTTCTGTATATTTTTTAATCAAATTGTCTTTTAGTATGTGATTTAGTGAAGTTAATATGCACATAGCAATTACTCTGTGCTAAGCTTCTATTAATTTATGTAATTCACAATGATCTTTCATATCAAGTACCATTATTAACTCCCGATTTTACAGAGGGAAGCACTGAGACAATGGGGGCAACTGGCAGAGGGGACGTTCAGCTCAGATTGCCAACCCCCAGAGACTTTGCTCTCAACTCTTGCCCTATAGATGTCTTCACACCACATAAATTCCAGTTGCCAACTGTCGGTCGACAAGCCTCTTCAGGGAAAGGGCTACAGTGAATTTGAGTTACACGGTGGAATTTGAGTTTGAAGATAAAGTTCGCTGGCACTAAATAACTGTATTGATTATAATATGTGAGGATGTCCAGGAGTTTTTCTTTTATATATTTATACCACGTGAGATACTCTCTACAGAACATGTAGCACATTTGAGCACCTCAGCAATGTTAGTTTCCCCCCAAGTCAAAAATTCTATAACACCTTGAAATATTATCCACACAGATCAAAGGGTAGAGGGATAAAATAAAAATAACTCATCAAATACAAGTTACCTATTGAATACATCTTTTTGGGCTCCTGGATCCAATTTCATTCAATGTGTATGTTGGGAGCAGAGCTGTGGGATGCTTCCCATGCAACAAACACCACAGTTCTCAGACACCACCACATGTCTGAGAATTCAACTCAATTCTCACACTCCCCAGCTGGAGACAGCATCACATTCCCCAGGACAAAGGCTCACTCCTATGAAACAGGCCCACCTCCCCACTTCAGATGCCAGTCCCAAGAGCAGGTAGTCTTTTGTGCTTCTGAACTACCAGCTACAAACCAAAGGTGTGAACGACTCTCTCCAACTCAGGATACCATTCAAATCAAGGTTGTTACCTGTACTTCTGACTGACTGGCTATAAATAAGAGGTTCTCAGGACCACCCCTCAGGTTTGGTTAATTTTTTAGAACTGCAAAAATAAGTATAAGATCAAATCAAAGAAACCTGTGTTTTCATTCATGTCTGTACTTACACACAGAGATATTCAGGTCTATCATTTGCCAGCTTTATGTCTTCATCAAATTAATTTCACAGAACTTCAGTTTCCTCCTCTGTAAAATGTAGGTGGTAATAGTTAGCCTACAGAATTTTTGTGAGTATTATAATGATGTATTTCAAAATTTCAGTAGGTGCCTCGTCTCAAAGTACCAATTTAATGGCATCAGCCTCCACCTCTGCAACTCTATCCCTCATCTGTCAGTCAAAATGAAGCCAAAGGATCAATTTGGAATAGACTGCACATCCCCTTCATTCCTCTTCTCCTTCCTTCCCTTCCTTTTTAATCCCCTGCTCTAGCACAATCCATCCAAAGGCAATTCTGTTTCCAGCTCTCAGTCATTAAACAAAAGCACAGTGTATAATAGGTTAGTAGGTTTACATTGGGAATGGGGAGGGGGCAGTATGTCAGTAGTAATATTCAGAAAGGGGGAGATTGTTTTAGCAGCAGCTAGCCTAAATGTCCGTTCCATATTTTTTAAGGAGAAGGCAGATTTTAATGCTTCTTAAGATAATTTAAAATACACTAACATAAGTCCATGGGGTTTTGTTCATGCACTATAGATATAGGACATTAATTATCATGTCTAGAGAACTTATTAGTAACTGCTTTCTTTAAACACAATTAGTATGGTCAGCCCATGTAACTATAAGAAGCCCATGTAACTATAAGTAAATGATCCAACTTTGTTTCAGTTGTGTGCTGGAGAAAAGTAAAGAAATTTCTTTTAACAGCTATACTTATATTATAATCTGACTTTATAACATAAAAGAGCAAATTGCAGTGACCCTTTCTTAAGCCTGGATCTGCTTGGTCTTCAACTGTGGTGGTATTCTGGCCTTAAACAGAGACTGAAATGAGGTCTCCTTAGAGGGAAGGACTGGAAATTATATAGTTAGTATTTCTGTAACACAGAGATATTATGTCCCAGAAGTAACTATTACATATTTTCTAATGCCGGCTCTGTGTCTAATTAGTATTGTAATTTTGGAAATTTTATTTTAGCCTTCTGAGCTTCAGTTTGATGTTCTACAAAATTAGGGTATTAGATGTTTAATGTTTTCACCAGTTCTATAAAAAGTGTCTATTCTAAGTGTCTTATTCTAAGCTACAAAGGGTGTTTGGGGGTGTATACACAGAATATTTTTATTTCTGTTTCTTTTCGAGAGAAAGAAGGATATTTTTTTTACCTCTTACCTTCCTGCTCTTATGAAATTAATTAAATTCAGCCAAACATTTATGTTAATCAAATATTTTGTGTCAAGAGCATGCTCTGACAACTGCATGATTAAATAAATTATAAAACAAATGTTAAAAAGTAGAGCACCTACTTTTTACCTAGTATATCAGACTATTATAAAAACAACATTTTTAAG
The DNA here is from genome assembly GCF_004126475.2 of Phyllostomus discolor. Taxonomy (NCBI): domain Eukaryota; kingdom Metazoa; phylum Chordata; class Mammalia; order Chiroptera; family Phyllostomidae; genus Phyllostomus; species Phyllostomus discolor. Next base: position 121,024,598 of record NC_040906.2, read on the forward strand.
AGTATCCAGCAGAGAGGAGTTCAGTGTTAAGAAATATGGGTTCTATTGCAATATCCCAGTGACTGGCTAGACAAGCCTGTGCAATGGCATTAGCTACCATCTCCCAGTGTCCCTGTCTGTGAATTTGGACTAAATCCTGTGTCTTACTCACAGCCTTACTTCGAGGATCAAGTGAAATACTCATTTAGCCTACCTTTAAATAGAATTTACTTTCTAGTAGTGTTTAAAATAATGTTATTTATAAAGCAAATAGTGTTCCGCCTAAATCGATTTTTTGTTGTCTATACAGGTCCAATTCTTACTCTGCGCTCCTATGGGTTTCTTTTTCTCTACCTAATAAACACACCTGAAATTCTTCCGACATTGAGAAAACTTTAGGACAATGAGTAGATTATTTAATGGCTCTGAAGTCAGTTTATTTTCATGAGACCTATTTTCTTTATTTGTATATGAGGATGAAAATAATAATCTGATGTCACAGATTTATGTCAATTTTAAATGAATTATTTCAAGGGAAATTATCTATATTTTAAAATAATTATTAGATTTATTTGGTTTATTTTTATTACAGTTGACATACAACATTACATTGGTTTCAGCTGTACAACAAAATGATTAGACATTTATACACCTTACAAAGTGATCACCCAGGCAATTCTAGTCCCCATCTGTCACCATATATAGTTATTACATTATTGATTATATTCCCTATGCTTTACTTTACACCCCCATGACTATTTTTATAACTGATAACTTTTACTTCTTAATCCCTTTCACCTTTTTCATCTACCCCCCAAATCCTCATCAATTTGTTCTCTGTATCTATGAATTTGATTTGATTTTGTTTGTTCATTTATTTTGTTAATTAGAGTCCACATAAAAGCAAAATTATAAGATATTTTGTCTTTCTCTGTTTGACTATTTCACTTAGCATAATGTACTCTAGTTCTATCTATGTTGTCTCAAATAGTATACATTATAGCATGTGATGAAATGTTTGCTATTGTTTTATGTCACTAAAAAGAAGCTTTTGTGGAGGGAGAAGGGAATGTTAAAAGTCCAAACTAGAAATTTTTTTTAAAAGATTTTATTTATTTATTTTTAGAGAGGGAAGGAGGGAGATAGAAACATCCATGTGCGGTTGGTTGCTGGGGGCCATGGCCTGCAACCCAGGCATGTGCCCTGGCTGGGAATCGAACCTGCTACACTTTGGTTTGCAGCCCACGCTCAATCCACTGAACTACGCTAGCCAGGGCCTCCAAACTAGAAATTTTAATTTATGCCTCAGGAAAATCAGGACCAACTCTCCCTATAAAACACAACAAAAATTGCTAAATAGAATACAAAAATTATTTTAATGAAAGGCATACAGTAACAAGGAACTACAAGTTTGAAGTGTAAAGGGAACGAAATCACACAGAGATAAATGAGGTGTTTCTAGGTGACTATTACTCTACGTGTTGCCCTAAGCACATCTGCCAATGCTGTCACATTTGAATTTTTGTTTTGATGGCCAATCATAGCAAAGGGGACAGAAATCAGAACTGAGAATTCATAGTGGAGGGGATTCTAGTAGAGCAATTTCTCAAAAGAATTTAAGGAGGTCAGTGGAGAGAGAGAGAGAGAGAGAGAAAGAGAGAGAGAGAGAGAGGCATCTAGATACATCTGCAGAGTAAAAGTGAACCTGAAGTGAACCGATCCTCATACTAGTGTGTGATCTATAGTTGTACTGTAGGAGTAGTCCAACATACCTCAGGCTTTGAACATCTTCATTACAAATGGCTTTGAATAGGTAAAGGCCTCAGGCACTTGGGAGTAGTTAATACAAATCTCTGAACTCATGCTGAACCTTAAGTGCCAAAGGCCACATAGACATGGAAGAAACAAGAGAATCAGAGGATGCTATAGACAAAGGAAAATAACTGCAAAATCTTCAGATATTTGAATCATTAGACAAAGACTAAAAAATAACAGTATTTACTGAAAAAGACTCTCTCTTTGACTGAACTTCAGTCAGGTTCCTTTTTACAAGGTCTCAGCCTTATCCCTGATTCTGCTTTTGACTCCACTAGCTCATTTCTAACAAGAGTCCTATTAAGTCGGAGCTCGAGTTTCATTTTTTTGCATGTAGCTGTCCAGTTCTCCCAACACCATTTGTTGAAGAGGCTATTTTTACTCCATTTTATGCTGCTGTCCCCTTTGTCAAATATTAATTGACCATAGACACGTGGGTTTATTTCTGGGCTCTCTGTTCTGTTCCATTGGTCCATGTGCCTGTTTTTATGCCAGTACCAGGCTGTTTTGATTACAGTGGCCTTATAGTATAGTTCAGTGTCAGGTATTGTGATCCCTCCTACTTTACTCTTCTTTCTCAAAATTGCAGCAGCTATTCAGGGTCATTTATGGTTCCATATAAATTTTTGAAGTGTTTGTTCTATGTCTGTGAAATAAGTCATTGGTACTTTAATAGGTATTGCATTGAATGTGTAAATTGCTTTGGGTAGTATGGACATTTTGATCAACCACTGTGGAAAACAGTATGGAATTTCCTCAAGAAAACTAAAAATGGATCTGCCTTTTGACTCAGCAAATCCACTGCTGGGACTATATCCTAAGAACCCTGAAACACCAATACAAAAGAACCATTGCACCCCAATGTTCATAGCAGCACAATTTACAATACCTAAGTGCTGGAAGCAACCTAGATGCCCATGAGTAAATGAATGGATCAAAAAACTATGGTACATTTACACAATGGAATTCTATGCAGCAGAAAGAAAGAAGGAGCTCCTACCCTTTGCAACAGCATGGATGGAGCTGGAAAGCATTATGCTAAGGGAAATAAGCCAGGCAGTGAAAGACAAATACCATATGATCTCACCTTTAACAGGAACCTAAACAACAAAACAAAGAAACAAGCAAAATATAGTCAAAGACACTGAAATAGAGGACAGGCTAACAGTGAACAGAGGGGAGAGAAGAGGGAATTTCAGGGGAGAATGGGAAGGGTTTACAGGAACAAATTTAAAGGACACATGGACAAAAACTGGGGGGGGTAATGGGAGGGAAATGGGAAGGGATAGGTGGGTGGGCTGGAATGGGAGTAAAAGGCAGAAAACCATACTTGAACAATGATTAAAATAAAATTAAAACAGAATTAGGAAGGGTTTATTGAAGAAAACTGGGGGAGTAGAGTGGGAGTGAGGTGGTTGCATTTTAGGGAAGGGGAAATTAAGAGGTAGGAGGAAAAAAAAGAGTCCTGTAAAGTCAGGAGTTTTGAGTGAGAATCCCCATCTGATCAAGTTTCTCTGGTCCCACCCATAATGTGTAAGTCTTTGAACTGCCTTTAGCAAGAATCTTGTTAGGTTACTTTAGCAAGACTCTCCCTACTCTTGATGTCTCCTCTTAGTAATTTTCCAATCATTCACCTGGATGAGTAATCCTGTCATTACTCTGTTTTTGTCTGTAAGTCCCAGCCATCTTTGCTATTTTCAGAGTTAACCTGGTCTAACTCCCCTTTTACAAATACTCTTGAATAAAATCTTTCTTACATTTTAATGATTAACAGATTCTTTAATTTAACATTATTATGTTTAAAGAATTAATGTGAAAGTTTAAAATATCTGCAGTAAAAGAAAACCCAGAAAGTGTCACAGTAAATTTGAAAAATTGCTTAAGAGACTCATGAGAAATAACAAATCAATGTCACCTCAGTCATTTGATTTACATCCTCTGTTTACATGAGTATGTGTATCAGGGTCTGCAAAACAAATACAAAATTAATATAAAAATGAATTTCAGCATGATATCATTTCTTGAACCAAATTAGCTGAAACACCTGTCATTGTTTCCTTTCAAATCCTTACTAACAATTCACAGCAGTAATCGGAGAGAGAACTGGAGCAACAGCAACAGCATGCAGCACTTTTCCACTTAGAAATGGCCTGCTTCAACAACAAAGGATTTCTCATAGTGTAACTGACAGTGTATGTAAACTTTCTCTTTGTGGCTGTTGCCTTTGTTTTCTTTTCACCAAGTAAAGGTTACTGTATTAAAGAAAGCTCTTACTCATCAATATACTTGGAGAAAAAGCAGAGGCCACAGGAGGTCAGAGGAAGCAAACAACATGAGCAAACATTCAAGTCAGAAAAATTATTTGCCTTCTTATGCAGGTAACAATACAATGTGACCATAAAATATGTTGTCTTTTCCATACCCATTATAATATTTATAAATATTATAATGGGTATAATGGGTTTAGTTTAGGTTGCATAAGAATAACACATTCCATGTAGAAGTTGTTTCTAGGTGACTATTAGTATAGTAGACATTTTTAGACACATGATTTTTTTAAAGTCATAATAAGGTAGATGTCATTAACTCTATTAGAAAATAAAGAAATTTAGGCTTAAGGTCATACTTCTAGTCAGTAAAAAAGCTGGGATTAAAATTTGGTCTGTCTGACTTCAAAGTACATACTCGTAATCATTACATTTTGATTTTATTTTTTAAATTTCCCTTTTTATTTTAAAGAAACTGTAGCTGCTACATCTGGAAAAAGATTTTTAAAATATGCCAAAGTAATAGTTATTAGTCATATTTATTAATCAATGAAATATTTCTATATACTAACCTAATTTTTCAAAAATAATAATTTATAGTTAATTAATAGTTGCTTAATTGATTTAAATACATCAGTCAAATTTCATTCATTGGTTTGGGTAGGTTTATGGCTAAATTGATTTTTTAAATAGAGATTACAGCATCACAAATATTTGACATTAGGAAGATCATAAATGCTACCAACATTGATCTATTTGTATTTAAGTTTAAAAATTTGAAAAGTTGAGCTTGCAGTATTAATTTGTAAGTCTGCCGGGAGACTTGTGCTTTATCACCGACTATCATTACTGACAATGGGAGAGTTCCCTACTTCAGATTGAGGCCCCAGAGAATGGAGAAACATCCGTAAAGGCACATTTGGAGAAAGTCTTGAGGCATTGGAAGGATAATGATCACTTCTCTCTTTTGCCTTCTGTATATTAAACATAATGAAATGAGAAAATTAATTAAATATGAAAAATTGTGACAACTCGAGAAAAACACTTTTATGAAGAGTCCTCATATGAAAAAAAAATCACAAAATTAATTTAGAAGTCACGGATTTGGATCTCTGAGCATACCTCTCCATATGAAAGAAGCTGTTAATGTATGTTGAGTTCCCTAGAGCAGCCTTCGATCTCTGTTAACCCAGTGCTGTAGAATGTAGAGGTATGAAGTTCCCAGTACCATGTTGGGGTCAAGACAGGGATGCTTGGTTTAGTTTTAAACCAGCTTCCATGGTCAGGATCATAAAGGCTCCAAGGTCTTTTTATTTCATTATTAGTTTATTGGGTGACAGTGATTCATAGAGTTATATAGGTTGCAAGGGTATAATTCTTTTGGTAAGTGAGGGATCTGGATTGGGAAGGACCAAGCAGGCAAGCAGAAGGATGGGTTGAAAAGCTCTTGTCATTTGTGTGAAGAGTTGTCGAAAGTTTCCAGCACTGAGAAAAGTCCACTGCAAAGTTCAAACTTAGCCAACTGTCATGTCTATGGAAGGATACCCTAAGTCTGAAGAACAGTCATAACTTAAGAAGATATTAAATGACACAAAGGATACAGGCATTAATGTTCCAGTATTATTGGGGGAATGGAATTAGTTGTCTAGGATTTACAGTCATTAAATAGTTGTATAGTTAAAGCTTTTTTGAAACCACTGAATTGTCCAAGTGCATGTTATATAATCAAATCTTTTTTTCTATTATAGTGCCCTATGGATTTGAAGTACCTAAATGTCAGAAACAGCATTAAACCAAAACATGGCAAATTTTAATTGTGGATAAATTATGTATAGGTAACTTGGTCTTTTTAAAAGCTAGCTTTTCCATTGTGGAATTATTTTAATGTCAGTGCATCTATTTCTCCTTCACTCTATTTAATAGCTGCAGGGCATTGCAGAGCTTGTGTAACAATTGTGGTCCCAACAAGAAACATGTGTGGGCAGGATTAGGGGAAACAGCAAAGGATGGAGAAGTATCTCGGGTTTCATTAACAGAAGAAAGTAGCTGCCACCTCAAGGCCTAAGGAAACAGGGAGAGAATGTTCTTTTTCACATAAATCGGTAAGAGCTGTGGTCTTTGTGGAAAGGATGGCCAGGCTTCCCCACTGGAGGTCTGGCCATAGGTGGAGGGATGCAGTCACTATCAACTGCTGTATGGCAGAGAAGTAGCAGAGGACAAACTAGGTCCAGTCCCACTGGTGCCTCCTTAGGCTGATACAAAGTAAAAGCCAGAGGGTAAGGCAACCCCAGGTCAGCTTCCCAGGAATTAAAGTAGGGCAGGAAGTGAATATAGAGGAGGAATCACAGAATACACAGGATTACATGTATATGAGCCATTCTAAGTACATTACTTAAGGACCTGCTATGTGCCAGGCATTGAGGATTCAGGAGCAGGGGATACAATAGTAAATGAAACAGAAGAACACATTGTTTTCAATAATAAAGTAGGGAATAGACAATGAAACTAACAATCTAGTTGCATACTGTTTGTCAAGTGCCAGACATTCTTCTAAGTACTTTCCATATATTGTCATAGTAAATAAATTAATAGCATAAACTTAGGAACATTTTTTATAATGATGGAACATTATAGGATATACCCCATTTCCATCCTTCCTTCCTTCCTTCCTTCCTTCCTTCCTTCCTTCCTTCCTTCCTTCCTTCCTTCCCTTTCCTTTCCTTTATTATCAATAATGCCAAAATAAATCATTTTGAAAGTCCTTCTTTGCACACACCTATAGGTAGTTTTGTGAAAAAGATACCTAAAAATGAAACTACAGAGTCAAAAAGGAGACACTTTTTTAACTTACTAGATTCAGTCAAATAATTCTCTAGGAAACTGTACCAATTCAGGTACTCACCAATGAGAGTGTCAAATTCCCTAGACCTTCCCCACTGAATCATAGAATTCTGGAGGACCTTGGGAACCATTCTGAATACAGGATGGGCGACAGCTCAGGTGGATGTGGAATCACAGAATACACGGGATTCAGGCATGGAACAAAGATTAATTAACCAGATGATTATTGAGACACTGCATAAACCTGAGATTCTATGATGCTGTGCTGTTATGTTTAACTAAAAATATGTTTCATCTATCAATACAATGCATGCAAATTAAGAAGAAACCATGGGAGTGCTATACACCAACTACCAGCAAGCTTTACCTCAGGAGCATAGGATCTGATCCTTTTGGGCAATTTTAGACATTTTCCAAATAGACCACGGACATTGGAGTCAGAGGTGAGAACACCTGTTCTCAACCATAAAACAAACAAACAAAAAATCGTTTAATTGAACACAGATCACAGATTTTTAAAAGGTCATTTAAACATAACATCAGTGAACAATATAAAACCCCAATACAGAAAAATTCTCTTGAGTTGTGGGTAGCATTTTCTAACCATTGGTATTTATTACATATAAAACGTATTTTTCTGAAGAGAAAACTCATTATTTTTATGATTGCTAAATCATCTTTAAAAATAGATATAACTGTGTTATCCTAGGACTTGAGAAATAGAAAGAATCTTGAAGATCCCTGGTGAGCATTTTACTGCCCACGAGGAAGAATGTTAGAGAGGCCCAGGGGTTTACCGTAGACACACGAGAGGTTTAACAGAAGTGGCTCAGAGACTCCATGTCCTAAACCTCATGTCATAATTATTTTTCCTTTGCTGTGAATCCTTAAGTGCATTGCTTTGATTACAGTAAGGAAAACATGGCTAGAGTCAGTGCTTTGCCCTTGGGTTCTGGGGAAACTGGCAGAGACTGTGTTTGCATTTTGGTTTCCACATCTCCACTACAGGGTTTTCCTGGTCAGCTAACCTGCCCCTCCTATCTGTCTCCTGTTGCTGTTATCCAGAGCATGGAGAAAAAAATGCAAACAGGTCTGAGTCACCTATGTAATTATAAAGTGAAAACACTCATGATGACAGGTTCCAGAAGAGCAGAAATTCCAGGTGTGTCTTCAAAGCCTGCTTCTATAGGTCCACATGCCCACATGCCCACATGCCCAACCATACTGGTGACTCCTGGTACGGGAAGCAGGTATCCCATTAAGTACTGGAAAGATGCTGATTGGAGACCACTATCCACAGATTCTGGAGTTTGAAAAGCCCCCTCCCAGGGTCCATTAGAAATCTGGATAAGGTATGCATTAGCGATACCAACTTCATTACTGCCAGGAAGGAAGCAGCTTCTAAATGGAAAGAAGATAAATAAGCTTCTTCATCATAACAATTACAGACAAAAATAGCTGAAATTCTATTTAATATGAAGCAAACAGCTGTGGAGGTACAGAGCTTGTCTTCATCTTAAAGAATCTATACCCAGGTACTTAAGTCTTCAAAAAGAACATGAGATACAATATGCTCATTGTTGAGCACCTTCAATGGTTGCACATTTATGGTATGATACTTCATTTTACTTTTAATTTTTAGTTATATCTTACAGTAGATGGTAGTTCTCATTTTCATTACTTGAGCCTTCCTTTTTCTGAAGCCACTCAAATAGGATAAGGACAGTTCTAGGATTTCTCCAAACACAGAACAGATTTGTGTTAAAAAGGTGACTCTGTACAAACACCAGGGGATAATAGTACCAAACATAAGTGTCATTTGGCCAAGGAAAACATCAATTTCATAAATACAAAATTACAGTTACTGAACCATTTAACCTGAAATTATTTCACTTTTTTACCTTGAAACTAAATCAACACTTATGTTTGCTATTTTTTAACTTTCCTCAAAATTTCAGTTCTTCTTGATGCAATTACTTTACAGTGAAAAACATTACCTCAATGATGCTTGAAGATGTCTTCATTGGTTGTTTGCTCCTGAGCTTTTCCTGATGTCAGAGAATGTCAGTCTGGGTGACTGTGGCTGGAGGCCTTAAAAATGGTTAGAGACCATGCTTACCGAGGTGGTAAAAGACCTGACTGCTCTGACATAATGTATGAGAACTCAGTTACTAACCAAGGACTTAAATGATTAGCATAACCTCTTCTCTGCTTGCCACTGTCTTGGCCTTCTAAAATTGATGTTAAGAGATATCTTTTCCTTTCTGCTTCAGGGCTTGGGCAAACTCATCCTATTTTACATATTCTACAAGGATGAATTGTTAATATTTGCTGATGGGCTAAACTTTATTTATGATTTCTTTGATTTCTCCTTTTCCCAGCAAATGGAGCCTGTATGATGTACCTCTGTTCAACTTATAATAGTTTCCTATTAAGGGCTTATCTTCCTGGCTAAATTATAAACCCTTAGAGGGTAGGATCTCTGTCCTACTCATCTTATATACTCTAAGGTAACAAAATAAGTGCTCAGGGAAGACTTCTTGAATTTAATAATTTAAGGACACAAGGTAGACTTTACAGGAGCAGGCTGAATGATATCTCAAAATATTTCTTTATTATTGGTCTTTTCATTAATAATTTGTTAACTACTAAAGAATGGGCATAATATTTGGAGTTGGTAGATTTAAGTTTAAATTCTGAAACTATCATTTATCTATGGTATGGTTTAAGCTTTTTGAGTCTCTGTGCTCTTGTCTTTCAAATGGAATAAATGACAACTCTCTCGTAAAGTTTTTATAAGAATTAAGTTGACATAAAACTGCGAATCATTATATTTGTCACATACTATATGAATTTCCCTATCTTAATAAGAAAATACAATTATTTAGATCTTTAACATGATTGTATTTATGAAAGTTTTGGGGATTTAGATTATATAATAGTCAAACACAGCTATAAAACTTTAGAAACAATAGAAACTTAGAAATGATAAAACCTGACAGTTTCCAAACTTACAGAGCTATAGGATGCTCTGTTCAAGAAGTTTCCTTATAGGTGATCCAAAACTAAACATTAATTAGCTAGGATTTTTTTTTCATTTTACAATGAATTATTTTTTTCATTTTGCAATGAATTGTTTATTATTGTTGAATTCTGTAAGTTCTTTACATAGTCTGCATATTAAGTTTCATCACACATATGATTTGTAAATATTTTTCCCATTCTGTGTTTTCACTTTCATGATAGTGATAGTGTCCTGTGCAGGATATGTTTTTAATTTTTTTATTGCTACTTAGTTACACTTGCCCTGCTTTTTTCCCATTGCTCATCCCTACTCCATTCCCCCCACTCCCACTGTCAATCCCCTCATTGTCCATGCCTGTGAGTGCTCTGCTCATGTTCCTTTGCCTGCTTCTTCCCCTTCTTTCTCCTATTATCCCCTTCTCATCTCCCTTCTGGTCACTGTCAGTTGGTACTTTCTTTCCAAGTCTCTGATTCTATTTTGCCTGCTTGTTTGCTTTGTTGACTAGGTTCTGCTTATAGGTGAGATCATATGGTATTTGTCTTTCACCACTTGGGTTATTTCACTTATCATAATATTCTTCAGTTCCACCCATGGTGTCACAAATGGTAGGAGTTCCTTCTTTCTCTCTGCTGCACAGTATTTCATTGTATAAATGTACCACACTTTTCTGATACACTCATTTACTGATGGGCACTTAGTCTATTTCTAGCACTTAGCTATTGTAAATTATGCTGCTATGAACATTGGGGTGCATAGGCTCTTTTGAGTTTGTGATTCAAGCTTCTTAGGGTATACACCAAAATAAACTCAAGATGTATAAAAGGCTTAAATATGAGTAGTGACACCATAAGAGTCCTAGTAGAAAACATAGGCTGGAAAATTTCAAATATCCCACACGGCACTGTCTTCACTGATACATCCCTTAATTCAAGGGGCATGAAAGAAAGAATAAACAGATAGGATTACGTTAAGCTACAAAGCTTCTGCATGGCTAAAGAACACATTAGAAAAATGGAAAAGGAACCAACTGTATAGGAAAATATATTTGCCAATGACACCCCAGACAAGGGTTTGATATCCAAAATAGATAAAGAACTCACATGACTCCACACCTGGAAGACAAGCAATCCAATTAAAAAATGGACAAAGGGCCCGAACAGACACTTCTCCAAGGAGGACATATAGAGGGCTCATAGAAACATGAAAGAATGCTCAACATCACTAGCCATTAGAGAGATGAAAATTAAAACCACAATGAGATACCACTTCACCCTGGCCAGAATGGCCATCATATACAAATCAACAAACAACAAGTGCTAGCAAGGATGTGGAAAAAAAGGGTACCTTAGTACACTGTTAATGGGAATGCAGACTGGTACAGCCACTGTGGAATACAGTACGTAATTTTCTCAGAAAACTAGAGATGGAACTGCCCTTCCATCCAGCAATCCCAACTGTTGGGACTAATTTGCTAGAATGTTTTGATTGAAGCAAACATAGAGATAGTTCAGTCCCATCTCTTCAGCTCCTCCCTTTCTCCCTTTCAATGAACGTCAGTTAAGGAATCCAGAATTTCTAGGACTCCTCAAATTCATTTTTGAAACCCAGTAGATGGCCTAGCCCCCTTGTTTTGTAGATGAAAAATAAAAGCCAGAGACATCATATTACACCATCAAGGTCACACAGTTCATTAACATCAGAGTGGTGGCAACAACCAGGTTTTCCTGGCTTCCAATGTACTCACTCACCATAGAGCTGCACATGCATTCAGTATGAAAAGGACAACTGGTCCCATATTTACCTTTCAGATACCAAAACGTTTACAGATTTACCATGCAGATAACAAAACAGCGATAACAACTTCTAATTTTTATTGAAGGGTTACTGTATATCAAACATTATGCTATGTGTTTTCGAATCACTGCTTCATCTAACAATTGCCAACAACTCTGATTTGCATCTTGTTATATCCCCATGTGACAATGGAGAAAGTGAACATTAGAGAAGACAAATGACATGCTTAAAGTTACCCTGCAAGAAAATCTCATGGTCTGTACTAAACTCAAATCTTCCTAACATCAAAAGTCAAATTAAAGCTACATTGTGCTTAGAAAATAGATATAAATTTTGAGTATATCAGTAATCTTTGAAAATGTCAGCCAAAGATATTAACTGACTTTAGTCAGGGAAAAACAGTCATCCAAATACGAGCGTTCCACTCTATGCATTTGAAAAGGATCTGATAATTACTTTGCTTTTTTTAAACAAGCCATTTTCTTGATTAAAAGACATTAATCACCATTATTTTAAAACTGATCTTGCATTTCTCAAGCACATTTAAATTTTGCAAGTCTTTATTTCCCTAGGGGAAGCTACATTTAGTCAATAGTTTTTTCAAAGGCTTTTCTAAAAAAGCCTTTGATCTATGGTAATATGCTAATATTAAGACTTTAAATTAAATAAGAAAGAAGTATACTCATGACCTAACTATTAATAATTACTACAAATTAATATTGATTTACATTACAAAAATAATTTTAACAGGAAATAAAATTATGGACATTTTTTGTTGCATTCGTATCAACTTTTCTTTACATCAAATTTATTCATTGTAAAGGTCAAATCTTTAACCAATGAATTATTTTTGCACTGATTATTTTATTATATTCATTTATTTTTTGTCTAGTTCAATATATATTTATGCCAGGTTTATATTGATTGTATACTTTCATGCTTAGAAATTCCAATGATTTCCTTATGTATAAATTATCCAGGGCAACATACAAGGCCCATCACAATAAAGCCCCAAACTGTTCTCAAATTCATTTTCAACATCCTTCCACATTTTCCCTCTCCATCAAGAACATCAAATTTTAAACCATCTCCCAAGTTCTATGTCCCCTTTGGCCTGTGTGCTTTTGCATGTGTTTCTTCCATATTGAATCTTAACACTTTTTCTCTGCTGAACTATTTCTTCAAGCACAATTGGAATGTTACTTCCTTCGCTCTTAGATAATTAGCTGTTTCCTCCTCTGTGCTTCTACTACATTCTGTGCAAACATTATTATAAAATCTAGAGTATTTTATAATCGATTTTATCCATCTCTGTACATATCTTTTATTCTTTCTATCCACACACCTAAAGGAGGACAAGAGAGAATACAACCCTACAGAGAAAAAGTGCATCTTATTTATCCTTGTGTCCCTATAGCTTTGCATGATACCAGCAAAATTATTCTAAATATTTCTAAATAATTTCATCCTTTTAAAGTGAAGTGCGACATCTGTATTTTAGATCCCATTTTGCAGGTAATAAGATGAAGCTAAATTTCAAAATCACAGAGTAAACCAAGGCCAAACTATGAGAGCAGACATCTAGACAAGAGGTCCAGGGCCTTTCCTGTTCAACCAATAAATTGCAGAAGTGCTCTATTTTTCATAGATATAGTTTTTATATTTCATTTTTATACTAGTTACATTTTCTTTTAAAAATCAGTATGAAGTTCATTCCCCTGTTCCACAGGAAGAAGAGATGTCCTGCATCAGAGACATATATTCTTAGGTGCTATCTAAGAATTTGAAGATTATTATGTATTATGGATGCAAATAAATTTCTGCCATTCACATTATCTTTTTAAAGCTACCTTATTGAAGTGTAATTGGGCTACAAGAAAATGCACATGTATAAAGTGTAGAATTTGATAAGTTTTGCCACATGCACACCCCTCTAAAACTATCAAAGTAGTGAATATATCCATAATCTCCCACTGTTTCCTTATGCCCCTTTATAATCTGCCCTACCTTGCCCCCATTCCAAGCATTCACTAATCCACTTTAATTATTAAATATTATAAATAAATAATATTTAATATTTTATATTAACCTATAATTCATTATAGAGTCGTTTGCCTTTTCTAGAATTATATATATAGACTCATACAGTATGTGCCCTTCAGGGGGAGGGGTGGAGAGTCTAGCTTTTCACTCAATATAATTAATTACTTTGAGACTCATCCATAATGCTATACATGTCAATGACAAAACTTAAAGTCACTAATTGCTCTAATGTACTATGATCTCAAGGAGAAAAAAAACATTCTTAACTGTTATATTAAAGTATTACCATCATCTGCTCATATTTACCATATTACTCTAACTCTATTTTCTTAGGCCATCAATCACAGTTTTCTTATTGTGTTTTTTGAAATATATATTTATAGATTCAATCATGTCTTTTGGAAATAAAAGGCTTGAAAAGCTAGCCCCATGAATTTAGAGAAGAAAAGTCATTTTATGATTTGATCAAATCCATATATCTTCTAATACAGTCTGATGTTCTTAGTTGATTACCTTACCCGGCATTCAGTGGGGATTTTGCAGATTTCTTTGTCTTCTAATTGATCTTAATATTTCTTTATTTTCTGTGGAAACTTACTTCTCCTTTCTTCACATTTTCCATCAACTCACAGTAACTGGTCCCAAAATGCTCAAAATAAGTTCCCTTAAGTAAAATATTTTCTTTGTCATGATTCATGATTGATATCTTCATTTCTTTGCATTATCTTTTTTTAAAAATTAGTCCTTTGGCTGCAACATAATACTGTGTTTCCTCCCTGGGATTTTCTTCCTTTTGTTTTTGTCTTTCCGGGAAAGAAGAAAACATGATGCTTATGGTGAAATATATTCCTGTTTATCTGAAATGCCCTTTCTTAGTCAACCTCATTGTGCCAACCATTTTCAATTCTTACTCCAGTCTTCCCAAGTCCATCCTTTGTGAATTCATATGTTTCTGTATGCTCCCACGGTATTTCATCTGCATCACTATAGCACTTTTAGTCCCATTGATTTTATGGTAAGGTTAAGTAGGCATATAATATCTTCTTGCTGCCTGTCAGCTCTTAAATGGCAGCCTTGCATCTTTGAAAATGCTTTGCACCAGTGGGATACATATTATCATCTCAGGAGTTTCTGTGCCATTCTCCCCTATCTGAAAAAATGCAAAAGGTTCCACAATGATCCCCCCCCCCCTTATAGACCAGTAAATCTCTTCATAGTCAGTTTATTTCTTCTCTTTCTAAGCTCCTTTCTTCTTTAAAGTGACAGATGATTTGTATATGGAAGTGGGTGACAAAGTAGTAATGTGATAAGATCTATCTAGAATTAAAGACAGTAAGAGTGGTTGTCAAATTTGATATAGAGAGATCCGTTTCTACCAAGTGCTCCCATTCCATATCTTCAAATTAAGTGAGCAGAAGTAACATTGATTCTTCTGCTTACTGACACACTACTTTAAATTATCATTCATTATTGACACATCATTTCATTATGCAATCTCTGTCCATTTCCCCACCACTTAGGCCTGCCTACAAAAAGAATGAACTTCCTTCCAAGCCTAGTAAATGCAATTTAAAGTTTAATTTCTATAATTAAAAATGTGTTCTATACTATGGCCTGGAGTTATTCACCTCTTTTGAATTCACATTTTTAAAAAGAACTGCTTGGGCAAGTCACTTCACATTTTGAAATTTCAATTTTTTTCTCAGTTGAAAAATAATGAAGCGATTTGAAGCAGATGATCTCAAAAGTCCCTTTTATCTTTAAGCCTCTATGAATCTGTGACTTTATAATGTGTACCTTGCAGGAATTCTGCAAGAATTAATGTTTGTGAAATAATTTAGGACTCAAGGAAGAATGGTTTTATGTTAGGGCCCCAGACTATTTTATTAAATGGAGCATGTCAGGGAAGTCTGTTGTGCCTGGGGAAGGCTGCCATCAGTGTCCCCTGCACTGCTGTTGTCCAGCACAGCCTCCGAAAGGAGAGAAGGGAGCAAGAACGCCACCAACAGAACCAGAAATCCTGGTGAGTAGAAAGCACAAATATCCTTGAAATTCAAACCAGGAGGGGAGAACATGTATATACAAACACCAATGCTTAATGGAACAAAAAGATTCCATGAGATGATTTTGCCCTGGTGGCCCTATTAAGGGCCAGTCACATGAGAGGGAAGAGGCTTGGTGATGTCTCTATGCACCTGTTTACAGGATCGCCCAGTAACTTCCCCTTCATGCTGAATCTTTCTTTGCCTGATTCCTTCCACCCCAACAAAGCAAACCCATTTGATGACCCCAGTTTGGCTATCTAAGTAACTGAAGTGATTGAGTAAGAATTCAAGATAACTTAAAATTATTAATTCATTTTTTATATTTCTCATATTTAAAACTAAGCCTGGCAAGCAGTCAATGAACTACCAAAAGTCACAATTAATGCATAGTTATACTGGGGCTGAATAGCAGACCTGCGACTCATAACCAATGCTTCTTTCACCACAATTTATTATCTTATAAATTAATTCTAGTCTCAATATTGATTGAGAAAGGTTTAACAGGTTTCCCAGCTGCATGTTTGCAAAAGTTTTAATAGTTTAACACAGGAGATTAAATGGAGTGGGTAATCCAGCACTTTGCAAGGCCAGGTGGAAAGATTTTATACACCACCACTGGAAGAGCTGCTGCAAACTCCACCGCACTGACAGGCATAATAAAGAAACCCACTCAGTAGACAGCCCATCAGTGCCTTACTATTTTAATTCCTCACCAGGTTTCTGTCTATTGAAGCACAAATTATATTTGATAAGATGATGCAGACCCTGGCTCATGGGGTCCACCACATTGTGGATGTGACAGGAGACATTCACATGGACTACCGAGTCCTATGGAGGAAGAGGGTGAGCATGGCTTTTCTCTCAAGGGGAGCAAAAGCCGTGGCCCTCACTGTAACTGGCCTTTTTGAGTTTCTCTGCACATTACACGATGGTCCTCGTTTACTATGCACAGGTTCGATTTAGGTGGTTACCTTTTACAGCAAACAAAGGAGATGCTGCTAATCACATCACAGAAGAAGGATATTTGCAAATGAAAAGGCAAAAGTGGTTGCA
Organism: Phyllostomus discolor; assembly: GCF_004126475.2. Taxonomy (NCBI): domain Eukaryota; kingdom Metazoa; phylum Chordata; class Mammalia; order Chiroptera; family Phyllostomidae; genus Phyllostomus; species Phyllostomus discolor. Next base: position 121,041,460 of record NC_040906.2, read on the forward strand.
CTCTGTACTGGGGAGTTTTAGCTTGGATTTTAGGAAGTTACAGTAAGCACTTGCTGTCTCAATTCAGGGTGAGGGAGTTTTAGCAAAAGCAAGTCTCAAAGCAGCCTAGGTACATTGCAGGCCTGATTCCCCACCGGAAAACCTATCCATGGGAGTGGGTCCTGTGCATCTCCGAGTGGGAGCTGGGCTCACACCACGCAGAATGGTCTCCTACACTAAGATCCCCTGTTACCCTTGGTAAGATTCTCTTGGACTACAACAGGAGTGTGGTCCAAGATTGTGCACTGGCTGATGCAGAGGCATCCCATTAGAGGATCTTGTGCTGAGCAGCAGTGCTTTACAACAATGCTCCTCAAACTTTATTTTTTTTTAATTTAAAAGGTCTCTGAATAGAATATTTATTGAACTGTTAGTTGTTAAAAGCTGTCATACATTAGGTTTCACCAATGTTTAGCAAACTTTAACATGCATCAGAATCACCTGTCAGGTTTCATTAAGCACAGATTTCAGATCCCTGTGCCAGAATCTACATGGATTTTCTGATTCAGTAGGTCTGGGGTACCTTCTGAGAATGTGGGCTTCTAACAACATCCCAGGTAATACGTGGCAGATTGATTAAAGACAATGTTTTGAGTACCACTGCTCTATACTCTGCAGCATGACTTGTATAATTTTTGTTTTTATTATTACTAACACCAGATATTAAATAATGAAAAAATAATAATGCATTTGTTTTAGGTAAAAGATACACTAATATTAAAAGATGAAAGTAACTAAAATGTGCTAAAATATTGCTATATGAAATGTCTGAGATTTTACTGTCTATGTTTTCTTCTAGGATTTTTGTGGTTTCACAACTTACATTTAAGTCTTTTCTCCATTTTGAGTTTACTCTCGTGTATGGTGTAAGTTGATGGTCTAGTTTTATTATTATTTTTTGCATGTATCTGTTGAATTTTCCCAATGCTATTTATTGAAGAGACTGTTTTTACTCTTTAGTATGCTCTTGCTTCCTTTGTCTAATATTAATTGACCATAAAGTCATTAATGACTTTAATGACTTTAGTTGGCATAAGTTGATTTCTGGGCTCTCTGTTCTGTTCTATTGAACTATATGCCTGTTCTTATACCAGTGCCAGACTGTCTGCTTATCCATATTTTCCTTCACCTTACTTCTCCCAAGTTACGTCCATTTTGCACAAATTTAGTTTGCTGTTGGATGTGATCGAGCCAGAAGGATATTGTAAGCTTTTCTAATACACATACTGTCAGAAATTGCTTAATATGGAAGTTTCAGAGAAATGTTAATAGAAGAAATGGTTGTGCTAGATACTTGTTAATATAATAACTGTACAACTGAAAACTTTGGTGTGTGTGAATGAAAGCTGTGAAAATTAATCGTATTTAAATGTTATGGAAGCATGCTGTTTTAAACAATGACAATGTTTTTGTGACTTTCTGTTGAAAAAGAAGCAAAGTTAAGACTCCAGTAGAACAGTTGATAAATATTACATATGACTTGTTTTAGAGGTTTGAACATTTATGGATTCCATCTAGCTACTAATACTCTACATTATAGCTTATTGTCTGTATTACTGAGTGGCCAGCCCCACGAAGGAGAGTGATGACAAGCTATAGGGATTCTACAAAGCTTGCAGCCTCATTTTTTCATGGAACAATTAAATTTTCCCCTTCTGAGATATTTTTCTTTTTTTTTTTTTGTAGCCCAGTGTAGAAAAATGGTAGGTTTTGACTCCAGCAGCTCTCAGTTCAAATCCCAGCATAGATAATTATTAATAGGATGACCTCTATGATCCTGCTGTGAAATGGCACTAAAAACACCTGGTTGGCAGGGTTGTGGTAATGATTAGAGATGATATAAGTTAAGTAGCCTGCCAAGTGCCCAGCATATAGAAGCTATATTCTTCTGAGGAACTGTGCTTTTATGAACTATCCTGGGAATGACTTTCCCTCCAGTCAAATATCCAATGATCATGTAAAAATGACTCTTGTTAATTTATAAATAATGACACAAAACATAGTTGTAGGCTGTGATTATTTATAAGAACTATGTACATTTCTGAATATACACTTACTTAATATTGTTCATGATTATGTTTGGAATTTTATGTGACATTAATCTACCTATTTTAACTCTAAACAGATTATTATTTTTGTAATAGTAGTAGAGGTCCTGGATGTTAACTAAATCAAAGGGTAATATACTAAGAAGTATTAAAATGAAATAAAATTTATAAAATAACTCACAGCAACTATCAAAATAGTGATAAAACATTAAAAGATACATCAAATTGCCTCTTCAACCAAAACAAACTTCTGTATCAAAGAAGGCACATGGACTATACTGAAGAGAACAAATAGAAATGAAAATAGAAGTAAAGTAATCATGTAGTGTTGTAGCATTTGGATAAATAGCAGGCCATCATCACCATGGGTAGCATACAATGGAACACATATGGGACAGAAAATTGTAATTCATGACATTGGGAATAAGAATTTCTAGCGCAACTGAAAAAAATCATTGAATGCTGTCACAATGAAATGGTTTTTCTCAACTGGACATCTACTCTATTTAAAGAATGATTAAGAAAATTCAAATTCAAGGACAAAAAAATTACAAAATCTTACACAAGAGTGCACTTCAACAATGGAGTTATGACAATGAGTGCCAAAATTTATCCAATAATCTCTATGTTCATTCTTAAAAGATTCATCACTGAGCTCTATGACTATAAGATTTAATACATTAAAATATGTTAATATTTTATTACCTATCATTAGAATCTATTAAAACAGTAAGTTCCTGCTTAGTATAGGTAACTGTGATTCTTCTTCATCTTCTAGAGACAGACTAATGAGTTTTATATGCTCCTTCCACCATTTCATTTGCCACAGCAACTTTACAGAGTCACAGAGACCAATATTATGGAAAGTATTAACTAAGTAACATTTAGAACATTCTTAAAACCATCTTTGTCCTAGATTAAGTATATTGCAAATTGTTCTTCTATCATCACTTAATTACTATTATTCTTTTGGGAATATCCATCTTATCTGTCCTTGCACGTATTGATCTCACATTGGTATAACCCTGCCTTTAATGTGGGCAGGTTCACGTGTGTGTGATGGTTACCTACATAACTTTAAACCAAAGATTTTGGTGAAGACTGTGTGTTGGGGAAAAACAGGAACATTTGATGTTATGAATTTTTTATATTTCCATTGCACTAAATAAAACCATATTTTTTAGTATCTGAAACACTTAATGAAATTTTTACAGACTATGTTGTACTTCACTGGATTTTTGATCACTGTTTTGAAATAATAAGTCATTTTCAATACCTCACATTTATGTTTACACAATTACCCAGACTTATGAATGTTAATTTCATGCATTGCTTTTGTTTGATCTGTTTAATAGTCATCTTTAATACAGTTGACTGATAATCATTATGGAGTTCAAAAAGTCAATTGCTTTTTATGAACTAAAGAAGCATTTAAATTACAAATTACGTTCCAATTTTTGAACTTGGGGTTTTCATAAAATGGATTGTCTTAAATCAAATCGATATATTCATTGAGCAGCTGAAGAAGCAAATCGATCTGTACTGACTGGAGAAAGAGACCCACCCTTCCAAATGGTGCACACCAAAATTCTACCAGTGGGTCTTTAAAAAATACAGACAGCATTGTTTTGTGGTTCATCAGATGAACCCAGCACTGGGTGTTTCCCTGTAAAACTTCGTATGAGAAATGACAAGTAACCTGTAATCCTGAGTTTCCCATTGATAGTCTTATAACTTTATAAGCTAACTTCAAAAACTGGTTTTGATTTTGAAATAAATATTATTATTAGTTAAACCTTTAACTTATTGAAGCCAACTGGATCATATAACATACAATAGTATTGCTATTTTACCCTAGATGTTGTTTATATTATGATGTTCTATACATCATACACTTTGTCTAAGATTTAACTTCTTAAGAGGCTACCATATGATAATTCCATTGTGCATAGAAATACACAGGCCCCATAGAAATATAATTGGCCCTTGTCTTGGCTGCCTAACTCATTAATAATCGAGAGCTAATTAAATGACAGATCATGCAATAGCAGGCTAATTCTTCTTAATAGTCATAACTTTTTCATTTGCCTCATCAGCTTTCTCTTTAGAATCAATATATAGGCTTTGGAACAAGATAGATCTGGATTTGAATCTAGGCTCTGCCACCTAGTGGTTATGAAATCTTAAAATTATTTATTTCCTTGGAGCCTCAACTAATTCCTCTAGAACCCTGTAATGATTAATACTGCTCACCCAGGACTTTGGTGTGGATTAAATAAAATAATGTGTGGAGAGGTTCTGGCTTCAGTAATATTATTTATTAATAATAAATGTTAATTATTATGATTAACATCATTGGCATTGTAATTGCTTTGTTAATAAGTGGTATTATCATAGCACAAGCTGATTTATCAGATTTATTATTTTATCACTTTAAAGCATAAAATAACTGGTTTAAGAACATTTTCTAGGTGAAGAAATAAGATCTAAATATAAGACTCTGGGTGTAGGGGTTTCTGAAGATCCCCAGTAGGCCAGAGGCAGGACATATTGAGGATATGTCACAGGGACCAACACCATTCATAATTTTTCTAGACAGAGCTCGGTCCTGTCCTGAAACTGAAATGCTCTGTAACATTACTACAAAGACAAAAATAGGCTTAGAGGAGAGGGGAGGAAAGGTGGATGGGTAGGTGGGTAGGTGATGAGAATGAATTGGGCAAAAGCCTTTGTATCTCCCATTTCAATGCTTTAAATACTAGGCCACTTCTCTGCTTAAAGCCTACTTTGGAACAAACAGATCTTGTGTGACTATGATATACTTTTAATAATAAAGAAAAACTAATGACTTAGAATATTAAGGTAAAGGGATTCTTTCTCCTTATTACCTGTTTTAAATAATTAGAATGCAAATTTAAAGGAATTCCTACATGACCTTTTAGAAAAGAACAGGAATAAAAAAATAATTAGACAAATCTTGTCACTTGTGCAAATGACAAACACACACACACACACACACACAGAGTAACCATAGAGTCATAGTGGGAATGCTTCATTCTTTCTACGTGTGTGATGTTTTCTTCAACAACTTATCACTTCCTTAATCTGAAGCATTTTCCTTCCCTCCATGAAAGTAATAAAGCTAAGGGAGGATGTCTAAATGCCTATTTTTATTTATATCCTTTTACTTCTCTCTATTTATAGTAGACACATAATTTTTAGTTTATTTATAAGCAGATATTGCTCTGAGAAAGAACTGAATATGTCTTTCCCCTTTCACCTCCATACTCCCCACTCTTCCCTACTATTTCCTACAGAAATATATTATAAAAACAGTGAATATTTAGTGGTTTAAATTTATTTGAAAATTTTGACTTTTTTATTAAAGAATATTCTTCTGGTACAGGGATTTGCATACTATAGCCCAGTAGCTAGATATAGACTTCTATGTTTTTGTATAGATTATAAGAATGTGGTTTTCCTTTATAAGTTGTTGAAGTAAAATCTGAAGAAAAATAACAATTAATGGCACGTGAAAGTTCTATGAAACTCAAATGTTAGTGTCTAAAATTAAACTCTTATTAGAACATAGCCACACGCATTTGTTCACACATTGTCTATGGCGGCTTCCACACTCCAGTAGCAGAGCTGAGTATTTGGGACACAGACCATGCATTCCATCCTGTCTCATTGCTTTGCACTGCTGCTCAGTTCACTGAAAATCACAGTGACAGTTATAATTCTGCAATATTTCTAGTGCCATGCATATCACTATACCATAACATTTATTGTATTAATATTGCATGTCACATCAAAAGAAAAAAAGTGGAATTTGAATATTGCAATTGTGGTACACTGGTGTAAATTATTCTGTTATCAAATTAGGTGACTACATATCTTTTTTATTAAGCAATTACACTATAGCAGTGCCATGTAAATGTTGGCATTTCCAACTCATAAGAAAACAACAAACAGAAAAAATAGAAAATTTTAAGTGAACTGTCATATCACAAAAGAATTTCTTCACAAAAATAAAAGACCAAGATTAGGCTGCAAATAAATTTCTCAGAAGCTCATTTATTAGCCAAGTAAGAAAGTTCATTTACCAATGTTAACTTGGCAATTGAAGAAATGTGGCCAGAGAAAATAATTAAACTATCAACTTCTTGAGAACAACAGTTTTTCAACAAGTTGAAAACACTGGAAGCAACACTGATGGTTAATTTAAAAACAATGTCAATGATCTTGAGTAGCTTTTCTTGACTACTGGTAAGTCAAAAGATGTTACTAATATCAGTCAGTTGTTGCTTACTAGAGCAGTCAATAAAGAGTTTGAAGTAACTGAAAATTTAACATCTATGAATAAGCTATGGTGGGATCAATACAGGTGAGAATATTTTCCAAGAAGTTGAGAAAACACTTTTTCAGTACATCCTGAAATGGGATCTGCTAAGATGTGTTATGATTAATGGTTGTAAAAATGTATGTAGAGTAGAAAAGAGATTAGTTTTCACAAGATCACAAAGCTTGTGCAGATGTAAGGTATTTAAAGCCTAAGGCTATTTGTTAAGTAAGTATTTGCAGAAAGTATTTGTATCCATCTGATGTTATTGACAGAGTAGTATAACAGTATACCTCATTCACTCTTGTGGGCTTAACTTTTGTCATCTGGAAGATTTTGAACTCACAACCAAGAATAACATTTTTTTGAATGAGAACTTCTCCCAAAATCTGTTATCAAATACTAAGTATCTTTGAAATTAGCTTTTGCTGTGGACTTGATAATGTTCCTTAATGAACATTAAGAAAGTCAAAAGAGCATTTATATGTGAAATGTATACTTCATTATAGTCATTTCCACCACTGATGTTGTTTGAATCACAAGCAATACATTTTTTATAAGTCCTATGCTGTCAAAAGTTAAAACAATGAACTAGATCTTCATTTTTAAACAAATTGGTATTGAGCTGACCTATAATTCTGAGATAAAACTACAATTATAGTACCATTATTCTGATCTTGAAGAAAATGCAAAGGTACTTTTCATATTTTAAAATTCATTTAACTGTGCAACCGAAGAGCTTCCATCTAACCTTCAATTAGAAGTGCTTAATCTGCAACTTAATGACATGTTAAAAGGCAAATACTAAGAAGACAATATAACAGAAATATATAAATTCCTTCCAAGAGATGAGTATGTTTGATTAAAACCATATGTCAATGGATTTCTTATCAGTATTTGGGAGTACCAATCTATGTGAAGATCCATTTCAATAATGAAATATAGAAAGTCTCCTTTCAGCTCAACCTTTCATTAACCTTTATGAGCACTTGATGATAGACAACACCAAATTTGAAAGCCTGATGTGTGAGTTTTCTATCAGTGCTATAAAACAAACAGCCACAATTTGGTGGCTTAAAACAATACCCATTACAATCTCACAGAATGCTTGTCAGAAGTCTGAGTTACAAAATAACTCAAATGAATTCTTTGCTTGAAGTCTCACAAGGCCAAATCAAGGGGTCAGAAAAGCAGTGTTCCTCTTTGAAGGGTTTGGAAATAATCCCACTTGTAAACTCATTCAGGTTGTTGCACAAATTTAGTTCCTTATGGTTGCAGAACTGAGGCCCTCATTTTCTTGCTGACCTTCAGCAAGAGACCAATCTTTGCTTCTGCATACTCCCCACATTCTTTCTCATGCTTTCCTTTGGCCTTTCCACCAACTGTAGGTCAAGTCCCTCTCATGCTTCTAATCTCAATGACTTCTCCTTCTGCATATCTCTGACTTTGGTCTGAGAGCATCCTCTCTGCCTTTAAGAGCTCATATGATTAGATTAGTCTCACCTGACAATACAGGTTGATCTTCCTATTTTAACATCCACAATCTTGATTATATCTGACTTTTTTGCTACATGCATATTGAAAGATCCAAAGATCAAAATGGGACATATTTGTGGGGTTGTTATTCTGCCATTGATCCAATTAAGCCAACTGGTATCACCCCAAAACAATTTCATTCATATTAGTAGAAGATCTGTGTTAAAATTGTATTCCATTATCATTATTATTATTATTATTATTATATTTTGAATTTTGTCAATTAAAAATGAATGAAATGTATGATTTTTATTGTTATATAAATACCTGTCTAGTTTCCTCAATTTTGTCTTTGGTACATAAAGCTAAAATGTTTATTATTTGGCTCATTACAGAAAAAGTTTGTCAAACCTTTTAGTGGAAAGGTTTTAGTGGAAAAATTAATTGGTACAGTCTTTCTGAAAGAGAATTTAACTATATGTTTCAAAAAAAAAACTGAAAAAAACAAACAACTAAAAAATGTGCCAGAGATTATATTACTAAGAATTTCTTTCTAGGATTCTAAGTATGTGTGTACTCAAATTTATAAATAGTTTTTTATTTACTCAATATCACTCATTATCAGAAATTTGGAGGTAATCTAATATGTACCAAGAAGGGTGTGGTTAAATAAATTAAAATAAATCCATTTGGTACTAAAATTATAATATAATAAATATAAATGCTAGCTATTTTTATTATCATTAATTATATGCATTATAATGTTTTTAAATAATGCATATTTATTACATTTTAAATCAATAACTAATTAGAGTTATTTTTGTAAAACTAATTGAAGCAATAAAAAAGACTTCGGTCTACAGTGATTAATCTTGAAGTAGAGTCCTACAAATATTGTTTGGAGATATGGAAAAATATTCAATAAGAAAGAGCTAAAAGTGATGGAAGTTGTTCCTGGGAAGAATGACAGAGCAAGACGTGGAGTGGGGATACTTGCTTTTCATCATGAGGCCTACATAGTTCGTATTTGACCTTGAAATGTGGTGTGGAGGGAGAGCTCTAAAGATACCCTGAACTGATAGAAAGACAAACAAGTGGGTGAGTCTTAAAGAAAATTCAGCCTGAACATCATTGGAGGCAAAAGTGTCAAAACTGAAGCTGTCCTATTTCAGACACATATGAGAAGGAAGGGTTCTTTGGAAAAGACAATAATGGAAAAAATTAAAGACACCCAAAAAAGAGGAAGACCAAATATGAGATGCATTAACTGCATAAAAGAAGCCATAAACATGAGTCTACAGGAGCTGAGCAGGACCTTTGAGGACAGGACACTGTGCCATCACTCCTTCACAGAGTCCCCAGGAATCAGAGATGACTCAATGGCACATAGTGTACACACACACTGCTTGATTTTACTTTAAAAAAAGCACACCATGTGGAATTTTGTATACAAATGGTGTGTGCATGTATATAGTTTATACTTTTAAGAAATATATGTTGGAGTTTAACCATTCATTAAAAAATCAATATACACCACAAATCCGAAATAACTAAGGGATTAGGAATAGAGCTGATTATTGCAGTTGCTCCCTATGATTCAAGAGGCTGAAGTTTAAATGAATAAAACATAAATTGAATGAAATCTCACAGGACTTAACAATATTTTGTAGCTCATATTTTTCCCTTTGATTTTCATGTTCTGATGTCTTCCGCATACCTATACTCATTTTTTTTTCAGAGAATACTCCTACATTCTGTTGGCTATAGAAATCCCTCCCTTCCCACCAAGATAAAGGAAATCTTTAAGCAAGGCCTTTTTCGTTTTTTCCCTAGAGTAAATCTGACACAAGCAAATCTGACACAAGCAGTAGAATATTTTCCCTGGATACAATAGGCAAAATAAGAAAAGGTAAAAAAATAGACAATTTTCTTAACAAGGGTTTATACTAGATATGCTAAGAACACAGAAAATTCTTCTACTTAGTAGCATGAACAACAGGATGAACAAGGGCTTTGGAGTAATCGGGCCTGATTCCAAATTCTGGTAATTCCTGGCCCTCTGAACCTTAGTTCTCATATCTGTAATGGTAAGTTAAGTGATACTATCTCACATGGCTTTTAAATAGTTAATTAAAAATATCTTTAAAATAGAGATATTTAAAAGATATTTAAATATCTTTTAAACTAGAGAAATGTTTAGTATAAGTAAAGATTAAACATAGCTAAGTTTTTCTGCCTTTACTTAAAAACTTTTCTTCCAAACCACATTTTTTAGTGTCTCCAATCACACAGTATTTAAACATATCTGTATATGCTTAGGTATAACTTTTAAATGCATGGAAATTAATTTAGTTATATGTTTTACTTTTAAGTAGGTATTTTCTTTCATTTTTGATAAGTATTTTGGAGAACATAGCTAATCATTCTTGTATTACTTCATATAATATACATCCTGTTTCTATAAATGTATTTGAATATTTTCATTCAACATTTTACTTAATCTGCACAAAAGCTAATGGGGTGTGCACTTTTATTATCTCACTGTTACAGATGAAAAGGCTAAAGCTTAGAGAAATAACTTGGCCAAGGCACCTGGTGGCGGAAGACAGATTTAAAGAATTTGAATCTGGATGTGTCTGTGTCCACAATCTGGATTTCTACTATGTTGTACTGCCTCACCCATAGAACAAGGTAGGGATGTTTCTGTAATTGTTTTTGTGCTTGTTTTTGTAGTACATTCAGGAGGTATACTATCTGCTTTTAGTGTGCACATCCACATATTACCACCACCAAATTATTTCTATTTTCACTTGTACCTCACAAAGCTTTTCATTCCCCATAACCCCAGCCCTTATTACCCTGGTTCAGGCTGCTCTTGTCATGGTTCGAACTGTTCTAGCCTCCCAAAGGGTCACCCAGTCTTCATTCTCCATCCACTCCATAGTAGAGCTGTGGTCTGAAACCCAGTCTGGTCCTGCGACAGTTGGTAATTCCACATTGCTCCAACTCCGTAACTCCCCTTCAAATGGAAACTCTATGAAAGTAGCCACCCTTTCAGCTTGCAAGGGTGGGTTTTGTATATCTTAGTTATTCACTGAGTCTTTGGTCAATGTGTTGAATGAAGCTGGTTTTCAAGTTTTTTTTTTTTTTTACATTCCTGCACTAGCTCATTCCTTCTGCCTTATCTTTTGGTACTCCTGCCCTTGAATTTACACTCCAGCTATAATGAACTTCGTTTAGATCCTGAAAATCACCAAAAAGAGAAGCAGTTATCAGAAGCACACAAAACTGAAAACAAGAAAGGTGAACTCCAAAATCCAGACAATCTGAAAATACCAGAAGAGCTGAGCCTGGTGACTGGACAGCTGGAAGGGCCAAACAAAGAGGCTCTTGGGAATAAAAAGACAATGGGCAAAGGACACAAAGCATACCGGAGTGCAGACCCATGTCAGCCACAAGGACTGAACCTCTTGATTGAAGGTAGTTGGTTGTATTTTATCCTTGGTGACACTTATATTTCTCTTACATTTCTTAGTTTCTTTTGTGTCTCTCTTACATTGGGAGAGCCATTCTGGAATGAGTTAAGTGGCTATTATGCTGTTACACGGTTAGCATGTGCCAGGAATCCTGCTAGCACCATGGGTACAAGACCAGAGGCTAATAGACATTGCCCTCATGAAGACTGCAGTCTCTGGAGGAGGAAGACACAGAATATTTCAATGCAATAGAATGAAGACAGCACTAAGTTTTACAGCTTCTCAGCAAAGGAGGGTCACTTTGCCAAAGATGAGGGCTCACAGAAAAGGTTTTCATCTGTTAAAATCAAGATGAATGAAGAACAGCCTTGAGAATTCCCCAATCAGACAAACCAGTTTAATCATACAGATAAAACTTAGCTTCTTTTGCAAGACTAATTATGAGATTCAGGACCGACCTTCTCCACACATATGCCACTATGTACTGAATAGTCCATATATATAATTTTGAATTAAAGTTACTTAAGAAAACAGTTGGGGCAGAAGCTGTTTTGGAGAACATTCTCACCTTCCTTTAGTCTCCCCCCTGAAAGCAGGAAATAAAATTACCATTTCAAAGATACCTTCCTTGTACCAAGACAGAAGAGGCATCCTATCACCAGAGATAGGAAATCCTAAACTAAGAAGGCTGTATCAATAAACTTTTGTCTCTTCTTCAATAATTTGGTACCCCAAGCCAGAATTCTTTTGACAATTTTTCACAAAGAAGTGTTTCTCTGTTGAAAAGGTATGAAAAGCTGTTTGCTTTATCCACTTTTTAAAGCCTCATGCCAAGTTTTGGTCTGATTGCTACCGGTTTGCAGCCATCCTTTTGGTGTGTGCACAATAAATTTTTAGTAATTACCACTTCTATGATTCATTGGTTTTACTTTTGCTGTTTATGAACCTTTGATGCATGGCAGTTTCTCTAAGTGTCTATTGATTTTGCCTACGTCCACAAGATAAGTAAATCTCTGGGTGTGTAATTCACATGCTTTCTGGAGGTGTGCTGTTTTTACGTATAACATGTAAATGGTCTGTGAAATATTTTTATCTTCTGGATATCAACTTCTTTTGTTTACATTGTTTTTCCTGGCCAAAAAGCTGAACATTTCCCAGAAGGTCACAGTGTAATTCCTCATTTTGACAGGCTGAAGAGCAAATTTTTGAATGTCAAACATTCTTTTAAATAGTCTGAGTTTGTCTGTTGTCTAATGCCATTTCACTTATATTTTTTCTAAAGAAATCTGTTTTCCCCAGCATGAAAACTCAATTTGAAATTAAGTCATATGCAGGTTCTGCTGCACTAGCAGTTGGATTCTTCCATTTCTTCCATCTCAAAATCTAGACCATTGTGAGGCGAATAGGTCATCATAAGAGGTGAGGATTACAATCATATAAATAGAACAATTGGGTCTTCCCTATTGTGATCCCTGATGGACTGTAAGTCCACCCACACCTTTTCAGCAATATGTAGTATTGAATATATGTAGGATGGAAGTTACTCAGAAATCACAGTTGCAGTTCCTATGGACAGGGGAGAGGGCAGATGGGTGGAAATGCCCCACCTCAGGTTTAGGCAGTCATGGCATTGGCTGTAGATAATTTAAAGAAATAATAAAACTGACTAAAATCTGGCTTGCTTTTTATTATCACCATGTATCATCATTCAAAATGATGACAATGGTAAAATCCTCCTCCCTGTGAGTTAGAGCATGCCCTTTGTGCAGCTTTCTCCCCAGAGTGTCCCTGTCTTAGTACTTATATATATATAAGTACTATTATATACTTAGTGTGTGTGTGTGTGTGTGTGTGTGTGTGTGTATATATATATATATATATATATATATATATATATATATATAAATTTGAAGAAGACCTTGAAAGGAGCATTTCAGAAAAATGAACTGCTATTAGAAGGAAGGGAAGAAAGAAAAGAGAGAAGGAAGGAGAAAAATGGAGGAAATCCTTCCATCTTTTGTAGGGCAGACTGATTGACCTGTACTACACTTGGATTTAAGAAGAAACAAAATTAAATTATAAGGTGATTTTTTGAAGATCATGGTCTACTTCTTCCCAAATTAGAAAGTGTTTATGTAAATGATTGAAAATCCGATGTGTCCAGAGCAGCACGCCATCTTTGTGCACTGATTCAGTAAGACTCTGTCTTCCCTGCCCTACACTTTGGCAAGCAGTATGTTATCTTCAGTCCAGCTATTCCCTTGTGGCCTCAATATTCCAAGTATTTTTCCAGCCTCTCTTTTTTTCCAGACTAATACCAAAGCTTGCATCTCCTGATGTGCTGGGCTACTTCCAAAGCTCAGTGACTCTCAGTTTGATACTGTATGAATAATAACCAGAAAAGGGAGGTTGAGACTTAAGTAGGGAATTAGAGGTTGTTCTTGGTAAGATGTAGCAAACCAAGCAAATGAACCCCACGAACTCAAGTTCCAGAAGATCATGAAATCATAGCTGGAGCACAAATTAACGATCACCTACTTCAGTTCTATTGCTTTGTATTAGTTTACAAACATAAATTCAAGGCAAGAGGATACAGTGGTTAAGCAGGAAGAGAAATTAATAGAACAATTACACAGAAACTTAATTGCCTGAAATCTTTTCCAGAATTCTTTTTAAAATATCCTTACCGAGGACATGCTTATTGATTTTAGAGAGAAGAGAAGGAGGGAGAGAGAAGGAGAGAGAGGGAAAGAGAGAGAGAGAGAAACACTGTTGTGAAAGAGCAACATCAATCAGTTGCCTGTCATTCACAACCTCAACTGGGGATTGAACCCGAAACCCAGACATGTGAACTGACTGGGAATCAAACCTGTGACGTTCCGGTTTATAGCTCTTCTCTAGAACTTTAACCCTCTTCCACCATAGGAAAATACTAGTTCTGGAAAAAATTCAGGACTGATGATTTATTTATAAATGGTAAAAATTTATAAATGTCTGTGCCATGTCATGACTTTTTTGAATATATAATGTGAGTATTTTACTATTAGGATAGCAGTGGTACTTATTTTAAGTTTTAAACATACATGGCACAACAACATGTGAATGAGTCTAAACCTACAGGCCAAATTTGATGCATGCCTTATATATGATGAATTTTAGTTATTAATTAATGTGAATTGTATCTAAACTTTTCATAGTTTTTTACTAAAACAAGATGATTGTATAAACTCCTCAGGTCAGTCGTATCACCCTATATAGATATGGGGATAAGAGATAGTGGATTTTCCAGAAGAATAGTACTTACATATTTGTATCCTATTGAAATGAAGGTAATTATTATACTAAATATCACTGGACTTTTTTTGTGAACCATTATAAAGCTTTTAACATAAATGAATTACAAATTAGAAAATCAATTCCTTTGTCCTCTATTTTTCATTCAGAAAGCATGGTCTGCAGAAATTAATTTGCTTTGTACAGAAACACTCAGCACCAAGGTTAGTGTCAGCGGTCCAACATCCAAACATTCCTGCCATCACACTATGTCTCTTCCTAAAGAAATTTTTGTTCAAAACAAAACACAGTAACAAAATAAACCCCACAAAAACTCCCCCATGACAGTGTGCTCAGAGAGGTGGCTGGTCCCATTCTCAGCCCCTCTGTGAGCCCAGATTTGTCTGAGCCAGTCACTGTGTCATCATTCCTCTCACCAGTGATTGACTTGGATGCGAGCTTGGTAGACACTCAAGAGCAAGTTTGCAGGGGTCTTCTGGGAAAGGCTTCTCCACTTATAGAAGAGATGCATAGAAAAATGCAGCTTCTTTTTCCTCAGGGTATTGTTTTGCCTGGATGTGTTGCCCACACAAGCAGAACACTTCTAGTCCCAGGATGGGTAAAGCAGAATGAATATGAAGACCTGGGTTTTTTCTTTTCTTTTTTTAATTGTTACCTGAGGTTAGTTTTTCATTGCTTTTGAGAAAGAGAGAGAGAGAGAGAGAGAGAGAGAGAGAGAGAGAGACACTGATACCAGATAGAAGCATCTACTGGTTGCCTCCCATACGTGGCTCAACCAGGAATTGTGCACGCCCGATTTGGGATGAAACCGGCAACCTTTTGGTTATAGGACAATGCTTCAACAAATACCAACTATGGAAGGACCTGGATTCTTAATGAAACTCTTGAACCTCTAAATT
Organism: Phyllostomus discolor; assembly: GCF_004126475.2. Classification (NCBI taxonomy): domain Eukaryota; kingdom Metazoa; phylum Chordata; class Mammalia; order Chiroptera; family Phyllostomidae; genus Phyllostomus; species Phyllostomus discolor. The sequence continues at coordinate 121,057,034 of NC_040906.2, forward strand.
AACCAGCTCTGTAATTGTTGTTCTTCTGCACATCTCGATAGGTAAGGTAAGAAATGTCCTTATTACTTAAATCAGTTGGAGTTGGCATACAAAATGTTAAAGATCAAAATTGCATCTAAAACTTTCTCAGATGTGCCCTTTCTGGATACAATAAGCCTGACCAAGAGGTGTGAGTGATCCATCAAAGTCCTTAAAGCTATCATAAAATGAACTCAAAGAGCATTTTCTTAAAGCCCCAAAGTCATCATTGTGTTAGTGGCAGTGGCTGAACAATGAGTGCTATGTGAAATGACAAAAGGGCATCTGATGTTCACCTTGAACATATAATAGGGACTTTGGGTAAACAAGGCAAGAGAATCCAGGAAGAGGGTGAGAAATTTTGCCACCCGGTCATTTAATTCATCCCCTCTTCTCTCTAGGCCCACGGCTAAGGTGCATTATTCAGCCTCTCTTATGACTAAGTTCTAATCAGAGGGTGTAAAGGGGACCATGCCACTTCCCAGACTGAAGCACAAAAGCCTCCCAGGTGTACTCCTCCAGGATCTTTCCCCCTTTCAGCTGGCTAGCTAGGAAATGACTTCAGGAATGACCTTGGAAGTCATGAGTTAAATGTGGATAAATGACTTGTAGCACTGAAGCCTCTGTGCTTACCTTTTTCTGCTGAGCAGGAATATACATAGTGGATTGTTAACATTTATTAACCTATTATTGTTCTATACTACCAAGATTTAGAGGTTTATTTGTTGCAATTGCTAGTATTATAGCATTAAATAATATAGTAGAATTACAAAGTTCTAATGAATAGTGATATGAATGAATTAGCATGTGTGCTAATGAAACCGAAGTTTATAAATAAGGAAGCTGTAGATCAGAGAGTTGGGTGTCTTACCAAGAACACCCAGGAAACACCTTTTGGAGCTGAGCGAGAACTCAGCTGCTCTGTGTCCAACCTCCTGTTCTTCTGGTGTCCCATCCTGCAAAAGGACAAGAAAATAGATTCTCACTCGGTTCCAAGTGTTGAAAAATGACATTGACCAATATGTACGAGAAAAGAAAAATCCAGTATGAGCTAAACACTACAGATTTTTGTGTTGTTACTGATTGGTCCCTAAATGCACTGCTTTCAGCTTTCTGTTAAGCTTTGTTTAAAATCAATCATGTGATTGATATCCACTGATGTTTTAGTGCACATTAACTCCTTGTAGTTTGATTTAAAATATTGTTAACATTTTTATTCTTTTAAGCATATAATTTATCTTTCTAATGAGTGCATAATACTATTTAACATCATCCATGTATAGTATCAAAATTAAAAGTCCATTTTTATCTTTCCCTTTAAACAATTTTCTAATACAAATTAATATTTTTTTCATTATAGAATAATGATTTAGCCCTGGCTGGCATAGCTCAGTGGATTGAGCGTGGGCTGGGAACCAAAGTGTCCCAGGTTCGATTCCCAGCCAGGGTACATATCTGGGTTGCAGGCTATAACCCCCAGCAACCGCACATTGATATTTCTCTCTCTTTCCCTCTGTATCTCTCTCCCTTCCCTCTCTAAAAATAAATAAAGAAATAAATAAATAAAATATTTTTTTAAAAAAAGAATAATGATTTAAAAATCACCCACTGAACCATTTTTTTTTTTTACCTTTGGAGTGGGGGGCTAAAGATAAGTAAGGGGAGGAGACTATAATGACCCATGCTGCAATAGATTAAACTTGGAGACATAAGTATAAACTCATATTTAGCTTAATATAAATACAGAGAGTTATATAAAGAATGGTTTATAGATACACATGTACACAGTTTAGTATAACCTATATCCTTGCTCTCAACTGAGAGAAGCAATAATACCAGAAGAACAAGCAGCACATAAAGCACACAGGTCTTTGTTTCTAATACATTTTCTAGTAAAAACAAACCAGGGTTCCTCAGAGAAATGGCTGATTCTAGGACTGGGGCAAGAAAGACACAAGATGAGCCTGGAATATCTTATAGTGCAACAAAATAAGGAATATTTCTTTTGAATCTTTATGGGTGCTTTATTCAGGTGGTTGACGATGCAAGAAGGTGGTGGGTTTGTACTGTAACAGACAGTCTTAAATACCATTTTAAATGGCCCTTTTTATAAGGAGAGCAAAGTGTAGGTAAGGGGTTTGGAATTTGGGGAAAAGTTAACTGAATTAATAAAAACTGCAGAACCCTTACCCTGGGCAGTGGTCTTTAGCTGTGTCCTGGGCAGTGGTCATTTCATTCTGGAGCACAATGGCTCAGATACCATCTTGATTGCTTGCAGTCTTCCCAATGCACAAAGGTAGAACTGTTTATGGTTTCCTGGAGTCAAGATGGGTCATACCTTCAGTTCCTGGAACAATAGCTTTTATGTGCATTGATTACTAAGCTTATTGGCTATTAGAGAACTTGAAAGTTATGCTCAGAAAAGGAAATTTTTCTGATGATGAGTAACAGTGCCCAGAGGTTCTCCTTACAATGATCTACTAAAGTTACCACCCCAGGAACCTTGGGCAAGACTAACAGTGAGGGGGGGTGCAAAACTGTGGACTTTTTGATTGACACTAGAACAACATATTCCATGGTCAGTAGACCTGTAACTGAGTCCTAAAAACAGGCTATAACTTTAACCAGAATTTCTGGAAGCCCTGAAAGCTAATATTTCTTGAAACCATGGGCATGCCCATGGGGAATATGGTTTTAACTCATAGTTTCTTGTATATTCCTGAGTGTCCTATACCTCTTTTGGGAAGAGACTTGCTGTTAAAACTCCATGCCCAGATCATTTTCTGTCCAGAGGAACAACAACTTCACCTACAGGTCCCTCTGGAGCATGCATGGCAGTTCCTCATGATTTCATGGAGGGGGGGGGGCAGGAAGAAACATGTCCCGGCCAGAATAAATTGAGAACCAAGTAAATCCCATTGTGTGCATTGCTGGAAGGCCAGGGAGGGCTAAGTGAGCCTCACCTGTTAAAGCTGACCTCAAACCAGGGGCATATCTCCCAATGACAGGTAGTATCCCTTGCAGAACAAGGTGCTAGAAGGGATATACCCAATAATTCAGAAGTTCCAGGAATATGGACTTATTCAGACCCGACACTCTCCATACAATACCCCCATATTGCCTACTAAAAAAACCTCACTTAAATGCATATTGGTTTGTGCAAGATTTAAGGGTCATAAAGGACAATGTACAGGATATTCTCCCCCTGTCCTGAACCTTATACTTTGGTGAACAGTATACCTGGGGACAGCTTCTGGTATTCAGTATGGGACTTAAAAGATACCTTCTTTTGCATTCTGGTTGATCAAGACTCTCAACCGTTGTTTGCTTTTGAATGGCAGGACCCAGAATCTCAGGTCAAGACTCAGTACTGCTGGACAGTCTTGACACAAGGTTTTAAGAACTCCTCCACAATTTTGGGGGAGACCCTGAGCCAGGACTTATAGGACCTAAAACTAGATGGAGGAACTCTGCTTCAATATGTAGATGACCTCTTAATTACTGGGACATTATTTCAGCAATGTTTAACTAACACCATAGCTACCTTGACCCATCTGGCGTCTTGTGGCTATAAAGTATCAGCACAGAAGGCCCAGATTTGCCAACAAGGAATATATATTTAAAGTTCCCAACAATAATGGGGTATGTTAAAATGATTCAGGAACCAATGGAAAGTGCTCCCAACAGCCAAAGTTGGAAAAATTTGAGCAAGAAAGAAGTATCCAAGTATAATAAAAAATATAAAAAATACTTAGAAATATCCTCATGTCAGTAGTGATTAAAATAAAGATTGAAAGGATAAAATGGAATAGAGTAGAATAGAATAGAATGAATCTCCCATGTAAGAGAATTCCAAATAACTTATGTAGACTCCATCTTCAAAGAGGAAGGAGATGAGGCATAGCTCCCACCCCTTAAGTGTAGGCCGCACATTGTGACTACTTTCCAAAGGAAACCCTGTGGAAAGCAGTGCAGAAGAAGAGTAACTTTACAGCAAAGAAACCTGGCAAACACTACTCAGGCAGGTGATCAAGGTTCATATCAACAGTGATAAACATGTTAATAGAATGTACCCTTGATATGATGTAATAAAAATGGCACATTACCTCTGTGTTATTATTCCTTCCCAGAACTCTCAACACCAGTCTAACAATAAGAAAAACAGCAGATAATTCCCACATAAGGACATTCTTCAAAATACCTGGCCACTGCTCCTCAGGACTGTCAAGGTCACCCCAAACAAGGGAAGTCTGAGGAACTGTCACAGCCAATAAGGGCTTAAGGAAACTCGATGACTACATGCAATGTGGTGTCCTGAATGGAATCCTGGAACAACAACAACAACAAAAGAATATTAGTAAAAACTGAGGAAATCTAGATAAAGTATGGACTATAGTTAATAATAATGTATGAATATTGGTTCCTTAATTGTAATAAATGTACCATCCTAATGTAAGATAGTATCAATAACAGGGACTGGATCTGAGTACTATCTTTGCAACTTTTTGTAATATGAAACTTCTGAATTTAAGAAGGTTTTTTTTTTTTATAAAAAATCACCCATGATCCCATAATCTAGCAATAAAAAGGAACATTTTAATACAGATTTTATCTTTTTCAGCATCTATTTTTATTTTTCAAAGTGATTTCATACTGTACATACTTTTCACTTAACATATAGTGGATATATTGTGATGTCATTATAATTCTACAACGATTTGTATTTACATCAGAGTAGGTCATCTCAGGGATGTACCATATTACTGAGTTAATTATCTAGTGGTGTCTTTATTATTTTCTAATTCTATTGAATTTATTAGGGAGGGAGGTGTGGGAAATGGAGGTAGTAGGACAGGAGATGATTCTGACTGACTTGTTCATTGTGAAGAACAGCCGGTGGGCCTGGTCCAAGGCTGCAGGAAATGCGATGGGACTAGAAATGAGAGCCCTGGACACTGGTCTCAGCTTTGCAATAACTCTGAGTATGGTTTTAATCTCACTCATCCTCTACAGTTCCTAGTGTCCTTATCTCTAAAATGAACTACAAATTATTCAACAGCCCATTCCTAAAATCTATTAGTATATATTTTGTAAAAAGGCCATTTTTAGAAAAATTAATGCATATGATATGACCAAGAATACTTAATGTAATAAAATGGCACAGAAAATGGGTGATAGGTACATTTCCTCTTTGCTGTGCACCATAAAACAATGGCCCAGCATGTTGTGCTAATGGAATACATTAAATGAAATAACATCAACATCTGACAGTTATACAAAAGGGACTCTACCCACTGAAGGACAGGGAGGACTAGCCTATGAGTGCTGCATGGAGATTGAGTTCAGATAAACAGAAAGGGGCTGTCTAAAAATAAAATGGGCTTCCTAGAAAAATGAGTGGGTTCTTACAATGCGGAGAATTTTGCAGCATGGGCTGGATAGAGAATCATCAAGGATATTTGGAAGCAATCCCTGTCCTTTGTAGGAATTCAAACTGATGGTCACTAAGTTCACTTGCAATTTTAAAAGGCTAGAATTTTTCTATGGACTGTTGTCCACAAGCACTGCCTTTGTCTCTGTGCTCTCTGCTGTCCTACTGTTCTCCAGATAACTGAAGGACAGATTCTACTAGCAAAAATAAAAAGCATCTATTTATTAAGGGGATGGGGTTTTTGGTTTGTTTGTATGCATGGATGGGTACATCTCTAAGTATATAATGAAGAACAAGTCTTTTCACTGTCATGAAGAAGAGGTAAATAAATCATGCCTTATAACTCAATCTTCTCTATGAAGTCAGTACAAAAAGAACAGAAATTTGGAAAGGAAGTCTGTAGTTCACGATCAAACTTGAGAATTTGTCCTCAAGTTTTCTTCCTATTCTTCCCAGAATGTGAAATGGTGAAAGCTTTAATAGGTGAGAAATGGTGCACACACACACACACACACACACACACTTATTAATAGTCAAGTTTTTGAAGTTGATCTGATGCAGGTGAGAATTCCTCACCTTCACACTTTTATATAAGGAGGGAGGAGCTGTACCTGGTGAGAACTTTCTTTCCTAAATGGTGAAGGAGGCTCACTGTTTTACACATTGAGGGACTCCCATGGGCTTACCCCTACCCATCTAGCCCTCTTCATTCAGGCAAAATCGATGTGATGAGTGTCCCCAAATGCTTTTTTTTTTCTGGAATTCTACTCACAGAAGAAACTTATTTAGCCTCTCAGTCCGCTTCACCTCCGAATCAATCAGATGGCGAGAAACCGTATTCAGGGCTTCAGAGTGGAAGAAAAAATGGGGGAAGAGGGCTGAAACCAGCTTTTAAGAACTTTTTGTCCTAAACTTCAAAAGTACAAGAATGTGAATGCAATATTTGATGAAAAAAAACCCCACATATTTCCTGTAGAGCTTCAACACACACACACACACACACACACACACACACACGCACACACACACACACACACACGCCACAGGCGACCGCGGTTGGCAAGTCCCTCCTCTTCAATCATCAGAGAGAGGAAGGGATCCCTAGAGCCCAGCGCACCGCGGATAGCATGGGGTCTCTGGGAGCCCTCGCTGCAGCTGATAACCCATGAAATGACTGAGTGAAAGGTGTTGCAAGGAAATCCCTCGCATGCTCTGTAGTGTGTTGAAAATGCAGCATCATCCTCTCTGTTCCCTTTCTTCAGCTGGAAAGCACAATTCGAGGGCACAGGGTATCTGGAGGGGAAAAACTGGCTGCCTGCCTCCAGGAGCTCCCTCCCTCCACGTCCACCCCGCCTTTCTTGGGCTCTAATTGCCTCCGCTCCAATGGGCCAGCAGCACCTTCACCCATTTCCTCTTCCATTCACTCCAGCGAGGAGGAAAGAGGGAAAACAAAACTCTAAAAATAACTGTCAGCATCTTAAAAAGAGAAAAGCTTAGCTGCCCCCTCCTACTCCTGCCCCCCCCCCCACGCCTATGGGGCACATGTCTGCTTCTTACAACACCGAGGCACATGGTTCCAGTTCTGCCCCGATCCCCACCAGGACTGAGAGGAAATCCACATCTGTGGGACGCTCCGCACGGAACCACCTCCAGCGAGGGAGGCCAGGGGACTGCAGCAGCGAAATGAAGGGCTAGACCGTAGGATCGCTGCTCTTGCGGTGAGAGGGGCGCGGGAGGCGGCGAGGGCGCAGGGAGGCCGGGGAGGACTTGAGCCCCGCGGTGCCCCCGCAGCGCCCGCCGCTTGCCCCCACGCGCGCTGTCGATATTTGCCCGCCTTACTGCAACTTGCTGCAGTGTTTAAAAGAGTAGTAGGAGCGCATGGAGGTGGGGCCCGGGAAAGACCAGGCGGAGTGGTCCGGGGTGAGCGCGGAGGGGGTGGGGAGGCGGCAGCAGTGGGAATGGGGGCTGGCCGGGAGAGGGTGGGATGAAGGAGAGGGGGATAGCCTGGCGCTTACACGTGTCACATGTGCTTTTTAAGACGGCCGGGAGCGCCTGCAAGCTGGATCTGGTGGAGGATGCTGCTGCGGCAGGTGCTTCGCAGAGGGCTCCAGTCGTTCTGCCACAGGCTGGGCTTGTGCGTGAGCCGGCACCCGGTCTTTTTCCTCACCGTGCCCGCAGTCCTGACCATCACCTTCGGCCTCAGCGCGCTCAACCGCTTCCAGCCCGAGGGCGACCTGGAGCGCCTGGTCGCTCCCAGCCACAGCCTGGCCAAGATCGAGCGCAGTCTGGCCAGCAGCCTTTTCCCCCTGGACCAGTCCAAAAGCCAGCTCTATTCGGACTTACACACCCCTGGGAGGTATGGCAGGGTGATCCTCCTCTCCCCACCCGGGGACAATATTTTGCTCCAGGCTGAGGGGATCCTGCAGACCCACCGAGCCGTGCTGGAAATGAAGGTGAACCACAAGGGCTATAATTATACTTTTTCCCATCTGTGTGTGTTGAGAAATCAGGATAAGAAATGCGTGCTGGATGATATTATTTCAGTGCTAGAGGATCTCAGGCAGGCTGCCGTCTCCAATAAGACAACAGCCAGGGTGCAAGTGAGGTATCCCAACACTAAATTAAAGGTATGCTCCTCCTGCATGCTTCTGCCAATTAAAGAGGCAGCACTTCATTTCTTGCCCTAAACAAGCAAAGAAAATGCAGAGGTCTCATCCTTAAGACTCAGAAGCTGATGCTTCGTTCATTTTGGGGGGAAAAGATGGGCAACTGAGTGAAGAAAACAGGCAATTAATGGTACAACTAGATATTAAGAAATTGAAAGCCAAACAAAAAAAATTGCAAAAAATGAAAAAAGGAAAAAAAAGTTTTTTTTTCTGAGACCCTGCAATTACATCTTTGTTCAGGGTTAATAAATCAGTGAATGGAAGGGGGTGGGGGAATCCTGAACAATTTGGGGTATTTCTTTTCATTATGGGGCTCGATGTATTTCTTATTACTGATTACACATCCACCTGGTGCCATGTCCACCTATCTGCATCTTCAGCCTGGCTTGATTTTGACATGTAGAGTTTGTGTCTCAGTGCCCAGTGAATGTGTGTGTCTGAGAGCAGTGAGTGTGAATGTAGTTGGGATTCCAGGAATTATGTGCATGTGTGGTTGAATAGTGAAAGAAGCAGAATTTTTTTTCTGTGTGAAAATGGGGATGTGCAGCTAACTGATATGCTAATTTGCTGAGTCCTGTGATCTTCTTCCTATAATAATACAAACTAAAGCAAGATTATTATAATAGCAAAAGAAAAAAAAAACAGTCCACAGGAAGCAAAAATTGCAAAGGATGATTGTTTCGGCACTGAATATATTGTGCTGTTTAAACACTCAATTCAAATTTTGTTGCTCAGGTGAGAATTCTAAATTCATCCTACACTGGCAGGACTGAACTGCAGCAGGGAATGAAGCATGCAGTTTCCAGGAGACTGAAGTTTCAGGGACAGATGTGACTTCCAAAAGAGTCACTGCACCATTTGAATGCTCAAGCCTGTGTGCTTCCATGGGGATCATGGAATAGGAGGAACCCCAGTTTGAATAACTGGATGGCCTCGATGTAGGAAATCACTAATATTTCTATTTATCTGATATAATCAAGCATCTATACACAAAAAATATTTTCTTAGGGTTTTTGAGATCAAAAGGCTCTTTTCCCTGAACTGAAGGATGATTTAATGCACTTAGGAACTAGGGATTCCTCAGGAAACCTCATCACCTGCTTCCTCCGAACATGTTGTCCTTATTTAAATGCATCTGGAGGCTGACAGGGTTTCAGCCCCTTGTTTGATTGAACTGCCCCTTGAGGGTTAGTGAAGCTGGACAGATGGTTCATCAGCCTGACATCTAGGTAAGGGGTAATCTGCTTAACACTTATGGAGGGGAGTGTAATGAATATACATTGCTGGACAGCATGCTTTTTGTTTCCCGAATCCTTTGACAAGAAAAAGGATGAGGAGAGGGATCTTCCCCGCTTATTGCCTCTTACTGAGTTCTCTCCTATGTCAAACCTTTGGTGTGAAGAAAGGTTTCAAACTGTGTTGTGTTTTACTTCAGTTTGTTTTTCCTATTGAGGCTAGTTTGCAGTTTATTGGTATGCATTGTTAGTTGGGTCCCTTATTTCCTTTATGCAGCAGTCCTCTCTAGGTGTAAGAGTTTTGTCATTCAGCCACTGTGGACATTTTGTTTATCTGTCAATATCACTATGGCATTTGTAACACAGACCCCAGAAGCCTTCAGTTCACTCATTTAATAATCATTGGCTATGCTCCTATGATTTACTAGATGTTCTTCTAAGCACCAAGACAAAGGTTGAGGCACAAAATCAAGATTCTTACCCTCATGAGGCCAAAAAGAGTAGATGTCACTGTTCTCATCCAGAGTTAGTTGTTAACAGAGACTGCCATCTTTGGGTCCACCACTGAGCCAACACCATGCTAGGTCTTTGATGGTGCTCCACCTAAATTTTTTGCCTGATTGGTTGGCCAGTCTACATCTTGGTAGGAGTAACTGGACAGTCATAAAAGAATGGAGTAATTGATTATGAAGGTCAATGTAATAAGAGTGGAATTATTCTGCTTACCATAAAAATAACAGAATTTTATGTTGACTTTATACACTGTAAAGCCCTTGTTCTTCTATATTCCAATTTCAATGTCTTTTCAAATGCATTGGCTTGCCTCCCTCTGCATGACATCAGTTGTATCCTTAAGCGATGTTTGGGTAAATGAAAGCTTTAATACTCTTCTGAGAACAGTGGGCCCTCTCAAGCATCCAGATGTAATCTCACACAAACTAACTAATATAAAACATAATTTGTGAGTACCATGGGTACTTAAAATCCTATCAGAGGGTCTCTGATGACTTTCGGGTTAAGAACTCTCTGGCATGGAGCAAAGTGAGATTACCTTTGTTTCAATTACATGTTATTTGGAAATGATTTTAGCTCATATGTGCCAGTGATATTCAAAGAGTGTCTCTACAATGCTGATAGAAGCTTAAGTTGAAGAAGTTATAGTATATGAGACTTGAAGGTATTTGTATAGGTACATTTTCTGGCCCTATAATTCAATTTGCTTTCCTTTGTCATACTTAGATCACCAATCTTTCAACTCTGGACAATATGGAAACTTTTAGTGCTGGAAGATGCTATTAGTGGGCAGGGGATCAGAAGTTGAAGAAAATGCAAAATAAATAGCAGTGGCTTGATATAATGTGAGTAGGAATTGGCAATCTCTTGACATGAAAGAAGCCAGTAGGTCAGTGCTAAGAAATAGCCCGAAGATGTAGAAACACTGATGGACAGAAAGGAGTGGTCAAAAACCTCAGTTAAAATAATCATAAGGATATCTTCTAGATATAATTAAGACAACTAAGTAGTCCTGAGCACAGAAAGATTTAGAATTTCAGATAAACATGATCATCTTCACAAGGTGATCCAGACAAGCAGGGGCACAGAAGTTGCTGGAACAGAATTCTAAACCAAGGCTCAGATAAAGCTTGTATGAAAAAGCAGTATTCTCACCTTAGAATAATACTATAGAATAAAACATGCATACATTTTCAAACAAGAGGCCAATATCTGAAATCCGTATGCCTATATAATATGAACTCTATAATTGTGCCTGTTATTATAACCTTTATGTTATTGTGTCTCTGATTAGACATAAAGTTCATATTGTATTTTCACTGTACTATTCACATTCCTCCAGCCCAACCTTGTGTAGTTCTATGTGAATAATACTCACATCATTGATGAGTCTGTTAATTAATTTGTACATTTATAGTGTACAAAATCATCACATAATTGCAATATCACAAAATCATCATCACCTTTCAAACCTCCGTGGAATACTTTTATTGTAAAGGTATTCTCTACATTTTCTAGATCTCTATAAAATATTTTGATCCCTATAATTTTGGATCTTTTTTCACCTATTAAAAGATCCATTTTGTATAAGTTAATACAATGTGGCCAGGCTGGATTTTTCAGTTAAATACATAATGTACTGTTGGACCCAGTCTCTTGATTAAAATGAGACACTCAAAATTGTTAAGCAAGGGCTACTCTGGACTCCCAAGAAATATTTTCATTATCATTCAAGTGGCTCAGGTGGTTGCAGGGAATATTTTGTAGCCTTGTAGGAAGGCCATCATGGCTGCACTTTTCCATCTGGCTGGTTACAAGAAAAAAAAAACTATATCCATATGTCCCCTGTTCTTTATTTTGGCCACAATAAAAGACATAAGAAGCAGCAGACAAATGTGGTGCATGACAAATGATGAGAAAAGAATGACCCAGATTTGATTCTCCTGCAGGCTGTTCTTCCTATTAAATTCCATTAACACCATACCTCTGGACACATGTTTAAGTGGAGTGTATGTGCTCCAATGTACCACCTTTAAGAATAGAAACAAAGAAACACTTCCAGCTTTTTAAGAAAATATAGTGTTTCTTTGGGTACTTGTGGAGCATATCTTCCAGATTTGGAAGATGTTGCAATTAGTTGCTTAGTCCCTATCTCATTGGAAGGGCAACCTAAGCTGACTTGGAAATGGAAGAGCAACGTTATTACTAGAGATTTCCAAAAAAAGCTACTCCATAGACTTCTTTCCCTAGTTGATTCTAACATTTCCCAAGACATCCATGTCAGGATCTTCTCTGATATTTAGATTTAGATTTACATTTAAGCTTATATTTATATTTAAGCTTATAAGCTTATATATTACATTTAAGCTTATATTCCCTCTTAATAGGGGGAAACATGATTAACCTATTGAATGTTCAGCTTATGTCCTAAGTGATATTGGTGTTTTATACACAGGATGGCATGTTTACAAGTCTGAGCCAGAATAGGTCTTTATTTTCATTTTAGCGGTAGGGAAATTAAAGACCACGAGGTTAAATGACTTCTATGAGGTATCAAGGGTAGTACATTTTGAAGCTGGTATTTAAATCCAGGCCTGTCTGGTTCTTAACTTCATATTCTTAACCATAGTTCTATGTTAGGGCCTAGTACATCCTACACTATTCTTGCTAACAAACAGCTCTTTGTACTAAGAACTAGGGTTGTAAATTCCAAGCCATGTGAAATTCATGCTATAAGACCACTAATGCTCTTTCAAACCAGCTCCCATGCTCAATCAGACAGACCAGCCCTGAAGAAGGTGACGTGAAGTTTCACTTTCCTTATATGCCCCTAAGGGGCTGACATTTGAAGTCTGGGCAAACCCCTGCTATGTGTCTACTATGGAACCTGCCACAAGAGTTGAACAAAGTCCTCACTGACATATTATTTTATCTTTAATATAGTAGTACATCAATTCAGAACAAACTAGAGTGAGACTCCACGACCAACTGAAAGTGGGAATCCTGCAACATGACCCAAGGTTCGGAGCCAGGGGCTTTGTGCGCCAGACAGCCTTGAGTACTTCTGTCTTAAATGGGCATCAAGGAAAAAATGATGAGATAGTATGGGATAGTACAATGGTACAATGAGGACTAAGCTGAAAAATACTCAGGAGACCTAAGTTCTAACCACACTTCTTTAAAAAATAGTTGTATGACAATGGACCAGCCCCATCACCAATCTGGGCTTCAAGTTTTAGGATTCTTCTGTAACATTCCACCATGTACTAGTAAATATCATTACCATATATTTGGGGATATATTCTAAAGTATTTTTCCTCTGGTGGTAAAGATTGACTTGATTAGATTTTAACTATACTGTTGAATGACGTTAATTTCCTAACTAAATGGCTGCACGTGTATTGCCGAGCCACTGTAACAGGCTAGGTTTGTTTACTGATTTTTTCAGTGCACACAAGTGGGCAAAAAACTTGTTTGGTATTGGGGCCTAGGTTCTGCTTCTTGATTTCTACAAAAACTTACTTTCCACTAAATTAAATAATTTTATAAGTATTTATCTTTCTTTCCATTTTTGAAATTCAAGACTAAAGGAAGGTTTTGAAAAATGGAACATAAATAGTTCCCTCTATTGTTCACACATTCTTATCATCAGTTGAGTTGATGGTGGTTTCCTCAGTGGCCCAGGCCAGTGAGGACTTGGGAGTGGGATAGGGAGAAGGCAAAGACACACATAGAGCGTGATGAAAGTGTAGAAAGGACGAAGGCCACTCCTCCACACCCCCTCCAACAAAAAAACAAAAAATGCTCATTTGTTTTTCCTGCTATGTTAAGCAATAGTGACTCAAACAGTTTGTCTTAATCTGTTCTGCTTTGAACATTATTATAACTGAAATAAACCAGGATGTGCTTTTTAAAATATAGTGTGTTTGGATAATATTTTCTATTTTAACCCATTAGTTATTATACCATGATTGGACCATATTTCTTTTAATTCAGTTTTAGACTTGATTAGCATCTGTTCAGACCTATTCCAGATACATGGTGACATTTCTATGTACCTTCAGTATAAACATTGTTAAAGAGGATATCTGGAAGTGCTAAGATTCTAGATTTGCATAAGACAGCTTTAGGTTGGACTGCAGGTCGATTTCTTCCCTAACTTAGCCCCCAAGCCCTCAGAGAGGAGTCATGGGAGTGATTCATTTCTGATTATTTCTGCTAATACGAGGTGGACAGAATTATGTTAATCACAGCCCTGGCCCACAGAAACATTTAGGAATATTTCTGACTTCAAAGCATGCCAAGTTGCATTGTGGGCCACAAAACTAATTTTGTAGCAATTTCTAAGACCTTGACTTTCAAAGTGTTGCGTGAGGACCACCACCAACAACAGCACCTAGAGCTTGTTAGAAATGAAAACTACCCGGGTTTCAACACAGATCTGCTGACCAGAACCTGCATTTTAACAAGCTCTGAAGGTGATTCATATGCACTTGAAAGTAAGTCTGAGAAGCTCAGGTCTAAAAGGGAGCTTGGCCTTACTAGTTATGGCTTGAGTTGAAAGTAATATGCGTTGATTCAGAACCAAAATGCCATAAGAAAATTGAGTAACTGAACTCATAGCCATATCATTTAGTCACGTGGTAGAAACATTGAAGAAGTGCCTGAAGAATTTTCAAGCAGCTGTTCCACAGACAGAAACTTTCATCCTTATCTTCTGTAATTGGGCCTGTCACCTGGTTAGACTTAAAGATGATTACTGTTGTTCAATATTTTCCAAAAATGTTGAAATTAAATCTATCTCTTTAAGAAAAAAATCAGCAGTGTTTTTCTCAAGCTGTTTTGCAGTTATTTCACAATAGTAGCATCATTAAACCTGAGTTAGACTAATTATGTTAGTATTATGAGAATGCAAGGTATAGAAACTATACATAGGAGCAAGAGTATTTGGGGAAAATGGAACACAATTATAGTGGTGTGTGTATTTTGAAAGTGGCCTTGTAATCCATGCTTTCCTCAGACAGGATTATTATAGCAGAGCCATTCACTGAAATCAAGGCTTATTCTCTGTCATTCAGGGAAATACAGGGCCTCTGAAAGCTACCTGATGAGCAGCATGCAAAATGAATAGACTCTGTTTAGTTACAGGGTTTGTGTTAGAACAGCCCATGTTTTTTTTTTCTCCAGAGCTACCCTCCCATTGTGGAGAGACACCTACACCACTCTGACTTTGCTGTCTCAGAGACGCGGCACAGTACAGGCCCTGGGTTTCGGAAAGCAAAAGCATGTTTAAAGGGTTCTTGTAGCTTCAGAAGGTCTCAAAGCAGCCTCAGGGGTTTGTGGCAGATGGAGTCTTAACTGGTTATTTAGGGTTCAGCCTCAAAGATTATACTTCCCTTTGAATGTTCAACCTGTTCCCTCACCTCACCAGGTCCTTGATTACATGGAGGGAGAGAACATTCAGTTCTGATCGTCACTGCAGGTCATGCTAATGTGGGCAAGAGACACATGAGATTCAAAAGCTATTCATATAACATTCATTTGGGTAACTATTTTAAGTGTCCTGGAGATTCAGTAAGGAACAAAACAGCAGATGTGGTGATTGCCGTCCAGGAGCTTGAGTCTAGTGAAAAAGACAAAAATCACATAGGTAAATCCATAATTACAGATTATCATGGAGGAAAATACACGGTGCTGTGAGGGTAGGATACCAAGACTCGGGGTGTTCGAAATGACTTGAGCAAGTGACTGTGAGCTGACATCTGAAGGGAGCTAAGACTCCTCAAGTGTGGATTAGACAGTAGAAGCAAGGGTGCAACAGGGAGGACACAGTCCCTTCGATGCATCAAGCAAAAGTCACTATGGATGGATGTTACAGAGTGATGATGGTGAGTTTGCAAAGGGCCATGATAGGGGTTTCTTGAGAGCTGGTGTAACACAAGCTTGGAGAGAGTCTATGAATCTAGATTTCTGGGTTTATATCTGTTCTCTGCTCCATTACCTCTCTGACTTTGAACAAATACGTTAACTTTGTAATTTTGTTCCTTCATCTTAGCCCATACCCCTTAGCACTGAGTGGATTAAATGAGTTCATGATAGCTCAAGCAGTGATTCTCAAACTCTAATTGTCAGCAAGTGATTCTGATGCCACTGGCTCGTGAACCACCCTCTGAGCAGGAAGGGTATACGGCACTTAGAACAGCACTTGCTTCATTGTAAATTCTTAAATGCTAGTGGTTGAACTCCTTAAGCACTGATATTTTACCCTTATTCAGAATTGGTTAATTGACTTTCTTGTGAATTCATAATTAGATGAAAAACTCTTTGGTTTCCACCCTCAGAGCTGGTAGTTGTTGCTATTTTTTTAGTAAGTGCAGTATGAGGGATATAGATCCCTCTGTGTTTTGCGCTAAAAAGCTTGAGTTGCCTGTAGGGTTACCATGATGACTGTGATGTCTCTTTGCTAAGGACAGTAAAGGTCAGGTAAGGAAAGTGTGGGGCCTTGGTTTTGATGTTCACTGTGTTTGGAAGTATCATGGAGGTTGCATCTTTGTCATAGCCTCAACAAAGCTTGTCTTGACCACTCTCTCCCCGTGGTTTCTATGACATTTGGTTTTCCCTGTATGTCTCTGATGGTTCTCTACTTCTTACTGGCTCTCTGCACTTACTATACTAATATTTATAATTTTTCCTGTGAAACATTGTCTGTTCTTTCAATATTCTCCCTCAAGCCAAACATCTATTTTCTTCCATACTTATAACTCTGTTAATAACATCTCTATTCTGTCATTTACTCAGGCTCAGAATCTCAGTCACCTATGATTAACTCCTCTTTCCTCCCTAACCCAGCCAAGATACATACACAACGTAAATCTAATTAACTACAAGGTCTTGATCATTCTACAGCAGACCTTCCCAAAGTGTGATCCTTGTGCCAACAGCATCCCCATCACCTAGTAACTTTATAGAAATGTAAATTTTTAGACCTCCTTCCCGATCTATTAAATCTCAGAGGTTGAGGCCTAGCAGTCCTTAGGACTTCTGATTTCTGCTAAAGTGTAAGAACCATGGATACACAACATTAGTGCCCTATCTTGGCTGAGGTAGGAGGGAGCTTTAAGAATACTGATGTCATGGAGCTCATCTCTGGAGATTCTGATTTAATTAGTCTGGAAGTGGCATGGGCATGGGGATCTTTTGATTGTAATGGGGTACCAAGGTGGGGGACCAAGGTCTCTTTTTAAAATTTTTTCTTTTTCACTATCTTTCCTTTGGACCATCTTTACCTAGTTTATTTATGTGAAAATTTAACCTCTCTCATATAATTTCTCACACCTGGAACCTAGCCTGTGTAGCAAGATCATCTGCATTTCTTGGTTCTGTTTTCCATTAACCAAATCTTGCAAGGGCTTCCATCACCTGGAGAGGAAATTGACAATGGCCATTGAGAACTTTCCTTGGCCAAGTCCTCAATTTTACTTGTGGTTTCAGGTTGCAATACAACATCTGCGACAGCCAAACCAAAGTAAAGCCACCCTAAACTTTCCTGTTTTCTTATCTTCCTTTACAATTTTATTTTGTTTGCAATTTTTTATACTGTCAAATGCATACACATCTCTTAAAAGCTGAGTCCCCCAAGCCACTTTTCCATGAAGCTTCTCTAACTGCTTCCAAAATTAGGAAAGACTTTTTTGCATTTTGGAGGTGCTTTGAAGAAAGTTCCCTTAATCATGGTGTAATTTGTATTACAGATTTGTCCCAAGTCTTTGCTGAAATATAACTGCATGTGCCTAACAAAGCAATAGGCTGGTAGCCTGCCTTACATACATTGATTTGACCAGAAGGAGCAATCCAATAAGGAACAGTTTGTGGGGCACACCCTTGGGGAAGTTGCAGGGGAGCTGAGAAAAAGCCCATTCCAGTCTCAGTCTGACATTCCCAGGCTGTGCCTAACCCTGATAAAGAGATGGCCACAGAAATACATTAATAGCTGTTTTCATGAGTGGTCCTGAGGTATCCGAGGCACAAGCAACATAGGTTTGGCCTCAGGAGACAGAGGGCTACCAGAAGAGGGAGAGAGAGAGAAACATTTTCTTGACATGTACACAGCACACCTGTGACTTAGCTCAGGTGAGTCTGCAGGGAACATAACATGGCTTGGGCATTTGGTAGGACTTGCAGATATAGCAAATAAAAATACAAGATACCCAATTAAATTTGAATTTTGGAGTAACAAAGAATACATTTTTAGTATAAGTATGTTCTACATTATGGATTATTTATCTAAAATTCAGATTCAACTTGGTGTCCTGTATTTTATCTGGCAGCTGAGCCCCCTGGGAGTCCAAAGCATCTGAAGACCCCAGCACTAGCGTCAGAGTGTCATGGGGATCTGCTCCAGTTGTAACTCAGAAGAGTGGCCATAAGTTAGGGGACTGGTGAGGAAGACTATGAAAGGTCTAGCCGGGAAATAATAAAGATATTCTGAGGACTCCCAGAAATGCAAGGGTGAAAATTTGCAGGAGCCAGAATTCCTGTCTATCAGCAAGTGAAACTTAAGTTCCTTTTAATATGTCCTCATTTGTATATTCTGGCCTTAGGAAACCTAAGTTACATTTATGGTTTTAATAATCCCAACTGTTTATTTGCTAATAAAATGAAAATTGAATGAATAAATGGAAAAATTCATTCAAAGACTACCCTGGATAAAGATTCCATTTAACAGAAGTGTCTTTTATTTAATATCTTATCTATGAGGAGATGAAAATATTTATACACAGAAATTTAATTAAAGGAATTAAATCATAAGATAAATAAGCCCTGAGGAATGTAATGTACAGCATGGTGACTATAGCTAACAATACTGTGTTTGGTATTTTAAAGTTAAGAGGGATGTTAACTAAACTTAGTGTGGTGATCACTTCACAATATATACATATATCAAATCATTACATTACACATCCAAAACAATGTTACATGTTAATTAAATATCAATTTAAAAATTTGAAAAGAAACTGCCTATACTAGCCAGAACCATGTCAGCCATTTATTATAAATAAAACAATTTAGGTTGACACTGTATGTCCAGAAGTTTTTTTTTTTTCTTTTGTAATAAAGTATCTATCACTATTCAGATTTAAAAATCACTAGACTGGAGAGGGGATTATTTATTTAACTGCCCATGCTGGCCATTTGAATATAGTAGGACTGAGAATTTTATAAGCAAAACTGCTGGAGGTCATGAAATGTAAAAGGAATGGCTTGTATCATTTTTATTCATGCAATGGGAGAAACTATTTAATTTCTTAAAACAGAGGGAACTGGGTAAAGAAGAAGAGAACTCCTGTTCCTCTTTTAAAAAGGAGGCAGGATGGAAGGAACAAAGGAAGGAGATGATGGGTGCTGATTAGTGGAAATTTGTAGGCTGGGAAAAGCAGCAAGCCCAAATCTGAACCAGTGGACAGTCTAGGTTACCCTTTCCATGGATGCAATGTTGCATTAAAAACAAAGATGCAGCATGCTATTAAATACTTGTTCAGCAGCATTAATAAAGTACAATACATGTCCTATCTATAACACATCTTATTTTCCTTCAAGATTATAAAGCTTTTAAGGCTGAAGATCGTATCTTTTTCACATTTCTAGCTTCCCACATTAAAAGAAATGTGGGAAAAGTCCAGCTTATCATTTCTTCCCAGGAATCGGGGCTTCCTGCAGAAGCAAAGTTGGCTGATGACCTCTGTAAGGCCAATTCCTGAGCAGGTGAGGCCGACCCTGAGTAATGGAGCCTGAGGGCAGGAATAGCGGTGCACCAGTGAGTGCCCCTGGAGACAGTCATGCACCCTGCTTCAGCTCCCAGAAGGGCAGGAAGCTCAGGGGCTGAACTAGTTTATGACCCCTTTTCATAGGTAGAGCATGCCTCTCTAAGGGAATAGCACATAAAACTGGCATTAGCAACTTGACTTTTACTTTTATTTCATTCTTTTCAACTACTGTTACCTTGGGGATTGCTTTTAAAGAATTGGATTTTTTTCTAGACTGAGAAACTTAAGACACTTTTTTTTTTAAAACTAACCACATCTTATCAGCATGCCTCTTACTAAATAGTGTACAGGTTTATAATTTAGTTAACTTATCAGTATCTCAAAAATTGTTTGTAAACTGATCTGATTCTATTTGTCTTCTTCCTGACAGAAGAATATTTTGGTAATTGATAACTAAATTGATAAGGGAATCTTCATTTCTTGTCTTTCCCTCTGTTCAGTATCCCAAAACCTTATTGATGATGTTGAAACTATAAGCATTGACAATCTGGCCCTTTTAACTTAAAGCAACAAACGTCTTTATTGTGGTGGGTCTTATTTCTTAATGGATTAAAATAGGGGAACTGCTTATTGATCAAGTCTCTCTTTTAAAACTTGTAAATAATGAAGAATAAGGTACTGAAAAAGAAATAGATAACTCTATATTTGAATTTAATTTCTTCATTTACTAGCTGTATTACTTAAGACATGTTACTTAATGCTTTGTCCCTGTTTTTATGTGTTAAAAATAGTATTATTAATATACAGTCTGCTGATTTTTAAAATTTCTAGTACTCTGTAGCTTCTTAATAAATTGTAGCTATTTTTTATGTAAGTCTAATATCAAAACAACACCAAGGAAAGATTAGAAAGCCAAGTAAAAAAATCACTTATAATCCTACCACCAATTCTATAAATAATTTATTTTCATCTTTCACTGCAGAACATGCAGTGTATGTATTTTTTTATTCTGTTTGTTTTCATTTTTTAGAAGTATTTCCATAATTATGGTTTTATTCCTTGTTCAAAATTCTGGTAAGTGATTGTGACATTATTTACTTAACTGCTCATTTATTGTTATCTTTGGAGTGTTTCTGGCAAAGTGTTTTTGGAGCTGGTTTTCACAATCCTTAACAGGCATAAGGAAGAAAGCAAAATATTCTGGCTTGTCAACAGAAGCCATAAGAAAACAGCATTTTCTTATACGATTTAAAATGCCACTTAAGTATGTGTACTTATGAAAGCAAGATACAAATATAGGTCACCGAGTTCCCAGGGAGTAGGTGTCCCACGAAGAAGCTTGGTTAGAAATTAGAAGGACCTGATTTATTTATAGACCAACTCCAAAATGCTGTACGTTGCTTTATTAAAGACCGCACCAAGATTAAGCTTCTAATAGTACCTCGTGGCTTATTCTATGACAAAGTTATTTTTTTTTTCTCTTGCTATATAGCTCAATGATTCTCATAAGAATCACTTCAAGAACATTCCAGAACATTCCAATTATGTGATGCCTGGGGCCCCTCCATAGACCAACTGAAATGTTATCTCTGAGGAAAGGACCTGAGAATTGTATTTTTTAAGCTTTTTGTATGATCCCAGTGGATAACCTGATTGAGGAGCACTGAAAAACCTTAGACCAGAAAGAGATGCCCCATCCTGCCCAGCTACTTTGCAGTGTATGGTCTGAGAGGATAGGAAATAACCTGCTTTCCCCGGGGCCGCAGCTTCAGGCCCAGTGAGCACTGGCCCTGACACCAACGTTCACCAGTGCCCCGCCAGGTAAACTGCCTCCATGGGAACTCTGTAGCTAAAATGAACAACTTCATCCTCTTCTGTAATTCCTTAACCTGGCACTGACTGGCCAGAAATACGATGTCTTAATCAATTTGCTATGCTTCAAAGAGGTCCCAGATTGCTAGTCATTGGGAAGATATATCCCTTGACACTTTAAAAGGCATCCTTACTTAATACATTTCTGCGAAGAGATTAATAAAGAAAACCTTAGGCACATAGTAAATATTTATTATTTTGGTGATAGAGCCAAAGGTAATAAATCTTGATAACTCCAAGAAGTATAATAGTAGGACTTGAAATGGGCTAATTTTTTATTAGCTCTTTGATTTCCATCATGATAATTTAAATTTCTTCATATACTGAGGTGGTCAGTGTTTGCTAATCTGTAACCAACTTATTAATGCTATCCTTT
The DNA here is from genome assembly GCF_004126475.2 of Phyllostomus discolor. Lineage (NCBI taxonomy): Eukaryota > Metazoa > Chordata > Mammalia > Chiroptera > Phyllostomidae > Phyllostomus > Phyllostomus discolor. Next base: position 121,078,909 of record NC_040906.2, read on the forward strand.
CTTAGCCCGTCTTTTTGATAAGTACATGGGGGATAAAGAAATTTGTGTTGAATGAATGGTTTTTTAACTGTCACGTTTTGAGTATTAATAGCATGACATTAAAGAATTCAAAAATACTCCCAGCCTTAGCCAAAATGTACTTACTCTTCAGCTAACTCGCACATCTTCTGTCTTTTCACCTGTGAAAATAATATTAAACTTTTCTAGACATACGAGTTCTGGGAAAGCTAAGTACTAATTTTAACAAGCTCGTGACTTTTAACTCATTCATATAGGAATCCTGGCTTCCCCAGGTCAGTGTGGTAAGCCAGTCCCTATTAAAACAGTATTGATACAATGTCTAATTAAAGGAAAAGTATGTTTATTCAAGTGCAATAACTATTTAAAGTAACCTCAGCTACATAGGAACCATAACAATCCAAGTGCCCTTCTTGGGTCAGTAGAAAGCTTTTCCATTAACATCCCAGTGGGTTCACAAATCTTATACTCTCTTATTATTTTTAAATGGCAATTATAAATCACTTGGTGCAGGGAGGTGAAAGGATGTGCTCTCAATCAGTATGAAATGGTGTGGCCTGCACCACCGGCCACTGGTAACTGGAAATTGTATGTACCAGGAAGAAAGCCACTTATTTGGTTCCCCTTTGCCACCTTTACATTAAATGTTTTATCTTCGGCAAGGAGTAAAAGCATTTTATGAAGCTGAATCTATACTCGCTTTATATTTTGCAGAGCCATATAAAAATAGTAAATCGAATCCCCTCATTTACTGGTTTAAAAAAACTATTAAGAAATTGTGACATACCTTAAATGAGTTTGACACAAGCATTATCTTATGTGCATATATTTTCACAAGACTTCTTGAGAGGCATTTTGGAAGGTTGTCTGATCTGCACACTTCAGAAAGCCCTGTTATATATAAATTGCTTCAGTAACCTACTCACTAATTAGTGTCTATCCAGAAGAAAATTATTTGTGAAGTTTACTTAAAACAGGAATCCTACTTATTCTTCTTTCAGTGGAGGAAACCTTGGTCATTACAGTCATTTTTGAATATCTTCCACCTGTGACTTTCGAAATGGTCATTACGTCTTCTTGGTCTTCTCCTCTCCAACTGAGTAATCTCTCACACATAGGCTTCATCTCCACCTCACAGCATTTGTGGTTGTAGCGAACTTGTAAGTTTGGGAAATTGATATGTCTCCTAAATCTTAAACTCATATATTGTGCTCTTTATAAAGATATACAATTATCTTCCCTGCTTCCAACCTTCCCCTCCATGTATTTGCCTTATCTTAAGTGAATAACTTTTCTCTATAGAGATAGATTCTATGCTTACACCGTTTCAGACCCCGGGTTTACACTAGGAACTGGGGTTACAGAAATAAGTTACAGGTCCTCTTTTCTAGAAACCTATGGTCTAGTAAGGAAGACAAGAAAATGAAAAACCAGTTCAGCATGGTAAGGTGAATCTTAAAGGTTAGTCCAAAATGATTTAGAACTCTAAATAACCCAGAGTTGGTGCTACATCAAATTCAGCCTCCTCAGGGGCTGTAATAAAAACAAATGCTCTTTATTGGTAGGAGAAATCTTTCAGAGACATTGATTTTAATTGGTAATAAATGTTTTCTTTTTCAAAATGCACTCATTAAAATTGAGGTCTGTGGAGAACTGCTCTCCATAAGCAGAGAAATAGTTTGCTATGACCAGTTACCCTGAAGGTTATAAAGTCCGCATAAAATCCCAATAATGCTCTAGATTTGCAAAATGAACACAAAGCAGGAAAACTTTATGGGTATGGGCCAAGAAATATCAAGATGGAAAAACATGAGGGTTGTAAATCGCGCACAAGACCTGGCCAGAAAATTGTTGGATAGTGGAACTTTCCATGACCCCAAAAACATCCTACTCTCAGGACTTTCCTCCGTAGTGTGTAGTAACTATTAGGATAATTGTGGGATTATTTGACCAGCAAAAAAATGAAGCACATATTCATCTATAATCTATGCTTAATAAATTGTGAAGCAACCACAGCTATAAGACTGAGAATTTTTAATAAGAACAAAAAATGAAAAGTTACTGCCTACTTTTGTTTTGGGTAGTATCTGGTTTAATAAACATCTCTGATTTAATGCCCACTTGGGTGATAAGTCAGTGTTTTTATTCCCATTAAGCAGATTTATTTATATCTTTAACAAAAGATTGTGATAAATCTGTCTAGAACACAATGTGAAAATATAATCAACAAAAGGCATCTCACATCTTTACTGATCTAAAGGATGTTTGATGTATGCTCCCGAGCATTAATGTTTAAGTACAAATTGTAAGACACTAAGTTTCTGTGTTAAGAAACATAAAATGGAAATGTGCTTTTTTCTTTTATCGTTAAGGATAATCTGTATTAACAAAGTGAAGCGCAGTATTAAATAACTGCCCTGTGCATTCAATCATCATGAATAGAAAATCTAGTTAGTTATCTGTGTTACAGCAACTTTTATTTTGGTTTGCTTAGCTTAGTAATTATTTCAGTTTTCTTGGATATTATTTTTGTTTGTTTGTTTGTTTGTTTTTTTAAATTTAAACATTGTAAGACAGCAAGATAGGAGTCTCTTTCTTCTAATTTTTTGGAGGCAAAGACAGATGATGCCATGTCTGACATGGGGCCATGGGATTAGTTGTGCCACATCTGGTGATGTGCACAGACACAGGCCGAGGTTCCTGCATTATTAGGAGCAGGCACTCTTCTAAATTCGGCACAGGAACTCATCTGGTCCTCACCAATAAGCCAGTGAGGCACTACCTTATATTATCTTTACTTTTATAATGAGGAAACTGAGGCACAGATGGTTAAGAACCTTGTCAAAGCCCACTTCAACTGGAATGAAACTAATATTCTTTCTTGCAGTGCCTACATCTTACTGGTGAATCATTGACCAAATAGGTCCTTCAGTCTTTAGTTTGGTAGCACAAAAAATTTTCCCTGTTGGTTTCCATAGGAAACTCAAGATTAACAGTAGAAAAAGATTCACTGTATCATTAAATTCATCTTTACTTGGAATTAATAATAAGTATATTCTTTATGGGTTTTTTTTCCAAAAGCAATTTAAGCAATTTTTAAAGTACAATTCATGTGCACCTCATTTAATTGATCGAATTTCTGCCTCTTTTCTTGGAACACTCCTCCAAAAGTCTTAATTAACCTAATATAATGACACTTCTCTATTATAAAACTATTTCCCTTTGTTATGATATTCCATTATTCTTTTTTATATTAACAACATATAATGACCCTAAATAATTCTTCTTTTTCTAATACTTCATGCTGACACCTAGTTTTTATGAAGGCCAGAAATCCAAGTCCATGTACAGACTTTGTAGATTAGGAACCATTATAAATAGAAACATATTTGATAACATTTTTAAATGACCTCTTCCTGCCCCAAATCTAGATATGGGAAAACTGGCAGCCAAAGCCCTTCTAATTTTATTGAATAATGGTTATTCTGAGGGGACCCACAATATATGAAGGTATGATAAGTACACATTTATAGAGTTTTCATTATGTGCAAGATAATAATTGATTGTGTATTTCTAAAGCAGCAAGAGATATTATCCCCACCAGCGAGGAATTTACAACTCAGTTGACATGTCACATACGTAGTGAGTATGGAAGGCAGTAAGTGCCCAGTGAGGAATGCAGACACAGCTTGCTGTAGAAAGGTGTTCAGAAGAACAATAGACCACCCTTCATCTTTCCCCAAGGCTTTTAGAATGGAGTAGGATTTGAGGAAGTTCACAAAACAGGTTGGAATGAGTTGGAAAGCTATAGGGAGAACATTTGAGACAAAAGAAGAATCAGTCTTTAGAGTCTGCCTACTTGGGTGGTAAGTCGGCATTTTTATTCTCATTAAATACATGGGGGAAATTATTTTATTTCCTAGAACTGACCCAGATAGGCTAATTGAAGTCATAGAAATTCCTCTTAAAACGGTCAATTATAAGACCCCCAAGTATGCCAACATTTAAGAGAACACAAAGTATTTGGAAGTTCTCAAGGTCAGGGTTTCTTAACCTGGCATCATTGACATTTTGGGCCTGATAGTTTTTTGTTGTGAGGAGCTGTCCTGTGCATTGTTGGATGTGTAGCAGCACCCTGCCCTTTCAGGATAATTACCTTTGTACCTAACCTAAATCCCTCGTATTGCATGTCATAGATCCTCACTTTTCGTGGCCTTGGAGTCTGTGCCTTTCATGTCAGGAGTACAGGCCACTTGGCAGGACTCTGAGCTGCTTGCTATCTATGGAGAATTTCTAGGATGCACAGTGAGAGACACTAAGACATGCTCACTAGTCTCTCTTCTCTACTGAGGAAAAACTGTCTAGTCTCGTTCACCTGTCAAAATTGTAGTCCTTTTTAGATTAGAAACCTATTTTAATTGTAAATCCCATTGGTAGGGGTTTTACAAGCGCAGCATTTAGGAGAGAGCACAGCTGGTGCTTCCTGGATGTTAAATAATTCATCTTCCTCATTTTGGGGAACCAGAAACAGCCGAGCTGAGATGCTAAATCCTCAAGGTAATATTGCAAAACCTAGTCCCTGGCACTGAGGAGAGAAAAGGCCTACTAAATCGCAGAAGCCACACTCCACAGCTTTAGGAAAAGCTGTAGAGAGAACACTATTTGCTAACTTGATTATTCTTCACTTTGCTAACATGGAGAAGATAGGCTGTCCTGGAGAATGTGAAACTCTGTTCAGCAAAATCAGCCTTTCTACACCTAATATATTGTCATGCCTATGTCACTCATGCATATGGTTCATTTACCATGTGAAATATTTTGACCCCTCTTAAAAAACACTCTCTCCAGGTATCAGAAGGTAGTCGTGGAAATGGAGAACCACCTTCTCAATTGCAGTTTATAGAAAATAGGTGACATTCAGGCAACTGCTTGATGAAAAGTATTCCTTACTAATGGTTCTATTCTCACAGTTGCCAATTTGTTGCATAATCAGTGTTACTCCTCATTGTCCTAGTACCTGTCTCAAATTCATCTTGGAGTTTCATATTACTTTTAAAGCTGCATTAAATCCTCTGGAAAGCACAGCTCCTACAACAGTGTTCCAAAGTAGTTCATTAACACTTTTTCAGGTAACAACAGTCTTAGAACATTTATTTCTTTGCCCTCAGAGAGGTAACTGCCTTACCAGAACGCCTACTTTTTATCTTAACAGAACAATATCCTTCTTTGTATATGACAGACTCCATATTTGTGCTACTATACTGTATGCTCAGTTCAACCAAGTTTCATTGATTGTTTGACTCTCATGGGTATTTATAATGCTCAGTGATTGCAGAGAGCTTTATGTTTTAGTCTGTGCTGCTTGAGTGGTTGACTCCATATCATATAAACAATCAAATTTTTCTATCAGCCAGGCTCTGTTTTGAGTTTAGCTCCACTGAGAGTAATTGTAGACAAAGGTTAAAGGTAATAGAAGAAGCCTGCATGCAACCCTTACAGTTACTGGGCAATGTGAATTTGTAAATTCAGGAGGATTTTATCAGGGTACATGGAAAGATGAAAATTGAATTTTCTGAGTGTAAACTGGCCTGCTGTGATTTGTCATGGGCCTGTTCTGTTGAAAAAGATATAGTCATTAGAACAAGAAATAAAGGAAGAGCTTTAAAGTTCTATTAAACAAAATCTCATTTGGGGTTCATTTGTTAAAATATTTTCTCAACTCATAAGAAGAAAGGAGGAAAAAACCCCATTCAGGTGATAGGACACATGGGCCAGGCAACCCAGTATTCAGGCTCTGGCAACAAGTCCAAGTGATATTCAGTTGACAGCAGAGGTGCCAGAGGAGGGGTTTTGAGCACCCACACTTTCTTTACTTCCATAATGTTTTCTTTGGAAGTTAGTAATGTAACCTGAGCTACTCTAAGTTCTTAATAATGACTTACTTTAATACTCCAAAGAGGGGCATTTAAATCAAGCAGGGCTCCATTTTATTATATTTTGAAGATATCTGCTTTGGGAAAACCTCATTTTATTTCATTTGAAAGTGGAAATAAAATTATATCATTAATCGGATATTATGCTGCATGATAAGATATTTATTAAATAAGGTATAGGACCTTTAAAATCAGAACAATTGAAAAAGTTCTTTCAATAGAATATCAGTGAGTTTATAAACATACAATGGAAGGAAGACAGAAATTACTGGGGAGGTTCATAACAAGGATTTCCTACAGATACTATAGTTAACACAGTTAAACTGTATATAACTACTAGTTTACAACTAATGTTAAATGGTAGAAAAGAACCAACCCATCCTATCAATTGAATATATATATTTGTTTAATTTGAAAAGAAATCACGGTGCTGGGACTATAACTAACAGTTTTAATCTGAATTCCATTCAGAAGAGACTGGGAGAATTCACTTGCAATGTTTGTAGGACAAGGGCTTCCTAACAGAGCTACTTGCCTCCAGAATGCTTGCATTTTTGGAAAGGAACAACTTCAATAGGAATGGATGACATAAACAAACTTAAACATGGGCATGTATCCGGAATCAATGACTCAACAATATGGAATGAAAAGGCCTTAATCATGGGGGAAGACATTTGGAAATTAGTTAAACTAGTACCAAGATGTCAAGTTTTAGAGTTATTTTCTCATTTGTTCTCCCAAATAACCTGTATTTATTTGTTCCCTGGTATTATTTAATTTATCAGTATGAGTATTTGACTTCTAATTTTTTCATTTTCTCTCCTTATCTGAATGAGTTGTTCAAACAGATTGTGAAGTAGTCAGGCTGGTTCAGCCACATCTAAAGCATGACAACAACTGCTAAGTGTATAGCTAACATTTTTACCTAGACTTTAAATCCCTTGCTTAAAATTTGTTTTGCCATTTATTCATTCAACACACATTTTAGTGAGACTCTCCTACATGGAAGAACATGTGATGGACCCTGGAGAAACAAAAAGCAGGAGGCCCAATCCCTGCCCTCCAAGTAGCAGAGCTCGGGGGCAAAAGCCCTTTCTCTGCAATCAGCCAAATCTATTATTGCATCCTGACTTTGTCACTCACTAGCTGTGTGATATTGGATAAATAACTATTTCCCTAAGCCTTGGCTTCTGCAATTTAAAATGGTATAATGACAGAAACTATCTTATAGGTCACTGGGAAGATTGAAATGAGAAACACTTTTCAGTGACTAAACCAAAATAAGCGGTGAGTAAATATGTTTATGCTCTAAAGGGAAGAAATACATTTAAAAAATAAAGACAATTAAATTGTAGCTCTCTAAAATGGGAACACCAAGCATCTCTTGGCATCTCAAGAATAAGAGAAATGAAAATGAGCCATGCTATGTGGGTGGAAGCAATGCTGGAATAATCAAAATCACAACTTTTAAAATATTGGAACGGAGACGTTTTAAAATGAGATCAAGGAATTACGCTAGTTCTCCTCTCTGCTGAGTTAGAAGAGGAACTGGAATTAAACTATAGTAAAAGATCAGGGCTAAGGAAAACCTTCTGATTCTAAAGGTTGTTAGTAATATTTATCACCCTCAAAAATGTATTTTTAGAAATAAGACACGCAGCTGTCTTCCCTGTGTGATTTGCATGCAGGGCTGACTGGAGCCAGAGAGGAAATCTTTAGGATCTTCCCTCCTCCCATGATTGATGAGGGGCTGATGTGCCAAGCTGACAATGGAAAATAAACTATTGTGGCAGAGATAGAAATGCTGTAGTAAAAGGTCAGGAGAAATAGTTGGCAGGTCCATTTTTAATAAAAAATGGGACATATTCTGTAATGTGTAGAATTGCATTGTCTTTTAAAAATTTAATGTGGAAGCACCAACATATAAATGCTGTTTGCAAACTCTGCTTGGAGTTGCAGCCTGCAGACATTATGCTGTGGCACTGAAACCCGACAGCATTTCAGTGAATAAGGTGCTGTCTTACAGGCTTTTGAGGACATTGTCATTTAGAACACATGTCAAAAATATTTGAGAATCTAAACCTCAAAATTTCTATGTTTCTTCATTTTCAAAGTTTATATTACTCACTTCAATGAAAAGAGATTCTAAGCACAATAAAACATGGGAGAAAATTAAATCAGAACATACAGGTAGATACCTGTTTTGTACACCCTAGATCAGGTGTCAGTAAACGTTTCTGTAAAGTACTGCACGATGTGAAAACCAACGAGTATAACTGAGTACAAATAAAATTTTATTCACAAAAAAATGGGCGAGGGTTAAATTTGGTTGGTGGGCTGTGTGATTTGCCAACACCCAGTTTAATATTTTTTCAAGCCATTTTTTAGCTGATTAATAACATTTTCCTCTGATGAGTAGCACATACTCCCACATTGAATTTGGGTTGTATACCTTTGTTTTCCCCTCATCTGTACCATAGAGCATCTATAACTTCATTTAGACTAGGAAGACTCTAATATGCAAAGAAAATTAGACAAATGTATTGCAAGTTTATAACGTGAACTTGCATTCAATTTAGGAAGAGTTTGTGGTCACTGAAAGACTGGGTGGAAAGGATATATTTACTGATGACATGAGAATATCTCTGTGGTGTATTAAACTTTCTGGCAGCAGGGAGAAGAAAATGTCATATTCTTCTACTTCCATGTCTAAAATTGTTCCCTGCATAAAAATGCCTTGGGACGGAAGTACAAAAATTAAAATATTAATGAAGACATGTAAAACACTAGCATTAAACTCTCCTCAGGAAAGGCATCATAAAATAAGACACACTGAGCCCTGCAATCAGACTCAATCAAGAATAATGAGCATCTCCCTTTTCTTTCCCTTCTTCTTCCCTCCAACCCCCTGAGTTTTTGCATCTAATTCTCATGTATTGGAGACAATTTTACTTTAGATTTTGGATCAAGGTTCTAAGCTTGAAAACTAGCTCTGCTTGTGCCTCCGGGTTAAATAGCTTCTCTTCTTTAGATCCACACTAGTTCCGTAGAGCTGTTAACAGTGCATCAGATCTGCTGTATCCCCTGGAGGAGGCAGACAGGCTCACTTTTATAAATCTTGGCATCTGGAAGCACAATATTCATTTTTGAATATTTTTATGAGCTTGGCACCTATTTTTGGTGGCATTCTTAGAGACATTGTATGTAGTGAGAACAGCAAGCACAGGCATTTGAATTTAAGAAATGATAACATTTTGAGTTTGAGATCATATCTATGCCTTGCCATTCTATAGCATGCTTTATAACAAACCTGCAGTGTAAGTTATCATGCTAATGACTTAATCTAAGAATGAAGAAATGTACAGAAAGTACAAATATACTTGAGACAAAAATTTGAGAGTGAGGTGAAAAAATGAGGGAATAGAATTGTGACATTCCTGGTTGTAGTATTTTGATTTTGAACAACAGAAAATGCTGCTTCTTAGCTTGGAAAAAATAATTAAATTCTTTAATAGGGAATAAATGATATTCCCTAGCAATTATGTAAGGTGTATGCTTCAGCCAAGCATCTGGGCATTACTATTATTGTTGTAGATATTGGAAAGAGCAGTTTGGATCGCAAAATTATAATTATTGGACAACCACTCTGGGAAGGCTTGGAATTAATAATGGAAATTTAGGCCTTTTAAAAAAATGTCCTTGTGTTTCTCTAACTTGCCCCAACTCTGATATTTGTTCCCTGATGTTTTCAACCTAGTCACTGATATTATCCCGTAGTTCAGTACACAGTAGAAAAATCAACAAACATGTTTGATGCATTAGCTAAGGAACTAGACCCAACGCCACTACAATTCATCAAAAATCAGAGTAGACAGCAGGTTGGCAGTCTTTCTGGCCACGATTCCTTGGGTAAAAATAAAGCAAATGAGAAAATACAGGCAAATGTTTGTGGTGCTGAATTTTGTCGGCAGTTGTTTCTGATTAATTGATTGATGTAATATTTATTAAGTTTTCCACAGTGTCAGATGTCTGCCTCGTGTTTTGACTGAGAAACTACAAAATAGAACTGCAGGGTAGAAAAATAAGAAGGAAGAAACTGCAATGCAGTGGCCTGGGGCAAGTGCCTGAATGAGCAGTCTTGCAAGCAGCAGCCAAAAAAACAAGACTGGGTCAGTGAGTTGGTAGGAAAGGGCTGTTTTCATCCTAGTCAACTTCTGTATCCCTGTCAGAGTACTGGGCTGATGTTTCTATCCCACCTTTCAGCCTCTGTGAAGGGTTTGTTTTTTCAGGGGCAGGGTTCCCTCTAGCCCAGATACAGGTGGGAGCTTATATTTCTGTTATATTGAACTGCATTGCATTTATATCCTCATTTTAAGATCAAATAACTGAGATTCCTGGACATGAAGTGATTTCTCCAAAGACACACAGTTAAGAGAGAGTGAACTCAAATACAAATCTTATGACTCCAAGTTCATGGAATTTGCCTTTTTGCATACTGCCTGATAGAAAGCTACATGGAGCCATTCTTACTCCCCAGTAGGAAGTGCCTATTTATGGGCCTGGATTTGAGTTAAAAATTGCTTGACTTGGGTGGTGATAGTAAATAAAAAGAATAAACAAAGAGTGAGACATGATAAATTTTCTTTCTCATGGATTTAATTAATGAGAAAAAAGTATTTATACCCAACCACATACCATTGGTCTCTTGCTAGTAGTACCCATACCATTCACAGACTGTGAACTTCAAGCGCGGACCAGTTAGTTTGATTCCTACAGTTCTGGCCTTGAGCACCAATATTCTAATCAGTCCCTCAATATGTTCCTGTGCATGTCTTAAACTGTACCAGTCAGTAAAAGAACTTTACAGTCTGTTGCCCATTCTTTCAGCAATCTAAACATTTTGAAATATTTTACTACTTAAAAATATTCACAAATAATTTCAGATGGCTTTTTTAAATTTTTATTTTATTTTATTTACATGGCTTTTCAAAAAGACAAGAAGAAAAGAATAAAAGAAAAGAATAAAGATGATCCTATACATATGCTAGCTATTATGGTCAAATGGGTCCTAAGCTTCAAGTTCAAATTCTGATCAGTTTTCTGGATGCTAGGAGTTATAAACTAAAAAACCAGGACCCTCTCAACAAGAAGGATATAATTCTTACCAGTCTTTCCTATCACTGAATCTTCAAGTATTGATATACTAGAACAAAAATCCCAGTGACATTTCTGGTAAGCATAGAGGAGAATTTTATGTAGCAGTGGCTTTCAGTAGCCTATAGTAAAAATCAAGAACATAATGCTAAAGCATTTTAATGACAGAAGTTCTGTGAGAGGACTAAACTGAGAGGACTTAGTCTATAGATCTCTCATGTTCTAATGAGTACCAAGGAGAGATTTTAACCCATATGACAGAATCAGTGGGCACTGTGTCCCTTAACCTCTACCAAGTGTTTCTTTATTTAGCTAAACATTTGGTAAGAGTTGGATTTCAGAGTGTTTGAAGTTGAAGGCTTTGATAGGGAACTGAAGAGCTGATGTCCTACATTACAAGTTTGGGAGAGTGAACAGTTTTGGACACCAGATAAGGTAGAAACAGGGATGATATTCTATTATGAAAATCAAGAGTCTAATTAAGTTCTCATCTGGAGAGAGGCCTGCTTCTTCTCTGTTTTGTATCAATCAACTTACTTACTAAATTGAACTAGTTACTGCTAACTTCTCTAGGAACCAGGCTTGAAAACAAAGCTCGTCTCCTTGTAATTCAAAGAAGTGGGTAATTTACATATAATGGGTTGATATTTGAGACTGTATTTGAATGCATATTTGCCGTAATCATTAACATGGATTTTGTATATAAAAAATATGCAATTTTGGGGATATTTCTAAAAAACCTAAAATGCATGGTGCTTTTTATCCATGCTTCACCAAAATGCTGTTTTGCCTCTTTCTAGGAGCTGCAAGTAAGGCAATAAAATCAGCGCAATGGGCACTCTCTTGGATTCTAATCTTGAGTCCATCTACTATAAAATTGTTGCTTTGGGCAAGCCACTCGACTTCTCTGTTAAATGTGAATAATAATAATACCCATTCCGCAGAGTTGTGGAGGGAATTAAAGCATAGAATAGCACCTACCAATATATCTGCTATATAGTACAAACCTAATAAATAGGTTTTTTTTCTTCTTCACTCTAAACTCACTCTTTCCATGCTATAAATTTGTTCATAAAACATTGATTGTTCATAACTTAGAACCATCTTCTTGGCCTTCAAATTTATAACTGATCATTATAACTCACTCATTTTGAGAACCAGAAAGCAAAACATACCTGATATTTTTCCTTCCTTAGTGACTCCTCTGAGACAAAAGCTAACTTACACTACAGTGCCTTTGAGGAAGGGACCACAGTGGCTACGCTTTCTGCTCCTCCGTGTTTTATAAGGGAGCATTAGGGTGAATGCTTACCAGCAACCTGTTGTTACATTTCAGAATGGCTGAAAATAGAATTTTGTAAACCAAGATGGAAAATATAAATAAAAAATGTCACAGAGATTATAGAAAAGAAGGGGAATCAGATTGCTTGGAGTGACAGACCATCCTCCTCATCCTGTGAGTGACTTGGCCTCAGTAACATGAGATGGCCTCATGCTTGTACTTAAATTAAGAACTGGAATCATAGCATCATTGAATTTTAGAATCAAGAAGAACTTTAAAAATTGCCTATTGTTACTCAAAGTGACTTCCACTAATCCACAGCATCTTCATCACCCGGAACAAGTGAGAAATGTAGAGTCTCAGACCCCATGTCAGACATTCTTAATCAAAATCTGCATTTGTACAAGATTCACACATAGTTTCTATGCACATAAAAGTTTGGGATACACTGTCCAGATCTGTACTCATTCCAGTTACATGTAAATGTTTAATCTCACATGTATATCTCATATCTTCATCAGAATACGTGATGAAAAGTGTTCATTGAAGAAATGAACAAAGTTGAGGACAGAACTTTTCAACACACCTCTGAAAAACTCTCCCAAACCCAGTCTGAAATTAGTCACTAAATTGGTATCTTGCTCAGCACTACAAATTCACCAAGTTAAATATCATTGCCCCAAATATTTTTGTTTTTCTTTTTCACAACCATATCATGAGAGACATGTTCTCTAGCATTTTAATTGTGTAATATACCATACATAAAGAAGAATATATAAGTATAGTTTAAAAGACAGTTAACAAGCAAATACCGTGTAAACACCAGCAAGGTTAAAACATAAGTCGTCAGCAGCAGTTCGGCCCTCCTGCGGCAGCTGTCCCCCGTCCTGCCCATTCTTCTCCCCTCTCATGGTAACAGCCACCAAAACTATGACTGTTATGATAAGTACTTTCCATTGCATTTCTTTATAGCTTTCCATCTAATATATATTCTTAAATAATATGATTCTTTCTTACCTGTTTTTTGAGCATTATAGAAGTGTAGTTCTATGCTGTGTTACTTGGTGACCTCACTCTATATTTGTGTGATCAGTTGATTAGTTTAGCTTCAGGTAGTTCTTTTTCATTTCTATCATAATATTTCATTGAGCACTAATTTTACAATTTATCCTAATGTTCATCAGCATATATGTGGTTTGTTTGTTGGGGCCATTATAAACAATACTGCCATGAATACTGGTGTATCTGTCTCCTAGTATGTGGGTGCAGAATCTGTCCAGGCTACCTAGCTAAGAAAAAATCTGAGAGTCTCTGCATCTTCAGCTATATTTGATAATGCTAAAGGTTTGCCAAATGGTTCTATTGGTTTACTTTCTGACCAGGAGCATAAGGGAGAATCTTGTCACTTCCCAAAAGAGACTTTTTCAGATGCTGCTTTGATGAAGTCCAGGTACACTAGGTCCTCTACAATTCTCTAACATAGATGTCTGTGACCCCTATTAAAAAAAAAGCTCAAAACAGCATCTCCTTTTTATCTTAATCACTCACCCACCACTGCCTGAAATATCACTTCTCATATCAATATAACTCCTTACAGAAATGCACATGAGAAAACCACTTTCAGTTCTTAAATCCAGATTGCATTTGCCCAAGCCCAAGCTTCGGATCCCCCAGGTTCCTGTGGCTGCACCAGCAGCATCACTGTTGGCTGCTCAGGCTCCTTCCCATGTTCCCTTTGAACAGTGGCTGGTAGTTAACCCAGGTCCAGAGACATAACATAAAGGCATCATTCAACAGTGTTTTCATCATCTGCTATTCCTTCCTCAGCATCAATTCCTTTCCCCTATATTCTTTCCACCCCTTTATTCTCATGGAAAAAGAAGACAGAAACAACATAGTAGCCGTATTCTTCATTTCTTCTTATTGGTCAGCAACCAAGGGTTACATTATAAACCCAAAGCAGTGTGCCTACTTCTTCTTTGACCTTCTTGGTCCAAACGAAGAAAAACAGTTAAGTCAAACATTAACAACAACAAACAAAAATAGCTTGTTTCTTACCCTTAGCATTTGTTGGCTTATTTTAAATCTAGCCTTCTGAATGCTCTTCTTATAGATCCATGACCTTATTTTAAATTGCCTCAATTTTTTTATTATGTGGACACCTCCTTTAAAAAATTAAACCTGTTGCAGCACATTCTGTGCCACCTCATTTTCTGTAGGTTTCTCCCGTTTTCCTTCCTCACTGAAATGACTTCAATTTGCATAGTATGAATGACATTTTAAAGACTTTACCAGCCTTTGAGCTTTCTTTCTCTGTTATGGAGTTGCATGTCATAGATTCTGTCAACTTTTCCTTTTAAACCCTTGAAGGCTTCCTTTCTGAAGTTTGCAGTACATGTCTGACAAAGCCCAAGCTTGATCAGAATGAGTTGTTTTTTTCACAAAAGAAGAAATGAAAAAGACACAAATTTGTGTGCACTTCCTTTCTGACAAAGAACTTTCAGACTTCTTGAAGTTTGTGGGCCTCTCCATTCCTTCAGCAGAGCGTGCCATCTTTACATTCTCTCCTGCTTCCCTTCCTGGTGCTTTCACTTTTCTCCTGGCTGCCCAGCAGACTCAGTCTGTCTTGGTAGCAAAACCTTTCCCCCTAAATTGTATCTCTCTTGGTTTCCTTCTTTTAACCATCTCTCTGCTAACATACACATACTTAATTTTTGGGGAACCAAAAAAGAATTAGACTTCTTATCATGTTTCTGGTGTGAAATGTGGCTCATCACCATGCAGCTGATATTGCAAGCACATGAGAAAGAAGTTCTTCGAGGGCTGTGGTTCTCAGACTTGAGTGTGCCTCAGACTCACCTGAGGGCTTATTAAAATACACATTGCTAGGCCCTACTTTCTGGGTTTCCAATGTAAAGAATCAAAATTTAGAGAAGCTGCATTTCAACCAAGTGATGTTCCCAGGTGATGTTAATGTTTCTGGTGCAGGGGACACACTTTGAAAACCACTGTAGTAGAGTGAACTATGAGAATTTTCTGAAGAATTGATTTTTCTAATTTAGAGTAACCCAACTCCACCTCATACTTTGTTACTGTATAAATGATAGGGTTTGAGTTGTTAGTGTGGATTCATGTATTGCCATCTTCCAAATAAAGGTTTCAATGGTATACTATATGTATTAGGAAAAAATTGTGATGTTTCAATGATTTGATCTCTGCAAAATGAAGAGATCATTATTTATCTACCACACAGAAAGTAAGAAAAAGGTGATTTTAGAAAGAAAAGTAAATAAGAACTGGTTACATTTTGCATTGCATATACATTTTAGTATAAAAGAATAGTAGAGCATCATGAAGAAGAAGTTCAACTTTTTGAGAAACATGTCTTCCCCTTTTTTAGGGGTGGAAGGGAATGCAGAATGGTGTAACAGCTATTCTGGAGAGGAAGATATATCACTGTCCCTGATAAGATAGCTCAGTGCCCCAGATACCTTTAATTGGCACTTGGTTATTACTCAGTAATTCAAGACATTTTATCTTCTAATGATTGTTTGGGACATGAGAAGAATAAAGAGTGAAAAGCAAAATTTTCATTGACTACAAAGGGAGTTTATTCTGATAAGAGATGGTGCCTTCAGTAATTAGGTCTCAAGTGATGAACTTGCTGATGGATCTGGAGAAGTGCACAGTATGCCAGGCTCAGAGTGAGGGAAGCAGCAAAGGAACAGAGAACAGTTAGTCTGGGGACACACTTTGCCCACCCCAACACTCTCCCTGTTGTACTTTCCAAGCATTTTTAATATTTCAAACCTCCATTCAATACTATAATCACCTAAAACCATAAAATATGAATTTTTAAATGCTTCCCCTCCCTCAACTTTGCTTTGTTCTATAAGGTGTTTACTAAAGGGTCAAGGGGCAATCTTCATAACCTTCAGTTTTTCCATGGAAATTAAGAGTGCAGTACAGTCAACTGGTCATTTTTTACTTCAAGCCCTAATTCTAATCCCTTTTTGTAAGGCCCCCCTCCAGAGGCCCATCTACCAGGCTCTGCCATTTCAGCCATACCAAGTCACATCACAATGACTGTCCTTAGGCTTCTCTCCTTATTCACATGTGCCATCATTGAGTTCTAACCCTTCTTATTCAAAACTTGCCATTTTAGGTTATATCTGCCTGTGGAGTTATTTATTTGTTTTGTTTTTCTAAGGTAACAATAGCTATTACATCTATCACACACAAGAAATTCTTCAGCTAATTTTATTCAAAAATATACAATATGCTCAAGGTACATTATTTTCGCCAACATCCAGTAGCCTGGGATTTCCTGCAAATTGTAATGTCTCTGAGGGCCCACACTTCCTCCAGGGCTGCCTCATCTTTGGCTCCATGTTTCTTTAATGGAGCATTTTTTCAGGCCCTTGCTTGGTGCTGTCCAAGCTGATAGATTTTTACTGTGGGCTGATCTGTTAGTAAAAAAGGCAAAGCATCAGGGCTGGCCATTCCCATCTGTGTTTATATTCACAAGGGGGGATGTTTTCACCATTTCCTTTGTTGTTTAACACATTAGAGTTGTAAGAATTTCAGGCCCAAGTAAGTGAAGGCAAGGCTATGGCGATCAATGAGAAAGATATGGGAGAGAAGGCAGAAACCATGTAAGTATACCTGGTGCTGGTCCAGCTACCATTTTGACATACAGAGAAAAATATGAATTGCCTGGAGTCCATCCATCTGTCTGAAACTGTAATGTCTTGCCCTTCTCTACTGTTGTGATCTGGGATAGTGAGATCTGGTATCACACATTTCAAAATTTAAAAAGTTTTTAGCTGAAGTACATATCACTTTTTGTTAAATAATTTTTGATAAGACGCTATAATGTAGACAATTGCAAGACAAAACCAACCAACCAACCAACCAACCAAACAAACAAACAAAAAAGCATTTAGTCTGCCTCCAAGGAGTTTCCAGTAAAGAAGGGGACAAACTTAATGAAAACACCATATAATAATTTTAAATGTCCTACAAGCAATCCAGAAAATATCACAAAAGAGTTTTCTCCCAGTTTAAGGTTCTTGAAAATTTTTTTGTCAGTCTTAACTTTTTGTTTACCACAGATAAGAATTTCTCTGGCAAATAAGTTGACTTATCTCAGGTAATTCTTAAATTTCCTCAAAAATACTGACATTTAATGGTCACTTTAATCCAATTTGAAAACCTGTCCATTTTTTAAATATTAGAACTAGAAAATGGAATAACTTGTTAAAATTATTTTAATGCAATGTTCTGCAGCTTCAAAAATAGATTAGTTTTGTTAAGTCTTTATTATTTGATGTATTGCTGTCAATTCAAGGCATTACTGTGCCAAATTAAATTAGAATTTTGGACCTCCTCTCCTACCCACCCCCCTCCTACCCCACACAACTATTTCGTGCTCTAAATATACTGCTGACTCATGTGTCCCTGAATGATCAAACTTCCCTTGACAAATAATTCTTACCGTATTCAATGACCTAATCTAGCATGACTCTTCATGACTAGTTATGTCTGCACAAATGCCTGACTGTGAAATTCATGAGGTTGCCCCTAAGGATTTTCTTTATACATTGTATTCAGTGAGAGGGTGTGTCGTATTCATACTTGCTTTCCGTTAACTATGTTTATTTTTTTTAATGTCTGAGATAAATTTCTTGGTTTTATTATTAATATATGCTGAGCCTATGGTCTAAAAATGTCCCTGCTTCTGTGGAGAATAACCAAGTCAAGGACATCGGGTATATCATTATAATGAAATGCAAATGTCTCATTAAAAGGCAAATCCTTCATCTCAAAAGGTTGAACAGGATGCACCTACACTTGACTTAATTTCCTGTTAAGGCAATGAAAACCTATTCTGACTAAAGACTATTCTTTGGATCTGAACCACTTTCATTTCAATGAATTGGAACATTTGAGTTTATTGTAAGCACATATCCTACAAAAGTTTATCCTGAGACAATTAAACAATGTCAGCAAATGGGTTGGCATCCGTTATAATTCCTCCTTTGTTTACTATAGTTTTCCCATCAGGGATGATGAAATATCTCATCAATACATACTCTACAGGGAGTGCTACTGCTTTTGTGCATTGTGTTGCCTTTGTATGGATTTTCCTGACCTAATTTCCTTATTCCTCTGGATTCTCCTCACAGCTTCTAGTCTTCTCACATTATTCACTTTCTCTGGACAAGTGTGGCCTTAGCCGCAACCCATTGGCTGTGTAATACCCCTGAGATATCATCTCCAGCTTCTGTCTTAAGCAATCTACTCATAATTTTACTCATTTGTAAGCATAATCACACTGATGTTTTTCAGGTACCTAAAACTCAATTCCAGTTTCTCTAATCCCACACAAAATTGGTTTTAAGCTAGGTGAGTGTCACTAGTGTCCTCTAGGTTCCTAAGCAACAACTGTGGAGTCATCATCTGTTTGTTCTTTCATGCCTTCATCTTTCACATTCAGTCAGTCATGAAGTTCTATTTGTTGTACTTTTTTTTATCCTCACCTAAGGACATGCTTGTTGATTTTAGAGAGAGGAGAAGGGAGGAAGAGAGGGTGGGAGAGAAACATTGATTTCAGGGAGAAACATTGATTGGTTGCCTCACACACATGCCCCAACCAGGGATGGAACCTGCAACCTAGGCATGTGCCCTGATCAAGGAATCAAACCCATGACATTTTATGCGACAATGCTTGAACCAGCTGAGGCATAGTGGCCAAGGCTATTCTTTTACTTCTTAAATATCCCTTTTAATACATTTTCTCTTTTCTCTATTGCCACTTGCTCAACTTAGGGATCTATTATCTCTCACCTGCTCATCTATTGCCCTGTCAATATTGTCCTAAAATCTCAATGTACACATACATCTCAGACCATTCTTCATATTGCTATCAGAGGGAATTTCTAACACATGTATCTTATCAGGTTACTTCTTGTTTTAAAGATTTTCAATGGCACCTGACCCCTTTTCTTTCAGCTGGTATACAAGTCCCTGCTGATGTCTCTCTTTGTTCTTCCTTTTCTTTTCTGTTCTGGATGAGCAATGACACCATTGCTCAGACTTCTCTTGGAGGATGGGGTGGGTGGGACTCACCACACTTTCACAGCAGGAGGAGGCCTTTATTACTCCAAATTGGCTAGTTCAGTTCTTCTGCACTACCAGTCCACCCCTTCAGACCCTCGCTCAGTACTCCCTTGTCAACAGCTTCAGTGAGGTCCACATAGCTCCAGTGCTGCCAACCCATTCTGAGGGAGTGCTGTCTTCTGTTGTTTGTGTTGCTATTGGTGTTTTAAACAATGCACTGATATAGGAATATACATTTGAAAAGTCTCCCATAAATACCTGCTTATATAACTGATTACAGTGGCTTCCCAAAGCCCTGATCTTTCAGTCAAAGCAGACACCCACTTACCAAATTAGTCATGCTTCCACAATGTACCTCCCTGGAAATGAAGGATGTTAGATTGTTTTTTTTTTTTTTTTACATAAGCTCTGTAGAAAAGAGAGCCTCTCACCTATTCATAAAGAATAAGCATGATATAGTCACCTCCAGCTCCCTCACTACTGCAAAGTTATGTGAAATTAATCTGTGCTGCAGCAAGAGAGCAACAGTGAATGCTCTTAAGGACAGTGGACCAGCCTTTTAAATTTTTGTGCCTGTACAATAGCTTTGTTTGTAGCAAGTGCTTTAAAAACCTAGTTCTTTGTTCAGTGTGTTTAAGTTAGAAGGAATATATATGTGTAACTTGTTTTGTATTTCCATTTCTAAGTCTGTATGTTTTCTTTTTACTTTAATCAAGTCATTTGATTGAAGGTATCAAAGGGGAAGATAAAATACATGGAATTTACTTCAACATTGTGCTAAAAAAGTATTCTTGGCATTCTTTAGCAAACACCAGTGATGTCTGTAACATGCTACAGAATAAGAGAACATTTAGTATCTACAGAAAACATGAGATATGGTGCTGAAACAAGTGCATTAAAATCAAAGTTTTCTGTAAATTATTTTGATAAAATTATATTCTTCTGAACAATCCAGTAGGATGGTCAGATGATGGATCAGAAAATACAAAATGAAACCATCTAAATGTAGAATTGCCTTCCCTTGCTTTCATATGCTGATGTTTTATACATGAAACTTAAAGACAGGTGAGACAATGGGGAAGCTGTGTGAGGCTTTCCTGTGATTTCATCAGGTGCTTTTAGTTACAGGACCTTTCAGGGGTGGGGAGTGGGGTTTATTGTGGAATCGCAGGTTTGTTTCTTACTTCCATTATTTTCCCGGCTGCAGAGAATGACACAAAGCCACAGGCCTTTTTTGCACCACATTTGTCACAACCAGAAGTTACCCCTGTTTGATGATGTCCTAAGTAAAAGCAGGTGACATTGATGACACACAGGCCTGACTCAACTCCTGAACCCAGTGAATCCTGGGAAGCCTGTGGCGAAGGAGGGTAAACCCCATGAGCTGAGTTGTCTCAGAAATTTGCTCTGATAATGCATTATTTTCCAGCTTAATGGAAACCTATGTCCAGATGGTCATTTAGAGAATATCAAAGGGAAATTTGAATCAGCAATTTTAGATTTTGCTTAAATATACCAGTTGCAATCTGTCTTCTAAAAATGCATTGAGCAGGGAACAAGATCTAGGTACTATAGAGAGCAGAGAATTGGCATCTTTTGTTTCCCCTTTTAGCTAAATATACCCCAACTAGAATCCCTGGGCACTTTTTGAACATGTGGTATAGGGTGAAATTAGATGGAGCATTTTCGGTGCAAAGGGCCATTGCCTGTTTTTATTTCATTTAAAGATAACTGTAACTAAACCACTCAATCATTATTTTGTAATTATGTAATAATTGTTGATAGAGCCCTTAGAAAACAACACACAGGGTGCCATCCCTTTTCAAATATCATCAAACTTATTTCTTATAATAAAGCTTGTGACCTATACAGTCCCATTTCATGATTAAAGAAAGAAGCTCAGAGATCCAAGTAATTTCACAAAAGTCACATTGGAAATAATTGGTCAAATTAGCACTCAAGCCCAGGTTATCCAAACTTTAAAGTCAAATTGCTATTGCCAGCCAAATGCCCTGTGATGCCAAAATGGTTTTGCCATCACTGTCATGGCAACCAGGTCATGTGACCTCTACTAAGCACTGTAGGTCTTCCCTCTGAAGAATTGGGAGGAGATCTCATTCCATTTCTTAACACTTTTTAAAAACAAGTTTGAGAGAATTCTCTGTATGCTAAAGTTTTGCCCTTTGAAAAGAAAGGTAGTGCCTTGTTGAAGAAAACAAATATAATGACTGTCAAAATTATGAGAAATTGGGCTGCTGAAATTTGACAGTCTTTTAAAATATTCCAAAGCAAATGGAAACCAACCTAAAACAGGAGTGCAATTTTGATTAGCAGCATTACCTCCAACCTCCATGAAATAGGACTAGGTGATATCAGAACTGATACAGCTGAGGGGATACTATCCTATGTGTGGCTCAAAGCAGCAGCAGTCAGTGAAGTGGAGGCAATTAAATTCCCAAAAGCTAGAATATGGGTTGGCCCTCTTAAAAGTGAACTAATTTGGAATAGTAAATTCACAGTGATGGTTAGTTTCATTATAATGGGACTGTCTACCTTAATATATTTTTCCTAGTGCATAAAAACCTGAGTAAATCAATTGTCAAAGCCTTTTGGGATGGCTCACCAGGTATGCTTTTACTGGCTATAACTTACTCTTACCTAACTTATTCAGGTTACCATATGTTCTGAACCAAAAATAGGAATGTATGCTCAAATGAAAGATTTTATTAATGAATATTATCAATTAAAAAACCTCACATAGGTATAAACCAATAACACATGTATATAAGTATGCTTTGAATTGTTCTTACTTAAATAATAAAAAGCATGAAATTTAATCTGCCTTACTAAACCTAAAGTCCACAGTTATTATATAAAACTTAATAACAAGTGAGCTTTATATTAGCTTTAAGCAAAACAACTTGAATATTAGTCTTAAAGAAAGACAACCAGATAGGCATTCTTTTCTCTTAAGAAACAAAGACAAAATTGTTTTCTAAATATTTAAAGATTATGGATAATCATTTGCAGTAAGTTAAATTATCAAGGAAAAAAAAGGTACTTTGCTTTTGAGTTAATTTTTCTTTTGAGTATATCTTAAAAGTTTTATTAGTTTTTAAAGTTTTACCTCTGAAAGGCGCCCAGATGCTCCTTTGCTAGACATACAAGAATATATAGTTTAATAAAAAGGTGAGCTCATGCACTTGACTAAACCACGTCACATCAGCCCAGAAAATGTTAATACACTTGCAAAGGTGAGTCTTTACATCCTTATCTCCTGGGCTGAGAGAAGGAATATTTAACTCCCACATGGAGCTGCAAGATAGGAAAGTAGTTATTTTCTTGGCTTTATCAAAAGGCTTTCAGTTATTTTAATATCTCTGAGGCTGAGTATCTTGGTAGTAGTAAAGAACAATTGCATGGATCTCATTAGAATGTATATCACACACAGTACTTGCAAAGCATGTCTGTCCTTTTAGGGATTAAAAAGAAAATGTAATTTAGTGAAGATAAAATGGACTTAAGCATGCGTTGTATTTTTTATCTAGCATTTTACTGGCATAGTTCAATAATTATCCCTCACTGTGGTTTTGAGATGGTTGTCTTTTAAATAAAGGCAGGACACAAATAGGAGGGGGAAGAAGAGGAAAGTGGAGAAAGATCAGAGGAGAAGGAGAAGAAAAGGGAAAAAGAGAAAGAGCAGGAGAAATTAATCAGAAGGAACAGGGGAGAAAGGGGATGGAGCCAGGAAGAGATAGGGAGGATGTTTATATAAGGCAATGAGGTATTACCTGCTTCATCTTCAGTAGAGATACAAGGGTGTCACTGTTATTAAAGGATTAAGACATTAACTTCATCAATAAATGCATATGAATCCTACATTGTTGTTTTCACATTCTTTCACAGTGTATTCATTCTTTTATATTTCCTTGAGTTATGTATCCCAAAGTGTTTCATTTAACTCGAAAAACGTACAAACTCCATTTCCTAGCTTCAGTGAATCTGTAAGGCTAGTTGAAGCAATACAACAGGTAGTAATGGTAAAAGTGTATTTTACCATTAAATGTGCATTTATTATCAGAAGAGGCTCCTTTTAATGAAAACTTAAAACAATCTTGAAAAACAGAGCAAAATAGAAATGATAAAAATGGATCTCATAAATGGCAACACTATCTCCAAACTGCAAAAATTTTAGGACACATTTCCTAGAAATTTTAACTAACCTCATATCTAGACCTCTTCAAACTACAATTGTGTGGATAATTCAAGAAAGAAATAAACCAACTTTAGCTTAGAGTGATGCTTTATGCATACCAAACATTTTTTAATTGGATTGGTAAAATAATTTGGCCTTTGTTTTCAAGTTAAAAAGAAAAAAATCACAGAAAGAAAGATACAAAGACAATTATAAAGAACGTCATGAGGGCCAGTTTGGAACTCAAGTTCAATTCGGGAAAAGTGATATTGAGCTACCAAGGTCTTCATAATCTTTTCTTTGATGAGAAAACACATAGCAAAAGGCAAGGTCAGATAAGCTCCAGGCTTGAGTGTGTGTTAGCATTTTACCCTAATCTGGAACCCAGGAATCTGCTGTTATTTACCTGTAACTTTAAGTAGACCATTATCATTCTTCACATCTTAATGGATAAAACCACAGCCCTTCATGAAAAATGAACCATCATGTCTTAAGTTGACTTACATGCCACAAAGCAGGTTACTTAGAGCTTAAGCCTGGAAATAAGGGTGTCCTGATTCTTGGCCCTCCCTCCTCTTCCAACTGCCTAAGAGAAATTTGATTAGAAGTTGGACCTAATTTTTCCATTCCATTCCTATCTACCCTTTATTCAGTTCCCTTAACACATATTATTTTTGTTGATGAGTCAATAATTTTTTTAAAAAAGGTAAAATAGCCTAACCAAGAAAGCAGATATATAATTTTATACCAAATAAGAGCCAATGTGATAATTTTGATGATTTCTTTTGAATGTTTATATGTGCATTTTTATTTTTACATGGCTTAGATCATTCTATATGTAAATAATTTTGCAGCTATCAGCAATTATCTTGATTCTTCAGCGATGTCTTCTGTTTTATAATACTCTATGCTGCCTTCTTTTTTTGCTGTATTATTTCTGTGACTTGTTTCTTTAACAAAAGTATAAACTATTCCAGGACAGACTTTATCTTGCATTTATTTGCCCTTATCTTGCTTTGTACACATAGACTAACAATTTTCCTTCCCAGGCTCTCAACACAGATATTGTTTTAATTTATTGGATTCATGCGAATCATTGGAAGAAGTAGATCACTTTCAACTACGCCTGCACTTCTAGGAAGCAAGTTTTTCTCCAAGAATCCCTCCAAACCCCAAAGGACATGCTTCTTCTGAGTGTGGGGGAAATTTATTTTCAGAATAGTTTGCATTCCATAGGAATTTAAAAGTCTTTTTTTTATGCTAATACAATCAACTAGGTAAGCCTTGGCTTACACTAAACTATGAGGGAGTCTAAAAATGATCCCATACCCCCTCTCTAGTGCCCACTTCCACCCTCAATTCACACCTAAAATATTTTCACATTGCTGCCAAACAGAGCTTTTGAATAAGCAAATCTCCACACTCATTATTGTTATCAGACAAGGACCTGGCCCTGGGTGAGTCTGCCTAGGGACATCTGGTAGTGTGTGGGTTCTTCACTCCCTGGAGGAAAAATTGCACAACATGTGTCCAGGTGACTGTGAGGATGCATTTATTAAAGATGGGGACAGTAAAACAATGAAGCACTCAGCATAGAACAAACAACAGGTGAGCCTAGGTTTGGCTGCCTTAGCTCACTGAGAAGTCAGTCAAAAGGGGGTTTTGGAGACAGGTTCAGAGGGCTAGCCTGGGACAAGCTGCTGCTGCCCATTTCTCTCCTGGTTGCAAGTCTCATGAGATCCCTTAGAGTTTAGGAGATGTGTGCCTGTGGAGGAAGGAGGGAAGAAGAAGGAGTAGGGGATGATATGGGCTGCTCCCCAAGAGGGAGAGCATGCACTCTGGGACCTTTGTCTTGAGGGTTTTTCACCTTTCTCTTGCAGGTGGGAATCTTAGGGAAGATCTTAGGGGAAGGTTTCAGCAGAACATTCATCATTTTTCCAGGTGTGCTCTTTCAGGCTTGTGGCCTCTGCTAATTGTTAGTGCCAGGGCAGGGGAGTGGTTAGTCACAGCAACTGGTCCAGATGTTGCTCACCTGGTTTTACTGGTTTTCTGGGCCTGGACCTGAAATACAACAGAGGCCTATATATCCTCTCTAGGGAGGTGACCTTCTGCACTGGGCTCTAAATTGCTTTGCCAGATTATTCAGCTCTCTATCTCAGATTCCCTATTCTACTTGCCAAGGAATTTTCCTAGTTTCTTACTACCCTGCCTCACTACCAGTACCCATCTCTTCATCACTCATCCCGGCCCCCACTGTATATTGGAGTCATTCTCAGAGTCCCAGAAACATATCACGTTTACTCTCATTTCTGGGCCTTTGCATGTGCTTTTCCCTCTGCCTAGAAGATCATTCTCCCTATATCCACCAACCAAATTTCCTGTCTGCACTGCGTTTGAATAACTGTCATTCACAATTCAGGTCTCAGCTAAGATGTCATCTTCTTTGCAAAGTCTTAGTCCCTGCTAGTCTAGGTGATTCCTTCTTAGTACTTCCTTAACATCTTGTGTTAGCCAGTACTTTAGGGTGTGTGCATGTGTATCTATATGTGTGTGTGTATGAATATATATATATAAAATTTATAAAATATCTGTCTGCAGACTTATCTTCTGCCACCCTCTACTCCACCCAGAGTCATAGGCTCTTTGAAGATAAGAACTGTAGTTCTGTAGCTGCTCACCACTCTGTCCTCCTAATAGCTAGGTGACACAAAGACCCAGCAGAGGAAGCATTCACTGAATATTTCTTAAGTAAATGAATAACTTTGCACTTCTTGCCTGTTTCCACCTGTGTGTCATGTCCTAGGGCGCCCCAGGAACTCGCCACACTATGCCCTGTGTAGGTACCTGCAGCACCTGTCCTTTTGATCTGCCGTAACTTTCTCATTGCTGTGAGGATGTTTTGAGCTCTGTTCTGAGATTTGCCTCTGTAGGTTGTCAGTCTGATCTACTTTTCCACTCAGAGGTGCTAATGACCCTGGAGTCACATGCCTTATACAGCATTGTTGTAGTTTCTCAACCCAAAAGGAAGGCTGTACTAGGGGAAGGGACTTTATATACCTCTCCTTAGGACCTTTCTGCATTCCTTAAATGCTCCCACAAGAGGTTATGTATATTCTTCCTTTATGTAAGAATCAGAGATAAATGTTCTTAGATGTGGAGTACTTGCCCATGAATGGTTGTCACGGTTCCATTGTGACAGACATAAAATAGTGATATTATTTCCTTTGGTAATTTTGGGGGTAGGGTAACAAATATGATTTATAAGAACAGATTGTTCATTGTTATATGCTTCACATTTTAATGTAAATGTTAAGTTTACTTCCACATATTATTTATAAATTTGTGTAAATATTTTGCACAAATATTTCTCCTAAGTAAACCAATACAGTGGAAATAATACTCATGAATAGAGAAATGAAGCTAAAATCAATTTTACTAAGAAATAAATTAATTCATCTGGGCTACTGAGAAATGATTTATATGCAAGTAAAATGAGGCAAATTCTTGATCTTTTTCCATACGATAAGCATTCTTTCTGGAAACTACTCAAAGAAAGAGGAGAAAAAGCTATTCAGTCCAAATTCAAAGAGGAGAAAATCTTCTTGTTTCTATGGAAATGAACATGGGTCATCTTGTGTTTCGCCCTTCTTAGTTCTTTTTTTTCTCCCCCTTAGGACACATTTTTCCAGCCTACTTTTTAGTATCTAATGACTTTTCTATGGATGAATCATGAAATACAGAGTCAATAAAACCTTCAGAGATAATTTAAGCCCAAACTTTTATTTTGGAGACAAGGGAGCTGGCGCTCAGAGAAGTCAAGCAGTGTGTCCTCCATTGCCCTGTGGTAAAGGAACAGAACTGGAGCTTATAGCCAGGGGTCCTGTTACAAGATGTTTCAGAGAATGTGGAGTAATCCTAGATGGCTAAGTAAAAAAAAAAGTCTCGTTCAAATATTTAATTTATGACACATATTAATAAGAATAATATACAACACTTTCTGAGAAGTATTCTAAATATTTCCTATGTATTAACACACTTGATCCTCATAATGCCTTATGATTCTTATTTTAACCAATAATAAAACTGAAGTCCAGATAGCTTAAGAGATTTCCACAGGTTATCAATGTTGACCCTTGGACTCCAGGTGAGACTGTTGAACTCTTGAGTCTGTGTACATAACCACTATATACATCCTTTTATTCAAGTATACCCATAAATTATTCAGACATGTGTGCAGTGATGTTAAGAGCATGAACACTGGGGTCAGAAACAGGAATCAGGTGACCAGCTATGGCAATTAAGGGGCCGTATAACCTTACATTACTTCCTCTCACTTGGCTTTGTAGGGGAGGGAGGGGCAAATTCCTCCTTTTTTCCTCTTGGTTCTTATCGCTGGTCGCATAATTAAAATGACATAAGGCATATTAACAGAAGAAAATCAAACTTAATACGTACACACGGAGAATTCACATAAGCATAAAGCATTCTATAGACATTGAGGTAAAATGAAGTACATTAAGTCTTCATTTAACTTAATAGGTTCTTGGAAACTGAGACTTTAAATGAAATGACATATAATGAAACCAATTTTACTATAGGTTAATTGATATAAACAAGAATTAGGTCCCTACAGCATATTTCTGGTCACAAAAATATCACTTAACTTCTAAATTAAGATTCCAAACACTTCTAATATTAAACATTGAATTAAATGTGAGCAATACATACATTTAAGAACAATTAATAAAAAGTAAGTAAGATAATGATTTTCCCACCCACTTATCCTAGTTCAGAGTCATGGGTGCCTGGAGACTGTCTCAGTAGCTAACAGAGCAAGATATGACCCCCTGAACTAGATACCCTTCCATTGTAGAGCCACTCACAAACACACTAACACTGGGACAATTTAGACATGTCAGTTCACCTCACATGCCAATCTTTGGGATGTGGAAGGAAACCCAAGTACCTAGAGGAAACCCACACAGACATAGAGACAAAGTTCAAACTCCACACAGGGAGTGGTCCAGCCAGGAATTGATTTTTTTACCAATGATATGATAAAATGGCATTGACTAAAATGACATTATCCTGCTGTGTATATATAACATTCTGGACTAAGAAGAAGGAGGTAGGGGTCTGGGACTTCCAAGGGAAATATGGCAATTTGCTGGGAAATAAAAAGGGTTAATGTTTAGTAAGCAAAAGTTTGCTGGGACATCTCCAGAAAATGTGACATAAAAGGACTTTAATTCAAAGTCCCTTGGTAGGTTCTTCCCAGATTAAACTAGTTATCTATGGTGCTAGCTCCTTTCTGGAGCAGGCCTTCTATCTTAAATCCTCTTAGGCAGTTAGAGGGAGGTTTAGAGGTGCTTCCTGAGCCTTCTGGGCCATAAAATAATCACTGTCCCAAAGAGACATATTTGAGGTGGCTAACTCTGCCCCTCTTCACCCTCTATGTCCTCATTGGTGACTTGACGCTACTCCAGTCTAGCACTCTGGTAACTGGAGGAGTGTCCCAGGATGATGCAAATAAAGTTCTTAAATCTTGGAACCAAGTCCACCACACGTGTTAAGAGTTCCCAACCGACTCTCAGTTAGTTGATATGCTAGAGTGCTTTGTTAAATATATTTTATATTGTGATTTGCTAAAGTTCTTATTCCTTTTTTTTAAAGACTTTATTTATTTTTAGAGACAGGGGAAAAGAAAGAGAGAGAGAGAAAAATATCAATGTGTGGTTGCCTCTCACATACCCCCTACTGAGGACTTGGCCAGCAACCCAGATATGTGCCCTGACTGGGAATCAAACCAGCGACCCTTTGTTTTACAGGCTGGCACTCAGTGCACTGAACCACATCAGTGAGGGCTAAAATTCTTATTTCACTTCAATAACACAGAAATCTTATTTTTAACCTTCCTCTTTGAAAATAATAAAAAATATATGACTGCACTCTCCTAGCTTAGTAATATGCACAAGACATTTAATTTATTCTTTATTAGAGCATTTTAATGCTTTAAAATCTTCATTTTAAAAATGACTTTTGATTTTGTTTTAACTAAATATCTTCTAGGAACTTACTATCTTAATATTTGCATGTTTCTACTAATCATGAGGCTATGGAAAGAAAATTCAAGATTATTGATGATTTTATTTAATCCTAGTTTGTGTGTGTACTTTGTACTGAGAATAAAATAGAGAATAAGTTAGGAAAAACGTATGAAGAAAAAATCTTGTTTAAACAACAAGCAAACAAAAAATAAAACCATAAAACCCCTTTCAATTCCTTTAGAAATGTCACTATCTACCATACATAGGAAGGTATTATTTTCAACAATAAAAGACAACTAAAATTTTCTAACATCCTTTCAGGGTCTGCCTCATTAAAACTCAATGAAATTTGAATTACAACCATCTTGGACAGGGGCTTTAGGTCTAAATTTTTTTGCAGTCACTGAAAGTATCTTAATGTCAACCTAGCATATATATTGAGCAGATAAGGTACTCACTCCCCTATGATTTTAAAGCATCATCACATAATTTATTTTTGGCACAATTGTTTACAACATTAATGTCTCTTCCCTCGTGTACCTCTTTAAGAATTTATTCCTTAATCATATCTTTGAGAGTTTAATTTTCTTTCCCACTCTAGAGGTATAATTTGTGTGGGAGTAATTTTAAGAACTACAAAGTAGTAACTGTAAAATAAAAAAGACCTAAAGCAAAATTTATTTTTTCTTGGCAATACTGTAGCTGGAGAGATAATGTGATGAGATGCTTCATGGCTGTGAGATAGCATTGTGACCTATATAATTCCATTGATTCACCTTGGGAAAATTTACCTACCAGAGACTGACTCAGCTGACATTTTATTCATACTGCATGAAGAACCAGAAATACTGCAGGGACTTTCTAACTGAGCTCTTTCCTTTAGATTCACCAAAATTCCTAAATCACAATCCACAGTGCAAGGAGAGTGAGCACTCTAAAGTGAAAAGCATGTTATTATGCGCCTGCCTAAAACTCACCAGTGACTTTCTACCACACAACAATTAAGTCCAGCACAATAAGGCTTCCATGGCCCTTACAGAAGAGGCCCTGCTTTCTTCTCTAGTCTCAAATCCCATCACTTCCTTCGGTTCCTTGAACACCTTGTGCTGTTCTTTGCCTCAACCATAGTGCATACAAATCCTTTTTTTGGCTACTCACTAAGTCCCACTGTCCATTGAACAGCTTACTGCACATTATTGGTATCAGTAGAAATAGAGGGGAAACATATTTGGGGGAAATATTTCACTAGACTTAGCATATTGAAAGAAAGATAAAGTTTGTTTTCTCCTGTCTCAACCTCAAATTTCTTATACACCTCTTTACATCTGAGGTCCTACTGTCCTCAGATACTTTGAGCTGTCTCTTACTTTTTTGTTCTTGGCAAAGTAGCCTCTAAAACATAATGTATGATGAGTTATCACACCTCAGAGTGAACTCACTGAGTTTGATATTATAAAGTATTTATTATATACCAGGCTTTGTTCTAGGCATAGGGAGATAGATTATCAGTGATCAAGATAACAAAGGTGCCACTTTCAATGAGCACAGATTCTAATGGAGGAGACAAAAAAGGAATGATTAAATGATTACAGAAATATCACTTCAATAGAGGACTGGTGGGCACAGACAATGGGGTGGGGGGACAGGGCAGGAGAGATCAATGGGGAAAATGGAGACAACTGAAATTGAATAATAATAATAAACGAGCGAACAAAGGACACTTTTTATTTATGGATTCAGTATTCAAAGCTTTATGTGTTCTTAGTTCACCCTAAAAGAGCAGTGTAAAAGACTGAATCTTAATTCAAAGAGATATATCACTTCAGATAGAAATGGTTAGTAGGAAGAAGATAAAATGGGACTTGTGACAGAGGGATTGCTGGGAAGGAGGTATCTAGTTTAGATCATGTGATTCAAACAGTCTCTTTGAAGCTAAGATCTCCATGAGGAAGTAGCTCTAGCCTAAGAATAGAGAAAAACATTCCAGGCAGAGGGGATGGCTGGTGCAAAGGCCATTAGGTGAAAATAAACTTCAAGGAGTAGGAAGAAAGGCCAGAAAAGCTGGAGAGAGAGCTCACGAGGGGAAAAGCCATAGGAGAAGTGGTCTGAGGGCTCAGCCAGCAATGGGCCATGCAGGGCCTTGTGGGCCTGGTGAGGGCTTCTACTTTTGTTCTTAGTGCAAGTAGAAGCCAGTAGAAGGTTTCAAGTGCAGTAATGATGTGATTTTATTTAAAGCTGAGCAACTATATTCTGGCTGTAATGTGGAGAACATATTGAGGAAAAGCAGAGGTGGACAACGGGGATATGAGTTAGGGACTTCAATCCATCTCATCTTAATTATGACAGTTCAGTTCAGTGAATCACTGAAATGGTAGAGCATCGAAAGTAATAAGTTACATTCCTGTCATATTTTTATTTTAAGATTTATCTTCACTGAGGCATCAAAGTGATTTCTGCACTTAAAGGAATTTCAGAATTTGTGTGGAAGGTTTTATTGGAAAGGAGGAACATGAATCAACACACGTTAAATGGTTGGCACTTGGTTTAAGTGAGAGGAAAATATTGGGATAAAGGAATCTACATATAAGATAGTTTTAATAATGAAGAGCAGTTAATGGGGAATGAGATTCATTGTGGCTTCCCTATCATCACACCCATATAACTCTAGAAATTACTGGAATTAAGGTTGTCTAAACTGAGTTGGATCCCTGTGTTCATCCTTTCAACTGGCAGATTTGCTTTCTCTGAGCCTCTAGGTTTTCTCATTTAATTAAACAGAACAGTTCTACCCAGTGAGTGGAGATGTTAAAATAATCAATTTACGGCTCTATCAGTTATAATGATATCATTCTGACATTTAGATCTTTTCAAAATAGCTTTTTTGATGGTATTTTCATAGAATAATAGAGCTAAATTTTTTTATATTATATAAATGTTTATTCATATACTCATATCTGCTCACTTTTTTAGATAAGAAAACTGAGTCCTAGAAGGGGAAATGAACCAGACAAGGGTTTCTTATCCAATTAGTATGAGATGCACATACCAGCCTAGGTCACATGACTCCTGATAATATATATTCTCTCCATTAATTTCACCTAAGTTTTTATAAGTCCAGAGGACAATTACAATATATGTTATATTCTTTCTTTGTTTTTCCTACATAGAAGCACCTATGAATTGATTAGTTTGGGAAACTGAAGAACTCTTCTACCACCCCTTACAAAATAGTAGAATTCACCCTGGTTGGTGTAGCTCAGTGGATTGAGTACAGGCTGTGAACCAAAGGGTCACTGATTCAATTTCCACTCAGGGCACATGCCTGGGTTGCAGACCAGGTCCCCAAAAGAGGGTGCGTGAGATGCAACCACACATTAATGCTTTTCCCCTTCTCTTTCTCCTTCCCTTCCTTCTCTCTAAAAATAAATAAATAAATAAATAAATAAAGTCTTTTAAAAAATAGAATTCTCCCTTACAAATAACGTACAAGAGTGTGTTTCTCATGACTGTATGGAGTAGGGTGATTGGACCAATGGCTTATCTCTCATGTGGGCCATTCAGTAGAGCTCTCGATTCAAGGACACCCAAAGACCTTGCTTATTTTGTTCTGGTTCATGAAGTAAAGCAAATTAAGAGAGAGAAACTCATTCTACTTGCCACACTGATTTGAATATAATGGAATGAAGGCATATCTTTTATATAGCAATTTCGGTAAGAAATGAAAATCAGACAGTCTCAAAAGGGGAATAAGCAGTTAGCCAAATCCAATGAAGATCAGTTATTTAATAATCTATACTTGCTTTCTTTAAAATTTTTAATTTTGTCCAGACACATTATCAGCACCTCTTTGATCCACTGTAATATCCAAATGAGGCCTGAGGGATGCATACATCTTTGTTCCACTGCTAAAGACCCCTAGGAAATCTTTTTGATTATGGAAATTAGTAAAGACACATAAAACTGCACATTCTTAAGTGAATAAATATAGATTTTAAATACTACTTCTTTCAAATAATCAAAAGCATAAGTCAATATCGCAGGTGAGATCTCAAAGAAGTAGAAACAAAGGAGGAGCTTAAAATTATACCAAGATTAAAACAAAAATAAATAAGCTTAACTGAAGAGCAATGTGTCCTGGGCTGAGAGACTGGAAACCATATTTCACAATCTCTCAGTGCCAGCTTGAAATCTCAGTCCTTCCTCAAAGTTATTCTACCTTTTTTTAAAAAAATATTTATTTATTTTTAGAGAGAGAGGAAGGTAGTGAGAAAGAGGAAGAAAAACATCAATGTGTGGTTGCCTCTCCTGCATCCCTTACTGGGCACCTGGCCTGCAACCCAGACCTGTGCCCTGACTGGGAATTGAACCTGTGACCCTTTGGTTCACAGGCCATCACTCAGTCCACTGAGCCACAGCAGCTAGGGCAGCTCTTCTACTTTTTCACTTACTCATCAGAGAACCCACATGGTTCATGAAGGCAGAGCCTTTTGAACCTACAACTGGAATTTTAGTTTGACTTTTATAAGGAAAAAAGATTACTTGGAAGTGGAAGATAAACCAAGCAAAAAAAAAGTAAACTTAAATCAAATTCTTATTTAGAAATACATTGTTCACTTCCAGTTGGCCAGGTTGAATTAAATAAAAAGATTGCTTGTATTGAACATATAAGGAAAATATGGATATGTGGAGTGACCATGAAATTTCTTTTTCTCAATTCTTCACAATCCTACTTAACAACATTTGTGCTATCTGTGACTGTCTCAAACTTTTGTGTTTGCCACACACTCTTAAGTATTAGTGTCACTTTGATGTATGTTAAAAATACAAATACAAACAACAACCTCAGATACAGGCATCTGGACTAAACAAGTCCACAATAATTGTTACATATGTTTACATGAGCATATAAAATCCCACAGTTCTATGAAAACAACCATGGTTATCACACTGTTGGCATGTTGCCCTTCCATATTACCCGTCTAGAAAGAATTGTTTTTTGCTTTGATTCTACTTTTTTATATCCTCGTGAGATAAATGGCTTGCCTGACCTAACAAATACACAGTCCATTTATGGCATGTATACCATCATGCCTGTGTCCCATTCATTATCTGCAGCACATTTTCAATGTTATACTCCATCTTGAATACTCTGTGGGTTCAATATGCCATCTGGATGGAGTAAGTGACAGTGTGGCAAAAAAGATTTGGTGATGGCTATCATGGACTTTGTTCTAAGTGTTAAGGTTCACTGATTAGGAATCACTGCTCTGAACCTGTTTAGGCAAATCAATGTCCACATCAGGAGTGCCCTAAACAGGAGGGCTTACTTCTCATACAAATATCTTACTCCTCTTACAAATATCTTACTCTTATGGTCTTGTCTACTCTACCTTATGTGCAACTCTGAAGTTGACATGACTTTTGACAACCCCAACTGAAATCTTATCAGTCTCATTTAGGGGGTTTGTCCACTGTCTTCTGTGAGTAAAAGATCAGACTCAGACTGAGGCAGGTGTTTGGCATAGTGGGGGGATTATAATGAGTGAATAGGTGCTCACATCATATTTCAAAAACACTTCAACACTATAAAATTAGTTGTAAAAACCAATATTTTCTTCAACTTGTTCTGCAATATATAGTTGTATCCCCAAAATATAAAGGATGAGTATGGATGTTTGTATTTTTTGCATGTGCTTGTGTGTGTATTGGTGTATGTGTGTGTGTTAATACTGGAAAGTTTAGTATACATTTATTAAATGAGTAACTAGTTTAACTTTTGAACTGTGAACTCATGCCATGCTTCACTTTTGGCTGAAACTGAATCATAAAACTTGATCCTGCATTAAGGAGTTATAGATTGTTACAGAAGGGAATGGTGGGAATGAGGGTATGGATGAGATCAAAATAATATTTATGTACATTTCCTATGCATGTGGCAAGACTTGCACAGCTTCATAACACTCTTTGCATCTTTTCTAATCCTGATCATCTTGCATGGTTTTCCCTGTGGCTCCAAAAGGTTGAATATAAAGCCATAACATGTCACTCCACCCACATCGGTTTCACAATTGCTAAAGCTTATCTCTGCCTTTTTTGTGCTCTTTCACTTAGAGTAAGAATCTGTTTTCTGGAATGTGCATCTCTCTGGTAACTTAAGTCTCCCTTTCTTCTGTTTTCAAGGATGGGAGGAACAGTTTTATTGGACACCAACTGGGCGGGGTAGTGGAAGTGCCAAACAGCAAGGACCAACGGGTGAAGTCAGCCAGAGCCATTCAAATCACCTACTACCTCCAGACCTATGGCTCTGCCACCCAGGACCTCATAGGGGAGAAGTGGGAGAATGAGTTCTGTAAACTTATGAGGAAGCTCCAGGAGGAGCACCAGGACCTCCAGCTCTACTCTTTAGCATCCTTTAGCCTCTGGAGAGACTTCCACAAGACCAGCATCCTGGCCAGGAGCAAGGTCCTGGTGAGCCTCGTGCTGATCTTGACCACAGCCACCCTCTCCAGCTCCATGAAGGACTGTTTGCGCAGCAAGCCCTTCTTGGGCCTCCTGGGGGTGCTCACAGTGTGCATCTCCCTTGTCACGGCAGCAGGGATCTTCTTCATCACTGATGGGAAGTACAACTCCACCCTGCTGGGAATCCCGTTCTTCGCCATGGGTAACTATCCATCCTTGTGGTAATCGGATTCTTACCGGTTTGGGGCAAGGTAGTACATTTCTTGAATTCTCAGGTGGAAATCTGTTTTAACTTTGCATTAGCATGTCTGTATGACTCTGTAAAAACTTTCTTGGGGGTGGTGTCTTTTCTCCTTATTGTGCCTTTCAGGAAATTATGGGCTGACCAAGACATTTTTCAATTTAGGTTGGGGAATTGCATGCTGTCAAATTATTTTTAAGTTACACAATATTGTAATTCTCCACTCCACTTGATCAAAAATTATAGCTCAGGGATTATAGAGTACAGATTTAAGGAGATGCAAAATCTTCAAGATTTTCAAACAAAATTTTGTAGTTTATATTTGTGGGCATCCTCAAGTTGTTTATGATGAAGAGTAACTATCAGAGGATGAACATTCTGAGGACCACTCATATGCTCCAATCTCAAAGAACTTCTTCATTAAACTTTATTAAGTCATTTAAAAGTTTTTGCCAATAATACACTCCATTTCTCCACCTCTTCATAAACTAAAACTTTCCTGTTGCCACTTAAAAAACGTGTCTCCTAAATTTTTTAAAAAAATAATGAGAATCCTGTCATGATTATCCCATTCCTGTAAGTTTTCTCCCATATATGCATAAGTAGTCTAGAAAATGGTGTGTGTGTGTGTGTGTGTGTGTGTGTGTGTCCAAAAGGAAAGAGCAAGTCTTGGGAGAAAAGTGAGGGATGGCTCAGCAACAAAACTGATGGGGTCTATCAGAAAGGAGCTGATAATGGGGATAATTGTGGCACTGTGAAAGGTCTTTCAGATCTGATATAATTCTCTACATGCAGCCATTGGGAGGATGAGCTGTAAAAAATGGCCTCTAGGTGGTGAATTGACATAAGCGAGAGAGCATCACCTGTAAAGTAATTGCTTTTCACTCCCTGGGTTAAAATTAGCACTGGATTAAAGTTTTATTGTTAGATGAAAAAGACACAAGAATGTGGTCACCAATTCTTCTAGGTGATCTGGGCCCTCTTTGTTTTCACCTTAACAAATGTTTTCAAGAAGAATGCTGAAAAGCAGATTCATATTGTAGGCACTGGGACCAAACTTCTTTATCTGGAAACCCAGCTTTGTTGTGGCCATGTTAAGTTAGTCCATCTCATTAAGCCTCAGTTTCTTGTATAAAATGAGGATAGTAACTGTACCATATTCAAGAAATTGGTTTTGAATTTAATAGAATATACCTAAAGCTAATAGCACACATAGTAAACACTCATTATCAATATGTTTTAGTGGTTAAACTGGTGTGCTATGTGTAATGCATTCAATAATGAATAGGAAATAGTCCTTGGCTTTTAGAAATTGAAAGTATTCCTGAATTTTGCCTGTCATTTTAAAGTGTGTGTTCATTTTGTTAATAAAAGGTCTTTTTGCTTTTCCCAAAGAACTATATGAAAAAAAAAAACTTTCACCAGGGACAAGGATGAGTCTAGATTTGAACCATTTATACTTATGTTTTTTAAGCTCAGTCTCTTGACTTGAAATAACAATGTAAGTTGCATAAAAATCATAGAGCATGAATCACAAATGTAACATGACTCATTCAAGATTGACAAATTAGATACCTAAGAGCTTATTAGGGAATTTCCTTTTGTTTAAGTATATTTTATTGATTGTGCTATTACAGTTGTCCCATTTATTTTCTCCCCTTTTTCTGCCCCACCCTGCACTCCCCATCTCTCCAGCTTTCGCCCTCCCTTTAGTTCATGTCCATGGGAAGTACATATAAGCTTTTTGGCTTCTCCATTTCTTATACTATTCTTTTTAAAAAATATTTTATTTATTTATTTTTAGAGAGGGAAGGGAGGGAGATAGAGAGAGAGAAACATCAATGTGTGGTTGCTGGGGGTCATGGCCTGCAACCCAGGCATGTACCCTGACTGGGAATTGAAGCTGCGACACTTTGGTTCGCAGCCCACGTTCAACCAACTGAGCTATGCCAGCCAGGGGTTCTTATACTATTCTTTACCTCCCCCTGTCTGTTTTGTACTTACCATTCATATTTTTTATCTTCTTCAATTTTTTAGATAAGTCCCTTTAACATTTCGTATAATAATGGCTTGATGATGAACAACTCCTTTAACTTGATCTTATCGGGGAAGCACTTTATCCACCCTTCCATTCTAAATGAGAGCTTTGCTGGCTAGAGTAATCTTGGATGTAGGTCCTGGCATGTCATGGCTTCAAATACTTCTTTCTATCGGTTTTTGCCTGTAAGATTTCTTCTGAGAAATCATCTGATAATCTTATGGGAACTCTTTTGTAGGTAACTGTCTCCTTTTCTCTTGCTGCTTTTAAGATTGTCTCCTTATCTTTTATAACTTATAAAAAAGATTATGATGTGTCTTGGTGTGTTCTTCCTTAGGTCCAACTTGGGACGATCTGAGTTTCCTGGACTTGCATGTCTATTTCCTTCACCAGATGAGGAAGTTGTCCTTTACTATTTTTTCAAATAATGTTTCAAATAAGTTTTCCATTTCTTGCTCTTCCTCTTTTCCATTTGTGAGCCCCATGATTTGGATGTTGGAACATTTAAATTTGTTCTGGAGGTTTCTAAGTCTCTCCTTATTTTTTTTTATTTTTTATTTCTTTATTCTGTTCCAGTTGAAGATTTAATTTTTCCTTCTGTTCCAAGTCATTGATTTGAGTTCCAGTTTCCTTTTCTTCACTCTTGGTTTCCTGTATATTTTTCTTTATTTCACTTTTTATAGACTTCACTTCCTCCTTTATTTTTCATCCATATTCAATCATTTCTGTGAGCATCCTAATTACCAGTATTTTGAACTCTGTATCTTAATAGGTTAGCTATCTCTTCATTGTTTAGTTGTATTTTTTTCTGGAGTTTTGATCTGTTCTTTGATTTGGGCCATATTTCTTTGTCTTGGCATACCTGTTATGTTGTGACAGGTGGAGCCTTAGGTATTCACCAGGGTAGGGCAACTCACTTCACTGTGTTGCAGTGCTCTATGTGGAGAAGGGGTCAGAGAGGGAACAATGCCACTTTCTTGGCTCTCACCCTGCTTTCAGTCACTTCCCCTGCTTCTTGCAAGGGAATAGGGCCCTTCTGGTGCTGATTACTGGGGTGGGTGTTCTTGTGCATGTTCTAGGATCCTGTGGGCCCCTCCAGTGGACTCTCCTATGATACTGGGAGTTTCTCCCATTGCTGCAATCCCCACAGGTTTTTACAAGCCAGAGGTTTTGATGCTTCATTTCCCTGCACTGGAGCCCTGGGTTGCACAGTCTGTCTTGCTCCCCAGTTGTCCATCCCAGTTTATCCTCTTGAGGATGTGGGACCACCTGATCTGCCAGCCACTGCCTTGATGTGTGTCCTCTCAGCTCCAGCTTCCCATCTCTGTCCTTCCTACCAGTCTGGATGAATATTTCTTCTTTAACTCTTTGGTTGTCAGACTTCCATACAGTTCAATTTTATGTCAATTCTGGTTGTTTTTGTTTATAAATTTGTTGTTTTCCTTTGTTTGGTTGTGTGAGAAAGCAAAGCATATTTACCTACACCTCCATCTTGGCCAGAAGTTCCTTTTCAGGGAATTTTCTGTAGCTGATGGTAATCTAACTAGTCAATGGAAATTTTTATCAGGGAAACTTTAGAATACATCAAATTTTATATTTTATAAAAATAATGAAAAAACTCTTTTTCAAATGATGCTAAATTGTAACATAGACTCTACAAAACCAGAGTGGTATTTCCATGTCTTAAAGAAATAATAAGAACATGAAAAGCCACAATGAGGGAAAAGTCCAGATGCTGCAAGACACAATTTTCACTCTCTCTCCTCTCTCAGTGACCTTTAATATCATAAATCAGCCTTGGATGGTGTAGGTGCAGAAATTAGGAAGCTTGGTGAATGGTTACTCTTCAGTATTGCTGCAATTTGAAACCTTAAAATATTCTAAAAGGAACTCTTCTTCTATGTTCTGCAATATAACAGTAAAATATTTGCTCTGTCAAGGAAGAGTTTGTTTTGTTGTGTTTTATTTTTTTCTAAAATAAAGATACCAAGACTGAGAACTAGTGAAATAAAAGGAAAACTACTCTACAGGGTTAGGAAATCTGGGTTTTCATCTCAGCTTCCCCACTATCTTTGTATGTTTTACCAGACAAGCTTTGTATAGTCTTTTGTCCTTTTGTCTGAGTTCATATATTAAATGAAATATTTGGACCTTTTAGTATTGAATTTTGAGGATCCTACAATATTCTTCATTTCATTCTTCAACTGAGGTTAGAATTTGATCATGATGTTGAGCATCAGTAAGTTAAGTTTGGCAGAGATAGATCTTCTAGTGGTATACACAGCACTAGTTAAGCCAGTCCTTTAAAGAATTACAGTTACTAAGGGATCAGAACTGCATAATCCAAATTTAGTTGGGTATAAAAGAAAGAAGAAGCCCAACTCCTTTGGTAAACTTCTATTTCTATTCCCATATTCTTACAAGGATCTCTTTGAGTCAGTGAATATTCACTCTATTATGCTCCAAGATTCAAACCATTCACCCCCATTAGAACTTATCCCTGAAGCTGGGTATGTTATTTATGGTGTTATGTTGTTCAATCACCTTACTTTTAACTGCCCCACTTTCTTCTCTATTGTATCTGCTTGTTCTTTTTTGTGACTGCTCATCCACTTAATAGCCCCAATATAATTTCAGAGTCACATATATTATACCTCTGTATCCTCTTGAATTTTTAAAGCCTGTACCAATTTTTATATTTTGTGCTGGTGCTCCCATATATAATATTATGTTTGTCTAACTGTATATCATTGATTTAGGTTTAGAAAAGATGATTTTAGGCATATGTATTTTCTCTAGAAAAATAGAAGAAAGAGAAACACAGATGTATAATAAATTTTTAAAACTACCCCAAATGGCCCCATTTAATTCCAGCCTAATGCCCTTTCTCTGTACCAGCATAAGCCTGTGAGAATGCCACTAATTCAATTTATGACCAGTTGTCAGCCTCTTTTTTTACCTGCACATGCTTTATGCGAATGTGTCTTCTCTTTCTGCCAGGGAGAAATATGGGGAAATACTGTACACAAATGCCAAGCTGGCTCCTACTGTAGCTTGTTGGTCTTCCATGGCTAGCTTCCAGGGACATTAGTAGCCTTGGTTTACTATTACTTTTGCAGCCCATCCTGAGTTTGTTTTATAATCCCTGAGTCTTGCTGTAGTCTGCATGCAGATGATTTGTTTCTTCATGTGAACTCAGGGTTTCCAGATATGAGACTTTTATTCCTCATCTTAAACTGAGTTTCATATTCATTTGTTTACTAATTTATTCAAATATTTAAGTATCTACTATGTTCCAAGTATTTTGGGTTCTATAGTAAAAGTTATCAAATGGAACTGGTCAAGCTGTGGCCTGTATAGATTTTACATTCTAGGCCTACAAAAGGGTGTTATCAGACACTAAGCAAATATACATCACTACCTTACATTATTGATAAATGATATAAAATAAAATAAAACAGGAAAATGAATGGAGAGCATAGGTAGTTAGAGAAAAGCTTTTCTAAAAAAATGAAATTGGCCCTGGCTGGCGTAGCTCAGTGGATTGAGCGCGGGCTGGGAACCAAAGTGTCCCAGGTTCGATTCCCAGTCAGGGTACATGCCTGGGTTGCAGGCCATAACCCCCAGCAACCGCACATTGATGTCTGTCTGTCTGTCTGTCTGTCTCTCTCTCCCCCCCTTCCCTCCCTAAAAATAAATAAATAAAATCTTTAAAAAAAAATGAAATTGAAGCAGAGAGCTAAATGAAATGAAGAAGGGGCATGTGGAAACCTCAGAAAAGAGTATTCCTGACAAAGAGAACTATACATGCAAAGACTTTGAGATGGACCTTGCTTGGTGAAGTTAAGAAAGAGGAAGAAAGGGAGTACGGCTGGTATATAGCGGACAATGTCTGTGTATTTTAAGGAGGAGTTAGGGAGACACTATAGGACTAGGTCGTGTAGAGCACTAAGAACTATTACTTTATATGGAAAGCTGTCTGAAGCATTTTGAGAATAGACAGTATGAACTGACTTATACAGTAAAACATCTTTGAACTATACATTGTAGCTATTATGTTGTAGCATCTTTCACTGCAATATGGAAATTAGTTTGTAATATAAAGCAAGAATGGTTATAGGGAAACTGTAAAATGTTATTGCAAAATCTTCACGAGATATTATAGTGGCTTGATATAGCATGGAAGCAGTGATATTTGTTAAAAGAGATTGGACTCAGGATATGTATTTGAAAGTAGAATTGACAGGATTGGCTGAAGGACTGGGAATTGTGTGTTAGAAGAGTCAAGGATGATCTCAAGCTTTGAAGGCTGAATAACTAATAGAAATCAGTTTCTATTTACTGTCATAGGGAGATTGTGGAAGGAACAGATTGCAGGAAAAAAATATCAAGAGTTTAGTTTTGTATCTGCTAGCTCCTACTATAAGGTAGAGATGGCTACCTAAGGTAGATATGGCTATTAAGCATCTAAGTGGGAAAATGTAGGGTTAGCTCTATAAGACAGTATGCCCATCAGGCTCAGAAGTAAAATCTGTACATTGAAGTTGAAAATATAAATTTTGGATTCATCATGGCTCAGTTTATGAAATACTTGAAATCTGATAAGATCAACTAGAAGATTAATGCAAGTGGAAAACAGAAACTTGAATTCTGATCCTGCGACCATTCCAGTGCTTAGAGACTGGGAAAATGAGCATGAATCAGAAATGACACTGAGAACAATTAGGCTGTGAGCTAGCAGAAAAACCATAATACAGTTGTCCCTCACTATATTGTGGTTGACTTATTTCGGCTTCACTGTATAGTGGGTGTTTTAAAAATATATATATATCTAATTCTGTATCATGGAGTTTTCACTATATCATGGGGTTTTGCAGTATACTGTACCCATATAGAATTTTATATGTTGTTACAATTACATAGATTTAAGGGTGTAGAAATTGTTTAAAAGCATATGAAGTGTTCATAAAAGTATGGGAAAGGTTAATAAGAGAGTGGGAAAGATTTATAGAAGTATGGGAAGGGTTTATAAAACCTTAAAATATGCATAAATAATAAAGTAAATATAACACTGCTACTTCAAGGATTTTCACCTATCTTGGGGGTCTCTGGAACGTAACTCCTGTGATAGGTGAGGGATCACTGTAGTGCTCCAGCTCCCAAGTATAGAAGGTGTTTCACAAAGAAGCAAAGGATCAATTGTTTCAAAAGCTGCTATGAAATTGTGTCCAATGAGAAGTGAGAGTTGTTTGTTATTTAGCAATTTGAAAGTCATTGGTGACTTTAACAAGATCTGCTTTGGGGGAATGCTGAGGGTAATTTAAAGAGGTTCAATAGCACTTGGAGAATAGCAAGTGAAGACAGTGAGTAAAGAGAATTTTTTTTCATGGAGTTTTGCAATAAAGGGAAATACCAATGATTGTATGATGATAGGAATGTGCAGTAAAGAAAGAAAGCTTCATGGTAAAGCAGAAAAAGAGGGAAATTCCTGAAGCAATATCACTGAGTAGGAGAGATGGGACTAGATTCAGAGCTCAGGTAGAGTTATTGGCTTTATATAAGAGTGTAGACAGCTCATCTGTAGCTAAGAAAAGGGAAGGCACATACATGGACAGAACCAATAAATTGGTACATGTGGGAGTGGGAGCATGTGGAAAGTCTTTTCTGTGGCTTCAACTTTGCCAGTAAAATATGAAGCAAGTCATCAGCTGAGAATAAATTTGGGGAAGGAGGTGTTGAAGAAAGAGAAGGGAGTTTGAAAGAGTCGCTTTGGAAAACTGGGGAATGACTTAAAGAAAATTTAAGGCAATAACTAGGAAGCACTAAGGTTCCACTTGAACTCTGTGTACATGAATTAAAAAAAAAGAAGTCAGTCAGCATTCTTGCTGAGTTCCATCCCCTCCCTGCCCAGCTTTATTTTATAGCTGTTCAGGGAGGTGTTGAGT
This sequence comes from Phyllostomus discolor, assembly GCF_004126475.2. Taxonomy (NCBI): domain Eukaryota; kingdom Metazoa; phylum Chordata; class Mammalia; order Chiroptera; family Phyllostomidae; genus Phyllostomus; species Phyllostomus discolor. Next base: position 121,123,343 of record NC_040906.2, read on the forward strand.
AGGCATTGAGATGAATCTGATGAGAGAAAAACAATCCCAGAAAAAAAGGAGAGGGTTTATAGTATATGCAGAGTGACTATAATAATAGCTCATGAAAATTATACTAGTTAGGCTCAGCTGGACTATGTTACGATAGTAAATAAGGCCTTCAATTTACTTAGCCTAGCACAACAAAGATTTATTTCTTATTCATATTGGAGTTTGGTGTGAGTCAGGAAAATCTCCTTGGTACCTCTTTACAAACAGAAAGTCAGGGATCCAGGATACCTCCATCCTGCAGTTCAGTCTTCTCAGTTTGTGCTCCAAAATGGGGAAGAGTTAGAGGAATCATACCTACCTGTAACTATACCCAAAGTGATGCAGTTACCTCCCATCATACTCCATTGGCCAGAAGTGGACAAATAGCCATCAGCTAACTGCAAGAGTGTGTAAAAAATTTTTGAAAGCAAATAGATTATTTTATGAGCATCAATTGCCTCTTCCACATAAATTAAGCCAAACATTAAAGGCAATAAAGTTTCATCCTTGAACATTATCATAGTAAAAAGCTGATTGGATCAAAATATTATGGTTCTCTGTGGGGTCAGAAAATTGTTTTAAGTTGGAGTCTGTCCTGTACTATATATTGCTGTAAAACAGACATCCTGGAGCTTAGTAATGTAGAACAATAACCATTTCATTATGCTCATGCATTCTGTGTGTGGGTATTTTGGTAAGATCAAGTGGTGTCAGCTCTCCCCACCTCTTTGATGTCTAAATCCTCAGCTGAAATGACAAACAGCATCAGATGACTTGAATGTTGGGGAGCTGTATTCATTGGCTAGGTCAAACATTTCCAAGATGGTTACTTTGCTCATATGGCTGGTACCACATCTAGGATTTCTGAAGGACAGTCTCAGCTGGGACTGTGGAACACTGAATTTGAATGTGACCTCTTCAGCATGGTGTTGTCAGGGTAGTCAGATTTCTTACATGGTAGCTTCAAGAAAAGTGTTTTCTAGTACTTCAAACAGTATTTGGCCTAGCGTAGGCACTCAATAAATATATTCAAAACTAATGAATAAATGGTCTCATAGTGTTTCTCAGGTGGGTCATGATATATTAAAGAATCATTAGATCAATTTAATGTATTAAAATCCATGTACATTTCACTTTAAGAAAAAAGAATAAAAAGGAATATGAAATACCAGATGTTATGCTAGTAATTGTTATTGTTATAATATTTGTTTCAGTTTAACAAATATGTATTTAATAGATCATGATATGAAATATATTTTCTAATGTGGGTCACAGTCAAAATTTTTAGAAAAATCACCCTAGAATCTTCTTTGGACTAATGTCTTAAACAGATTATGCAGATCTGTTTAATGGAGATTTACTGATGGAGAGGACTCATCAGAAGCATAAATAGCAGCTCCTCTTGGTTCTGCTGGAGGCAGTATCTCTATTTAGAAAAGGGCAGAGTAACCAGGGACACATGGTGTTACTTCTTGGGCACTTCTGAGGCATGGACCAGCACTGTACTTAGCAAATAATGGGCTCTCTAAGTCTTGATGGTTGTCCAAAATTCTTTAATGATTATTGGAACTGTTTCTCCAATAATTGGTTTTGGATAAATTGGTTTTGTCACAGGGTCTGTTATACTTAGGGTCATTAAACCCATCAAAAGCCTTCCTAAATTGTCCCCATTGCTAGAAAAGAAATAACCTTATTATGATATAAAGAATATTCAGTTGGAGCTGTTACTCAGCCACATTGACTGTAGCCACCTTACTTTTGGGGAAAAGTGATTTTCTTTGGAAATAGTTATTTTCTCTGGAAAAGGGTTCACCAGTGATGTGAAAATCCCTATGCTTAGCAGCTTAGATTCAGAAGAGTTGGAGTCTCTTCCAGTCCCTTCCTCTTATCTACTAGGTGATTTCTACTTTCTGGGTCTCCTGTGTTTTCTGTCATAAGATGGGGAAGTTGAACTAATTGGTCCTTAACATCTCTTCCACCTTTAACTCTTCAATCAGTGAGTCATTTATTTGACACCTAGGTTATATGTCACCTCATCTAGATTTTTTTTGGCTCACTGGGGACTGGAATTTGGTCTATTTGGCATCTTTTCCAGTGCCTAGTCCAAAGCATATATAGTTTGCAGTTTGAAAAACATTGACCTATTGATAGCTTCGTGACTGTTAAAGTTCTTAGAAAGAAAAGTGTAAACTTTTGGTTGTTTTTAGCTTGGATATCTTAAAGTTCTTATTTTTATGTTATTCTTTAGTTTTATTTTTTAAAATATATTTTGTTGATTATACTATTACAGTTGTCCCATTATTTTCTCCCCTTTATTCCCCTCCACACTGTATACCCCCTCCCACCATCATTCCCCTAACTTAGTTCATGTCCATGCATCATACATATACATTCTTTGGCTTCCCCATTTCCCATACTATTCTTAATCTCCCCCTGTCTATTTTGTATCTTCTTGTTCCCTGTACCTTTTCCCTCATTCTACCCGCGCCACCTCCCTGCTGAAAACCCTCCATGTGATCTCTATTTCTGTGAATCTGTTTCTGTTCTAGTCATTTGCTTAGTTTGTTTTTGTTTTTGTTTTAGGTTCGGTTGTTGAGAGTTGTGAGTTTGTTGTCATTTTACTGTTCATATTTTTGAACTTCTTCTTTTTCTTAAATAAGCCCCTTTAACATTTCATATAATAAGGGTTTGGTGATGATGAACCCCTTTAACTTGACCTTATCTGGGAAGCACTTTATCTGCCCTCCCATTCTAAATGATAGCTTTGCTGGATAGAGTAATCTTGATGTAAGTCCTTGCCTTTCGTGTCTTCAAAAGACACGAAAGGCAAGGACTTTCCAGCCCCTTCTAGCCTGCAAGGCTTCTTTTGAGAATTCAGCTGATAGTCTTATGGGCAGTTCTTTGTAGGTAACTGTCTCCTTTTCTCTTGCTGCTTAGAAGATTCTCTCCTTATCTTTAATCTTGGGTAGTGTAATTATGATGTACCTTGGTGTGTGCTTCTTTGGGTCCAACTTCTCTGGGACTCTCTGGGCTTCCTGGGCTTTCTGATAGTCTATTTTCTTTGCCAGATTAAGGAAGTTCTCCTTCATTATTTTTTCAAGTAAGTTTTCCACTTCTTGCTCTTCTTCTTTTCCTTTTGTGAGCCCTATGATTTGGATGTTGGAAAATTTAAAATTGTCTTGTAGGTTCCTAAGCCTTTCCTCATTTTTTAAATTCTTGTTTCTTCATGCTGTTCTGGTTGAATGTTTATTTCTTTCTTCTGATCCCACCTTTTGATTTGAGTCCCAGTTTCCTTCCCATCACTGATGGTTCCCTGTATATTTTCCTTTATTTCACTTTTCTGTAGCCTTCCATTTTTCCTCTATTTCATGACCATACTCAACTATTTTTGTGAACATCTTGATAACTAGTGTTTTGAACTGTGCATCTGATAGGTTGGCTATCTCTTCATCACTTAGTTGTATTTATTCTGGAGCTTTGATCTGTTCTTTCATTTGGGCTATGTTTTTTTTTTTTTTTTTTTGTCTTGACACACCTGTTATGTAGTAAGGGGTGGAGGCTTAGGTATTTACCAGGGCAGGGCAACCCACTGTGGCACTGTGTGTGGGAGAGGGGTAGGAGAGGGAACAATGCTGTTTGCTCAGCTCTTGGCAGCTTTTAGTCACTTCTCACTACCCACAAGCAAATTAGGCCCTTCTAGTGCTGATTCTCAAGTGGGTGGGTTTGTGTAAGTTCTAGGACCCTGTGGGAATCTCTAAAGAACTCTCCTGTGAGGCTGGGAGTTTCTCCTGCCTCCTCAACCTCCATAGGTTTTTCCAGTGAGGGGTTTTGAGGCTTTATTTCCCCACACTGGAATCCTGGGTTGCACAGCCTGTCTTGCTCCCTAGTTGTCCCTCCTGGTTTATCCTCATGCGAATGTGGGACCACCAGCTCTCCCAGCTGCTGCCTCACCCACCCCGGTCCTCTAGTCACCACCTTGCCAGGAGTTCTCTCCACCCTTGCTGCCCATATCTGCCCCTCCTACTGGTCTGGATGAATGTTTCTTCTTTAACTCCTTGGTTTCTGGACTTACAGTTTGATTTTCTGGCAGTTCTGGTTATTTTTTATTTTAAAATTTGTTGTTGTGCTTTAGGTTTTGTGAGGAGTCAAGGTGTTATCTACCTATGCCTCCATCTTGGTGGAAGTCTCCAGTTATTCTGTAGTTTTAATTTCCTGGTATTGACCTGTTCTTGTATTGTAAATGTGAAATGGGCCTCCTAGGACATTTTTAATTAGTTAAGACATTGTCTCACTGACAGGTTTCTATAGACTTTAAGGGAGAAAGGAAAAATATTGACCTTGGCCTAACAAATAAGAAGTTGAATGTTATGCCAAGCATTTGAGGTAAAATTGAATAGTATGTGCTTTTTATTATATTACACTGTTCACCATTAATAATAAGTATATATTGACTTCTTAGATTCTGTATTTTCTTTGGAATACACTCTCATTTTTATACTTTTTACTATTAACAAGCTTCTTCTAGTGGTAGTTGGAGTTTAGGAATGAGGAAGAGAACAGTTATATAATACAGTTGTAATCAGGGTGAGAAGCATATGGACCCATTTTGGTGATTTTTTTTTTTTATCTCAGGAGCAGCTGATATGCTAGTTTAGACTTTTTAAATGGAAAGGTTTATAAATAAGCCATATGTTGCCTACTATGTGCTGCCCTTACTTTTTATCTCTTAAATCAGACTGTGAATCAGGCTTGAGTATTTGAGCAGTCAGGGAGATGAGAGACATCAATTTATCCAGCGCATGGTGGAACTATGACAGGCACTTCCACTTCTCCAGCATGGACATCTAAGCCTTCCTCAAATACATGTCTATTACAGGCAATCTTAACTATCCTCATTAATTGATATTGACTTGACTGTCATGTCAGAACATTCCAAGAAAACATATTACTGATGCAGGAGAGCTGCGGTTGCCAACCAGAATGAGATTTTCTGCAGTACTCCATCAAGGTAAATGCTGCAATTTAAACTCTTGAAACTTGAAGGGTAAAAAAGCACAGAGGCTTATACCATAGATTTTTTTGAGGAAAAACAAAGTCCCATCTTGATAAAAATAATTTAAAAACTGGAGACTTCTTACATTCAATTCATTTTTAAGCTGGCATTTTCATACCCAGATAAATAACAAAGAAGGAAATTAGAAGAGAAAGATGAGGTAAATCCGATATTGATCTGAGGATCAGAGAGGCCAGCCTTCAGCTTTCAAACACTGAGGAATCCCTGTGCATTGATTCCCATCTGCCTTCCTGCAACACTGTGGTTTAAGTACCATATGCATCAAATAACTGTCTGTCATGGTTGTATGTGCAGACCATGGCAAAACTCATTACTCAAGACCTGGCTTATAGGTATTATGTGCCCTTAGAGAAATTATAACTCTGAATTTGAACTTAATATAAAGAAAATCATGCTATTTTTTCCTGCTGCTTCCCCACACTGACTAGGCTTAGATGGGAACAAGAATATATCTTGGCAAGTGACATTTCCAGTGATTGTTTCAACTTTTAGTGTAACCCCTTAAACTAAATGTTATATTTAATAATATAAAACAGTAAAGTACTAGTTAAGAATATTTACTAATACCTGGCTGGTGTAGCTCAGTGGATTGAGCGTGGGCTGTGAATCAAAGGGTCACCGGTTTGCCCTCCCAGTCAGGGCACGTGCCTGGGTTGTGGGCCAGGTTCCCAGTGGGGGCCATGTGAGAGGCAACCACACATTGATGTTTCTCTCTCTTTCGCCCTCCCTCCCCCTTTCTCTAAAAATAAATAATTAAGTAAATAAAATCTTTTAAAAAAGAATATCTACTTAATAGTATTTGAGGCCACTTAAAGAAAAAGCATAGAGTATAGCCATAAAAGTCAATGATATAAACCAAATAATGATGAAAGATCTGTATACACAATACAGATCTTCACATTTCTGTATCCTAGCATTCTATGTTGGCTACCTTCTTTTGTTGATAAACTTTCTAAGATGAATTAACACCACTGACTATGTTAGTAAGTGAACTAAGTAAATAGTGTTTCTGGTGATTCCTCCCTTCTATTCTCTTTGTGAGCTTTTGATGATATTTTTTCTTTTAGATTATGTTATTTATTCCATCTGCTTATCCCTTGGCCCACTCTGCTAATTCTTCATAATATCCTGAGACATGGAAACCCTAAGGCAGTGCCATGTTGTATGAGCATTCTTGTATTCCCCCATCCTACCCAAATACGACTACTGACATGCCATCTACTCATTCAGCACTGCTATGTTTCTAGAGCAGTCTATTCAAGGGATATAGGTTTGTCCAAGAAAATCCAGGGGTTTAGTTGCTGTGTAGCTAATTCCAGTTTCCTTCACATTCTTTTCTCTGACCAAGCTGCTACATGCCCAATATACAAGGCTGTTTCACCTTTCATGATTTTTTTTTCAGAAGTTTCCTTCTCTCCCTCCCTTGTTCTGATTTTAAAGACTTAAATGTCTTTTGCTCTATGGAATTTCTTACTGACTTCCAAACCTATTTCTTGTTTGTCTACTCTTGTTTACATTCTAGCTTCACTTCTATACTAAGCTATAAAACCTTCATCAGAAAGAATCAACTTACTCTTTTTATGTTCTCAGAAACTAGCAGTGGAGTTAGCACAATAAAGAACGTATTTTAAATTTATGTTTCAGTTGACAGAATGAAGAACAGCTCTAGCATTTTGGCTCACTATGCAGAATTGGCCTTCACCTTGAGTTTCTTGTGTAACACTCGAGCAGGTTACCTTCTCTGCACTCCTCATCATCACCAATAGACTTTTCTCTCTACCCTCTCTTCCCTACTAATTGTCCTGGAAGACCAATTTTTATGGCTTCCTTCACCCACACTCCACTGTCCTCTTCTTTAGGGTTGAGCTTGGCCAATAAGTGGTATCACCAGCAGGTATTAGGGTGGATGAGAAAGAGGTCAAGGCCATTCTTTCCTGCTCTTTTCCTCCCTAATTTGACACTATTTCTCTAGCAACAGCTTCAATCTCTGACAGGCAGCCACTCCTAAATATCTACACTTCATACTGAACCCTGGTGATACCACTTCTTTCTTTTATTCTTTTAGACTTAAAAGTGGCAACAGTTTCCTGCTCTTGATAGCCTCTGCATATTTCAACACTCCTTGTTGTTGTTCTTTTTTTCTTTTAAATGCCTCTTCCAATACCCCTGTAAGTAGTCTCTCAATTAGGTCTTTTTATTTATACTATCTGATGGATATCTGTATCTTCTCAAGCCTCTCTTTGTTTTCTTTGAGTAAATATGATACTTTTTATATTTTTTATTTTTGTTCAGTTACAGTTGTTCCCATTTTTTCCCCATTACTCACCTTCAGTGTTCCTCCTACCCAGTTGTCTTTGTCCATCGGTCCTTTATCCATGTTTCTTGACAACCCTTCCCCTTCTTTCCCCCATTATCCTCCTCCCTCGTCCCCTCTGGTTACTGTCAGTATGTTCTTTATTTCCATGCTTCCATGTCTCTGGTTCTGTTTTGCTTGTTTGTTTTGATTAGGTTCCACTTATAGTTGATATACTGTGGCATTTGTCTTTCATCACCTGGCTTATTTCACTTAGCATAATGCTCTCCAGTTACATCCATACTGTCAAGAAGAGTAGGAGTTCCTTTGGATGCTCACCATCACTAGCCATCAGACAGATGCAAATTAAAACCACAGTGAGATACCACTTCACACCAGTCAGAATGGCCACCATAAACAAATCAACAAACAACAAGTGCTGGTGAGGTTGTAAAGAAAAGGGAATTGTAGTGCACTGTTGGTGGGAATGCAGACTGGTGCAGCCATTGTAGAAAACAGTATGGAATTTCCTCAAAAAAACTAAAAATCCACCCAGCAATTCCACTGCTGAAATTATGCTCTGTGAATCCTGAGTTACCAATTCAAAAGAACCTATGCACCCCAATGTTCACAGTAGTGCTATTTACAATAGTCAGCTGCTGGAAACAGTCTAAGTGCCCATAAGTAAATGAGTGGATCAAAAAACTGTGGTACGTTTACACAATGGATTATTATGAGGCCTCTCTATCTCTTGTAAGATATGACACAGCAACCCAATATCTTTTTGAAATTCTGCCTTGAAGTCCATTTGCTTGCCTTAAGTTCCTGCTTAACTCTTGTCAACCAGCCTTTCTCCAGGGTACCAGATCTTAATGTCCACCAACTCCACCTCTGGCCCTCAGTTGATCTAGGCACAGTCTGCATTGCTTATCTGAATTTGATTATCAACTGACACCTAGATATCTGCTACCATGTTCTACTTGTCAGTTTGGACATCTTACATTCACAATGTACTTTTTTCTTTCTCAATAAGTTGAACTCTTGAAGGCATGCAAGCTTCCTCTGCAGACTTATTTTTGTATATTTTATGGTTACTGTGATTGAGAAAGATTCTAAAGAAAAAAGTCAAATACCCATGTTTTTATAATCACCTTTGGTAAAACTTAGGACTACCATTAATAGAGGCAATGCCCTTTACAAAACAAGGGTGAGAAATTATCGCACTGGAGAATTCCATATCACTGTAGAGAATTTTAGGTCATGGTGGCTATTTTCCTCCTTGTACCTAGTTTAAGCTAAAAGTAGTTTGCTATAAAATTGTTGCCTCACAGTCAGATTTTCCATACATATATATAAAAATAAAAGTGGCTGCCTGTCCTTGTTTTGTGCCTTGGTTCCTGTGCTTTTGCAGTTATAAATAGCATTGGCTTTCACTCCTGGCATGTAGCACTGCAAGCTTCCATCTAATTTGCTGTCCATACTCACCCTGAAGTCCTTTTCAGCATTGCTGCTTTCCAAGCATTTCTTTCTCATTGAGTATCTATGTCTCACTTTCCACAAAGCTATTCATTTTTTTTTTATTTTCGGGGTTCACACACATTCTTCTAACAACCTTTATTCTCTCTAAAAATGCTTTTTCTAATCCTGATTGGTAGTTCTTTTTTAATTAATTGTTCCTTTATTATAAAAACAACTGCATATTATATGAAAACATTGAAATAAAATGAAAGTGTAAAACCACCGTCTAGGTATATTGTTGATAAAAACTAAATGTACATCTTTTGACTATATCTACAGATAGAAAATATGTAGATATATAAAATAAAACAAGGCTCTGTATTCATTTAATTATGTAACATTCTTTTTTATTGAATAACTCAAGAATTTCCATACATACAAAAATATTAAAAACCTGTGTTATACTATTTTAATAGTTATCTGTTAATATGCAAATACTGCCCAGTGTAAGAAATAGCACATCACCAGCACTCCAAAAGCTTTTTACTGTCTCTTCCTATTCACACTGTGCAGTAGCTATTTCTATATTGCAGTAGCTATTATCATGACTTTTAAGATAATCAGTTCTCAGCTTTCCTTTATAGTTTCACTACCTATGTTATATGCATACAAATATATATTATATCTTCTTCATGAAATAAATATTTTATGTGTATAAACTAATGTTCTTATTCTAGAAATGCTTACTTTTAGCTTTAAAGTCTATTTTCTGATATTAATATAGCTGCATCAGAATCTTTTGTTCATATCTAAGTATATATTTTATCATCTATTCATCATTATTTTAGTGTCAACTTTTTGGTCTTCCTAGACTTTCTATGTGTCTTATAAATTATATATAGTTGGAAGTGAAGTTTTTTTCCAGTATAATGATTTTTGTCTTTTAGCTGAAGAACCTAGTCCCTTTAGTTATTTTATATAATTTTAGATATCTTTGCATTTGAATTTACCATTTTATTATGTGCTATTTGTCTCATATGTCCCATATGTGTTTCTATCTGTATATTTTTTCACTCTTTTTTTGGTTATCTTTCAGATTGACTTAATATATTTTATTATACCTTTATTTTCTTTTACATGTTTGGAAGTTTAATGTCTGCTTCTAATTTTGTGATCACTCTAGGAATTATAATATTCATACTTATCAATATCTAAAACTTACCATAAACTTCATTTTTTCTTCCTTATATAATAAATAAGCTAGATCATTTGAACTTCATTTAGACCCCTTCCTGACTTATACATATATCTGTTTAGCATTTTAATTCTAACATTACTATTTAACCTTACTAGACATTTTTAAAAAATTAGTTTGTGTTTTTTTTTTCATTTTCACACATTCTACTTTTTTATTATCATTTCTTCTTGCATCTTGGATTTTTCATTTGAAATTACTTTCTTCTTTTTAAAGAAAATTATTTAGTGTCTTTAGATATGTTCTGTTGGTGATAAACTCAGGTTTTCTTTTTTGAAAATGTCATTTTTGCCTTCATGCATGAAAGATATTTTTGCTAGGTATAAAATTCTTTCATTACACTAAAATAGTAATTATGTAAAATAATGATTCCATATCATCTTTCTTCCATTGTCTTTTTTTGCTGTTTTTAATATTTTTCACTGTCTTTGCATTTCTGCAGTTTCACTATAATATATCTAAATGTGGCTTTCTTTGTAGTTATCTCACTGAAGATTCACTGAGCCTCTTAATTTAATGGATTATTGTTCTTTATAAATTCTAAAAACCTACCAGCTTTATAATTAAAAATTATTCCTGTCTAATTCGTTTCCCTCCCTCTGAGTTCCATTCAAACATGTTATGATTTTGCTTGTCTCTTACCCTCCCTTTTGCATTTTATCTTTGTCTCTCTATTCTGCATTCTGAATAGTATCTTCAATTTGATAGAGCAATTTACTAATTTTGTTTTTTGCTGCATACTTGGTCTGAATGTTTGTTTACCTCTAAAATTCCTATGTTGAAACCTAACCCACAAGGTAATTGTGTTAGAAAGTGGGACTTAATGAAGGTGGCTAAGTCATGAGGGTACAACCCTCATGATTGGGATTAGGGCTTTTATAAAAGAGACCCCAGAAAGCTAGCCACAATGAAAAGGGGCCATCTATGAATCAGGAAATGGTTCTCACTACAATACCAAATTTACCACCACTTTGATCTTGGACTTCTAAACCTCCAGAACTGTGAAAAGTAAATGTTTGTTGTTCATAAGTGGCCCAGTTTATTTTATTTTTATTACAGTTGACTGAATAGACTGCACCTAGGCTATTTCTAAATGACTCATTGAATTATTATTATTTTATTATTGGATTTTAAAAATTTCTACAAGTTTTATTTAGGATTTTTTTTAGCCTCCTCCTATGTCTATATACATTTCATGATCTCTGAAGTTATTTTCAAGTTTATATATTTAAAAGTAAGCATAGTCTTCTACATAATAATTCACACAATGATAGCTTTTTATAATCATTCCATTATCTGAGGTCTTTGTGGCTTTGTTGCTCTGTGATGTTTAGACAGGTCATAAATAAATCACTTTGTTTTCCTCAATGCCTAGTTATCTGAGTGTCTGGTAGTCATTATCATTGAAAAAAATTAATGCATATACTCAGATTCCTATGATGATACTCTCTCTTCCAAAAGAGATTTGTGTTTCTAGCTGTCTGGTACCTGGGAGGACTTAAAATTGGAAACCATCTCAAACATAGTTCGCAGCTTGAGGTTCCCCGCTCCACCCAGGGTCTCCAGTATGTAGATGCACACAAAGACCCATCTATGAAAACAACTTCAGCTCTGCTGGGTGGCTCAGTTAGTCCTGGACACCAAAAGGTTGCAGGTTTGGTTCCTGGCCAGGGCCCATACAGGAGGCAACCAATTGATGTTTCTCTATCTCTCTTCCTCTCTTTCTAAATCAATAAACATACCCTTAGGTGAAGATTAAAAAACAACACATATAATATTATTTTTTCCTCTTAATTTTTCTTCTGCTCTGTTTGGCATAGATGCAATCTCCAAAATTCTCTTTAATTTGAAGTAGGGGTAGAGATGATTTCTAGTGTGGCATTGCTCTAAATCTGTGGCCTCTGAGATCCCAACTTGAGGTAGAGAAGTTGTCTCAATATGACCTCTCAACTTTAGTAGCCAATAAATTTCTGTCTCCCCTCACCTCTTGAGGCTATTGATCTGATACCCAAGTGTTTCACAAAGAAAAATTAATTGTGAAATTCTGCTTAGCACTCTAGGTTCAATCTTATCCTAAGCATTTGGCCTTAAAGTTGAATCTCTTTAGTGATGTACAAATGATGAGATTTGTTAGTGCATTTTGTGTTTACTTTTTATCCAGCATTTTTTTTTATTTTCAGCTAAAGGATTGATCCAAATAACACAATCTTTTAATATCAGAAAACAGAAGCAGCTGAAGTTTTACTTTTAATGGTTACATATTATTCTGGGCCCTGTTTTAAAACCATCATCATTTTAGTCTTTTCTTGATTTATATGTGTTGTGTACCTAATATTAATATTAAGTATCTTTTAACCCAAATTTGCTCTTCACATGATTTTACAGATAACAATTTGTTCATTATCTTTAATTTTTGATTTAATAGATAATATTCAAACACAAACTTTTTCAAGCCTACTTTTACTGCTGACCAATTATTACCATTTCTTTGAAAAATTGGCATTTCCTTCCCAAAGAAAAGTGTTTCATGCTATGAGAAATTTAATGTAAATGTAGAAGCAAAATGTTCCAAAATGTTAGTTGAGTAAAGTGACTTTACCCAGAGTATGACTCTAAATTACCAATGTGGAATGTGATATTCATGAAGTGCTTTTCCCTTATAGTGACTTACTTTTCATATCCATGTTCAGAAAGGTTAGAAGATGCCAATGGCTATATTACTAGATGATATTGTTGGTAATCCTATCCTACAATTTGATGTACAGTGTGAGAGAAAACAGAAATAATGTTTGTGATGATTCTTAGAGCTTATAGTTCCAAAGTATAGTTCTTTGGAGTATTCTAGGTGTTAGTTTAATTCAACCAGCTTTATAGAAAACATAATACAGCTCCACTGAGCAAAACAGGTCCAGAGCTTTGATGACAGTAAATTATAAAGAATGTCTTGTGAAATAGGTGCAGATAGTTAAGAGCAGACACAAACATGTTCTGAACTCAAAATAAGCCATTATATACAAACTTTTATTTTAGATAAAAACAATGAGACAGATAAAATTTTAATATGTGGCTACAGGATGTGTTAGGTAATATGTGCTGGGGCCAGGCTACAAATCCGGGAGCTCTGGCTCCATCAAAGCTCTCTGCCACTAAGTATATTGTCTCTCTATCTTTTTAGTAGATAATTATTAGACTGAATAAAGTTCTCTAAACAAAACTAATATTGTCTACAAGATTCATTCAAAACTCAGACATATTTCCCATCTGATAGAAAGTATGTGTAATAATATAATATATGAGTATATCATATTAGAATATTAACTATATACATATGAGTACACAGTTGCTCAGTTCAATATAGAATGAGATTTAGCATGAGATAAGCCTGCTTGGCCACTATTCAAAAGCAATTTAACTATTGAAAAAGGAACAAGACAAAAACTGCAAGCAAAATTTAAGAAAGAAAACTCACTTCAGTATAAGATAATATTACCTCAAGTTTTTCTCACAAAATAGACTCAATGGGTATTGCTAAAAATAATTGTGTCTTTGAGTGAAAATCATTATGCTGAAATGTTAGGTTTTCTATGCCTTCAATTAACAGTGAAAAATTGGGCACAACAGTAAAAATTACCTAAATATGGATATACAAAACAAATTGTAATTGTGTCAGCATGAATTTTATTTGTTAAAACTAGTTTTTTCACCCTTCATTAAATGAAGGGTTTATTTTAGGAAAAGAAATTGAATGAGGATAGTAATTTCATAAGTTGTTTTTGCCCTAATCTTTACAAATTTCTAACTTTGTAACACTAAAATATTTTGACTACATAAATGGCTTTCATACAATGTTTTGCTAACCATGCATACCTTTTGTTACTGCAGCTTATGTCATTACCAATATATTAGTATTAGTATTTTATTAATACTAGCATTAATGTTAATATCAATTTATCAATAGTATTGACATTAATGCTATTTTATTGATACTAGTATTTATATTAATATTAGTAATAAAATTAGCTGCAGTAACAAAAGATGTGGGCAATAAAATATATGACTAATAAAATATATATAAAATATGGTGACAAAGTATATTGGCTAATATATTATCCAAATATATAACATCATTTTAGCTAGTTATTTCATAAAATTCCATGTGTCTTGATGTTTGTCCTTGTACCATTTATAGGTGTTTAGCATGTTCTTCATTTTGTCCTCTGTGGCCTTTTCCAATATTTATTTAATGCACAGAGAACCAATTCTACCAACATGATAACTGTTACTCTGCCAGGACAGCTCACAGGAACAGTGAGAATGGGAGCCATCCATAAGGAAGGCGAGAGTCAATAAGAAGTTAGCTTCTGAGAATAATTTCACGAAATCACATAAAGAGATACATTATACTTTATGGATAAAAATCAGTTCTCATAAGTAAATGAAATGTGTTAGAATGGTCACAGTTATATTTGAAATGGCCATATTATGCATTTCATTACAGATAGCTGAGTTAATCCCATACTCACATTAAACTCATGGAGAAAACCCTAATGCTCTATAAAATGTAAAACTTTGTCTTTAGACCATACCTACCACAAATTCTAAATTATATTTTGCAATTGTTTTCCCTGCCTTTGAAGCTTCTTCAGCCTAAGTTAATCCTCACTTGTATTTTATTTTAGATCATAAGTGTGAGCATAACACATTATTTTTTTCATTAATACATTGATCAGTTTATTATTGTGTAGTTGAACCACAATGTTTGTGTGACTTAGTGGTTAAAGAAGAAAGCTGTGCATTTTGACTCCATATTTGGATTCTTCAGCTCTCTGATTTTAAAGTGGATAGAATATTTTTATTTTAAAAAACATTCTTTTTGCCTTTTTTATTGTTGTTCAAGTACAGTTGTCTCTATTTCCCCCCATCACAACCCCCCACCCCACCTATCCCCACCTTCTACACATGAACGTACCCCCTTTGGTTTTGTGCATGGGTCTTTTATACATGCTCCTTGATGACCCTTCCTCTTTTTCCCCAGTTAACCCCTCCCACCTCCCCTCTGCTTACTGTCAGTTTGTTCTTTATTTCAATGTTTCTGGTTATATTTTGCTTGCTTGTTGGTTTTGTTGATTAAGGTCCACTTATAGGAGAGATCATATGGTATTTGTCTTTCACCATCTGGCTTATTTCACTTAGCATAATGTTCTCCAGATTGTTAATTATATCATCATTATATTTATTAACATTTATTTTTCCTTGATGCATAATCATTGGTAAATATCTTTTGAAACTGTATCTGTATATGTACTTTAGCTATTTCTCAAGTATCTATTGATTTGCCTTGAAACTTTATATAAAGTAGATATTTTCCTATTTAAAAGAATCAGTTTTAGAGAACTTATGCTTAAAACATTGTATTTAAGATTTAATTTAATATATGCAAAGTAGCAATGCCTTGAACTTTTTGTAGTTTTAGTAATTATAAAGTCAATCATAATTATCAATTTTAAATAAATTTATATAGAAACATTACTAATGCAAACATATGTGTAACCAAGTATTTCTTGATGTTTTATGTCAGTATCCATATAAAGCCTCTTGTTTTTATTTAAATATACCATATTACAAGGTGAAGCAAATATGTCATTCTTTTTGTTTCAATATTACACATGCATTTGTGGCACTGTCATGAATTTGCATAGGAACTGAGTAAAAATGCCATTTGTTTTACTGCCAAATGTTTGATATTTATAATTCATTGTATTTCTTAAATGCAAAACTAGAATTACCCTTTTTTACTAGGTTCTAAGATTCGACAGTTTAGCGTACATTACCATAACATTTAGATTTTTTTATTTAAAATTCATAAGCTTTTAAGCTGTAAGCATTGCTTGCTAAGTTTACCAGTAATTTACTGTCTTCTTTAGTTTTCTTTAATGTGTTAAAATAACTTTAGGCATTTACCAAAATTTTATCCTAATACACATAAAGACTGAATTTTGTCATATGGTTGCACTATTGAAAAAAAAAACTAAACTTGGAAATCTCAGTTATTTGTCCTTCAAATCTTAAAATAACAAATGTGCCTTGTAAAACAGAAACATACATATTTAAAAAATGGCTTTAATGTCATGCTTTTAAATGGCTTTCAGGATGCCTGTCTGAACTGTAGGGAAACTAAATATTTAAACTGCTGAAAACTAAGCCTTTCTCTTCTGAAATTCAAAACGTTTTCTGAATCATGTGTAAATCCAGCATCGGCATTGTAAGATATCCTGAAAACTTCCTTTATTCATCTTCTTTAATTATGCTAAAACAAATTTTTCTGTTGCAGAAACAAGCAAAAATTAAAAATATTTCACAAACTGTAGTATTCAAACAACTTTTTACCTTCCTCTTTTCTACCTCTAACATAATTCTCTTGCTTTTGTCTATCACTTATTTTACTTTGATGTCTACATTTTTTACCATAACTTTTAGAAATATGTACTTTATGTAAAAGTATTCTTCCAAATGTAGCTCTATTTTTAATTTAATTTAATATATTTAATTATATCAATTTAATTCAGTTATATTTAATTAGTTTTCTTTTTTACTTTTTGGTTATTTTTATTTATTATCACATTTATTGAGGTGACATTGGTTAATAAGATTATATAGACTTCAACTGTACATTTCCATGATGCATGTATATGACATTGTGAGCCCACTACCCAAAGTCAAGTCATCTTTGTCACCATGTATTTGACCACCTTTACCCTTTACTACCCTACCACCCCCTTCTCTCTGGTAACCACCATATTGTTATCTATGTCTATGAGTTTCAGTTTTGTATCTTATATAATATGAATGAAATCATATGGTTCTTAGCTTTTTTTGACTGACTTATTTCACTTAGCATAATATCCTCAAGGTCCATCCATGTTGGTGCAAAAAGAAGCATTTAATGTCTTCTTATGGCTGAGTAGTGTTACACTAGATTGATATATATGTACCCCATTTTCTTTATCCAATCCTCTATCAGTGGACAGTTTAGTAGTCTTTATGTCTTGGCCATTGTGAATGATGCTGCAATGAACATAGAGGTGCATATATCATTATGGATAAATGTTTTTGAGTTTTTCAGGCAGACCCAGAAGATGGATTGCTGGGTCATATGATAACTCTATTCTTAATTTTTTGAGGAACTACCAGACTGTTTTCCATAGTAGCTGTACCAGTTTATATTCTTACCATCAGGGAATGAGGGTTCCTTTTTCCCACAACCTCTCCAACACTTATTATTACTTGTCTTGTTGATAATAGTCATTATAACAGATGTGAAGTGGTATCTCATTATAGTTTCAATTTGCATTTCCCTAATAGCTAGTGAAATTCAACATCTTTTCATATATCTGATGGCTGTTTTAATGCTATTTTGGTACAGGCATCTGTTCAGGTCTTCTGCCCAGTTTTTATTTATTTTTTTATTTTTTAAAGATTTATTTATTTATTTTTAGAGAGGGAAGGGAGGGAAAAAGAGAGAGAGAGAGAAACATCAATGTGCGATTGCTGTGGGCCATGGCCTGCAACCCAGGCATGCGCCCTGACTAGAAATTGAACTCGTGATGCTTTGGTGCAGCCCGTGCTCAATCCACTGAGCTATGCCAGCCAGGTCTTCTGCCCAGTTTTTAACTGGATTATTCAATGTTGAGTTGTGTGAGTTCTTTATATTTTTTGGACTTTTCCTATTGTTGGAGCTATAGCTTGCAAATATTATCTTCCATTTGGTTGGTTGTCTTTTTCTTTTGTTGTCAGTTTCTTTTGTTCTGCAGAAGCTTTTTAGTTTGCTATAGTCCCATTCCTTTATATTTGCTTTTATGTCCCTTGCTTTTGGGGTCAAATTCACAAAATGTTCTCTCTGACCAAGGTCCATAAGTTTAGTGTCTATGTTTTCTTCTATGTAATTTATTGTTTCTGTTCTTATATTTAGATCTTTGATTCATTTTGAATTAATTTTTTTACATGGGGACAAATGGTAATCTAGTTTTATTCTTTTATAATTAATTATTAAATTTAATTCCATTCTCAAGGCATTAAGGGCTTATTTACTTTCTACTGCCACATATATAATATACATTATTTTATGGTCCTTTTGAAAAGTTTTCAAAATTATTTATCTTGCTGTGAATTGGATTCCCTCAAAGATAATATAAACTTGTTTGAAAATCAGTTTATACTACATTCATGAAAATCAGTTTATACTACATTCATGGAAATCAGTTTATGCTACATTTATTCAGTAGTACTAAATACTACTACATTTAATTGAAAATTTTTATTGAGCACATTATCTGCTAGAGACTATGCTAGGTAGTGGGGAAACAAGGTAGGAAAGACTGATGTGATCCCTTCATTCATAGAGATTAAGTTTAAATTATTACACATATGAAAAAATAAGGACTGATCTAGCATATAATCTGAGGTATTTTGCAGAGATAAAATAGCAAGGACCAGAAAGGTGCCATAAAGGAGATTGATCAGATTGTGGCTGATTTGTTGAAGATAATTTAAGGTAAGGTGCAGGACTTAATAGCTTTATAAATAAACAGTGCTTCTAATTAAAGATGCTTCTACAGGCATTTTTAATAACTTCCCTCCCTTACAAACCACTGAAAGTGGTGACTCATTGGTTGAGTCAACCCCAAGGAATCGCAACCCCAAACAATTAGTTGTGGATATCTGCTATATTGGAACACAATGAAAGTGGATGTAAAGATTCAACTTTTATCCAACTCCTTGATCTTATGGCAGTCTGCAGATTCCTTGACAGCTAAATGTCACAATTCTGAGCTCAAACCATCCTTCTAATGTTGGAATGAGATGTGGAAGGTGAGGCCAGCCTTGGGAGAGTCAAAGGAATGTCCCGTAGGAACCTTTGTTTAATGTAAAATGCTAGGAAAATGGAGCAAAGGAAAGAGTAGTTTCCTTGATGAAGGAAAGCCTAGGTGAGGGCCAGAGGGGAGCAGTGTGGACTACCCCTAAGGATTCCACCCTTTCAGGAGGGTCTCAGCAAGCCATTCTGACCTTCCAATTACCAAAAGCTAAATGGAGATGTAGAACCAGGATAGAAGACACAGAGGGTTTAGTGGGGAGATTCTAGTATATCCACCTCAAACTGAAACTTGAAGGTGAACCCACCTCACTTCTGTTAGCAGTCACTCCAGTTGGTCCTAATAGAATTGTCTCCATTCTGTAACTGGAGAGTTGCCAGCAGAGAAAGTGAAGGAGAAAAGAATACAAGCAAGATGCAGATGATGGAATTCTACCACAAGAGTAATTTATCCCAGAAAAAGAGAAAAATCAAAGCTTGCTCTACAGAAAACACAAATGCCATGACCTCCCTGATTATCAAAAAGTAAAAAATAGACCAAAAAAAAAAAAAGATAGAAAAATTGATGAGACAGCAAAAAGAAGGGAATCAAGCTGGCAGAGTTCAGCAGGGAATATGGGAGGACAAAACTAAAACTATTATTGAAACAAAACATAAAATAAACAAGAGTGAAAACACAGAAACATAGAATAAAGACTTGAGGAAATCACACAAAATGAAATAAAAAGAACAAAAATAGGAAAGCAGTTAAAGAGATTGAGATGGAGACAAAGGAATCAACATAATGATAAGCTGTGATTCTGAAGACAAATGTAGAAATATGGAATAGAAATAAAATATGCATAATTATCCCAATTGTCTTTCAAGCATTAATATTAAAGATAGATGATCTCCTGTGTCTAATAGCTCAGCGAATATAGCAAACATGACCCTTTCTTGACATAGAAACTCCTTTAGAAAATGTCACTAAAAGGGAATTTAAATTAGGACTCGGAATTGAGAAATCTAATGATAAATGATAAAACTAATTAAAATAGAACCAAAGTTGCTAATTCTGAGAATTATAGATATAGAATTGAATATAACCATTGTGAATCTCAAAAATATAAAATATATATAACAACATTGGGAATGAGTACAGAATTGTGTGTACCTCTTGCCTTTCACAGTGGGGAATATACAGATCATGCTTAATGTTGGAATATGAAAATTTTAAAACTGACCTAATATATTAACTGTTTATTATTTTTTCTCATTTTTGTTTAGAAGAATTATTTAGAAACTTTATAATTATACACATCCTATATGAAGTTTAGCAATTTATTTTGAGAAACATATTTTTAAAAATATGCTTTAGACATGTGATACCATTCCATTAATTTACTAGAATTGTTGAGAGGTTGTCATTGCAATTAGACAAGTGTGTCTAAAACATGATTTAAAATAATTCTTCCTATACTTAAGTCTCACTTCTTTGAAAATTCATTGAAGAATAGGGAATTTTGAAATTTTTAAGTAAGATGAGCAGGTATGGAGATATGAGTGTTTGGATTGAAAAATGGAATTAAGAACAGCAAAAGAAGCAGTGAATTTGAAGAAGTTGTGAATGGAATTATACAAGTACAACATGCAGTAAATTTCTTCACATGTGTTACCTACCTTTGAGATGGCTCTGACTCCTAATCTCCTATGAATGTGTGATGTACACAGTGTCCTGTCCTCAATAACCCTGCTCAGCTCCTGTAGACGCATGCCTAAGGCTTTTTATAGAGTCAATGCATCTCATATTTTGTCTTCCTCTATTCCTGCTGTTTCCTATTTTTCCCACTACAGGAGGGGACAAAAGAAGGCTTACAGTTGTTCATATGCAAAATAATACAATAATTAATAAGTAACAATACAAGAATAAACCTTTTTTCTTGTACTCACAACTGTAAACCTACTTTTGCCTCACCCCGTATTATTATGTTTTCCGATAAACCCTGACTTCTCATGATGTGCCTAAAATGAGATAGCTTCAATTTGGTCATTTTTGCCTCCAATGGTGTTTCAGGCTTAATTTGCTGTAGGACTCACTAATTTGTCTTTCTGGTGGTGCAGGGTATATATAGAGCTCTCTTCCAGCACCATATTTCAGATACATCAAATTTCACAATTTTTGTCCTAACAGCTTTTTTCACTGTCTAGCTTTTACATCTATATGTAGTACTTGGGAGTACAAGGGTGTGGATGATTTTAGCCTTGGTTTCCATTGATGCATCTTTGTACTTAGTGATTGTCCCTAATTCTTCCATTGCTGCCTCATGACGTCTCAGCCTTCTCTAGATTTCTTGGCTGCAGTATGCCTTTGTACTGACGACTGAACCAACATAAAAAAGTCTTTGAATTGTTTTAAAGTCTTCATCGTCTATGTCAAAGATGTGTATTTCTTTCCTAGTAATGATTTGTGTCTTCTTGGTCTTCAAATGCAGTCCTTCTTTGGCACTTATTTTCTTTCACCTTCATCAGAAGTCATTTCAAATCATTGCTTTCTGCTAGTAAGATGGTGTCATCTGTGTATCTTAAGTTACTAACATTTCTGCCACTAATTTTCATTGCTCCTGACTCTGAGTCTATCCCAGTTTTTTTGTCAAGCCAAGATTTTTCCATGACCAAATAAAAATTGTGGCATAGCAACATATGAATATAAAAATGTGGGTCTGTAGTCTAAAGGTCATGGGTTTACCCTTATTCTATTTAAGGTCTATCCTTACTCTGTTTAAGTGCCATAAAAATCATCTTCCTTCATGTTTTAATATTTCTTATACATAACAATAGAATTATTTTTCTTTCATGGTTAAAAAATATGTTTGATCTGTACTGGAACATTTTGGATTCTGTGTATGAATATAGATATCCTTGTTCTGGTCCTAGAAGAGTCAGGTATATTGATATATTCATGTTGAAGAATGATATAGTACATTTTTAAAACTTAGTACAAATAAGACTGTTTTCTTTAAAAACAGTATTACTGTCCAGAAAAGAATATTTGTTCCTTGGACATTGAAAATGCAACAAAGAAAATATATAAATTATAGTGATTGCTTTTGTGAACTTATAGGAAAGAAGAACTTAGAAAATTTTAGATTTCTGTAGTGCTTTACTTACAGAGAGGGCTCTTATCCAGTATGTTTTAAATTTATTTATTGATTGATTTTTAGAGAGGGAGAGAGTGGTAGAGAGAGAGAGAGACGTTGATTTGTTCTTCCATGTATTCATGCTTTCACTAGTTGCTTCTTGTGTGCACCCTGACCGAGAAGCAAACCTGCAATCTTGGCACATCAGGGCAACTCTCTAACAAACTGTTACCTGGCCAAGGCTCTTATCCAATTTACAATAATATGTACAGACTTAGATATAGTAAAGTTCTTAAATATCAACATAATTTGCTAGGTAATAAAAAACAGCAATTATGTTACCTAAGAGCTTACTTTATCTTACATTTTTATTACAAACATTTGAAAACATACACAAAAGGTGAAAGAATTATACCTACCATCTAGATTTTAGAATTGAACTTTACTATACTTCTTTATCACATAGCTATTCATCTATCTAACTTTATTGATTAACCATCTTATTTTTATGTATTTTACAGTTCACCTCTAACCACTTCAAAGTACATGTAATTTACTAGAATTCAATGTTGTTTAAATTTTATTATTTCTTCTGAGGTAAATGTATGTGCAATAAATACACAAATCTTAATTATACCATTCACTGACTTTTGAGGGAAAAAATCTGTATAATCCAAGCCTCCATCAAAATATAGAACATTCTACCACTCCAGGAAGTTCTTTCATATCCCTTCCCAGTAATCCCTACCTTCACCCTCACCTCTCAGAGGCAACCACTGTTCACATTACACCTAACAATCATTTTTTTTTTGCCTTTTCTAGAATGTCATAGAAATAGAAATACATAGCAATCTTTGGAAAGGATCTTCTTTATCTGAATGATAATGTTTTTGAGTATTATCCATGTAAGAGTTTATTTTTTGACTTTCATACACTTAATATTTTATGAAAACCTGAAAATGAATAGAATATTCTGTTTATTTCTAAGTGCATTAGAATCTTGATACAACAAAAAAACCCAGATAGGTCCATCCATATACTTCCCAAAATCATTTCACCTGTGGTACATATCCCACACTTGAAGAAGTAAGATTCAATTCTGACTTTACTATTTCATTGTTCCATCATTAGATGAGTTATATAACTTTACTTGGCCTTAGTTTGCTTAGTCATCATCAGTATAATAATATCCATCTCACAGGGTCATTTTACAGAATTAATGAGAAAAATGTATGTAAAGTGTTTAACATAATACCTGGAATATCGAAAGGATGAAGTAACTAGTAGTTATTATTATGGTTAAAAACCTATCAATCATTAAAATGGATAGGTATTCATAATAAATGTTAACATTTATTGAGTCTTGATGTGCCACTTTTCTAGGTGAATTAAGTCACTTAATATTCAAATAAACTATGAAGTAGACACTGTTATTATCCTCAGTTTTCATAAAATAGAATTGAGATATAGAGAGCTTAAGTTACTTTTCCAGAATACACATTCAGTAAATAGAGCAGGGTTTCACACTCAAACAGAATGCCCTTGACCACTAGATCACACTGTGTCTTAGTAGTTTAGTAGTGCTCTGCAGTAAACAAGTGAGAGAGTGGTAGGAGAGTAAGAACTGTGAGTAGCAGTAATAACTGTAGTTATGAGATATTAGGAAAAATTGAAAGGAGCAGAAGAGCATCAAAACTCTGAGTAAATTACTAAGGAGACTCTAGAAAACATGGAAAAGTAGAAGGAAAAGAATGAGGAGGAGGACGAAGAGAAAGTGACAAGGCCAACTTTAATCATTTCCTAATTTTCCTGTTTCTAGTTATCAACCCATAGTAACCTAAAATAAAGCATAATTTTGGAAATTTTCAGGTCACACAATGCAATTATTCAGGAGCAGTCAGGCCAAAGCAACTTCACTGTCATAATCTTCATCAAATTTGTTGAGGAGAAAAAAACGTTTGAAGTTATCAACTAAAAGATATATATTTTGTTACCTTTACTTTTTCTTCTCTTTCAATATGTTTTATGGTATAAATAAAATATGCTATTTATATAAAAACTTCAAAAAAGTAGAATTGAAGCAAGATTGAAAAAAGTAGATATGAAGCAAGGTTGAAAAGAAGTCACTATCATTATCCTAATTATATTGTCTAAAGATAATGCTGAAAAATGCTGTACATATATATATATTTTAGTTATCTGTTGCTGCCTAAAAATTACTCCAAGACTGAACAGTTTAAAATAATAATAATCATCTACAGTTTTGGAAGATCAGAAACCAGTATGGCTTAGCTAGATCCTCTATTTCAGGATCTCTTGTTAGGCTGTAATTTACTTTAAACTAGGGCAGGATCCCTCCCAAGTTCACGCAGTGATCGTTGACAAGGTTTTGTTCCCCAGACTATTTTTTTTTTTTTAAAGATTTTTATTTATTTATTTATTTTTTAGAGAGGGAAGGGAGGGAGGGAGGGAGGGGGAGGGGGGAGAGAGAGAGAGAGAGAGAGAGAAAGAGAGAGAGAGAAACATCAATGTGCGGTTGCTGGGGGTTATGGCCTGCAACCCAGGAATGTACCCTGGCTGGGAATCGAACCTGGGACACTTTGGTTCCCAGCCCGCGCTCAATCCACTGAGCTACGCCAGCCAGGGCTTTGTTCCCCAGACTATTACTTCGAAGGTCTTAGTTCCTCCTAAGACATCAGCCAAAGGCTACTCTCAATTCTTTGTAATATGGAAATCATCAAAACAACAGTTTGCTTTATGGAAGTGTACAAGGAAGCCTGTGAGCAAAGGGGAAGTCATAGACTTTTGTAACCTAACCACAGGGGTGACATTCCATCACTTTTACTCTATTTTTTTATTACAAAGCAAATTGCCATCTCTAGCTTACACTAAAAAATGATGGATTACAAAAGGATGTATTAATAAATGGCAGGAGATGAGGATCACTGGGATTTGCCTTAGAAGTCTGCCTACCACAATAAAGACACCCAAACCTTAATAAAACTGATACCAGAGTAAAACATCTGTTTTTCTAACCTCTTTTATTCACTCACTAATATTTTGCAGATATTTTCCAATACAATTGGATTTTTAAAAAAGATTAGAGCCTGTATAACATTCTATCATGTAGATGTGTGGTAATTCTGTCAGCCCCTTATTTTTAGTGATTATGAACAAAAATCTAGAGCTGAGTTGACTTAGAATTTTGGTCCCACTGTTTAGTATCTGTGAGTCTTTGGACACTTATTTAACTTCTTTAAAGGCTAGTTTCTTTATTGATAAAATAAAGCTAATAATAATACTTACCTCAAAAGCTGAGAACAGTGCCTCCCACATAGTAAGCATGCAATGAAAGTTATCATTATTATCACCATTATTATCACTACTACCTCAGTTATTAAAATGCTGATGTTATCATATTGGACATACAATTTTAACCACCTCTCTAATTATTTCCTTATAACAAATTTCTAAAAGTAAAATTGCTAAGTCAAGGGATATGTGCAGTTTTATAATAGTGTCAAATTACTTTTTAACAAGGTTATGTTCATTTATCTTCTCAGCAGGGCATGGCAGTCAGAGTTCGTTTCCTCAGACTCACCAATTCTGGATAATTTCATTCTAATAACAGATGAGAACTCAAAAAGCAAGACATGCTATTACATTTTCATTTTAATTTATGTTTCTTATTACTGAGGCTGAATTTTTTTAAAATATTAATATGTAATTGACATACAACATTATATTAGTTTCAGGTGTACAACATAATGATTTGATATTTGTATATATTACAAGTGGTCACCACAATACATTTAGTTAACTTGAATTACCATATGTAGTTACAGAATTTTTTCCTGTGATGACAATTTTCAAGTTTTCCTCTGTTGGCAACCTTCAAATATGCAATACTGTATTATTAACTATATTCACTCTGCTGTACATTACATCCCCATGACTTACTCTATAACTGGAAGTTTGCACCTTTTGACTCCTTTCGCCTGCTTAGCTCACTCCTCTGCTCTCTGTCTCTAGCAACCACCAGTCTGTTCTCTGTATCTATGACCTTGGGTGTTTTTTTGTTTCGTTTTGTTTTTAGATTTCACATACAAGAGAGCTCTCAGAGTATTTGTCTTTATCTACCTAACTTATTTCACTTAGCATAATCCTTCAAGGTCTATCCATATTTTCACAAATGGCAAGAATTCATTCTTTTTTATGTTGAATAATATTTGATTGTAAAAATACATACTACATTTTCTTTATCCATTCATCCATCCATGGACATTTATGTTGCTTCCATATCTTGACTATTGTAAATAATGCATAGAACATGGGGGTGTATATAGCTTTTTGAACTAGTGTTTTTTTCATCATCTTTGGATCAATACTTAAAAGTGAAATTGCTGGATCAGATGCTGAACTCTCAAAATCTCTTTATTGGCAATATACATTTCTTCTTTTTTGAATTACAATTCATATTCTTTGCCCTTTTTAAGTGGGACATAGTATTTGAATTATTAATTTCAAATTATCTACTTTTTAATATAAATGCTACTGGGATTATTTTTTTAAATAAACTCTTTTTTAAAAGATTTTATTTATTTAGTTTTAGAGAGGGAAGGGAAGGAGAAAGAAAGAGAGAGAGAAACATCAATGTGTGGTTGCTGGGGGTCATGGCCTGCAACCCAGGCATGTACCCTGACTGGGAATCGAACCTGCAACACTTTGGTTCGCAGCCCATGCTCAACCCACTGAGCTACGCCAGCCAGGGCTACTGAAATTATTAATGCATTGAGACCTGAGCAGCCATATAGTCAGACAGAATTCACTTCCCACCTGGAAGTAAGGAGCAGAGAAGACTCTGAGGAAGTCATCATTTTTCTCTGGGAATGTAGAATTGTGTGTTTGACCCTGTTCTTGGAAGACATCCAGGAAAACATTCATTTTCTAGGTGCTGAACCATAATTATTAAGGGCTTTTGAAGGTTGTGGGGACTCCAGCAATGAGCTGAGTGAAGTGTACAAAATGGGTTAGCAGTTTCAGGAAGTGCTTTATCAAAGTAAAGAACACAAGAGACTGGAGAGTGATGTGTCCTGTGAAAGTCCCAAAATGGTATTGCCAAGCTGGAAGGACAAAACAGACAACACATCTGTGAGCTGAATGATGACTGAAAGGGGGCAAACGTGGTATCAGACAATAGAGAAACTGAAGACTGGTTTGGGCACCAATTTCAAAAACATGATCTATCTCTGCTGGCACTCATCTCATGTACAAACGACCTAGGATGTCTGTGTAAACTTGCAGTAGTATGTGGCTCACGCTGGACTTCCTAAGAGCAGCAGTTTCCCTGTTTATCTTTGTATGCAGTGCTAAGCACAATGCCAAATTTATAATAGATATTTAAGAAATATTACTAGTTTAATTAAAAAATGGGTGTAGTATAACAGTTAGCAAAAGGCCTAGGAAAAAGTACAGGAAAAAAAGAGGAATGGACCTGGCCAACGTAGCTCAGTGGATTGAGCACCAGCCTATGAACCAAAGGGTTGCTGGTTCAATTCCCAGTCAGTGCACATGCCTGGGTTGCAGGCCAGATCCCCAGTAGGTGGTGAGTGAGAGGCAACCACACATTGATGTTTCTCTCCCCCTCTTTCTCCCTCCCTTCCCCTCTCTCTAAAAATAAATAAAATCTTAAGAGGGATGGAGAGTAATTATTGGGAGTGGAGTATGGTTATCAAGGTTAATCTTACACAGTGAAAAGAATATACCACAGGCAAGGCAACATTAGCAGATAAGCTTAGAATTGAGAAACAAGGAAGACTGGAGAATATATATATATATATATATATATATATATTTGAAAACAACAAAAGAGTATCTTGATACTGGGATGGACACCTTCCTCAAAGTGGTGTCATATATGTTAGAGTTTATAACAGGATACATTTTCCCAGTGGGTGAGCCATTCATTTACTACTCAGTAACTATAAATTAAGCACCCAAAATGTGACAGAATATGCTATTCACTTGGTATATGATGGTGAACAAGGCACATCCTAAAACTTCAAAAAGCAAACAATTACAACACAACATAAGAGCCATGATGGAATAGGGAGTTTTAAAGGAGTTTCAGCGGAAAAGCCTAAGCCAGCTTCGGAGATGACGAAGACTTCCCAGAGGAGATGAGACAGTGAGGACAGTTATGATGAATGACTAGTTGAGTTGAGGAAGGAGAGTTGGAGAGTCAGTTCCTGATGCAGGCAGTGGAATGAACCACAATGTGGAGCTGACAACGAGTTTGGAGGACTTAGGAACCTCATGCATTTTGGTGTGAATGCAACCTGCAACCCACAAGGGAAGCAGGCTTGTAATTGATTGGATTTTTATAAAATTTTGGCCACCAATTGTATCCTCAGTGGCATGACTTAGAATAACTATACTTCTTGAATGTTATTTTAGAATTGCTGTGCATACAGTGAGACATAAGGCTCAATGACTGGCTAGAACATATTGAAAATTTTCACATTTTACTGGAATATTTGTTTGCAGCCACAGAAATGTAAGTTCCATGCGAGTCCAGACTCAACTGTTTTTTTCTGCCATTGAATCCCTAATATCTGGAATGATGCCTAGTAAATAAATATTAGTTGAAAGAAAGTAGAGAAATAAATGATGCTGCCACAACTTGACTATAAAAATGTAGTTTATCATGAAAGATTTAAATTCCTGATTGGTTTATGGCTGATATTTTTGCTTTTATTGGCCTGCTTCCCTGTTTACCAATAATTTGTGGTCAGCAAATAAAGATCAGTGTTAATATTAGCCTATGTTAAACACAATTAGAAAGGAAAACCTGCAAGAAATAAAAACATTATGCCTCCTAAAATCAACTATTTTTTCTTAGATTATCACAGTGTTCTTGACCAGGGTTCAATATTGCCCCCACTCTCCCAACTGGTATTCAGCAATGTCTGGAAACATTTTTGATTATCAGGACAAGAAAAATACTACTGGAATCTAGAGGGTAGAGACAGAGATGTTGATAAACATACTACAATGCACAGGATGGTTTCCACACAAAGAAATATCTGGCCCAAAATGTCAATAATGTTAAGGTTGAGAAATCCTGGATGTTTTAAATGAGGGTGTCTGCTTATTTGGCACAGATCACCAAAGATGATTTTATCTTTGAATGTTTAAAACTCTTTTAGCTTTTAAAGTGTGTGTTTTTTATTATAGCAAATGTATTTGGCTCTTTAACAGAACAAAATATAATAAAAGGCATGGTTGTAAAAATGGATTTTGGCTCTTGAACAAAGTATGCATGGAAGAGTTAGCCATTTGCCTGCTGCTGAAATGAGATAAAATATTGGAGCCAACTTTTTTTTCTTATTTTCTTTCCAGAAAACGAGATCACTGTATTTTCATTTTTTAAAGCAAGATGATAATACTTCACTCAAATTTACTGATAAATAATGATGAGATTTCAAGCACTGACTTGCTACATCTCTTTAAAGTATGTCTTTCACTTTGCCATTGTTCTTTAGGTTTGAATTTGTAATTAAGTTCTAACTCTATAAATGTAAGAATCTATAACCAAAGTTTGTCTTTATTCTTGGCTACAGTAGTGATGGTAGTGGGTAAACTACTGAAACAATTTCTATACTGATAACTGAGCAGCTTCTATGCAAAGCCTCCTGAGTACCCACCATCATCCTCAGTGACCCAGTCCCACCGCCAACCCTTCTCCATCTCCCCACAGTTCAGCAACTGCAGGGTTAATAGCTACCCCAATAAGTGACTACCAACTCCAACAGCTTCTGCTTAGACTGGTAAATTCCAACTGCTCCCCTACCCCAACTTGTTAAAAGTTTGAATAGTGTTTTGATTATATTACCAGCTACAATTATTAACAAGTTTTTCTGTCATTATTGGTGGAGGTGGTGCTTATCTTCTTAGATCCCAGTAAGTAAAAGTAAATGAAAAGCTTCCTTTCTTTGATATGTAGATATTCATTTAAATGTTTCCAAGTAAAATAGAAAACCTCAGATATGAACCAAAAATTTGGTCTTCCACATATCTTTAAGTTCCAATAAATATATATCTGTATCTTTGTGCAACGAAAGTAATTACGGTAAAAGAAATCCATAGCAAAAATGTAACTCTTCTGTTTTATTTTATTTTATTTTATTTTTCCCCTCCTCCACTTTTTCTTATAGATTTGTTTATTTATTTATTTATTTTAATGGTTCACTTTTATTATAATTTTCCATTACCATTTATTCCCCCATACATTCTTCCACGTCCACCTTCCTCCCTTCCCCCCACCACAATCACCACACTTGTCTGTGTCCATGAGTTCCTTGTTTATTTTTTATGTGAAATACACAGAATTATAAATAATGATATAAATTAAGAAACATTTTCTGACTCATAGGGATAAAAAATGTAACAATGATATTTACATGAATTAAAAAATGGTGAGTGAGGAAATGAACAACATGAAACAAGTGGTTTGATGGTAAGAGTCCTAATTGCATGTAATGAGCAGCTGTAATATACAAGCATGATAAAAAGGGAATGACATCATTCAACTTTCAAATGCTAAAATTCACTAAACAAGACTTTTTCAATTTCAAAATTAGAGTTATTTTAATACTGTGTCAGGATTATTTTAATAAGTTCAATCAATACTGAAAGTACAAAGACATGAGTAAAAAAATAATCTCAAGCACTCAGAACAATCATCGCTGACAACTGGTGAACTTCAACATATATGTTGCTCAATGTACTTAGACATAATGGCTGGCTGGCTGGGTGGATGGATGGATGGATTTTTAGATAGATAAGATAGCTAAATAGATTGTAAGTACAATGATATTACATTATGTTTTATTAAACAAGATTACATTTAATTTACTCTAATTTTTTTAAAAGCAGAAGGATATTTTGGAGCTGAATTTTTTTTCTGAACTTTCCACAAAAAAAATAAAAGGTATTTCTTTCTAGAATTTTATAGATAAGAGAAAAAGACTATGCAAAACATTATGAACTGAAGTTTAAAATCTTGCTTCTCTTTTTAAAGCCATCCTTATTTTTTCCTTCTTATGAAACATTTGAAATTAGCACTTTCCTCCCAGCTTACTCTTTACAGCTCCTGATCTTTGTTAGCTGTTATATATCTTGTTCTAATATAGCTATTATCCTCCAAGTTGTTCAGTTCTAGTTTTGCATTTAGAGTCCAGGCTCATCATTAGCATTTTCACTAAGTCCATGCATGATTAGTCTGCTCTTTCATGATTGATTTAAGAAGTGTACATCATCTATTGAATTCCTATTACGGAATGTGAGGATTTAGCTCATCTACACCAGCTCTGCCACACACACTCCTCACACTCTCTCATTGTGGTATATCATCATTTTTATTAAATCGACAATGAGAGCTTATGTTAATATGACTGTAAACATTATTGGAACTGCACCATGATTAAATTTCTCCCCCATACAGGTTTTTCTGCACAATTAGCAATTGCCTTGCTTTTCTATGTTAATATTGCTAATTCTTCCTAAACTTAGTATTATTTTCCATATGTAAAGTGCTTTAAGTAATGGGTTAGGTCCATTTTTCCTCTTAGCAAAGTTGCTCTGCAGCCTTCTATCTTTGGGCCAGTCAACTGATTACTAAGTTTGCTACAACCATTGTCAGCTTTGGTTGGATGTGATCTCCTTTTCTGTGTTCTATGATTTGGCCCTATTTTCCAATCTCATGTCTTCTTGTATACGTTCTGTATATTAGAGTAAGGGGAGCTTTTTGAAATCTTGTATATCTGAAAATGTTTTTATTCTATTCTAACACTTTAAAAATTATTTGGCTGAGCATTAGTTAGAAACTTCTTTTTTAATTTGCAGATGTTTTTCATTGTCTCTTAGGTTCTACAATGTGGCTGCGACAGTTACCAGATGCCATTTGATCCCACAGCCTTTATATTTAACTTTTCTTCACTTCTCTTAAGCCTTATGGTTCTGAAATTTCAGGTTCTAAATCAGTGCAGGGTTTTTTTTTTTTTTCATTCCTGTACTGGGTACACAAAGGCAATTTCAATTTGGATCACTTTCACAAATAACAATTTTGGAAGGTTTTTTTAAAAACTTCAGCTATCATGCTTTTGATTCTAAAGAGTTCTTCCCTGTTTTTATTGTTTATTTGCTTAAAAATAATTTTATCTGGTTTCCCGAATTTAATATCTTTCTTAACTTTCTCAGATATCACTCATAGTTTTGAAGTTTATTTCTGCTGTCTTCAATATCACACTTTGTGTTCTTTATTCTATTTGTTTGAGTAGCTGTATTTCCCCTTGAAGGCTCTCCTCAAATATCCCATGATCTCTTGCATGTCAGATATTAAAAAACGTGTTGGAAGCTCTGAATGCATGCTTGCATAGAGCCAACTGGCATGCTTTAAGGTAGAGTGATCCAGTTTGGCACCCAAGCAACCAGAACAGTGGGTTCTCAAATCTGAGTTTGAAACTCAAACTTGAGTGCCTCAGAATCACCTAGAGGGCTTCCTGAAACTCAGATTGACAGGTAACTGCCCTCATATATTTTTTTTTGACTTGTAGGTAGAGACTGGGAATTTCCAGTTGTAAAACATTTTCAGGGCAATGCTGCTGTTACTGATCCTGGGCCTACAATTTAAGAACCACTGGTGTAGAGAAAGCTCAATTCAATTTCCTATCTAGTAGGCATACATCTGTTACCCAGAGCAGAACAAAAGAATCAGATGGCAATCTCACTCTTCAGTACTGAGTTTTCTCTAAAACCTTCTATTTTTGGAAAATTCTCCCTCCAAACCTTCATTGTACCCAGTGTCTTACAAGTTACAGCTCCTCTAATAGTTTCATCAGAGAATAAACCTTACCCTATCCAGGATCTAGCCATTTCTATCTTTTTATTTTTTTAATCTTCACCTGTGGATATGTTTTAACTGATTTTAAAGAAAATGGAAGGGAGGTGGGGGAGAAAAACATTGATGTGAGAAAGAAACATCAATTGGTTGCCTCCTATAAGCCCCCCAACCCATGATCAAATCCACAACCTAGGTATGTGCCCTGACTGGGGATTGAACCCTCAAGCTTTTGATGCATGAGGTGACACCCCAACCAAATGACCTACCCAGCCAAGGCCAAACTGCCTCTTACACAGATTTCAATTAGACCTCATCTTTTCAATCCAACCTCCCATTCTTACCTCCTCAGGTACTGCTTGCCTCCAATTCCCAAATCTTTCTAAGGTTTCTTCAGCTTAAATCTTCATTGGTAGCCCTCTGTTCAGGCACGCAGGTTTCATTTTTCCTCATTTTTAGTTAATTACCATTCTTCCACATGCTTTCCACTTCCATTTGTTAACATTTCACCCATTATTATATCTATTTCTGTTTTTTAAAAAATAGATTTTATACCTGTTTTGAAACTATGCCCTTTACTAGGGCTCTAGGAGGGAACACTAATATATATATACATGTGTTCAATCTACTATATTTTACTATTTTGGTCCAAATAATGACATTTATGTCAACAACAGATCATGTATGGGATGGTGGTCCGTAAAATTATAATGGACCTGAAAAATTCTTATTATCTAGTGATGTCATAGCCATCAAAACATGATAGTGCAGCATATTACTCACATGTTTGTGGTTATGCTGATGTAAACAAACCTACAGTCATAGAAAAATATAGCACATGCAATTATGTATAATACATTATACTTGATTATAAAATAAATGACTGTTATGGTTCATGTATTAACTACACTATACTTATCATTAGAGTGCGCTCTTTCTTACAAAAATAAGTTTGCTGTAAAACAGTATGCTTTATGACAGCAACAGGCTCATACATCTCTCCTTTACTGTATTTCTTGATTGCATCGTTTTCTTTTATCCTTGATTCAATCTTGTGTTGTTTTGTACAGTAACATGCTGTACAGGCTTAGAAACAATAGCCTATCATATAGGCTAGGTGTGTAGTAAGCTATATCATTGCAGATTTGTGTTAAGTGACTGACATTCACACAGTGATGAAGTTGCCTAAGGTAACCTTTCTCAGAACATATCCCCATTGTTAAGCAGCAAAACCATATTAAAAAATCTCCCTTTCCTTCTTTACCTTCTACCCTCTAGCCAGGTAG
The DNA here is from genome assembly GCF_004126475.2 of Phyllostomus discolor. Lineage (NCBI taxonomy): Eukaryota > Metazoa > Chordata > Mammalia > Chiroptera > Phyllostomidae > Phyllostomus > Phyllostomus discolor. The sequence continues at coordinate 121,157,612 of NC_040906.2, forward strand.
CTTCTTAGGCCAGAATGAAACATTGTCACAGATAATGGACATAGCCATGGGCATAAGGTTTCTTTTATGTCATTATTTGAATACATTTTTGTTCTTATATGTATTCAGATTGTGTTTTTACCTATAGCGACAAATGTGAACATACTCAAGGTTTTAAAAGGAGTTGTGTATCAACTTTCTTAGCTTCTTCATTTATTTTGGTTTATCATTGACAGTATTTAAGTCAGAGTTAATATTTGAGCTATACATATGTTCTTGTTTCATTAAGAATAAATAGTGTTTCCATAATTTTCATTTTCTGTTAATATTGGTAAATTTCAAGGAATTCAACTGAATTAGAAATTTGCATCTTCAATTTTTAATTAAAATTCTATTGCTGAATAATTTAAATACCCTGAATTATTGTGTACTCTAGTTTGAGGTAAAGTCAAATTTACTTACCAGGAAATTCTTCAAGATTCATGAAAATAGTCTCTAATGGCTATGCAATTTCTTTATTTTTTATTTTTTAAAAATTTATTCTGACAAAAATTGAAGTGTTTAATGTATAATTTTAATACTTATATTTATTAACTCTTCAGTTTAAGTGGAATTTTTCATTTTACGTAAAACTATATCTATGATAGGTAGTGAGTATAAATTTTAAAAATATATTTATTTTTAAGGGTGAGTCAATAATGGCATAACATATTTTTTTCAGATTTTCTGCTATGATGCCTGATAGTATTTAGATGCTCAAAGGTGTTATCTGAACCAATCAGTGCAAAAATGGATCCCATCAAACACAGCCTACTTGTCAGAGTTCGTCCCATTTTTGCTTCTGTCACCATAAGCAAGTCACTAGCAGGGGCATTCAGGAAGAAAATAAAAGTATGTGAAAATCAAACAGGCTCCCTCTGTACTCCTGAAACCTTGAAGTTGAAGGATGAATAGAAAATCATTTTAGCCTTTGTTTTTTTTTTATTTTACCTAAATTTAATGGGTAGTATTATCTTTGGTTTGTTGTTTTCTTCAAGATCCAATGAAGTTCTATGAAGCAAGAAATGTTACCAGTATGACCAATATGAAATGAAATTCAAACCATGGGAGATAAACAGCTCCAGATTGTTATAAAATTTATGTAATGCATTTGTCTTTTTACTAATAGGAACTTAGAAAGTTAAGCAGTAGAGGGAGTCTAACAGAGAAATAAATCAAAGTATGAGAGATTAAACAGTAACTATAGAGATCAGAGAATATACTACCCTTTATTAGGTATGAATTAGTTGGTACTTAAATGTAACATATATCTTTTTCCCCACCCCCAACCCTTTCTGTTTTTTTTTTTTTTTTTTTTTTTTTTTTTTTTTTTTTTTTTTATATGATTTCCCTGGTTAGGTCTTAGATTCCAGCTTGTATTTATAGAGGAGTTTTATTTTTTTTCTTTCCTTCAGGTTTCCAAACATTTTTTTCTGTCTAACTTCTTGCCATCTCAAACATATTAAAAAGGTACTGTTGGAGTGCATTTCCATTTGGATCTAAGGTTGCTGTCTGAATGAATAAGGGAAGCACATAGTTCACTAGGCAATAGGGTGGCAGAAATATTTACAAATACCTACTATTTTTTTTACATTTATTTGTGTACACAGGCCAAATATTTCTCACTACCACATTCCAGATGTTAAAAAGTCTATTCAAACTCATGAAAAGCAAGGATCCCATCTATAATTACTTTATCCAGCAAAGCTATCATTTAGAATGGAAGGACAGATAAAGTTCTTCCAAATAAGTTCAAGTTCAAGGAGTTCATCATCACCAAGCCTTTATTAAATGAAATGTTAAAGAGACTTACCTAAGAAAAAGAAGATCAAAACTATGAAAAGAAAAATGACAACAAATTACAACTATGAATATGAACCTGAAAACAAAACAAAACAAAAACAAAAACAAGCTAGACAAACAACTAGAACAGGAACAGAATCACAGAAATGGAGATCACATGGTGGGTTATCAGTGGAGAGGGAGAGTGGTAGAATGGGAAAAAAGGTACAGAGAATAAGAAATGTAATTGATAGATATAAAATAGGCAGGGGAGGTTAAGGATAGTACAGGAAACAGAAGCCAAAGAACTGATACGTTTGACCCATGGACATAAACTAATGGGGGAGATTGCTGGAGGAAAGGGGGATATAGGACTGAGTGGGGAAAGGGAGGAAAAAAATAGGACAACTGTAATCAATAATATATAATCAATAACATAATCAAAAATATATCTTTTTTTAATAAATGCATTTTGATTTTTTAAAAGATTTTTTTTTATTTATTTTTAGAGAGGGAAGGGAGGGAGATAGAGAGAGAGGGAAACATCAATGTGTGGTGCTGGAGGTCATGGCCTGCAACCCAGGCATGTACCCTGACCGGGGTCGAACCTGCAACACTTTGGTTCGCAGCCCACGCTCAATCCACTGAGCTACACCAGCCAGGGTAAATATATTTTTAAAAAGCTAGAAAAATAAAAAGTCTTTAAACCCAGAAGCAATATTATCATTCATTCTCAATTATGTCATATATAGTTTTATTTTCTGAACCTTTTATTTCACAAAATGTATTTACTTCAGGATGGGAGCTTCTTAGCACACTACTGAGTTTCTTGACACTGAAAGTTCTTGTTTTTCTATGACATAACAAATTTCTTTGTAAATAAGTATTATTACTAACATCCACACCATGGTTTACAGATAGCAGGCCCCTAGTAAATGTTAGTTCCCCTTCCTTTGAATTTCTTCCCATCATTAGAATCATTAAGGTCCCATTTAAAAAGGGGCTCACTCATCTATATTTCAGGTTATTATGAGACTTTTATAAGGAGAATAATGTGGAAATACTGCTTTCTCCAGACCTTCAAAGGGTACAAATTTTCCTTTAAGATTTCTACAAAAAAGAACTGTAAAATTTAATTGCAAGCCTCATACCAAAAATGATATCTTGCCTTTGCTACTGGTTTGCATGAAAAAATCGCTTATCCCCAAATATATTCTAATGGGTTTCAATGAAAATTTAACCTAATTAGAACATGTTCAAGACATTCATACTTGCTTATTGAAACACTCAAACTGCAGGGAAATTATACCAGGGGATGTTTTTTTATTTAAAAATATTTTCCTACTAATCCCCCATGAAAAAGGCCCAAAATAGCAAGAGGAATAATGATAAGGATGCAGTAATGAAGGCCAGGTATTTTCCAACTAATGACTGGCAAGAACTCTGTTCAAAACAGAAACCTGTAATGACAGTAAATGTGCTGTATACCCAAAAGGTAGTTCATGGCAAAAAAACTTTCACTCTGTGTGCTATTTTTAAGTCTTCACAATATTTCCCAATATGGCAATGATATACTGCACAGAAAAAAAGTCATTTCCAACTAAACTTTAGTGTTGTGGTAGAGTGTATTCTGCTAATTATTGAAAAGTTATTGAAGCTCTCAATCAATCAAACTATTAAACACACTGTGGAATGTATGGTGTTGGCATACTGTGTTAAGACCAAACCATTCATTCCCGGTGAGAAAGAAGAACAAAGTAGGAGGGATCACAATACCTGATATCAAACTATGTTACAAGGCCACTGTAATCAAAACAGTCTGGTACTGGATAAGAAAGACACATAGACTAATGGAAGAATAGAGAGCCCAGAAATAAACCTATGTCTCTATGGTCAATTAATATTCAGCAAAGGGGGAAGCTGCATAAAATGAGTAAAAATAGCCTCTTCAATAAATGCTGTTGGGAGATCTGGATAAGTATATGCAAAAAAAAAATGAAACTAAACCATCACTTACACTATACACCAAAATAAACTCAAGATGGATAAAAGACTTAAATATAAGCATGATACCATAAAAGTCCTGGAGGAGAACACATTCAGGACAATTTCATATACCCCTCACAGCAATGTTTTCACCAATATGTCCCCTAGAGCAAGGGATATAAAGGAAAGAAAAAACAAATGGGACCATCAAATTTAAAAGCTTCTCCATGGCTAAAGAAAACATGAACAAAATGAAAAGGGAACCAACCATATGGGAAAACATATTTGCCAATGATACCTCAGACAATGTTTTGATATCCAAAATATATAAAGAACTGGCTTCTGGCCAAAATTGAGGCATAGGTAGATACACTGTGCCTCCTTGTACAACCAAAAGAAGGACAACAACAAATTTAACAAAAGAAAACAACAGAACTTCGAGAGAATTGAACTGTATGGAAGTCCTACAACCAAAGAGTTAAAGAACAAACATTCATCCAGATTGTAGGAGGGGTGCAGTCAGGCAGCCTGGGTAGAGAGGACTCAAGGAAGGTGGCAGCTGGTGGCCTGGCATCCCACATTTGTGTGCGATAAACCAGGAGGAACAACTGGGGAGAGACACACCATGTAAACCAGGGTTCTAGCACAGGAAAAAAACCTCAAAACCTCTGACTGAAAAGACCTGTAGGGGTTGAGGCAATAGGAGAAACTCCCAGACTCACAGGAGACTTCATTGGAGAGACCCACAGGGTCCTAGAGCATACACAAACCCACCCACCCAGGAATCGCACACAAAGAGCCTAATTTGCTTGTGGGTAGCTGAGGAAGTTACTGAAAGCTGGACAAGAGCCAAGCAAGAGACTTTGTTCCTTTCTGAACATGAACTAAGGGGCAGGGCAGGGGAGGTGCAAGGCAGAGGTGAATAAAGGGGGAAATTGGGACAACGGTAATAGCTATTCAGTAAAATGTATTTTAAAAATTATATAAAGAACTCACATGACTCCACACCCAGAAGACAAACAATCAGTTAAAAAATGGGCAAAGGACCTGAACAACACTTCTCCAAGGAGGACATACAGATGGCCTATAGACACATGAAAAAATGCTCTACATCACTAGCCATCAGAAAGTTGCAAATTAAAACTACAAGGAGATATCACTTCACACCATTCAGAATGACCATCATTAACAAATTAACAAACAAGAAGTGCTGGTGAAGTTATAGAGGAAAGGGAATCTTAGTGCACTCTTTATGAGAATGCAGACTGGTGCAGCCATGGTGGAAAACGTATGGAATTTCCTCAAAAGCTAAAAATGGAACTGGCTTTTGACCCAGTGATTCCACTGCTGAGATTATACCCCAAGATCCTGAAACACAAATTCAAAGAACTTATGTACCCAATGTTCATAGCAGCATTATTTATAATAACCAAGTGATGGAAACAGCTCAACTGCCCATCAGTAAGTGAGTGGATCAAAAAACCATGGTATATTTATACAATGGAATACTATGGAGCAGAAAGAAAGAAGGAACTCCTACCCTTCACAACAGCATGGATGGAACTGGAGATCATTATGTTAAGTGAAATAAGCCAGGTGGTGAAAGATGAATACCATATGATCTCACCCATAAACGGAACCTAATCAACAAAACAAACAAGCTAGTAGAATTAGAGACATGGAAATAAAGAACAAACTGACAGTGACCAGAATGGAGAAAGAAGGGGAAAACAGAGGGAAGAAGGGGAAGGAAGAGTCAAGAAACTTGTCTAGTGGACCCATGGGCATGGACAATGGGTGGAGTTTGGGATTATGGGGGAGTCCAGGATGGGGAGAGCAATGAGAAAAAATGTAGGACAACTGTAACTGAACAATAATTTTTTAAAAAGCACTGTTATAAGTATGGAAAGTTAGATAACATATACATAAGTCCAGGAATACGGCTACAGTATTTAAAATTGTCAATTTTTAGTAGTAACATTGGATATATTATTGTCAGTCTATGGCAGGGTAATTCATGCTCACCAAGCAATTTTCAGCCCCCTAATTTTTAAGATGTAAGTGAGTAGTTCTGGCCAATTAAGTCCTAAAAGATTCTGTGTGTCACTTCTGTGTTGAGGCTATGGAGACCCATATATGATTTTTAGTCTTGCTTTTGCTTTGCTGCAGCAGATGTGGAGTCCTTAGTGCTTTAATGCAGCTTTCAAAGCTTAAGCCTCCATGGCCTGAGTGTCTGAGTGACTGAGTGGAGCAAAGCCCTCTTAATCTGCAAAGGACATAGAGCATGAGCAAGAAGGAAACTTTGGCTGTGTAAGTCACGGGGATATTTTTTTGGTACCTTTCAAATAATTTGTTCATTTCATCTAAATTTTCTGATTCACACAGAAGTGGAGATCACATGGAGCGTTATCAGTGGGGAGGGGCAGGAAGAATGGGGGAAAAGGTTACAGGGAATAAGAAGCATAAATTGTAGGTACAAAATAATGGCGAGGGTCAGATATATCAGTATTTCATGCCAAAGCTCATATGTAACCCATGGACATGAACCATGATTGTGGGGGATTATGCTGGTGAAGGTGGGGTGGATGGTGGAGAGAATAAGGGAAAAAATGGTCCAACTGCTAATCAATCAATATCCTAACCTAAATACTATCTGATTCATTGGCATGGACATTTTAATATTATCTTATTTATTTATCTGTAGAATCTGTGGTGATATAACCCCTCATTCCTGTGAATGATTAATTTGTGCCTTCTCTTTTTCCTCTTCAGTCTAGTTAGTGGTTAATTGATATTTTTTTTTGTCTTCTCTACAAACAATATTAGTTTTTATTGGTTTTTCTACTTGTTTTAAATTTTCTGTTTAGTTGATTCGTACTCTCATGTACTGTTTTCTCTCTTCTACTTACTGTAAGTTTATTCATCTTTTTCTGGTTTCTTATAGTAGAAACAGATCATTGATTCGAGATCTTTCTTTTTTCTGATATAAGTTTTTAGTTAGTGCAATAAATCTGCCCCTAAGTATGGATTTATTTTGTGGCACATATTTTGGTAGTGTGTTTAATTTTTATTCAATTCAAAATACTTCCTAATTGTTTTTTTTTTTTTGTCCCATGGGTTACATATATTATTTAGTACCCAAGTTTTTAAGGGTACTCCAGAGATTTTTCTATTTATTTCTAATTTAATTATTTTTTTGGTTAGAGAATGTACTTTGCATGTCTTTCAAATTTATTGAGACCATTTTGATGGCCCTGAATATTCTATCTTCATAAGTATTCCCTCTGTATTCTACAGTTCTGGGCTGCCTATAAATTTCAGCTAGGTGGAGATGGTTGATAGCATTCTTCCAGTCATCTGTCAGCTTACGTTTTTTTCATCTACTTGTTCCAGCAATTATTGAAAGAGGGTTTACTAAAATCTGACTATAACTGTGAATTTGTCACTCTCTTTGTAGTTCAGTTCTATCTCATGCATTTTGAACCTCTGTCATTAGGTCCATGAACATGTAGAATTATTATCTCCCTCTGATGTATTGACCCAGGAATTATTATGCAATGGTTTCATTATCCCTGATAGTATTGTTTTCATTGAAACATACACTGTTAGATATGAATATAGTCACTTCAGCTTTCATTTGGCTAGTGTTAGAATGATATGTCTTTTTCTGTTCTTTTTTAAAAATTGATGTGTGTGTTTACATTTTAATTGAGTTATAAGTTAGATCTAGCTTTTTAAAAAATCTAATAGGACAATTACTATCTTTTAAGTATGACATTTAAATCATTTATATTTCATATCACTTTGATGATTCAATTAAGCCTATCATTAGTCTAACTTTCCTTTTTCATATCTTTTCTATCTTTCTTTGTATTGAGTTTTTAATTATGTTATTGTATCTCCTTGGTTAACTTAGCTAACCTCTTCGGGTTTTCTTTATTATTATTTAAGTGATTGCTGTAGAGTTTATACTATACATCTTTAACATAAAATCTGCCTTTAAGGAATATTCTACCACTTCACAAACAGAATAAAACTTTATAATAGCAACTTCCATTTCTCCCTTTTCACCTTTTCATTATTTTATGTATTATTTTGGCCATGTGTTTTATATATATTGTAAACCCTATGCTACATTGCTATTTTTTAAAGAGTCAGTTACCTTATAAATATTTAAAAAAAAACTTGTATGTTTGCCTATATAACTACAATTTATATTGTCTTTTTTCTAATATATAGATACTTATTTACGCATTATCATTTTTCTTTCCTTTGAAAAACTTCCTTTAACATTTCTGTTAAAGTCTTTATTTCGCCTTAATCTCTGAAAGGTATTTTTTTCTAGCTAATAGAATTTTAGATAGGCAGATTTTTTTTTTTTCAGTTATTTCAAAGATGTTTCTCCACTGTCTTCATAATTTCATTGCATTATTTTAATTGCAGTTGTTTCCAATGAGGCATTTCCTGTCATCTTTACCTTTGTTCCTCTCTATATATAATTTTGATCAGGCCACTCTTAAAATTTTCTTTTAAGAAAGATTATGTCTTAAGAAAATCTGTTTTTGAACAAAACCTGGTTTTGTACAATTTGATAATGATATGCCTTAATGTAGTCTTTGTTCGTTTCTTGCCCCGTGAGCTTCTTGGATCTTGGATTTATTGGTTTTCATCAAATTTGGAAAATGTTTGGCCATTCATTCAATTATTTTTCCCTTCTTCCCCAAATTAGGGACTCCAATTCCATATATATCCAACTGCTTGCAGTTGCCCACGGTTCACTGATACTGTGTTCATTAAAATTTTTTTCTCAATTAGGTTCACTGTGGATAGTTTCTATTTTTATGTCCTAAATTTACTAACCTTTTCTTCTGCAATGTATAATTTGCCATTAATCCCAAAAATATATTTGTCATCTCAGACAGTAGCTTTTATTTTTAGAACTTAGATTTTGGTTATTTTTACATTTCATATCTCTGCTTATATTTTTGCCTACTTCTCTTGCCCATTACTGTCTTTAAATATCTAGTGTACAGTGTCCTGAAACTATTGTTTCATCCTAATTGTCAGTTTTTTTGGATGTTTCAGGTGGGGTGAGAGATAGTAAAACTGTCCCCTATAATTTTATCTTGGCTAAAATGGCAAATCCCTTTAGATTAATTTGTTACCACAACATAATCTTGTCTCTCCTGACTAATACATATACATTTTCACCAAATTAGAAAGATTATTAGCAAAATATCAGTGGATTTGAAATAAAAACAAAATCCACAGTGATTTAAGACATCTTTAACTTTCTTGTTATAGAAGGACATCAGGTTTTCTATTAGTAGAAAAAAAGACTATCTCAAATCCTGAGAATTTTACATAATACACTTTTGGAAAATAATGTGGACTTGGTTTTATCCAACCCCCAATGGGCATAATTGCTTAGTGTTAGAGTATATGGAGTATACAGATCTAGTCTTAAAGTTGAATAGTAGAAAACATTTACAGTATTCCTTGGGATGGAGGGAGTAGCATGGAAAACATAAATAACTAATTCAGATTAAGCTTATAAGAGATGCACCATATGTTATTTGGTCTGAAAATTCATAACAGGAACAGAACTTAGCTTTAGCAATAATATGTCTGCATGGTCTCATAAATAATGGAAATCTGACCTGGAATAACAGATGTAGCTGAAGTAATGGCTCAAAGTGGGATTTGAGAATTCACATCCTATGCAAATAACTTGTAGTTCTTGAATGAGACTGTGCTTGCTTTTGACTCTTAGCCATTTAGTTCTTTAATTTTTTTCTTCTCTCTGTTTAAAAGTCATTTTAATTATTTTAGGCAATTTAGAAAAGGTAAAAAGTATTCATATTCTCATTACCCTAAAGCAATCATTTTAAAATATTTTTCATCATCTTTCCATTAATCCTTACCTGTGTGTGTGCACATGTCCATACAGTTTAAACTAAGAAGTACACAGCATAGAGTAGTATACAGCAGAGCAAGAACTTGGGTTCTGCACCATGCTTTCTGGCTTCAAATCCTTACCCTGTCACTGCCTAGCTCTTTGATTCTGGCCAGATTATGTGTATTTCTCTGACTTCCCTGTATAAGTTGAAAACAACATTATCTACCTCACAAGGTTGTTTTGAGGATCTAATGGAATAAATTATAAAGTACTTAAAATAGAGATTGGCACATAATAAGTGCTCAATTTAGCTATTATAGATACATGTTTCGATAAATTCTTCATAACTGTTTATTTAGGGCCACATTTTACCATCTTTAAGATATGTAATTTTACTGAATTGCTTCATTTTTATTCAAGCTATTTCTAAATGTCATAATATAAATGCTAAATTCTTCATATATGTATCTCTGATTCTGTTGAATTATTATATATCAGAGTGGGGTAATTGTGCAAAATTGTTTGTATGTGATTTTTCCAAAACGTTTTGTACTAAAATACAATTGTTTTGTTGAATTACTACTAATTCTTAAAAAAATTGCATTTTCTTCAATGATCAACCTAAAAGCAGATGGTACATTGAAAAATCACTTAAAAATTTTAGACACACTGTGCCTCTTCGCACAACAAGACAGGGACAACGACAATTTAGAAATAAAATAACAACCAGAACTGACAGAAAATTGAACTGTATGGAAGTAAGACAACCAAAAAGTTAAAATAGACCTGTTCATACAGACCAGTAGGAGGGACAGAGTCAGGCAGCGAGCTCGGGTCCTGATGCGGAGAGCAGAGAGCATTGGGACCAGGTGCATAAGGCCTCTGGGAGGCGCAAGACCACAGCAGGTGGACCCTGAGCGTGCAAGCAGCAGCTGCCAGACCCCCGGCCAAGGGGTGAAAAACAGCAGACCTAGTGAAGCGGGAATTGTGAAGCAAGGCAACTGTGCGCAACCTAGGATCACAGGGGCTGGGAAATAGAGCCTCCGTACATTGATTGAAAACACCTGTGGGGGTTGAGGCACAGGGAGAGACTCCCAGCCTCACAGGAGAGGTGTTGGAAAGACCCACAGGGTGCACAAGCCCACCCACACAGGAATTGGCACCAGGGGGACCCAGTTTGCTGGGGAAAGCGCGGAACGGACTGAGGTCCAAAGGAAAGTTGAGCAAGCACCATTGTTCCCTCTTGGACCCCGCCCCCACATACAACATCACAACCCAGCTATTGGGGTGCCCCGCCCTGGTGAACACCTAAGGCTCTGCCCCTCATACATAACAGGCATGACCAGACCAAAGTGGGGGGGGTCACTCAAAAAGAATCAAGTGCCCCACCATCAGTACTTTTAAGCAACAAGAGACAGCCAGCCTATCAGATGTACAGTTCAAAGCACTGGTGATCAAGATGCTCATAGAATTGGTTGATTTTGGTTGCAAACTAGATGAACAAATGCAGGCTACGATAAGAGAAATGAAGGAAACTGTACAGGGAACCAATAGTGATGGGAAGGAAACTGGGACTCAAAACAATAGAGTGGACCAGAAGGAAGAAAGAAACAACCAAACAGAAAAGAACGGAGAAATAAGAATTCAAAAAAATGAGGAGAAGCTTAGGAACCTCCAGGACACCTTTAAACGTTCCAATATCCAAATTATAGGAAGAGAGGGAGTGGAAACAAGTGGAAAACTTATTTGAACAAATAATAAAGGAGAACTTCCCCTTTCTGGCAAAGGAAATAGACTTCCAGGAAGTCTAGGAAGCTCAGAGAGTCCCAAAGAAGTTGGACCCAAGAAGGGACACACCGAGGCATATCATAATTACATTAGCCAAGGTAAAAATGAAGGAGAGAATCCTAGAAGCAGCAAGAGATAAAGAGACAGTAACCTACAAAGAAGTTCCCATCAGACTGTCAGCTGGTTTCTCAAAAGAGACCTTGCAGGCAAGAAGGGGCTGGAAAGAAGTATTCCAAATCATGAAAGGCAAGGACCCACATCTCAGATTGCTCTATCCAGCAAAGCTTTCATTTAGAATGGAAGGGCAGATAAAGTGCTTCTCAGATAGGGTCAAGTTCAAGGAGTTCATCATCACCAAGCCCTTATTTTATGAAATGTTAAAGGGACTTATCTAAGAAAATGAAGGTAAAAAAACATGTATAGTAAAATGACAACAAACTCACAATTATTAACAACCACACCTAAAACAAAAACAAAAAGAAACTAAGCAAACAACTAGAACAGGAACAGAATCACAGAAATGGAGAACACATGGAGGGTTAGCAAACAAGGGAGGGGAGGAGGAGAGAGGGGAAAAGGTACGGAGAATAAGTAGCATAGATGGTAGGTAGAAAATAGACAAGGGGAGGGCAAGAATACTATGGGAAATGCAGAAGCTAAAGAACTTATGACACATGGACATGAACTAAAGCAGGGGAATGTGAGTGGGAGAGGGTGTGCAGGGTGGAGGGGAATGAAGGGGAGTAATGGGACAACTGTAATAGCATAATCAATAAAATATATTTTTTAAAAATCTTAAGTTCTTGAACACTTATGTCATAGATTGATAAGCTCTCTACCCATGTATAATAATCTCTCTCTTGATGAAGAGAAAATATTTTAATGTTGCACTTATTCATCCAGAAACAATATGAATAAGGTGAGAAGTAACGTGCAAAGAAGAGCTAGATATATATTCTCAGATGTCAAAAACTAATATATAATTAAATTAAGATATAATAAAAATTCATTATAGTATAATTAAAACAAAAGTCTTTACTCAGAAAACATGGTTCGAAATTATTTAAACAAAAGTTTAATTTAGATAAAAGTTATGAGTTCTAAAACTGTTGGAGTGGCAAGGGTCTGGAAGCTCATGTAGACCAGAAATGGTGCCATGGCCATTTTGGGTTGTCTACCACACTAGTGCTTTACAGTATTACTAATACTTCAAAATAATAGTATTGTCATTTATTAAAAGTATATCAGTACTGATACTGCAATACATATACCTCTGATGGTTACTTCCTCACTTTAATGTACTCCCTGATTTTCTCTTTCACTGGACACAGGGCTCCCTGGAAACAGGATTTATGTCTTAGTCATGTTTTATTTCAAAACTGAGCACAAGACTTAATGAAGAACAGGTTCTTAATATATGTTTATTGCATGAGTGAGAAATTTGAATTATTTGCAACTTAAAAGACCAATATAATGTCTCTCTAAAACAATTCTAATTCATTAATAAACTAATTTCTTCAATAGTAAATGAAAAAGATTATGTCAAAATAGGAAACAGTTAAGAAGTTTACAAAAGTAGTAGTAGTCTTAAATATTGAATAGGAAGAATAGTCTTTCCCTCAGGAAACGTTAGGGGGCAATTGTACATTGAGAAAATACTATGATGTTTAGCTTCTGCTCCTGCAATCTATTTTTGCAGACAGCATTCAAAATTGAAGGCAGGTTCCAATGTAGACCAGATAGTGTGTTATATAATACTATTATTTCAGCAGTCAGAGTTTTTCTGGGAAATTACTTCATAGCTGTTAGTTATATCAATATATCACTAAACTACTTTTTTTCTTAATGGAATATTTTTACATGGAAAGCACTTTGGACATGATTTTCTTGGCCTCATTCTACTTCTTCATTAATGCAAGTTATGTTTTATGCTTTACATTCTGATCCCAATATTTAAATGACCACCTAGATTTTAACATCAATTAATATAATGCCATTTTGTGTTTACATTAGAGTCTTTTCTGTATGAATATCTTAGAGCATTTAACCTAGTACAATTCTTTTTGAGATGTATAGTGCAGGAGTAATTTTATCTATATTCTAAGTAAGGTACCAAAGGGTATAAAGATTATTTCTTAATTAAAACCACATTCAAATTTAGAGATAAGTCTCACATGAGCATGCAGGTTGTGCATTTTTTTTCAAAATGATCTTTCCCACAGAGCAGAACTCTTAATTTGTAAAAAGAAATCTGAAGCATTAGAAATGCTGATGAAAGATAAGGACCTCAGAGTAAAAACAAACAAATAAACATAAACTCATAGTTACGCAGCTATACTTTTTTTTTTTTTAGCATACAGTTGCCAAAGCTGTCACAAACTCTCAGCAGAACATCCATATCCAGAAATTAAGTTATGGACTCCTTTGTTCTAGAGGGGGCATTTTATCATTGACATTGTCATCCTCATTATTATCATCATCACCAACACAATCATTATGAGTTATTTCTATAGTAGTTCAGATTTCTAAATGTATGTGAATTTATATTGTTTGATTAAGAGAGTTAAAGGCCAACCCCAAAACCCTTAGCCTCTGCATTGTTGTCATAGAGTATTTTTGATCTGAGAAACAGTTACTTGTATATTTGGTTGTTTATTTTCCTAATTTACTTGTTTATTGTCTATTGCCCTGATCAGAATTTCATTTCCAAGAAGGAAGGTATTTGACCTATTAATTAAGTACTAATTCCTAAGCTTTAGGGTATAGACTGAATAATTTTTGTTGACTGCATGAACTGCAAAGAATTCAGTGAGTATGGAATGAGGTTAAAGAAGAGAGAGTAGTGAGAAATGCAGCTAGAGAAATATAAAGTTCTAGGAATAAGTAAGGCAATACCTGGGGTATGGACTTGGTCCCCAGGTCTATGTGGAGCCATTGAAAAGATGCAAGCAGAGCTACTCCTTATTTGGATATATAAGGCTGAGAAATCATAGGACTGCAGTGTAGAGACTAGATTAGAGGGAAGCCAGATTGAAAGCAAGAATCAGTTTATATATTTTAAAGAAATTCAAACAAAGGAAAAAAATGGAAAGAGTGAAACAATTCTAACTTCTTCTCTTAGGTTAGTGTTTTCTATTTCCTATTTTATGCAAAGAGATATAGGAGCAAAACAAAAGAAAGTATGTAAGCTAAAACAAAATACATAGTGAAAAAACTCTACAGTAAACCCAGTGTTACCCAGCTTTGAGTATCCATGTTTTTCGGTGGTTCCTCTGCTTCAGGGTGGTTCCTGGACACGTGGCTTGCGTGAAACCAAGAAAATTCAACAGGGGTAATGGGATGCCCTACCATGATTATGTTGCATCCATGTGTGACCTGTCTAGTAAAGAGACTTTCCGCCATGTCTGCTACAGCCCAGTTCTACAACCATAAGAACTTAATCTGGCTAATAACCATGTGATCTTAGAAGTGGATCCTTCCTCAGTTCATCCGTGAGATGAGACCTCAGCCCCAGCCAACACCTTGTCTGTAGCCTGAGGGGAATCTGAAGTAGAGAAGCCAGCTGTGCCGTACCCAGACTCACAACACACAGAAATGATGTTATTAACTAATGGGTGGTGTTTCAAGCCATTGCATTTATTGTTATACAGCTACATAGCAATACATAATCAACACAACATAGTAAAGGAAAAAAAGATAAGGAAAAAATTATAGAGACTAAACATGAAAACTGTTCCAGAAATGGGCAATACTCTACAAGTGAATTAAGGTATTGGCAAATGGCTCTGCCAGTGTGGCTTATTGGTTGGAGCATTGTTCTGTAAACTGAAAGGTCACGGGTTCAATTCCCAGTCAGGGCACATAGGAGAGGCTACTGATTGATGTTTCTCTCTCACATCAATGTTTCTCTCCCTCTCTTTCCCCCTTCTTTCCCCTCTCTTTAAAATCAATATACATGTCTTTGGGTGCAGACTGAAAAAAAATAATGGAAAATGGATATCAAGGGCCTACTATCTGTACCCTCAGGTTTGGAGTTTGTTTTCCTTTATAGTGCTTATCATTATAATAAAACAAGTTTTCAAGAGTATGCTGGAGTCCTATCTCTTCTAAATAGATTTTAAGCCTGCTAACACCAGGGATAGTGGGGCCATTTTTTTGTTGCATACTCTATCTCAGTTTTAGCACATTCTGGCAGAGAGTGTCACTCAAAAATACAACTACTTAAAATATTCAATGAATGAGTAAACACAGAAACTGCAGCAAATTCCTGGGGCCTAAGGTCTCTGGTCCAAAGTTGTGTTGTAAGGACACCTGGCAGAGAGCCCTGAGAATCTGGCTCTAGGAGACACATGCACAATTATTTCCTAGAGAGAAGTTGTTCTTATCAAGCCCAGACAGACCAGGCAGATCCTGCTGAACTCAGTCAGTTGCAATTGAAAGACAGCACCCCTGTGACTTTTTTTTAATCTTCCTCTGTCCTTTTCCAGACTTAGCCCCGTTCTGATTGAGAACACTTTGTTCACCCCATCCCACCTGTCTTCTATCCCAAGATGCATTTATTTTCTCTAAGGATATTGTGTTCTGTCTTTATAAGATAGAAAAAGAAAGAAGAAAGAAAGAAGAAAGAGGAAAGAAGAAGAAAGAAGAAAGAAGAAAGAAAGAAGAAAGAAAGGAAAGAAAAGAAAGAAGAAAGAAAAGAAAAGAAAGAAAGAAAGAAAAGAAAGAAAGAAAGAAGAAAGAAAGAAAGAAAGAAAAGAAAGAAAGAAAGACATTAACCGTGCTTCATTAATCATTTTTCACACTCCTTCCTCTGGCGGCACATGTGTGATCTGCCTTCTAACTAAGTCCAGTCACTCTAATGTCCTCAGAGCAGATTTCCCCGTCAAAGCTCTAGGAAAATTGGCATCAGATCTGCAGTCACTCAGCCTTTGCTTTTGCTCATTTCCAAATTCCCAAATGCTAACTTTTTACATCATTTTCTCTCCAAGAGTTTATTCTAAGAATTCTCATTGCACAATGCTCTGATTTTACCTCCTTAATATTATCTTTGTCTCTTTTGCCACTTTGATTTTTTCCTACTCCAGTCTATCTATCTGAACACATTCTCTCTCTCTTTTTTAATTGCTAAAAGTACCATCTACAGCAGCAAGTTTGGAGTTTTATTTTATAAAACTACTACCAGGAAATTCAGAGTGAGTTTGGTGCTTATTTAAAATAACCCTTTCCCTCTGTTACCCAAGTATACTAAGTCAAGATATGTAGATAAATAACATATATGAAAAAGTCCAACATAAGAAATAACCGCTGTTAGCATCATAATAATTTCCTTCAGATATTGTTATATAGTGAATAGGAAAGAAAAGTGTACTCATAAATTTCTTTTATTCAGAAATGTGACATTTTAGATGTTCAATAGAACACCCAGCACCAACACCAAAAAATATTAGATTAAAAACATTTTGTAAAGATCTTTTTTTTTTTTTTTAATAGCAAAGCTACCTGGCAGTAAAGTAAGGGAAAGAATCAGAGGTTACAAATGATAGGGAAGCTCAGGTCCAGACACGGAGCAGTGCCTTGAAGTCAGTGTTTGCCTCAGGGGAACTGATGCCCACCTGGCCCAAGGCCTGGGTTTCAATGGGTCGGGCCTGAACTGGGACCTCACACATGATATGTGACCCTTAAAGGATGACATATTTTGAGGCTGAACTTGGAAAATCTGATTCTGCAAGAGACAAACAGGAATACATGTCTCATTTGCTCTTGGTGCTGGGTGAAACTTAAAAAAAATAGGATTCATACCTATAATTCCATACACAGAAACAAACATAGACACCCTTTAAAAAATACTTTGTTATCTTCAAATAACTCCAGAAAATAAAGTTTCAAATAATACTAATGATCACAAATAATGAACAGGAGTTACAGAGGCAACCAACTACAGAATCAGATGTTAAAGAATACAGATCTTTGAATTATTCAGTATAATAAATAAACTAAGTATGTTACCTATTTTTAAAAAATAAAAAGATCAAAAGAATGATTGAGGGTTTTGAGATTTTCAAAACTGATAAGGCAGATTTGAGAAAGAACCAAATAGAGCTTCTAGAAATTAAAAAAAGTCAATATAATAATTAAATTTAAAACTATGTGGGTGAAACCTAGAGAGAAGATAAACTGAAATACAGAGCTGAAGAAATTTTAAAATACTATACTTAAAGAAAGAGACAAAAATATGAAAAAAAGTGTTAAGAAACATACAGGATAGAATGAGACAATTTAATAAGCATTTAACCATCGTTGCAGAAAAAAATTCCGTCTGCTGTGTGTTGAATCTGTGCATTCAGAGTAAGGACTGTAGAGTCAAACATTCTATACAGATTTTGGACTGTGGGTTTTCAGTGACCCTGACCTGCGTCGTTCAAGGGTCAATTGTATTATTGCCTTGAAGAAGTAAATAGACACTGTCACCTTTAGGTTTGTGAGTGGGTCTGTCTAGGGCCAGCCATTCCATAGTGTGTGAATTCCCAAATTCATGTAGGAAGGATTTCACAACAGGAGTCCAGGAGACTACGAAGGTACATTTATTAAAGCTGGGGACAGTGAAACAAGGAAGGGTTCAGCATAGAAGAAGCAACAGGAGAGCATGGGTGGGGCTGCCTCAGTTCACAGGGAAGTCAGAGACCAGGGGGCCTTGGAGGCAGATTCAGGCAAATAGCCAAATAGCCAGAGACAGGCTGCCAGCTATCCATTGCCTTAGAATTTAGGAGATGCATGCCTGAGGGGAAAGAAGTGGGGGGAGAAGAAGGGAAAGGGAAGGCTGATGCTGCACCCCAGAGGAAGAGCAGAATGCTGCACCTTTTATCTTGAGGCTCTTATCTTTTGCTTGCAGGTGGGAATCTTAAGGGAGGTCCCACAGGAGGGTTTCAGCAGAATATTCATCACTTTTCCAGGTGTGCCCTTTCAGTGTCATGGTCTCCACTAATTGGTCTGGTGTCGCCTACATGGTTTTGCTGCTTTTCTAGGCATGGAGCTAAAATACAGCTGAGGCCTAGATATTATCTGTAGAGAGGAGACCTTTTGTATCTTGCTGTAAATTGCTCAGCCAGTTTGTTTAGCTATCTGTCTCACTTTGTCTATTCCACTTGCCAAGGAATTTTCCAAGCTTCTTACTATGCTGTCTCAATTTTATTTGTATTACCTGCTTAGCATCTACTTGTACTGATGATTCCTGCTGGATACTCGACTCTGCATTCAACACATTCTCAAATGTCTGCTGGGTCAATTTCCTTTTTTGACTTTGAGTAGATATAAACAAGAAAGTGTAGAAAAAGGGACTATAAAGAAAAGGGAAGGAGCAGAGAAGAGTCAGCAAATTCCTACTTCTCTTCAGATCTGAGGTGACTTAACAGGAAGGTCTCTGATACCCTCACTTAGACCAAGGCAGAGCTGCCTGACATGTTCCTGTAGAATTCTACATTCCCCTACACCCACTAGCACATCATATTTTATTATAATTGCTCAATGCCTCTCTTCTCCCACTTAACTTTGACACCATGAAGTGAGGAGCAAGTTTGCCTTATTCTCTTTGTATTTCTGGCACCAAGCTCAGCACTTGGCAAAGAGCAGGACTTCAATAAATGTTTATTGAATGGATGACCAAACAAGACAGATGCTCCCAAGTTTTCATTAGCAAGCATAAATGTTACTGCAGCAGGCTAAAGAAGATCTTGAGAACTATTCTCCTCTGCTTCCCTCCCCTTCATCTCTTCTACTGTTAGAACTCTACTCTTTTGTGAAATGCAAGTCTTCCAGCCCATTTTCAAAAGCCCACTTAAAACTAACCATGTGTCTTAATAGATCATTAAGACCAAGTAATTTGAAAAATATAACTATTGCCCTTAGATCTACTGTTGATTTCGTTTCTTTTATTCTTCAGGGACATTTTTTATATTATATCCACCTGGTAGAACCTGATGTATGCCAGAGAGAGATTGGGAATGCTACAAAATTATTTTCATTGATTTTTTAAAAAATTCTACCCTAGCTGATGTGGCTCAGTGGATTGAGTGCCAGCCTATGAACCAAAGGGTCCTGGTTTGATTCCTAGCCAGGGCACATGCACAGGCCAGGTCCTCAGTAGGACGTGTGAGAGAGGCAACCGCACATTGATGTTTCTGTGCCTCTCTTTCTTCCTCCCTTCCCCTCTCTCTAAAGATAAATAAATACAATCTTTTTAAAAAAAGATCTTTGAATAATGTGTTGTTGGCTGGAGGTTAACTTTATTTTTGCAAAATAAAATTTGGGAGACTTGGATTTTTAATGGTGTAATTACAGTGAGGTTTGTCTCAACCTTTAATTGATTTCCATAAACCACTGTGCTGTGTGTTTGCTCCAGCTGCAGTGCTGTGTTTAATTTTAACCCATGAAGTTGTCATTATAGAAACGGAGCTACAGGATATTGGAATTAGAAGGTTTTTTGAGATAATTTAGTCCTAGTTTCTCATTTTACTTATTGCTACCTAGCTCTGACATTTCCTTTATAAGCTGATAATGTGCAAAAATAGAATTTGTTTCTGAAGGTTAATCATTTCTGGAGGTGGAGATTTTTAGTCTAATCTCACAAACACTTAAAAAAAGGCATTTGTAACAAATATTTCCTACTAAAAAAAGAAACTTACTAGAGAATACTTTAAGATATTTATGATTCTAAAAGTTTAATAAGATAAAGTTAAAGCGGTGGTGTTCACATACCTGATCTACCATTAAAATAACCTAAACCAATGGAAGGCAAACTTCTCCAAAGGATCAAATTGAGAATATTTCAGGTTTTGCAACTTGTATCTTTAGTAAGTACTTAGTTCTATCTTTGTCCTGGGAACTAACGATAGACAATACATAAATGAGTGAACTTGGCTGTGTTCCCATTAAATTTCATCTACAAAAACAAGCAGCAGACTGGATTTGGCCTGAAGCCTGGTAAACTAATAAGCCTACCCCTGATATCCATATTCAGTTGGATTACAATGGACTAATTAACTAGATCATTCCTCTCATGAAACTTTATATCAAAAAGATTTATCCACAAACATATTGCAAACTGCTGTTACAGGCTTTAGAATTACCACAGAATGCTTTCATTCTATGTTAATATAAACACCTGGAAAATATTTTTCAGGGTATCTGACATACTTTTGCTGAATTTTTCAACAGATTACAGAAACACTAAGAAACCAGAGGGAAAAATTTTGGACCTAAGAGAAAGAGCAAGACAAATTATTTTTTCCTGTTTCTCCCCTGCGTGGCATCTGCTAATAACAAAAAGTGTGTCTCACTTTGCAAAACTGAACAATGTCTGCCCAGGAAGAGCATACAAAGGCAAACACTGGCTTACTAGGAAATAAGGAACCCCGCTTTCTGAAGTTACATTCCCCACACTGGAACTTTTAGAGATAAGTCTGTGCCTCACAGGACAGCCTTGGCAACCTTTGCCAGCTATGATAAGAGCGACAGAGAAAGAACATCATGATTCTGTAGCTTACATTTCCTGTTCTAGAAGCTGTTTTGTGTTATTATTTGGGGTTTTTGTTATTGTTGTTGTTGTGTTGTGTCTTGCTATTATCTATTCTCCCTCCAACTCCTGAAAATTTATGAAGGACAACTACTACATACTCATAGGTTATTATAAAGTGGAAATATTATTTTTTAAAAAAATACGTCAGCCAAAGAATTCTGTCCTTTTCAAGAATTATTCTGAGAGGCTATAAGCTTAGGCTGGTGGCAGTGCCATTGTCTAGGATGCATTTGCAGCTGCTCAGTTGGAATCCCTTCAGATTTGCTGCAACACCGTTTTGAACATTTTGGGTGGTAACAATGCTTTATCCTTTCGGAGTGTGCTGACAGTTAAAACGGTTAGGACTATTTTGTATGAACAGTCCTAACTCATTCAGAACTAAAGCACGCCAACAAGGTGAATCACCAAGTTGCATAACACAATTTTTCCAGCCAAAACTGAAATGGGCTGTTGGAGATACTGGGGCTGGAGAGTGTCTTACACTGGGGAGTAGAATAGGTCAGAGTCAGAAATTACAGTTTTCTTATGTGACTGGTAGGCAGTGTGTCAACACAATTTCTAAAATGTCCACTTTCCAGGAATGTTTTGAGCATTGGAATTAGTGTCTGACTTGCCAATGAGGCCACTTTTAAAGAAATATCTATGTGTGTATTTTTTTCCTTTTTACTGAATTTATTGGGTCACAAGTATTAACAAAATTATAGAGGTTTCAGGTGCACAAGTTTACAACACATTATCTTTGCACTGTATTGTGTATTCACCACCCCAAGTCAAGTGAATTAAGCCAGTCAAAGAAAGAAATATCATGATTTAACTCATACATGGAATCTAATAAACAAAATGAACTAACAAGCAAAATAAAGACAGACTCATAGATGCATGTATTTTAAATTAACTTTTTGTTTAACAAAAATCAGATAGCACGAACTATTTGCCATTCCTTGTCTTATGAATTTTTCAAATTTTAAGGCATTGAACCACATAATCCTGTAAGGTAGTTAATGTCATTAACTACATTTTACAAATGAGCAAACTGAGATCAAATAACTTATACCAGGCCTAACGGCTAGTTAGTGTTGTGTTTTAATTACCTCCCACCTTGTATGTTTCTGCATGGCTTTCATTCCACTGCTTTGTGGCCATGTCCTCTGGCAAACATCCCCACAGAGCATGGATTCCTGTGGTGAACCGCCATCTTGCAGTTTCTCTCTGCCCTCCAGTCTGAGTATATCAGGTAGGTTCCATCAAAAAAAATCTCTTCCAGCCAGAAGAGATTTAATATGGAGATCCAGGAACTTCAAAACCATTAGAAGGGCTAGAGGATGAAGGACAAGGGAGGGTTTCAGGAAGTCAGAACTGCAGGATGCACCAGCAGCCTCCTCACCTGCCTCCACAATGGATATATCACATCTGCCAAAGCACATGGGTCTTTTGCTGGAAGAACACAAGTATGTCTTTGCTTTGCTTTCACCTCCTAGATATTCCAATATCTTGAAAAATTATTTCTGATTGATAGCCTCTAATTAGCAACCCTGCTAGTAAAGATTCTGAAAAACATAGGCCCGTGTGTATAGTTCCCACCTTCCAAGGAGAGAATAAAATGAGGACAGTGATGTTAAGTTGCCAACAGGCACACTAAAAGTCAGGGTAAGTTTGTTACAAAACAATTGGTATTGTGGCACACTAGACAGACCAAATAATGAAAGGTCTACACGTTGGACTCAGTGTCAGAGAATCAATATTTACTAGTTATCTATTGTGGACCAGCAATAGAACAGCTACTTACAACCATCTTCCATGTTTTAGTATTGATTTTACTATTAGTGATGCAGACACCGGCCCGCCGTGTCCACGTCATTATGGATGAAATGAGACATTCACATGGACTACCGAGTCTGGTGGAGGAAAAGGGACAGCATGGCTTTTCTCTCAAAGGGAGCAAAAGCCCTAGCCTTGCCATGACCAGTCTTTATTGGGTTTCTCGGCACATTACATGGATAGTCCTCATTTACTATGCACAGGTTCGCTTTAGATGGTTACCTTTTACAGAAAACAAAGGAGCCAAGGCTGCTAATCACATCACAGAAGAGGGATATTTGCAAATGAAAAGGCAAAAGTGGTTGAATCAGTTACACTCAACCTTGGAAGGTTTAGCATGGATTTTAGGAAGTTACTTTGCAGTAAATGTCCTCAATTTAGGGTGAGGGGGTTTTTTAGCAAGAGCAAGACTCAAAGTAGCCTAGGTACATTGCAGGCCTGATTCCCCACAGGAGAACCTATTCGTGGGTGTGAGTCCTGTGCATCTCTGAGTGGGAGTTGGGCCCATGCCACACAGAATGGTCTCTTACAGTTAGCTTGGGATGAAAAATTCCTCCTTTACATTGGATAGGAAGTCATAGGAGTCTGATACTAAACAGGAATAGATAAATAGGAGGGAAAGAAAATTGGAAACGTGTAAATTGTTTTTACTTTTATTTTCTGTGTGACTGTTTTTATGCCATATTTTTTAAAGTGCTCTTTCTCATACAAATAATCACAGTAAAATGGCTAAGACAAATGCCTGTTTTTGTCAGCTTTTAAAAAACATGGAAGTTAAGGCTTTAAGCATTTATGATTTGAATTTAAGGCTCAGATGGCTCAGATGTAATACAATGACCTAGAAAAGCTAACATGTTTTATGGTATAAAATTTGAAAAATATTCAGCTGAATGCCTCTAGGGAACTACCTTTGGAGATAAAAAGAAATCATTTGTTAAATTGCTTCTCTCTCTCTCTTTCTTTCTCCATTTCATGCACGGGGGTGGGGGGGCGGGGAATACATGGGCAACATGGACCCCAAGCTTGCTGAGCAGATGACCTAATACTTCATAAATATATTGCATGGGGCATAATCCAGGAAATATGATACTGGTAATTTAAACTCAATATATGGACTAGTTACCACTGTTACAATGTCCACTGAGATTATAGATGGAGTTGCCATGTTTCTATATATTTCTCTAGAATTTTATTTATGATTTTCTTTGTGGTCACATGTGAGATCCCAGACAAAATGATCCCCAAAGAGCTGTGGTCAAATCTATTTCTACACTCAGTGAAAAACCTTTACAGAAATAAAACAATTATGATTATAATTTAGGGTATGTCTGTATAACGAGAGTATCTTCATTCTATGCTAGTGTCCTTTACAACACTCCTAATTCAAAGGAATGACCATCTAAATCATCAAGTTTCATTTGCTACAGTCAGTTTTTAAAATTCTGAATAATCCCTGGCTGGTGTAGCTCAGTGGATTGAGCGCGGGCTGCGAATCAAAGTGTCGCAGGTTCGATTCCCAGTTAGGCCACATGCCTGGGTTGCAGGCCATGACCCCCAGCAACCACACATTGATGTCTCTCTCTCTCTCTCTCTCTCTCTCTCCCTCCCTTTCCTCTCTAAAAATAAATAAATAAAATCTTTAAAAAAATAACTTAAAAAATTCCAAATAATATTAAAGAAAGTATAGAGTGTACGTCAAAGCACAGGCAGCAGATGAGTTTCAAAGCTAGACAGATTTCTGGAGAGTTTATTTAAACAAAGAACATAAATAAATGAAATAGCAGGTACAATTGTGTTGAGTTTGTGATCACTACACATCAATATTGCCCTAAATACTAGGGCATGGATTAACTCATTTATTTGCCCAACAACCTTGACAGGTAGGTACATTTATTTATTAGCCCTACTTTATAGATGAGGAAACAGAGATATGAAGAGGTGATCAACTGGTCCAAGGTCACATAGCTAATAAACAGCCAGAAACCTCAGTGTGAGTCACTGACAAAAAGCAGAATGAGAGCATTAAAGAACACATCTGCATCGCATTGTAGTCAGATGATTGAGACTGTTCCCTATCAACCTCTGGGGCATTCTCCCTCTCCTTGTTTTGGCAGATTAGCTCCAGACTCAGTGTTGCTCTCTCCTGCATTATCCCTCTGTTCTTGATTTCAATTCACATGTTGAACATATTTCCCAAATGTAGTCCCCCAGCCAGTGATATCAACATCACCTAATTCTCAGGCCCTAACCCAGACCAAGTGAATTATAATTTCTGCGAGTGTGGCCTAGCAATGTGAATGTTAATGATGTGGGATTCTGATGCAGCTAAAATTTGAGAAGCACTTCAGTGAGTGATCCACCCCCTTGGCCTCAGTTCCCTGAACTCTCCTCCAGTGAGCTTGCTTCCTCTAGCCTCAGGTACTCGCCTGCCGGCACCTAGGCCTTTCCTAGTGCTCTTCTCCAGAATCACAATGTCATGCATGCACTCACCCTCTGAACACTGCCTGTATCCTTCCAATTCACTTCTTCTTGTACCCTAACTCTCGTTCTACCCCATGAGGACCTTAAGTACATTGATTCTCCTATCTTGCACTGTTCTCATCCTCTTCCTTTTTTACTTCACTTAATTCTATGGCTAATTATTATAATCACTCTCTTGGGAAGATTCTGAACTTCCTGGACCTTTCTCATTTCACTGGCATCACCTGTAAAACTATACTTATAGTTAAATCAGACTATAGCTACTCTGCATCTATACTTATGTAGCAGAACATATTCAAAGAAAAATACACAAACACACACTTGCTACACCGAAGCCCCTGGCTATTCCTCCAGTGTTCCAAGCATGCTGCTACTTCAGGGCCTTCACACTTTTTTCTCCTCCTGGAATTTCCTTCCCCTGCATATTCACATGTCTCAGTGCTTCTCACCTCTCTGCTTAAATGTCACTTAATT
This sequence comes from Phyllostomus discolor, assembly GCF_004126475.2. Lineage (NCBI taxonomy): Eukaryota > Metazoa > Chordata > Mammalia > Chiroptera > Phyllostomidae > Phyllostomus > Phyllostomus discolor. The sequence goes on from NC_040906.2 coordinate 121,183,429, forward strand.
ACCTGTATAATAAAATGGAAAATCCTCCCTCTGAATCATGATGCCATTTGCTTCATTAACTCGTTATCTGCTTCATTAGCTTTATTTTTCTCCATAACATTTGTCATCACTTATTTATTGTCTGTCTCTCTCATTTAAATGTAATATTGATAAGAGTGAGAACTCTTCTTTTTCTGCTGCTATAACCCAGCACTTAAAACAATGTCTGGCACCTAATCAGCAATCTATATATTTGTTGAATAAACGAATGGATAAAAGAAATTGAAGGCATGATCAAATGCAAGTCAGATATAAATCAACTTGTATAAAGCAATTATAACCGAGCTAGGATATGCAAGTGTATTGGTTGTGACGAATTTCTCTCAAAATGCTTTTAGTGTCTGAGGCCTCCCTTGATGAGCTTTGGTATGTGAGGAAGAGAATATTAAGACAGTCCTGGTGGTGATGTAAACGAGATGTGACAGAAAGCACAGGGTGTGCCAGCTGGTGTTACTCCACTTGAGTTCATGCAGACGTCTGAACAATGCAAAGTGCCCCACAGCACATTCTCCTTTTAATAGAATCCAACATATTAATTCCTTCCCTAAATTAGACTCCACCACAAGAATAAATCTCTAAATACAATTTAAAGCTACAAATGAAGAGTAGCATAAGGATGATAGACTTCACTGTTGATTTTATACTTTAGTTTATTTAACCTAAGAATAACATTACTGTGTGCAATACATGAGCACAACATAAAAGAGAATAGCTTTAATTCTATGACAAATGATTCCTTAAAAGATCTGATATCTAAGTGTGTGAGAAAATCACATAAAAACAACTTACTAGAAATGAAATATTTATTGTAAACAATACTAAATAAGCAGTTATGTAATTTTTTTCTAGTGGATTTACTTTGTTATATGAACATGTTCTTTAACTTTAGACATAGGTCAATGAATATTTAGAAACTTAGCTAAATAAGACTGTACTTATTCAGTAATTTTAATTGTTTTATAAAGACTTTGACAAGTGAAGATTTATTTAAAATCTCTCTTTTTAAAATTGATATAGGTTTTAGAATCAAGTACAAATGATATCCCTCACCAAAAGATGATGGTAACAGAATCAGAATGTGTGAGGATGAAGTGAATACATCTTAGGCTTTGGTGGAGAGTGGTGGAGTAAAGAGCTGCCACTCCATTTCAATTCATTCCCAAATGCTTTACAAAGAAAGAACAATTTTAGAAGGAGTTTAAGGAAAATATGAAATAATTTTGAAAAGTGAATGAAAATTCATACTGGTCAAGTTTTACTATTTGTATGTGCTTTAGCAAACTAAGTCAAACATGTATTTTTATGCTACTAGATTAAGTTACTAGATTTAGATTCATCAAATGTGGTGGAAATCAAGCTTTATACTAATCTTTCTTTTTTCTTGGCCTAATATCCAGAAAGTTCGCATATATAATAACATTTAATGTAATTGTTCCATGAGGAATTTGATGACATGGATGTATGTATATGTAATGTACACACGAATATTTTAAGTTATGAGCAGATGACCATTCTCTTTCACATAGAATTTATACAGAAAACACCCTAAGTGTTTAATCAAAGAACATAACAAAGAACATAACAATCATTTGACATATTTTATGAATAAGTCATCAAAACATAAGTCATGTTTTATAATGCATGTCAGGAAAATAGTATATTCATCAGGTAATTCTTTGGTCAAAATGGAAAAGAAAGAAAGTCCCATTATTTTTGTATTTATAGATAAGACATTTTCCCCTGATAAATAAGGCCTGGTCTCAATAAATAACTAATACTGATGACTTTAAAAGAATGAACTTTTGTTAGTTCTTGAATGGTAAAACCATGATTTGCCAACACTTGTCTGACTTGTGTCTTACTGCCCTATACTGCAAGCCAAAACTCATTAACCTAGAGGTATAAGTGAATCCAGTTTACCTTGCACGTTCATTGGGGATTTGCAAGCACTTAAAATGTTTTCTAGTTTCTGATTGAGATATATGGTCAGGATGGTTAAATACTTATACTCACATTGAAAATTCTCCAAACTAAAATTATTTCCATCTATCTCCCACTATTATAGAGTTCAGGCCCTTGAAGATCTATCTGTATCTCAGTGGACTCAGAAATCTTCCCTGAGAAGCATTTGGATTCCTCCACAGAGTGGAGGGATGGTCTTCAACTCACCATGTGTTCAGTTGCACTCCCAGTCTTACATTACAGGTCTCAACACAGCCTTCCGCTTCATCGGTTATCAGAGCATGTTGTTTTTCTTTTAATGAACCATGTAGATTTTCTGCAGGCTAATTTTTTTTCAGAAAGTGTAGTCTCAAACTCTCACCTCTCAACTGTGATCATACGTGCCACAGGGATAAATGGTATTCATTGTGTGGATCTTAAATTATGTTTAGTCTTCTTTTTAAATAGTCTACACTTTTTTCTTTGATTAATGATAACTTAGGCTTTGTGTCAAGGTTCTTTTCTTTGCCCTTTATGCATATCAACTAATTTAATTCTCAGGAAAAAAACAAACAAACTATGAGCTAGATTATGTAATTACCCCTACTTAATTGATGACTACACCAAACCAGAGAGGTAATTTATTCAATGGCACATAGCCAGGTGGTGGCAGAGTTGAGTTCCAAACCTTGGCAATTTGTTTCCAGAGCCTGGTGCTCTTAACCCTTGCATTGTAACATGTACACCCAGCCATGCACTTGTACCAGAATATATGGACTCATAAAATTGGGCCTTTCTTTAGCTTTGTTTTGGCATCAAGCCACCTTTTGTACTGAAACCATCTTAAGAAGCAGCCTTATAAAACTTATCATTGGATTTATTGAAAAATATTGCTCTGAACATAGTTCACTCATCACACCATATACCTACCCTTTTTAAAAAGTTGTTATTTTATCATGTGAATACCACTAATCTCACTCTCATAACTAATTGTGTTTACCACTTTAATCCAGCCACTGAAAAACTCTAAACCCGTTTTTCGTTTCATTTCTATCCCTTCTCTTTGTCATTTTTGAATTTGTGTACTGACCCTACCTATTACTGAGCCTTATTTTCCTACAATTATCTCCCTTGTTCTATTGTTTGTACCTATTTACATAACTTCAAATGTGTTTTAACAGCAAGCAGAAAAACACATTATAATTATTACTAATAGATTCAGTAAAGGTGGAGATGTTCATTTATTTGTGTGAACATAATTGAGTGATTCTCTAAAAAGAAATGCACTATTCCAGTGAGTATGAAGTGTTATCAACACTTGTGTTTGGTCACCAAGCATTCTAGGGTCAGTGAACTTCAAGTAACTGCTCACTGCACTTCACCTTGAGGTTCATAGTCTCCCAGATCTCCTCTTCTTCAGTAGAGGTGTTCAGAAGGCCAGGCTTGCATTCAAAAGTCGAAGGGAATGGGGAAATTTGAAAGTCCATCTCTATCTGTCCTGGAAAGAAATGGCATAGAACAGAGTCCCTTCCCCTCCAGGACTGTAGTTGTAGGAAGGAGCTTTGGAAGCTGAGAAATGAAAGAAAAGGATGCAATTCTGGTTTCTAACATATAATTAATAATAAATTCTGAAACAAACCATCCAGTCTGGGCCCTACTGCAATCAACTGAATTACATAATTTAAGAGAAATAACTCAGAAATACCCATCCCAATACTGGAGATTCATTTCAAATAATAAGAAACTACATAATTCTGTCAACTAAGATAATTAGCTTTCCAAACACTGCTGAGATTAATTGAGGGGATCAGAGTTTTCAGTGAAAGAATGAGAGGAATGAGGGGGCAATTTGTGAGTATGGGACACCCCAAAGAAATACCAGGGTAAGTGACAACTTAAACTAGAGGATTTGATGAGGGAGAAAAAGACTAAATGCAATTCTAAACACATTGAGGTTTTGGCACCTTGGGAACCTGTGTGTAAAGAGACTGCAGTAACTATTGATAATATGGTCAGAAACTCCAAAGAAAGACCTGCAGATAGGTTTAGAAACAGTCAGTTTATGAATTTTCAGTAAGGCAATGACAGAGAGCATCTAGGAGAGAAAGGACATTTACTGAGAAGAGAAGGAATGCAGGGAATAGAGAAGACGCATTTGAAAGGGCAACTGAGGTGAACTGGCCTGAAAGAGAGCAGGAAACAGGGAGAGGTTTGTCATGGAAGTGAAGCACCAGTGTGTGCCAGCTGTGACCTGGCCTCATTCTACCTGGACTTCCAACACTATGTAAATGATGCTCTACTAGGAACACCTGCAGAGCACTGTGCTTCCAGGCAGCTGTGGGAAGAGGTGTCATCTAAAAACCTTCCAGAAAGGAAACACCAGGAGAGAAAGTATACCAGCAAACTTACTGTGCAGAGAATTGCTTTTGTTGGAGATAAAAAGTGAGGGAAAGCTGAAAATGATGAGTGAGTCTTTCCACTTAACAAACATATAAAGCTTGGCGAGGCTCAAGCCCTGTCCTAAGGAGCTTACACAGACCAATGTTGAATCCTCCCAATAGTCCCTGGAGTGGCTTTTACAGAAGAGGAAATGGAGTTTACAAGAGAGTAGGTCAATTGTGGACATCCCACCACCAGCAAGGGGCAGGTTGGCTCTTCACACCCAGTTGGCCTACCTCCAGAGTTGCTGCTCTTAACCCCCATGCCCTCACCCCTGCCATAGAGAGGTAGGGGGAGAGAGCTGTGATGGTGGGGAGCAAGAGAATGACTCATGAAGGAGGTATTTGGTGTAGGGAATAATGCCAGAGGGCTGGGAGGGAGCAGTTCCAGTGCTACATGGAATTTAAGGTCCACTCTTGGGTTTTGTGGTATTATATAGACTTCTACAGTGTCCAGTGGGTCTCTGAGAAGCCCTTTAATCCCCAGATCACTTCACTGTTGGACCTCAATTTCTCTACCAATAAAATCACTATCAAACAGGCTGCCCTTTATTTTCCCCATGGGGACCTTGGGGGAGGACTCATGAAGTACCATTTAGGAAAGTCCCTGGCCACTTAAAGATGAGCATTATTATTATTCCTGCTATAATTGTGTCAGTATTATGCTAATAATGACTTTTCAGCTTCAGGCCAAAGAGGAATCAGTATGTTTATTTAAACCTAAACTGAAATGAGAAATTACTGTTTCTTCATATCCTGCTTGGAGTATATGCTTAATGACCCAGTGATTCCATCTCTGGGAATGTATCCAAAGAAACCCAAAATACTAAGTTGAAAAAATATATGCACCCCTATGTTCATTGCAGCATTATTTACAATAGGCAAGATTTGGAAGCAGCCACAGTGTCCGTCAGTATATGAGTGGGTAAAAAAAGCTGGAGTACAATTATACAATGGAACACTACTCAGCCATAAAAAAGAAAGAAATCATATTTGTGATAGCAAGGATGGACTTGGAGAGTATCATGCTAACTGAAATAAACCAGTCAGAGACAAATACCATATAATTTTACTTGTATGTGGATTCTAATGAACAATATACTAACAAACAAAATAGAAATAGATACAAAGAACAGACTGACAACTCTTAGAGGAGAGGGAGTTTAGGGGACTGGATGAAAAATGTGAAGGGATGGAGGGAAAAACCTCACAGACACAGGCAACGATATGGTGATTACCAGGAGAAAAGTGTATGGGGGTAGGTGGAATAGGGCAAAGCGAGGATATATGGTGGTAGAAAGACTTGACTTTGGGTAGTAAGAGCATGATGCAGTATGCAGATGATGTGTTATGAGTTAGTTGTACAATTGGAGCCTGTATGGTTTTATTTATAGTGTTTTAAAGTGAATGCCATTTTAACTATATAAGTAAAGGAGGCATTTCATTGCTCTTCAAGCAGTGATGATTACATGATTACTGGTTTTTCTCCATCTGAAATTACCACTCTGAATGTGCTCACTTATTGATGCAGTTATTTTGTAGTTTTTCAGCTGCCATTTGAAATGCTTGGCGTTAGCTAGGTATTATCAACATTGTGTTTGTCCATCTTGAAATAATTCTCTTTCCAAATATGGAAAAACTTATCAAAGAGACAGCACCGAGTCCATACACAGGGTCTGGCAGAAGTAATGCCTGCATGAGTGTGGTTGGTAGGGTAATATAATATGGGTGCAATAATTTAAAGTTTTAATTTGAACATTTCACCTAGAATGCAATCTGATGTATTTGAGTGTGATATTGTTACATTACAGAATTAAATGCTTATGATTTTGTAATGTAATAAAAGATTTTGTAATAAAAAGTGGTCATTTGTGCTGTACCCTGTAAGTTAGACTTTCATTGGAACCTGGTGATATTTGCATGCACAATAATAAGAGCAAAAAGCCACTGAGTGACAGGGAACAGGGTGGCTGACTGCAGTCATACTGGTGACCATTTTAGACGGAGGTTCGGTCCCTTGTTGGCTGTGAATAGACACTGTCAGATATCACACTCAGGAGCTGATTAATGAATCTTCAGGGAGAGATGCTGTCTGTCTTACATGAAGTCAGCGTCAAATAAACCAAAATACACTTCATAAATCATGTAAAGTCAGGATTCTGTGATTTCCTATAGCCTGACAAAATCCCATGATGCACTTCATCCATTTGTCCTGAATGGAAGAGAAACAAGGACTCCCCAGGGCAAAATCACCAGATATTAAAAGCTATTTCTCTCCTTTCTCTTTCTCTCTCGCCACACCCCCAGCCTCTTGTTTCTGATCCCTTTGGCATTTCTTGTTAAAAATGACTAGTCCAAACTCCCTTCTCAGCATCCACACTGTGAATGACCTGGTAACCTGGCATCTAGAGATTGACAGACCCAACTAAAGTCTGACTAAAATCAATTCACACCACAGTGATGCCTCAGCTTCCACCTAAGCCTCGTCATGAAATCTCTGTGTGTAACAAATGGTATATTTTCTAGGTATTATCAAAGAAATAGAGGTCTTAAGAAGTTGAGTGCAGAAGTCTATGAAATCAGGAGTGCCATCTTTGATTTTAAGGGCCCCACCATAGAAAATGTGATAGACAGTTTTTGGATAACAAAGGTGGCTGACTTAGAGATCTGCACACCCATAGAGAAGGGCACGTGCTCTCCCAGGATTCCTGTCTACCTCTTGCAGCTGAGGAGTAACAGTGTTTCAGGAATTACTAAAGACAGAGAGTTTGTTCTATTCATTTGTCATCCCCTCTATTAGAACCACATCCTCCCTTATCCATAGTTGGGGGTGTGCTTCCTCCCAGGAGCTCTTTTTTTTCATGAAAGAAGAAGAGCTTCCTCTCCCCCTGTCACAACAACCCTGACCCAGATCTGTGCTCTGCTTGGTCAACTTTCATGGATATGAATGCTTATGATCTTATGTATTTGACATGTTGTTATTTGTATTTTGGGACCCGAACTCCCTTTCTCTAATAATAAGAAATGCATCCTAATGATTTCCACATTTCATATCTATCCATTTTAAGGAAATTTATGATAAGAAAGAGTACTCCTGAAGGAGTTTTGTCTTGCTGAATAGGAGTAATATAATAATACCCCATTGTTATATTTATTCACCTTTTGTATCTAGCTCTGTGATGGGCACCAAAATAGAAAAAAGGCCATGTTCATTTCCTTAAAGTAATATTAAGAGTGCTGTTCAGTCCACCACACATGACATACCATTATGTGTTAGTTATCTTCAGTGGCACACTCCATTACAGAGACAGAGGAAACATGCTACCTTATACTTACAAACAAACAACAACAAAAGTCAAATTGCATCTGCTTTTGCCTGAAATCTCCTAATGATATTAACCCAAACAGAGTATGTCTTTTGTTACCCACGTAGTTGCCACTGTAGGTCTCTGAATATTTAACCATGTTTAAACAATTGGGATAAAATGCAAATGGAAAATCTATATTTAGGTATAATTCTGTGGGTCTTTTTTATGACAAACAGGGTGTTAGAGCCCTCTGTACCCATGCTGTCTCAGAGTCACTGAACAGAAAGTCAGAGTATAATTTTACATTTCATAGGCATACTAACTTCTTTTTAATACTGATGTTAAAAATATGAAAGCAGAAATCTTTTTCAAGGTCTTGCCTATGTAACGTGACATTGTTAACTTGCTCTAGTTCTGAGTTGGTGAAGTACTATCACTTAGGGTGTACATTTTTATAAGACTCTGCATACCCTCTAAGCATGCATAGCTCTTATAAATGTTTAATTTTGGGTTTTGTGCAAAGAAAATGTCCTTTAAATCATTTTTAAATGTGTGCCATGGATTCCTGGGACCATGTGCCTGGGGATACATAGAAATGTGATAATAGAGTGGACAGTGATAGCTCAGGTTTTGCTTTAAGGATTGAAATTGTGGAGACTAAAATGAACCTTATTCAGACAATATATGTTCTTTAAAAATCCTTGTCCCTATTACATACTTTCTATCTGATTCCAAACATCTGTGTGCAAAACAGAATGTTTATCCAAGTACCTGGATGTGCTTGAAATGGATTTTTAGAATTATTTAATATAGTTGAATATCAAGGTATAAAATATCAGTGTATATTTGGAAAACATCCACCTCTTTTGTCCTTTTAAAGAGTGCCTTCGTGCTGACGTCTACATGCTGCCTCTCTTCCCACTCTCTTCTTTTTTCTCTTTTCCTTCTTTTCCATCCACCTGAGAAAAATCATACTGCTTTCTGATGGCTGATTTAAGGACACTGACCCAGCTTTGACCACAGGGTGTGGAGCTTGATGGAACTAATCAGAGCAAGTTTCTTACCTAGGACTATGTGTTCTGTCACAGGAAGAGCAAACCTAAGAAGCTATATAAAAGTTGCAGAGCAAAGAGCAGGAGGCATTGTTTCTGTGGACCTCGGTTTCTGAGTGACTGATTTGTAGTGAGTGTGGGGCACTCCCAGCAGTGTGAAATGAAAAGTAAAAGGGAACAGAAAGGGACAGGGGCTGCACTCAATTGCACACAGATACCTGGCAGCTAGCAGGACTGTTGTGGGGCTTTACATTAGCATACAGTTGTGCACTCTGGATGCCCACACGTCATCGATGAGACAGAACCAGAGTGTGCAGGTCCTCCCTTCCCAGACAATGATTTGAACCCATTACGGCAGGCTGGGACACCTCTCTGGAAATTCACAATTCCACACCTATGCACATATATGATGCCAGGTTGTTGTAAACTAAAATGCAGTGGTGATTTGTCAGAGTTTACAACCTTCTCACCTACTGCAAGATGAAAAGGGATAAAGTGGTGTTTTCTTCAAAATAGGCAGAGACTCAAAATGCTGGCAAGTTTCAGGAAGCAAATTAACAATAAATCGCTATAGAATCATTTCTTTGGGATTATCAGATGCTCTTTCTAGTCAGGTTTTATTAAGTACAAGTATAAAGATTAAAAATAATAGCTTGCCACCTGGGTGCAGGTAGGTTCTTGATATTCAGTGACCTATTTGAATGTTTTTTTTAAAGTAATGTAGATCTTTTTGCTTCTGCTACATACTCTTCCTGAGTTAAACTCTTTAGTTCAAATGAGAATTTTCATTTTGATACGTAAGTTGTCTTCTCTATGTGGATTCCTTTACTTGCTTTGCCAACTTTTTTTTCATTTTATATAGTTTATAAAGATGTTGCATATCAAGGTGCTTAGATAGCATTCACTAGAAATCTTTATTAAAATCATCTAGCTATTTAAATTGTGTTTAGTACCAATTCATAATTTTAAGACGAGCCTCATTCTAAATGCAGCTCTATTTAGAGTCCTACAATTTAAAAACATCCTTAATACACCGGGGGGTGACTAGATTCAGCTCAAGTCTTGTTTTCATTTAGAAATTTCCACTCTAAAATGGAAAGCCCATGATTGCTTGTAACACTTCTCCCCTCAAGCACCATTATAAATCCCTTATATTAGTAAGGTACATTGCACATTAATTCACTCATTCAACATTAGAAATACATTTCTTATCAACTGCAATAAGAACTTCCTGAGCCCCCAGAAGGACAATGATTAAGATATGGTCTTTCAGAGGGTGGGCTGGGTGGAGAGGGCAAAGGGGGAAAAATGGGACAACTGTAATAAAAAAAAGAAGAAGAAAAACCAAAAGACACAGTCCCTGCCTTGGTCAGGTGGCTCATTTAATTGGATCATTGTCTCATGAACCAAGAGGTTGCACATACCTAGAGTGTGGGTTCGATCCCAGTCAAGGCACATACAAAAGCCAACTGATCAATTGATATTTCTCTCTCACATTGATGTTCCCCCGTCTCTCTCTCTCAATCTCTCTCTCTCTTTCTCTCTCCTACCCTCCCTCCCACTCCTTTCCTTCACCTTTCAAGGAACTCACAATCAAACAGATGCCAATAGCAATTGCTATGCGATAGAGTGGCTGCTATGATGTGATACATAACTTTAAGTAGTAGCATATAGTTGCATGCAAAGTGTAGTGCTATAACAGAGACAGAAAGGATCAGATCTTCATGACTGGAAGAACACAAGGACATCATATTATTTAGAGAAAATTCTTAAAAGGGGAGATATTAATTAAATGGAAGACCTGTTATCTATTGGTATAATTTAATTCAAATCATTGAAGACTAAAGAAAATCCTAAAAGTAACTTTAGACTTTTTCCCTCAGTAGTTCAGAAAGACCTTTTTGTAATTTCATGTCCAGTCCTAGGTTCCTGCCCTAAGATTTTAAATTATTTCTGTATATTTGTTTCTTTCTCACTGACTTTCATGTTTTTGAGAATGATTGTCAGAGCCAGTTGTAGAAACTATTCCTTGGTAAACTTGGAATGAAAATCTTTTGCTCATCATCTTAGATTAGGAATGTTCTTTTGAAAATGATTTAGATAGTCTCTTTTTTATCTTTTTTTGTTTTTTTGTTTTTGGTCCCATTATAGGACCAGTTCTTTAAACCTCAGTCACCTGGAAATATTCAAGTATGTGTGTGCTTGGGAAAGGAAATATCCTAGAAAAATAAAGCCACTGAATGAGGGATGCCCCTTAATCATGTGGGACATAAATTGTTTATATGAAGAATGACAAGAAAAACAAAACCAAAAAAAGATTAAAATTCTTTTATTTAACCTGAGTGGTTTAAGATTTTATGATAGGAAACATAATGATGTAATCTGTAAATTTCACAAAAATGTTTGGATTTTTCATCTCAATGCATATGAGATTAAAAGAAGTGATTAACTTTTGAAATGGAAACGTCATTTAATCCAATATTCTCATTTAAGAAAATGGAAAATCTGAGGCCAAGATTTACAAAATATGCTAGAAGAGTTGAGCCAGATCTGTGTGGAATGAGACAGATCTGTCTCAGATCTAATGTTGTTTTCTTTATAACATTGATCAGAAACTTGATTCTTATCTGAGGCCACTGTCTGTGTGGTGTTCACAAATTTTCCCCATATCTGTGTGGGTTTTCCATGGGAACTCCTGTTTCCTCTTCCATTCTAAAGACGTGCACATGAGGTGAATTAGAGTGCCTAAATTGCCCCAGTGTGAGTAAGTGTGGGTGTCTGTTAGTGGTCCTGGGATGGAAGGGTGTCCTGTCTAAGGTGGGTTCCCGCCTACCACCCTGAGCTGCCCAGATAGGCTCCAGCCACCTGTGACCTTGATCTAGAATAAGTAGGTTGGGAAATAATTATTTTACTGTTTCTACTCATCTTTCTTAAATGCGTGTATAACTCACATTTATTTTAATGTTTAGTATTAGAAGTATTTGAGGTCTTTATCTAGAATTTGGTGAAGTTTTTGTGACCAGAAATATGACATAGGAGCTTAACTCTTATTTATATCAATTAGCCTATGGTAAAAATGGTTTTGTTATGCCTCATTTCTGTAAAGTCACATTTTCAAAGAACCAAGATGATGTTAAGTGAGAATGTACTCCCTATGATAAATTTTCAGTTGCAGTTGGTATAAAGAAAAACAAATCAAGAGGGAAGAAACTAATGAGAAGTGCTATTTTGTAGGAGGTGATCAGAAGAATTTACTCTGAGGAGGCGACATTTGGGCAGAGGTTTGAATTGAGTAAAAGAAAAGAAAAAAACACTTAGAGGCAAAAGATTGTATGTGTGCTCTATACTTGAAAACATATAATAATTTTCTCTCAGCTGCATTTGAACAGAACCTCAGTGAATATTCCTGGAAACCCAAGACCGGGACATTTGAACCTGTTCTTTCAAGATGTCAGTTGCAGAATCATGCCAAGGGCCAGGCATTGTGCTAAGTGGGTCATAGACCTTATCTCCTGTAATCCTCCCAAGTCTACAAGGAAGATATCATGATTCACATTTTAAAAATAAACTAACTGAGACTCATGAGAGTAAGTGGCAAGCTAAGAGTAGGTCCAGGTTCTATCTACTTGACTTATCCTCTACTTATCTTCCCTCATTTTGAATGTCTCTGTGCCACTGAGTTTCAAAGTCATCTTAATCTTTATTTTGGTAATAACCTGAAAGAGCCAAACAGATATCCTATACCTTCTCTCTTCCTTTTTCTCGTGCTTAATTTGAAATAAGTCTCTTTTCTCTGGGTTTTTCACACAGTCAGGACTCCATCACACTGGACAGCAGAGAACAGTACTGACCAGGACTGACCTGGACCAATCATCTGGCTAAGCAAGGGAGATAGCAACTCAGGAGCAGGGCAAGGCTCAGAGAATAGACTAGTGACATTGACCAAGACATTGAATTTCATGTAAAAATCTGTCAGGGATTAAAGGATTCAGTAGAATACAGAGCTTAGGTAGAAAGAAATATTTAGGGCAATGTCAATCAGAATTGGAAACGTCTGGGAGAAAGTTGACCATCCAGAGATGGATTTTTGCTCTGCATTCACATTTTGTTAGTGATGTTAGCCTTCAGCCCAGCACTGTGAAGTGTCACTCAGAAGTCAGAGGATTGCAATAGATCACTGCCCTTGGCTGGGATATGCAGCATATGCCAGGAGTGTTGAGGTGACATTGTTGCCCTGAACTAACTCCAGGGAACCTCTTTCATCTTTGCAATCAAACATTCTTACTTGTTCCAACTCAATTTAATTCCATCCAGCAAACAAAAGTTAAAGCAAGGAAAACCTACAAGGAGCCTATGCCATTTACAATGGTTTTATAGTCACCATTATCTTTAATGTGAAACATCAATCTCAAAGTTGACACCGTCTATGTTTATTGCATTTAAGGCAATAAAAAGAATCAAGTGAAGGGTACAGAAACAACACTGCATGGTTATGCCAAGTTGGGAAAATAATAATAGCATGAGTTCCACTGTTAACACCAAGGGCATCTGGTTGGAAATGACAAAGAGGTCTAGCTTTGGTTTTGTTTTAGATTGTGTTCTGTATAAGTAAAGTCTAAGTTTATATGCACACATTCTGGAAAAAGAAGACATAAAAAGTCTTAAGATTATAACTTGGGTAAGAGCAAGCATTTTTTATTTTGGTGGGAAGAATAGTATGACAACAAGAATTTCTAATAAAATATAGTGTGTAATGGACTACTGAGTCCCAGAAATTAGGAGAAAGCCAGTAAAGAAAATAAGACTGTACTCTCTAAAGCACATAGAGGAATCCCTATACAGAATATTTCATTTTTCCCTTTCAGTTTAAATTTGAAGAGTGTTTTTAAATGTCATTTCTGTGATGCAAATACTTAATGGCTGATGGAATGAATTGTCCATTTGATTAATTTTCCAGATAATTTGGTTGGTATCTGTTTCCTTCTACATCCTTGGCCAACACTCATTTATAAGACATTAGCACAAAAGGAAGATGAGAGTTGAGATGATAAGAAGCAAATAGATACTCAGGGATCATAAATAAATAAATAAATAAATAACCAGATAGGCCATCACAAGAAATAGGAGCTACCAGAAACAATATCAGTAATTAGAGGTACATGAAAGCAACAAATGAATCTCAGTAGAACTCTTGACTATAATCTGAGAATAAGATAAACATAGATAATCTCTTCAGAAGCCTGGATAACCAATAATAAGAATGACATTTGATATTGAGTCCAAATGACTGTGCTGTGAACTAAGAGAACTAATACATACTTCTTTGTATATCAGAGTCCTGTTGTGGATGAGCTGATAGACTAATGAAGGCCTGGCTGGCTGCAAACATGGGCATATAGTCCATTGCATAAGGCCACCCAGCCAAGTGAGTGAATAGGAGTTGAAATCCAGACCAGGGTCTGCCTGCTGAACCATATGCCCTGTGTGGGGATGGATCAACCTGGAAGAAGGGGTGCCTTTTCCTGTTTTCTACAATCAGTCTTCTTTCTAAGTTATAAACCAGTAGAACTGCAGCCTTCTTGAGGATGGCCTGTTTGTTATTCCTTCAAAGAGGCCAGGTGGGCTAGTAGAGGCCCTGGTGAAGGAAAATAAGCACACACATCCAGAATAGGAAAGTGGTGATAAGGGAAGAGAAGGATGGAGAGGGGTAGGAAAGAGAAAATAAAAATGGAAAAATAAGAATCAGAGGGAAGGGATCACGATATATATCAGGTCAAGATATTCAGTCTGAAATTTTTTTAATTAAGTTTATTTTATAATTCCTCTGACAACTACCTTGGATTCAAAAAATCTCTCAAAACTAACATTCATTGGAAATGAAAAGTTGAATTCAGTGCCTATTTTAATTAAGATTATGTTTAGCTATGAGTGACAGAAGTCTGTAAAATTGCAACTTAGAAAAAAATAGAAATCTATTTCCTCACATAAAAGTTTGGAGGTGGACAGTCCAGGGCTGGCATAGTGACTGCCCTGCCATCTGGAACCCAGTGTGCATCTAGGCAACCAACAACATAGGTCATTGTGGTCCAAGATAGAGATTCACTCATCACATTTATTCATGTTTTAATCATCAGGATGGAAGAAGTGGGTAAAGTGTTCATAGCACTGTCTTTTAAAGACATTTTCCAGAAGCTGCTATACTTTTTTGGTACAAATATACCATTTGCTAGAATTAGTCACATGGCCATATCTAGCTGCAAGGGAAGCTGGTGAATGTCTGATTTCAAATGGCCTTAAGCACAGCTAAAAACTAGGGCAACTGAGAGGGGAAAGGCAGATATTTGGGTAGGAAAATAGTAGTCCCTAATACAGGGACAAAAGTTGATATTTGAAAACAAAGCGTTCTCGGATATAGACAATAATGTGGTGATTGCTGGGAGGTGGGGGATTTAAGGGGACTAAATTATAGTGGAAAAGAAATACAATAAAGATTAAGTTCTAAAAAGAGAGAGGAAAATAGAATATAAGGCCCAAGGATATGCCCATTAATCACAAAAGCTAAATATAACTGGGTAGCAGATAGGAGGGTAAATGTGTAGTGTACTATTATTTATAGGAATGTAAATTAAAGCAGAAAGATGGCATTTTCTCTTACTAAATTAACCCCCCACAAAAGAAATAAAATTTGATGAGTAGTTTATAGAAAAGTATAATCATTAACAATAGTTACCTTGGGGCAGTGGAACTACAAATAACTTTTTTCAAAAGAGCTTGTCTTAAATTTAGAATAGTGACAATAACAACCTTTTCTTTGTTAGCAAGTTATTGTTTTTGTTTCTGTTTATGCCTCTTGTTTTAACTTTTGGAGCAGACTTAATTCTTTCTCAGGGACCTAAACCAATAGTGTGGTAAATGGAATTACACTTCAGTGGTCATTTTTCTATTTCCATCTTCTTACAATCTCAAAAACTATCTGGACAGTCTATTTAGCAGTACTTAGGTGGTTCCCAGTCCTCTTGTCTTGTTCTTTTCTTTGACACTTGGGCAATAGCCATTATTCTCTTAGGAAAAGAATTTTAGATACAAATCTTTGTGTCTATCCATGGTCTAATTCTTTACACTATGTTAAGTTGCTTGTCCAAGATCACATCTTTCTAATCTTCCTCTGTAATATGATTGTGTGTGTGTGTACCTTTATAAGCAGTAAGTGGATCTTTATAGGATGTTTGTCAGGAGTAGACATGCTTATGAGAAACAGTCTGTTATGTGGACAAGTATTGTGAATTCAAATGTGGGTTGAATCCACACCTATTGCAAGGGTGTCAAGCTTATTTTCACCAGGGGCCACATCAGCCTCATGGTTGCCTTCAAAGGGCTGAATATAATTTTAAGACTGTATAGATGTAACTACTTCTTAACTGTTAAGCGAGAGCTCAGTGCTGTCGCTGGGTAGAAACAATGTGCCAGGCCAGATAAAACAAGGTGGAGGGCCAGATTCAGGTAGAGGGCCAGATTCAGCCCGCAAGGCCTTTGCCACCTGTGATCTGTTGGATGGTGGTTCCAAAATTTATTGTTAGCCCTTCCTGCTCCTCTAGCATCAGATGTATACAACCAATATTTTTTTTAAAAATTATGCTCACCTGAGCACATTTATTTCAGAGAAGAGGAAAAAGGAGGGAGAGAAAGAGAGAAAGATTAGAGAGAAACATTGATTGGTTGCCTCCTCCCATACATGCCCCAACCAGGATTCAAACACACAACTTTTCAGTGTATGAGGCAATGCTTCAAGCAACTGAGCCACACTGGCCAGGGCAACACCCAGCATTTTTATTTTGGTGTCTAATTAATCACCTAAAAATACATCCTAGCCAGAGTAGAATGCTTGATTCCCCTCATCCTGCAGACACATCCGCCTTCCCAAGTCTTCTCACCCACGCTTAATGAAATCACAAACCAAACAATTGCTCAGATTAAAATCCTAATGTGTCACTTTGTATATTGCTCTTATCCTTGTTATCTCTATCCTATCCATCAGTATGTCCTATTTGCCTCACTTTCTAGTTATATCCCAACCCCAATCACTTTGCACTACCTCCATTGCTATCTTTGGTCCAAGCTACTATCATTTCTTGTTCACACTGGCACATTAGCTGTCTGGTCTGTATCAATCAGATTAGGCTGACTGCTTCAGCAAACAATACCCAAACTTCAGTGGTTTACCATAATGAAGGATTATTTTTACCAGAGAAGCTCAACTCCATTTAGTAATTCAGGGTCTAGGTTTCTTTGAGTGATGACTCCACAATCACCTCAATTCTCAAAGTGCAAAATCCAACCAGCAGATGAGAGAAGAGAGAAGTCATGGAAACTCAAAGAAGAAATTTTAGGGTTTCAGCATTAGTATGGCCTATATTATTTTCATTCCCATTGGGCAGAAGTCAGTCACATGGCCCCACCTACTGCAATGGAAACTGGGTAATATATATATAGTCTTCCTGTATGGCCAGGAGGAAAATAAAACATGTTTTGGTAAACACATAGTGTAGTTTTTTTTCACACTTATTCCCTACTCCTACAACAGTTAGATAATCTTTTCAAATAGATTAAAAATTGAAGCATATCACTGCTCTGAAGCTTTTCACTAGCTCCCCACTATGATTATATCAAAATGCAAATTTCGTACCCTGTTTGCAAAATCATGTATGATCAAATACCTCTGCATCTCTCTGAACTCAGATACTTCTACAGGTCCTTTATTTACTATTTTCTGGCTCCCCTTAGTAACTCTAATTAGCTTGGGGCTTTGGCACATGCTAGTGCCCTCTGCCGGAAAACTCTTCTCTCACCTATTTAGATATTTAAATCTTTCTTATCATTATGACCTTACCTTAATTGTCACCACCTCAGAGAAGCTGCCATACATAACTCATTAAACATAGCCTCCCTATGCACCCTATATCTCACTAATGGATTACTATAAGCTATTTTGATTATAGCATTTGTAATTATAAGATATTACCTTAAATGTAATTTTATTTATTTATTGCCTGATACCCTCATTCTATTAAGAGCAAGGACCCGGTACATTTTGTTCACTGTAAAATCTGTCATTAGGCTGATATAAGATATGCATAAAATATCAATTTGTTGAGTGAATGAATGAATAAATAACCTATTTTAATTAGATTTGGGTTTGGCATAAAAGGGATGTAAAATAATGAAGCTTAAATATTATTAAACTTATTTCTGTTATAAGTAAATAAATTCAATAAAATCATCCCAGATTTAAGCATACCAAGGCTAATATATCACTTTCACAGAGTCAAGCCTCAGAAGCTGAGTGTTGCTCTGCTAGTACTAAAGATTTACCCTGATTAGTTCACCATGGCTCACAGTTCATTCAAATTTGCGTCACAAGGTGAGAGAAAATAGTGCCCAATATTTTATATCCAAAACTCAGAAGTTGAAGACATCACTTCTGCTTATATTCCATTGCCCAGAACTTAGTCATATAGTCACACCTAGTTGTAAGAGAGCATGAGAAATTCAAACAATCTGTGTAGCTATGTGCCAAGATTCAAAATCAGGATACTGTTATTATAAAAGAAGAGATAATACACTGGAAAAATTTCTCCCATAAAAATTGAAGTGATTTTAAACTGAATCTTAAGAATGGAATGACCATTATTGTATTGGCAACAATTAAGTATATTATAGTTTGCCAAGTACAAAAACAGCAACTATTCTAACATTAACTACTAATCCCTCTTAATTTAATTCTCTGTAATATCTTAGCAAAAACAATATAGGACAAATCTCTGTTCTCATTTGGATTCAACTTTCCTGGCACTTGGTTGCCCTGGTTCTTGTCTCTTACTCCTATATTCCGCACTGAGTGATTTCCCCAGGCTGACCTGGATTCTTTCTGATTTAGAGCTAATGGATTAATTGCAAAGAACTCTGATTTCAGGTTGAATTTTCTGTAATGGTCATGTACTACTTCACAGAAAGAAAAAAACTATTATAAAGAAAAAACAAATAAATAAAATGCAAAGGTGTTGTGTTTACTAGCTGACTCTGTGGATGGTCTTTCCATTGCTTTAGGGCAGTTCTCTTTCTCCTTAGAGATGCACTGATCTGTGCAAATTGAATAGTGGAAAGAGAGGCTTTCTGATGCAAATATGAACTTCCTTAAGTCTCCTTACCCTTGAATGCCCTCTGCAGCTGGTAGTGGAGGGCTTTGAAGAGGCTTCCCTGAATGTTTTGTGGTAGAGGTAAATTCTAGGTTGAATCTGGGCCAGGAAAGGTACACTGTG
Source organism: Phyllostomus discolor (assembly GCF_004126475.2). Lineage (NCBI taxonomy): Eukaryota > Metazoa > Chordata > Mammalia > Chiroptera > Phyllostomidae > Phyllostomus > Phyllostomus discolor. The sequence continues at coordinate 121,202,523 of NC_040906.2, forward strand.
AAGTTCTTCCTTTCTGGCCCCCTCTTGGCAAGTCATCCCTGTAGCTGCAGCCATTCCCCATCACCGTTTGTCTTTTACTGCTTCAGCAACTTAACTTAAAAATTATTCCTTGAGATGCAATTCTGCTCAACTAGGGTTTTAGTTTTTCTGTTTCATGTACATTTTTAATGGCTTTACCATTTAACTGTATCACCATCTTGCTCCTTGGATTTACCTTTTTTCTTTTTCTGTAAGTGTCCTCAGCACTGGTATATAGAAATAAATTTTGCTCCTGGCTGGCATAGCTCAGTGGATTGAGCGTGGGTGGGAACCAAAGTGTCATAGGTTCGATTCCCAGTCAGGGTACATGCCTGGGTTGCAGGCCATGACCCCAAGCAACCACACATTGATGTTTCTCTCTCTCTCTTTCTCCCTCCCTTCCCTCTCTAAAAATAAATAGATAAAAATCTTTAAATTTTTTTTTTTAAAGAAATAAATTTTCAGGCCTGTCTGTCTCCAAAAAAGTAAGATGAGATCCCTGGAGATAAATCTTTCAAATTGCCAATAACTCTACATTCAAAGCATATATACTGTACAATTGTTTGCGACTTGCAAGCCTTTAAATCTGTTTCTCCAGCAAATGTCTCAAAGCATTTAAGCTTTAAAAATTTGTAAGAGAATATGTACCTAGTAAAGTAAGTGTTTTCTTTAGTATTGGTTGATGATCTAAAAGAGTTACGGCATCCTTAATGATGATAGGCTAAAGAGAAAAACTTTCAAGCCCAGCACACTGCAGTTTAAAGAGCCCCTGTGAATCCACCTATGTCAGCCTTTGTTTCACTGATACACTTTCATCAGCCTGGATTTTGTTAATTGGACTGTGTAGGCTGACTAGTGATGCACTCAGCCCTAAGCCAGCCTTAAAACCTGACTTTGAGCAATTTACTTAATGCCTTTGTAGCATGGGAATTTGGAAGGAATGACTAATTCTTTTATTCTGATTCTTTAAAAACATAGCACTCTTTTTACACAACAGTAGCATTACTGAAAAATTAGTATAAATTAAATTGTGAAAAATATCATGCTTTAAAGGTAGAATTGCTCACTGTATGTTACTTTATATTATAGTTTCAGCTCAGAGAGTCATTATAAGACAAACAACTGGGATTTATTTAAATGTGGATTTTTAAAATCAGATAATTTTTAAAAGATTGTTGAGGGGGTATAAATACAAACTGGTATTATTTTTCTCCAATTACTGCCATCAATATTGGTGACGGGAGAGACTTGGTTCTTCTTGCTGACTCATGTAAAGAATTATATATCGGCAAATCCAGTAGTATGTAATCAGTTTATTAATGGCCCATTCCCATGGACGAGAACAGCACTGGGTAGAGTAGGAGGTGAAAGGCAAAGTTTCAGGGCAAAGCAGGGCAACAAAAGCAAGAGCAGCTGAAGACCAGGGTGGTAAGCCCCTGGGCCAGCCTGAGACTGGGTGGCCAGAGTCCCTGTGGCCGGAGAGCCAAGAGCACCCAGAGCCCGAGAGAGAGAGAGAGAGAGAGAGAGAGAGAGAGAGAGAGAGAGAGAGAGAGAGAGAGAGAGAGAGAGAAACTTTGTTCTCAGGACTTATATAGTTGGTGGGATAGGAGGGAAAAAAGTTACATATTAATTAACAGGTAAATATGGTGCCAGCTTTCCTGGAGGAATGTGACTACCCAAACTTATATATGTGTGGGGGTCTGTTAGCCCGATTCCTTATCTTGCTCCAGACCCCATTTGTTCATCTTGTAAAACAAATACATGACAGGAGGCAGTTAATTAAAATTGGGGCACTTTCCAAAGTTATTTATGGGCTCTTTCTGTAAGTATCAAGGTTTCCCTCATAAAACAGATAGTGACCAGAGGTAGGCAATTAACCAAAGTTGTTTTATGGGCTCTGTCTTTGGGCACCAGGGACCCTCTCCTGCATTCCAGGCTCTGGGATGAAAGCACAGTTTCAAGGCTTTCTTTCCCAGATAGTGGAAATGCTACACAGAATATCAAGGACTTCCCTTCTTTCTTGCTAACATAGTGTTCCTTGTGATGTTGGAACACCTGGCAATATTATCAGACCATGCTCAGGACTGCCTAATCTACCTAATTGGTAAAAAGTGTTTCCTGGCAACCAGGGTGCTAAATGCTGGCCAGTGACGGTATTGTAGTCTTACAGTTCTTCCTGTGCTGTCTCCTGCCTCAATATGAGCCCTAATATTTTAGTCAGGTTCCATAATTTCATATCAGTTTTAAGTATTACAACTCAGCTTGTTTCACCACACAGGTTTAATTTCCTGTCACATTAGCCATCAACTAACCCCTTTCCTTCTAATCCCTTGGAGGGTATGTATGTGTATGTGGTTATGAGGGGTGGATGTGAAGGTGTAGTTCAGAGGTACCTGCTTCTGTTTCCTCTTCTAGGTTTAAATCTTCTAAAATTAGGAATGGAGAAGAAGAAATAGGAAGGGCAGATCTTCTTAAGCAATTGATTACATATAGGTGGTAGAGAGGAAGACTTCTCTGGCTCAAAATGGTCCCACTTTCTGCCAAAGGTATGTATAGTTATGGTAGTCCCCACATGGATTATGAGGGTGATCTGCTGAGGAATGCCTCAAAGAGAGCTCATAGGGGTTCCCTTTTATTTTACAGCACATAGGCTCCTAGGTGAGGTGTAACCTCCATTGGCCAGTTTATGCTCCAATTGCCATTAACCTTCTCACCCCTTCAATGGATCTAGAGGAGCTGCTAAGGTCTTTTTCTACCCCTTCAGAGAGCCACAAGGACACAGAGGAGGATGTCACTACCCTTTGCTCCCAAGCTGTCCTACTCTCTGGTCCCTTGTCATTTTGCTGATGTGAGCAACTTCAGCAGCCTTCCAGCACTTTCTGGAATTGGCAGATCAGAAGCATCCATGAGTCTGTTCATTCTCTCAACTGTGAGGCATACACACAAATCACACTCCCAAGAAGCCTCTCCCCATGCACCAGAGGACAGTAGGAGAATGGGCTTCAGACTTTGCAGCTCAGAGACCTTCCACAGCTGGTATGTGTAATGCTCTCTTAGAGCATTGCCAGCCAGCCTCTAGCCCCATATCCCTCACTTTTTTTTTGATATGGAGACACTCAAAGCTTTCTTTTAGATTTTGTTATTATTTTGTGCAACTTAAGGGTGTTCCCAAGAACTCTGTGGTTCTTGTTCAGAACAATACTGAGGCAATGGGAAAAGTCATAGCTGTTGTTTCTAACAGGAATTATAAATGCTGAATCCTACAATTTATTATCAAATTTATTACAAATAGAATGGCATTATGAATAGCCCAGCTTCTAGTGTATACCTTTTAGTTTTCACTCTTTTTTTTTTTCCATTCACTCAGAAACTTCTGGAAACTTTTTAGAACTTTGTTTCAGAAATGGTGTGGCTATTATGCCTCTATGAAAGCTACTTAGGACTTTCAATACCAACAGATTGTTCTCTTCTCTAACCAGGTGCTTTTTATCATATCAAAGTGATCTCCATAAAGAATTTTTCCCTATTTTGGCATGTACTTGAATTCTGACTATGCCTCGATAACAGTAAATGTTACACTATAAACCTAATGTATACATCATTGCACCTAGTAATGTAAAGAAATGCCAATGGATTAAATATATCAATTTCTTAAGCAAGAGCTTAAAGATTTCACATCAGCCTTTACAATACAGATTGACAAGCATTTTAGAGAGCCTGAGACACCCTCTTCATGGCTTCACTTTTTAAGCAGAGAGATAGTAAAAAGTCTATGACATTTAATTAGGTTTCTTTTTCCCGGAATTACCATTGTAGACCTTTAAATATGGACAGTTAATCACTACCTTAGGCAGACATATTTTATTGCCCCAAACCTGAAATGAACTTTAATAAAGGTTTAAGATGTAACTTTAGGGGATTTTGACAAGGTCGATGAAAGAAGAGAGGAAAAACATCCTCACAGTAAACAATGAATCATTTCCATGCTCTCATTAGACTGATTTGTGCAGTGTTCATTCCTATTTTCTTCTTTCTTTTCCTTATTGATTTATGTAACTGCGTTAGTCAGGGTTCACTAGAGAAACAGAGCCAGTTTATCTGCAGGGAAATAATTAGGAATTGTTTCATGTTATTATGGAGGCTGAGATGACCCACCATATATGCAAGCTAGAAGCGAGGAGACCTCATGGTATGGTTCCAGCTCAAGTCTGTATGCTGGAAAATCAGGTAAGCCAGTGGTGTAAGTTCCTGTCTAAATGCGGACCTCTGGTCCAGCTTGAAAATAGCCCGGCAGAGAGAGTTTAATCCCTTTTGTTCTATTCAGGCCTACAATTGATTCGATGAGGTCCACCCACACTGGGAAGAGCACAGTATTGTACTCAGTCTCTCAGTCTACCAACTTAAATGTTAATCTCATCCAGAGACATTCTCACAGACACACTCAGAATAATGTTTAACCAAATATTTCAATCCCCATGTGATGGTACAGATAAAATTAACCATCAGAATGACACTAAGATGTTTCAGTAGCCTTTGAATCAAACACAGGACTGACTAGTGAAGAAAGATAAAAGAATTTGTTATCCATACAGATATTTTGTGTACATAAGACCAAATATTCAGATGTTTGAATGTATTTAGAAAATTAACTAAATTTCTGTGTTGTTATCCATATTTTGGTCATGGCATAGCCAGAAAACCGGCTGTGAACAAGTAGTAGAGAAAAAAATCAATGTTTCATGAACCTTTATGAATATGGGATATTCTGAAGTAATCAGAAATGAGCACTCCAGGTACAGAGCTTTGAAAAATCTGATATAAGGATGGCCTGCATCAGAACTGCCTGAGTGCTTGTTAAAAATACAAGTTTCTGACCTCCAACTCAATCTGTAGAAAACTGACTGGGAAGAGGCATCAAGAGCTACATGTTAACAACCTCTGTGGCATCAACGCCTTGAGCATGCTAAAGTTTGAGTTCTCTGTTCATAGATTCTTCCTTTGAAAGAATCTGAAGTAACTGGAGCCTGACAATGGGAAGTGGTGCGGAAGGAATTGGGGAGCTCTTTGTTCTTGAACTCTGGGTCCACTGCTGATGGGGAAAGTGTTTTACAAAGGGTTTGCTTCTATATTAATCTTCATCAGTCTGGCCCAAGATTTTCAATACATTCCCCACAATGAGCTCACGATTTCATCACATCAAGCCCCAGTGCACCGTAAAAGTGCAAAGGTTTTTTTCTTCTCTTTCTCTGATTTTTTTACTAGATTGGAAAAAAAAGTTATAACAAAAATGAGTAGAACACTGTTTCAGTTTTTGGAAATGAGAATTGAGATTACAGGTCACCCAGACTGAAAAGAAACTATTAAATGATGTGAAATACTTGTCCTCATTAGAAGAATGAGTGAGATTATTCTTGGTGGGGAAAGTCATAAGAAGCAGTACCTCCATGGGGAGCTCCATAAAATGAAGTTCACAAAACATATACCACCAGGATCCTCCACTAATAATAAAGTGTACTTGTGCCAAGTGGAAGAAAGGAACCTTATTGAAACAGACAGGAGCTGAGTTAATTATCACTTCCTGGTGAAGCCATTGTTTTTGCAAAATTGTGCTTGCTGAGTCTGGGTTTTAGTTCACTGCTGGGTGAAAGCATTTGCCTTTCTTTTGAACATTTGCAGGTCAGAGGCATCCCAAATTATAGCAACTGATGATAAAACATAAGAGTTTAAATATAACAAAAAACCATGCATGCAAATTCTTGGAATATGTGTGCAACATTTTCTAAGTAGAAATACATTATTGCATTTGAGACATTTTGCATTCATATCACCTCCAATACAACCTATATAAATATCTCAAACAGGGATTTTAATGCAGAGAATTAGGTACACAGTTGCTGGAAAAACTGGAAGATTGAGAGCAGAAGGAAGGGCCTACAAGAGCAAAAAGTAGGCAGGTGTGATACCCACAGATGAGAGACTGCTACTCTTGGGCTGTAGCCACAGCTCACACTTCCCATTGCACCTTCAAAGACACTGTCATAGTGGGTTTGGGATCTACCAGAATTATCACATTGATCAGGACTGAAATCACTGACTAAAGCCACTCGTATAACTGTCATTTCTGTAGACACTGTTGTATTGTCAACTCTCATTCCAGCAAAAAATAAATTCATCTGAAACCACAAGGAATAATAAAGCCCCTTCTCCCCTTCGTTCTGCCTTTCATTCTTCCACTGGTGCCATGGTAGAGCACAGCCTGAAGCAGCAGCAAGAGAGCCTGGAAAATATAGTTTGCAGACTCCCAACCTGCTAAAACACACAGCAGAATGCAAAGGAATGGGGGCTGAGAACTAAGAGGTGAATCACTGTCTGCACAATGTGGTGCAGAAATCAGCTTTGTGGGGGTACATAAACAAGGAGTAGACAGAGACCAAGTAAAAATTAAGAGAAGAAATTATTTGTGTACTCATCCTGAATGTGATGGCAAATAATGCAGGAGCTTTTGGCAAGTAATTTTGTTTCTAAATCACAGGTAAATTTTAGCTTCAAGACTTACAGTTTGTTAATTTAATAACTTATTGTAGAGCATACATTGTGCTCGAGGCAAGGCTATCACTGTTTACAAACATACGGAGTACAATTCTCAGGTGCTGGGCATAAGACAGTCTTACTTGTGTCTACAAGAAATTTAAGAAATTCATAGCTTGAGCAAAAGATCTATAGATTTATAGTTAACATGTGCCTCTATATAGACAAGGCCTTTTCCCACAAGGACTGTTTTAAAAGGATTCATTTGTTAAAAATTTTCAGACCAGATTACATGAACATTACATAGTAATGAAAAGCAGCATTTGGTAAGTGCCAAACATTCTGTCACAGACATTAAAAGTGTGATCTGATTTAATCCTCAAAAAAACCCACGAGGTGTAGGTACTACTATTGAATTCCCATTTTACAGATGAAAAAAATGATGCACAGAAAGTTAAGTACAAAACACAAAATGACACAAGTAAGATGCAGAGACAGGACTGGACTTAGGGCCCAGATGGAATAATGGAAAATGAGCTTTGGAAATTCAAACTGTAGAATGAAGGGTAGTTTAGTTTTTAGCAGTACTGGTCACTCGGAACTGTAGGTGATTTATCTGTGATTGACTTTTAAGAGAGGCTTTATTGCCATTTTGAACAATAGCACAGGGAAGCAAGGCCAAAGGTCAGAAAGCTAGAATAAGAAGAGTATTTTAAAGATTATATTGCACAAAGTCTGGGCATCTCTCCTCTGATAACACCCAAGAAAACTAAAGTCACCCAAACTTCCCTCTGTGTTCTGTACTGCACCTAGCACAAAGCTTTACAGGTAGTAGATATTTATTGTTGTTGTTGTTGTTCTTATTTAAAGTTGAATTTGTTGTTTGAAAAAGTGAATAAAAAGTTTTTAAATTTCAGAATATCTCCCTGACATTACAGTTCTTCACTTATTTATACCAAAAGTAATGTGACTGATTTTTTTTATTCATTTGAATTATTGTTTCTGAAAAAGAAACCATTCCAAGAAGGAATGAAGGAAAGTGATCAATTATTCTCATCCTCATGTGAATTCATCAGAAATTTTCTTTTGAAGGTCAATTATGATCAACCAATTACAAAGGAAATGGAAATGCTGTTGGCAGCAGTGAAAAGCGGATAGAGAGGACAGCCTCACAGTAAATCTAATCACCTGAGCACACAGTGTCAGAGGAAAGAGAGGAAGGGTCAAGGACACTAAGTGACCTGTAGTGCCCAGGCCAATTTCATAGGGTGAAGAAAGTTCTTACTCAAAATGCTGTAATAAACCCAGCTGAGAATTGCTGGCCTAGAATTACAAGTCAAGGCATGCTAGATTTTTCCAATTCTAGAAACTTACCCTAAGTTTCTGAGGGCAGGGGTGTATTCTTTTTTATTTTCCAGATAAGGGACATGCCTATTTTCCAGCAGAACAAAGGCTCAGGTTCCCCTCTTGTCCCTGAGACCTACTACTGCCTTATCTCCCATGGGCAAGACCCCACTGCCATCATCACTTGCTAGGTAGGGTACAGTAATTAATCTAATGGTCAGTTTTCCTTCCCCTTCTTTAGCAGCCTCGAAGCTACATTGGACACAATCAGTCATGCCCTCCACTTGAAACCCTTGCTTCACCTGGCTTTTTCTAAATTGTATTTATTGGGGTAACATTGGTTTATGAAATTATATAGGTTCCAGGTGTTACAATTCTGCAATACATCATTTGCATATTATAGCATATGTTCCACACCCCAAGTCTCCTTCCATCACCCTTTATCATCCCTTTGCCTTCTTCTACCTCCCTCCACCCCGCTTTCCCTCTGGTAATCACCATACTGTTTGGGGGAGCTTTTTAGATGCCACATTCTTCCAGTTTGTTTCCTTATCTTCTTGGCTACTTCTCAGTCTGTTTTGTTGGACTTTTCTTTAATGCTTACTTCTAAGTATTGAATTTCCCTCAAGGTTTTATTCAAATATCTCTTTGGTACTTTTCTACATTTATTCTCTAGATCTTATCCAGTCTCCTGACCTTCCTCTCTTAGTGATCCCAAGAATTCATCTCTAACCCAGTCTTTTCTCCTGAACTCTAGATGCACTTATCCAAATGTCTACTTGGCATCTGGACTTAGTTGTCTACTAGGCCTCTCTAAGTTAACATTTCCAAAATCAAGCTCTCAATTCCTGCCCACTCATGCAGCCCCCCTCTAGGGCTGCTCCTCATCAAATCTCTTCCAACTTAGTCGGTGTCATCACTATGCATGTGATCGATAAGGCTTAAAACCTTGAAGCCATCCTTGACTTCTTTCTTTCACAACCCACATCCAATCTATGAGCAAATTTTCTTGGCTGTACCTTCAAGATATGTCATATATATGCCTTTTCTCTCTCATCTGAAGTACTGTCATATTCTACCTGGGCAGACTGCTGCTCTGGCCTCCTTAATTGGTCTCTGTTTACAGACTTTTCCTAGAGTCATCAGTTCAATTTACTCTTGTCTCCAATTATTCTGATTACTTCTGACCCTTACAACAGAACTACATGATCTGACTTATCTTCCTATAGTTATTTCTTCTGCATATTATGCTGTAATAACACTGATCTTTTTACTGTTACTGCCACATGCCAAGCATGTTCCCACCTCAAGTCCTATACAACTGCCATACCCTCAGCCCAGAACAACCTCCCTTGAGACACAATCATGGCTCATATTCTCATTTTATCTGGGTGTCTGCTCCAAAGCCACCTTCCCTGAGAGTCCCTTACCAGCCATCTTATCAAAGACAGCATCCCTTTCCTTCTGTGTTCCCTTAACAGCTATGCTTCAGCACATTGTCAAGCAAGGTCCAATACAGGAATAAAAGCCCATACTAAATGATCCAAAAGAAGAACTATAATGTAAGGAAATGGAAATTAAATTATTGGGAGAGGCAGCCTGAAGGTTAGGAAGAACAGGAAGCTACTATGATCCTTAGAGCTAGGGAGAAAGCAAGGAAATGGTAACACCAGGGCCTAAGCACTACCCTTGGAGGAAGGGTGAAGGATGGATTCACAAGTAGCTTATATAGAGACAGGAGGTGAGTTAAATATAAGGGGTGCGGTTATAATATGGTATACTGTCTGAAACAACAGGGAAGAGAAATGCCCTGATTTTCCCTTCCTCTTGCACTCTAGTCTCCTGTTAGTACATCCCTTTGGCCAAAAAATAGCTGGAAACCAAAGGACAAGAGAATCTTAGAAATATATTTTCCAGAGAGAGTGCAAGAAATGGATACAACAGCAGTGAGCAAGTGACAACCACAAGTGCTAATCACTCCTCAAATTTATTTGTGTATTCACATAATTCTTGTTGCTCTTGTTAAATGACTGCTCCCCCATTAGAACATAAGCTTTTCAAGTAGATGTACTTTGTTACCTTCTATAGCTCCTATATTTCTTGTGGCTACAAGAGTCCCTGGAACTCTGCACTATGTGTGTGGTTATTTTTATTCTTTTCATTTTTTTTATTTAATCTTTTCAAAAATTTTTGATTGGAGATTTTTAATGACTTTTTTATTTTTGCTCAAGCACAGTTGTTTCCATTTTCCTAACACCTAATTTAATCTCTATTGTATTTTTCCCATTACAATTTAGTTCCCTTATACCCACCTCCCCCCAGAAATCATCACACTGTTGTCCATGTCCATGAGTCCTTTTTTCCTGTTTGCTCAATCCCTCCACCTCCTGACCTCCCTCACCACTAGCTGTCATCCTGATCTCCACCTATGAGTCTGTCCCTATTTTCCTTGTTAGTTCAGTTTGTTCATTAGATTCCACATGGGTGAAATCATGTGGTTTTTGTTTTTCTGTGTGGTTATTTTTAATTCAAAATGTTTAGGACATGTCCTTCTATCTAAAGTGTCAATGAAGACCTTATCTTCCTTCAAAACTACTTAACATCTTGAAACATATGATTATCTCTAACCAAAAGAAAGGACTATGTGTCTCTTAGACACATAGACACATAGAATAAAGGATATTTAGAAAAATGATGCTCAGGGTTGGGAGTGGACTGTGAATAAAACCATCACAAAAAGTAGAAAAGGTGTGGGCTTGTGATGAGCCTACAGGTCACAAAGGATATCTTGATTTAGAGAATGAGAGGAATTTCTCATTCACAGCTAAAATAATTTATTTTTTAGACCTGTGGCCTACAGGTCACAAAGGATATCTTGATTTAAAGAATGAGAGGAATTTCTAGCACAGCTAAAATAATTTATTTTTTAACACATTCTCTTTATTATTTATATAGAAACATGTAGGAAGAGGAAATTAACTTAGACTAAAGAGCTTTTTCTAAAGGGTTATTTTTCAAATAAAAAGCTTGATTTTAATTATTTATAGAGAAAGAGGAAAGAAAATAATACTCCAATATAAGAAAACAAAAGCATTGCATTTAAGATCATAAATATCCACAAGGACCTACCTCTGTGCTGGGGATGTCCACATTATAGAGGGCTAGCAAACACAGGTCGGAACTGAGTGATTCACCATCCTATGGAGGTTGTTGAGTAGCTCCTGATGGTAGCAGACATCATGGGTGCCATGGTAGGTAAACTGTCTCCTCTGCTGACCCACAATATCATAAAATGAATAAATAGTAAAAGTTAAACACCAAAATACTAATTAGGCAAGATGACATACTACAAGGCCTGCAACCAGGAAAGCCCTGGAGAGAAGGAGGGGCTTCACGTTCAGTAAAGAGCAGTGGCAATGGTGACAAGATCTAATGGCTCCCCACTCAGGACTTGCCATTTCTCATCAAATTTACAAATACTGATTGGCTATTAATGAGCTCCTGAAAGCAGCAAGATATAAAGCATTTATTTATGTTTTAATAGTAGCTTATTCAGAGTGCCCTCCAAAAACACCGGAGACATAAATTTAAGGTACTGAACCTGACATTGCCCAAACCAAGTTCGAGCCAGGGGCTGTGACGTATATTTTGAACCAAATACATGCTTTCATGTGAAGTTAAAGAGGCAGTTCACAAACAAATGAAAACTTGCCTAACATAAAAGGCAAAAGAGGTCTTTAAACAAAACATAGCATCTACCGCTGCTTCCCATCCAGATTACAAGTGTCTGACTAACATTTGGAATGCATGTGTGCATGCATGTTTGTATGTGGGTGTCAGTATGTGAGTGTGAGTGTGTGTATACATTCATGCCTGCACAGGGCACTAGACCTCACTCTGACTTTTCAGCTACTCTTCTAGCCACACTGTCAAGATCTCAATAGGTCCCTCCATTCAAAGGAAGAGACCATCAGAGCAAAGGAAGCTATTGTCTTCTGAGGTCATTTTAGAGAATTTAATACCATATCAGATATGATCTTAAAAACAACCTGGTGCAAAATTCTAGGTGTGAACAAAAAGTTTAGTGACTACTTCAGTCTCACTCAGCCAGAAAGGGGTAGAGTAATTTCTCCTGGTCGAGTAGGATGTCTTTCTTGTGGAGACATGACTCACCCCTTACATTCTGAAGAACCATTACTATTTTTTGTTCCGATGTGATATTTGCGCAAGGCACACCAGTGTTTCAGGGCAGCAGATGCCAGATCCTAGCGGGGTAAGATTTACAGACTCCAATTACTTGTCTACATCTCCACTGCTAACCCCTCGGCCCAATCACTTAATTGTTAGTGCTTGTTTATTCATCTGTAAAAGAGGGGAATTATATTACTGACTCATTTCAAAGACTCCCAGGGATGAAATTTAAAGAGTAAAAATGGCATAGTGATTGAGTTTGAACTATAAGCTAATATAGCATCTTTGGATGCTTGAGGATAGCAAAAGTATTTGTCATTTACCTTATGATAACTATTTTCTTAGTTTTAAAACCTTGACCTTTAAACAAAGAATACTATATTTTAACACTAAAATATTAAAATATTTGCATTTATATGTGATATTAATATTTCCAACATATGATTATTGTCTTTAATACAACTATATTAAGGAAATGTGCTGTTAATTCTTAATTACAATAGTGGTATTTAAGTAAACTCTTTCATCAACACTTTTGGTAAGCATTTGATACTGCTGCAGATCATGGGAACAAAAACATTTAAGTAAATGTTTCCCTGAGATTATAGAACTGGGATGACTTTGCAAAATCTGTGTTTTCAGGTGTCTGGGATGTGTTCTCTCTGATATTTAAACTCTTTCATCACAAAGTCACAGCCTCAAATTACAATGATAATTTCTCATCTCAGAATAATAGCTTACTTCTAGATTTCTTTTGGCCATCATGACTGAAGTACCATTTGAACTATCCATTAGCATAAACTAATTAATAAAAACATAACTTATGGTTTTAATTTCAGTAAATATACAGGGGTAGACAACAGTAGGTTTACAGTTGTGAGTATGTGAAAGAGTTTATTCTTGTATTATTATTAACTATTGTATTATTTATTTGTATTACAACTGTAAACCTACTTTGCTCATTCTTATGTATAGCACCCACTGTGTATTACCAGGCACCCTGCTAGTTAGTTTGACATTTAATTCATATTGCATTCTTGATTTTGAAAATAAGGAAACCATTATGTCTTTGTTATTTACATCAATATTATTATTTCATTATTCATGTGTTATAATCTTCTGAAGCAGATTATTAGCCACCTACAGTTTTAAATTCACTTTTAAGGGAAAAGTTTATTAAAATGGGTATTTAATAAATTAAGTTTAGTAAGAAAGATATGGATCCTAAGTGGCTGAATTTATTGAATCATGGCATAATTAGATATGAAAAGAAGATTTGGTGGGTTAAATTTTTATTTCTAATAGAAATCATGACATTTCTTCAAGATAATGTTGGTAAAAACCATGCTGAGGCCTTAAGAGCATGGGTCAAGGAAGAGATGGAGCCGTCCCTGCCCAGAATAAGTGGGCACAGAGTGGCATCAGAGAACCTTACCCAGCTCTAGGGCAACTTTGGGTATATGTGTCCAAAAGCCCTCCCCTTCCCCCCAAAATGGGGCAGCATCATGGTTCTATTCAATTGATTTACTCACAAGAGTTTGTTCACTGTTGGGAACATGTAGAACACAATTAACTACCTGTTCTGGAAACATTAGTCAATATCCCAGAGGCTGAGGCCAGAATCAGGGCTCTGAGATCTAGGCAGGAGACGAAACATAAAATTGCAACTCATAGGCCATGTCAAATGAGCAAGAGCTAAATGTGTGTGTGTGTTGGGGGGGTGTCAGGGGATGCTGAGATTGACTGATAGCCATCAAAGTGTCCAGAGATCACTCCAATATCAGTAACTGGTCATTTGAGGCATCATGTTACCAGAAACTGGATCCTAATCTTTTTATAGCAGAGTTTTTCTTTAGAATCGCCATGCAGGTCCTGACCTACTTTTATGGGATACACTTCCAATGACAACTTAGTTTTCCCAGCCTATACAGTGATATTCTAGTCTGCTTTCTATGTGGGCTACTCAGAGACCAGTACAAAAACTCGGACGGTATTCTACACTATTCTACACTACTCTACAGTACTACAGTATTCTACACTGTCTTAAACTTTTTGCAGTGTTAATTCTAATCAGTTTCATGTGTGGGTTACTAAGAATATGCCCATATAAAGGTTTAAAGAAATGCTCTCTCCAGTTCCCTCCTGTCCAATATACCCTCTATACCTCTTCTATCTCTTTCATTAGTAGAGGAAGAACTGCAGCTTGGGCTGAGCATCTGGGAGCCCAGGTTTCCTCCACAGTCCCTGTGGCTGCAGGGAATCCGAGTGTCCCCCACTGCATCTGCTGACTCCACTGGGAGTGCCACCTGGTACTCCCAGGCAAAACTGGGAAATCCAGCTCACACTCAATCTCCACAAGCACCACAGGGGAGTGAGGGAGGAAGGCATTTTTTCCATGATGTTTGGCTATAGTAGGGTGAATATTTCCAAAGTATTGCCATCCTGCTGGAACACCCACTTTTTGGATTTCTTTTGGTTTAAGAGAGAAGACTTTGGGGAAATTTTGTGGGGTGTGTCTTCTCACACTTTCAAGTTAAAGGCCTCTCCAGCATCCAACTTATGGGAGACAAAAGTAAAGTATAGGGAACTCATTCTATGTTGGTAAAGTTCTAAGGACTTCAGCTAGTATAACCCTCTTCATTCCAACTTTCAGAGTCATCTTGCATTTGCCTTTTGAATTCTGTCTAAGAGTTTTATAATTACACTTAGCAGGAGATAGAGCAAGAAACAAGTGTTCTCCACCTTGTCCAAACCAGAAGTCTTACTTCAATAACATTAATTGTTACAGTCATTAACAAAACACATTGTTTCCACTGGCCATGCTCTTGGGAACTCAAACTAACATAAGATAACACCAAGAAAGACCATTTGGCTGACAGACTCTTAGGAAATTTTATTGACAATGGGGAGGCAAACTCTACTAAGAGTTTCTCTATTTGATGGTACTATCATTTCCAAAATCCCTTCCCACTGGTTCCATTTGGCTACTCGAGACCTATAATTGCATTCTAGATTTGAAGGGATATTTGTTTCAACGGGTGTTCTGTGTGAATACAATAAAATACAAGCATTATATCAATGAATGCCATTCAGAGTGGTCCTGCTTTAGAAAACAAAGTGAGGGGGGGATATGTCAGAGTTGAAATTTTTTTTTCTCTTTCCCACACTGACTTATATTATCAGGTCCCTGCATGAATAATAATACTATAGCACAATAGATAATAATAGAGTAAAACCCACTGTAATTCTATAAGTGGGATCCAAAAAGGTCAAAGTCACACTATTATAGCATTAATGAAGTGATGAGGATGAGCCTACTATGGGAAACTGCCAATTTCCTTATATTTAACATTTCCAAAATGACCCCTATCACCACAGGAGTTTCACATTCACCATTTATCTAACACTGATCTCATGTCAAGATTTGCATTAAGGGCTTTATCCTATATTGAAGATTTTATTCTTCTTCTTCTATAAATGAAGACATTAGGATTCAGAAAAGTGAAAAATTTGCCCAGTTATGCAGCCTGAATATAGGAGAAAAATAGGAGAATCTAGATTCCAAATACTTGGCTTTAATCGATAGTGTATCCATATTCTGTGGCCTCAAGCCTAATTCAGTCTCCATTTCTTGGTGAAATTAAGGTTTGCAATATACTCTCTGTCTCAGTAGCTCATGCTGGGGAAGAGAGATCCCACAAGTGGAAGTGAGTCCAGCATGGAGGGCTAGGGAAAGAATAGGTTTGGCAGTCTCTCTCACTAGCAGCAGGAATATTCATGCTAGAACACCCTGGAATATTCTCCACTGTGTGGAATGACTGCTATGAACTTGCTTAACTGAAATTTCATCACAGCTTACTTTGTATTTTTTGATTCATCTAACGTTTATTGAATACCTCATGTGTGCAAGGTGAGAGGTTCAGGGCCCTACAACCCGCATGTAGATCCAAAATGATTGAAATAACTCTTGGCCACAACACAGGATGAACTTGTTGGGTCCTGGACTTCTATGAACTATTTCAACTTTATTTGGCATATTCACTTCTTATTCTTGGCTCCTTTTCACACTGTGAAGCCAGACACAACCAGCTGGCTGTAGGCATAATAAAGGCAAGCAAGCTGTTAGCACCGGGAGGGGCACAGTTGTCCTGGCAGGCTGTCTGATTGTGGCATAAAGAAGGCCTGGTGCAAGGAACAGACCCACTGATAGCAACAAAGCAGTGTAGACAGGAGCCAAGATTGGCACATCTAGTTACTGACATTAGTATGTTTGGAAACAATGAATAGGACAAGAGTGCTGATACATGATCCCTGTCATTCACCCGATGTTTCCCAAGCTTCTGTGATGTCTGAAACACTGAGATACTGTGCTTAGCATTGGGATACAGGTCCCACTCGTCCTTCAGGTCTCAGCACAAATGGCATTGCCCTTGACTTCCCTAAATATAAACTATGCCCCTTATTGTTGTCTCCATTGAATCCTATTTTTTCCTTCATGGTATTAGTGCTTTTGCAATTGCATATTTACTTCTATGGTTATTTGATGTCTCTAGCCCATTAAATATTGTGACTGATAAATATCATTTTCAAAGAATACTTCTTGAGGGAATGAATGAATGATATTCATTATTATGTCTTATTGAAAGACTAACCTTATTTTCATACTGTCCTATTCACTAAAGCCCAGATATAATTTTCTCCACCTTCAGCAGAATTCATAGACTAAATAAAATTGTAATGAAGAGAAACAGTGTTGGTGCTTAGCTCTTTTGCATGTCCAAGAGGCAGTTTTACTGCCATATCCCCCTTCCAGGACATTCTAAGTCGTTGTTGGACAGACTTTTTCTGAAAAGGGCCAAATACTAAATATATTTGACTTTGTTATCCATATGGTCTGAGCTGTCATGGGGGGGAGCAGCCACATGCAATATGTAAATGAATGAGTACATCTGTGTTCCAATAAAATGTATTTCCAAAACAAGCAGCAAACTGATTTGGGTCTACAACCTATCATCTGCCAACCTCTACTCTACGAGATCAGAAACACAGCTTTAGAAAACACATCTCTATTGTCTGGATTATTGCAAAAGCATCCTAACTGGGACTGATCATTTATCTTTGCACCTCTGCTTTCTGTTTTCATGATAGCAACCAGTTATCTTGTCCAATGGCATCGATCTCATTCTTCATGAAAGTTGAAGTCCTCGCTGTGGACTGGCTGAGCACCAGGCTCTGTGTGCTCCTCACCATTTTCTCTCTAAGCCCATCTTCTATTAATTCTCCCCTCTTTCAGTCTCCTCCAGCCACACCAGCCTTTGGTGCTCCTTGAACATGTCAGGCAGGTTCCTGCCTTAGTTAGTGCCTGCCTTGGCGCTTAAGGTTTCCCCTGCCTGGAATACTCTTCTGCAGTCATTTTTACAATAAAGTCTGTCTTAACCACCCTATTTAAAATCACCCATCCCAAATACTTCTAATCCCTCTTTTCTGCATTTTTCCTAATTCACCAAAACACAACACATTATATAATGTGTTTATTTATCTTATTTATCATTTGCCTTCTTCACTAGAATGTTGACCCCATGAGAGCTGGAACCTCCTCTGACTTGATCACTGCTATGCTCCTATTTACTTTTTAAAAAATATCTTTATTTATTTATTTGTAGAGCAAGAGGAAGGGAGGCAGAAAGACAGGGAACAAAACATTGATGTATGAGAGAAACATTGATAGGTTGCTTCTTGCATACCCCCAACCAGGGGCTTGGACCTCAGCCCAGGCATGTGCCTTGAGCAGGAATCCAAACAGGGACCTTTCAGTTTTCAGGAGGAAACTCAACCCACTGAACCATACCAGTAGGGGCCCTGTTGACTATTAACAGTGCTTAGTGCATAGTATATACTCTATAAATATGTCTTAGATGAAATAATAAATGGATGTCTTCCCCCCTTCTGTGCCTGAATCAAGTACCATCACAAGTAATTTTCCTTTTCTTTTTAGTATTTAAGAAAGCTCATCAAGTTTTTAACTGAAGAAGTCTGTACATATTGTGTTCATCTTTGTGTTCAAATTAAAAATGCATAATAGTTTAATTTTAACCACTTCTTTTCTTCTGAACTGACTCTGTCCATTGATGGGATGAAACTAAAGGGAGGCAAATTAAGTTGCAAAACTCAAAGAGAAGATGTACCTTGTTTCTTAATTAAATGCATGCACAGAAATTAGTTATTGAGAAGTTTCTCTTAAATTCACTGGGCATTTGTGAATGTGCTGATCAAACCCTTAGTCTCTGGGTCATAAAACTGCCAGAAAAACTTTTCTTGGAGAGCTCTAAAAACAATAATTCATTTTTATAATTTTAAATGGAAAGCACTATGTGACCACATGTTTCCTTTGTACTCTAGAACAAAGGAAAAGATCAAACTCTTTTAAGATTTGCAAGCATGCATGGGTTACTTATGAGCATATGAAATTGGATGAAAGGAAGACCTGTTTGAAAATTACCCCATCAAAAGAGAAAAGAAGAATTAGAATTTGGATTTATATATGTGATTAAAAGGAAATCAGAGTAAGGAAAATTAGTTGATGGTTTTTAAGTTGGCTGCTTTGTTTGAAACAGAAGGGAAACCATTGCTAATTAATCTTCATGTGAAACTATCATTAATGCCTCCAATTTCTTTAGCAACCCATATCCTCATCCTCTTTGTGAACTCCAGCATCATTTCCTTCATTCAACTTTCCCATTCAGTTGTTTCTCTCGGCTCATACAGTTTCACCACTGAGAGGTATATGGTACCTTAAACACCTTAGATAAACAACCAATACATTTCTCTGAAATAAAGTAGTTTGGATTCATATTTATGCATTTCTCAAATACATCTATTCTTTCAGTGAGACTATAAACCTCTCAAAATAGGAAGCATCTGAACCTCCCTTTCTCTCTAATCCCTAATACCCAGAATTTAGTAATTACTAAATAAATACATGTTGAATTCAATTTTTTAAAAGAAACACCGGTGAAAATAAGATATTTAGGAATTAAAGGATTATAATTTTACAGCATTTAAAATAAAGCATTTCAGTAAAGTTTAGTACTGTGAGGAGAGCCAAAAGGTGTTAATTCATCCAGAATCATGCAGGTTATTGTGTTGTTGCTATTTTTGTTATGTTTTTATTTTTAAAATATTTAATTCTCCAGTGTTTTCACAATAGTAAATCAGAAATATGAATTAAGCTAAGAAAATAAGACTTACTCTTAATTTTAGTTATTAACTTGCTCATTTTATTTTTAAGGCATCAATGTCCCTACTGAGTTTACTTAAAGCTAGTAGCAAATTTATTTCTAAAAAAAGGGATGGGGGGAAAGAAAGAAAGAACAAAAGCATATTGAGGGAGGGAGTGAGGAAAATATCTTTAGTGGAAAAAAGAAAAAAAAATTGGAGAATTAAACATGAAGTTTTTTCCTAGAGTCTAAAAGGTAGGTACAAAATAGTAATAACAGTCAGAGTGATCTGGAAAATACTGAGATTTTGTTCTGGTCCAAGAACCTAGCTCTCTGCTCCTTAGAGGTTAAGTGTTCCTAAGTCATTTCTTCCCTCCCTGTGCTTAAAGGTTGAACTTTTGCAACACGCAACATCTCTTTTTATCTCCCACCTGACTTCTCTCATGGGAAAGCTAAATTAGTTTAAATCATATGGGAGCATTATAAATACTGTTTGGTGATGAGAATAAATTGGTTCAAATCACATAGATACTTTCCTAAGTACTGACTGATGAGGAAGTTTAGATATGTGTAATTTATAAACAAAATGAAAGAGATTACTTGGCAAGATGTGAGAGGCAGGAAAAAATTTATATTTAATAAATTTAAAGCACACAGAAGGGAACACTTTCCAAATCATTCTATGAGGCCAGTATTACCCAGATTCCAAAACTGGACATAAACATCATAAGGAATGAAAACTAGAGACCAATATTTCTTATGAATATAAAAACAAAATCTATTGATAAAATATTAACAAACCAAATCTAATAACATATAGAAAAGATTGGAGAAAGATAGAAAACATATAGATACACCATGATTAAGTGGAATTTATCCTAGAAATGAAAGGTGATTTAATATCTAAAAATCAATGAATATAACAAACCATATCAATAGAATAAAGGTCAAAAACTACATGATCATGTCATAGATAAAGAAAAGCCATTTGACAAATATTAACACACTCTTAATGATAAAAAATGCTTTTCACAAACTAGGACTAGAGCACAGAATAGGCATTTGACAAACTTCAACACCCTTTCATGATAAAAAATTGCTGAACAAACTAGAAATATTAACCTCACATAAAGCATCTATAAAAAACACAAAGCTAACAAAGTTAATTGTGAATGCTTTCCCTGTAAGATTGGGAACAACAAGGATGTCTGCCCTCATCACTTCTATTCAGCATTGTACTGGAACATCTAGCCAGGACAATTAGGCAACACAATGAAATTAAAAGACATTCATATAAAAAAGGACAAATCAAAATATCTCTACTTGGAGATAATATGATATTATTATAGAATATCCCAAAATTCACCAAAAAATGGTAAGAATTAAACAAGGTCAGCAAGGTTGCAAGATATAAGATCAATATGTAAAAATAAATTATAGGGAATTAAGAAAACAATTCAATTTACAATAGTATTAAAAACAATAAAATCCTAAGGAATAAATGTATCAAAAGAAATATAAAACTGTAGTCTGAAAGCTACATAATACTATACAAAAAAAACTTTGCAAGACCCACATTATAGAAAAACTTATAATAAAGCAATAGTAATGGAAACTTAGTGGCATTTGCACAGAATAGACAGAGAAATCAGTGAAGTAGAATTGAAACTTCAGGAATAAATTCTTAACATTTATGGTCAATTGATCTTTGACAAAGGTAATCCAACCTAATGCCTAGATCAGGGGTGTCAAACTCATTTTCAATAGGGGGCCACATCAGCCTTGTAGTTGCCTTCAAAGGACCAAAATAATTTTAGGATTATATAAATGTAACTCCTCCAGACTTCTAGCCAAGATGGAGGTGTAGGTAGTCACACTGTGCCTCCTGGCACAACCAAAAGAAGGACAACAACAATTTAAAAACAAACAAACAAACAAAAAAAACAAGAAATGACAGAAAACCAAACTGTATGGAAGTCTGACAACCAAGGAGTTAAAGAAGACATATTCATCCAGACTGGTAAGAGGAACAGAGACAGGTAGCCGGGCAGAGAGGACTCACAGCAAGGCAGTAGCTGGAGGACCCAGCAAAGCAGTGGATTGTAGAACAGTGCGCACCAAGGCTGCAGCTGGCCAGAAAGGCAGCAGCGGGAGGACCCAGCAAGGTGGTGGATTGTGGACTGGGCAGTCCCCTGTTCATGTGTAGATAAACTGGGAGGAACAACTGTGGAGCAGGCTGGACTGTGCAACTCAGGACCCCAGAGCAGAGAAATAAAGTCTCAAACCTCTGACTGAAAACAGCTGTGGGGGTTGAGGTGCCGGAAGGAACTCCCAGCCTGACAGGAGAGTTTGTTGGAGAGACCCACAGGGTCCTAGAATGTACACAAGCCCACCAACCTGGGAATCAGCACCAGAAGGCTCCAGTTTGCTTGTGGGAAGTGGGGAAGGGACTGAAATCTAGTAAAGAGCAGAGCAAGCATCATTGCTCCCTCTTGCGCCCATGCCTCACATACAGTGTCACAACCCAGCACCCCAGTGAACACCTAAGGCTCTGCCTCTCACAGTGTAACAGGCCCATCAAGACAAAAAAATGGCCCAAATGAAATAACAGATGAAAGCTCCAGAACAAATATAACTAAGTGATGAAGAGATAGCCAACCTATCAGATGCACAGTTCACAACACTAGTAATCAGGATGCTCACAGAATTGGTTGAATTTGCTTGCAAAGTAGATGAAAAATTGAAGGCTATGCTAAGTGAAATAAAGGAAAATGTACAGGGAACCAATAATGATGAGAAGGAAACTGGGACTCAAATCAACAGTGTGAACCAGAAGGAAGAAAGAAACATCCAACCAGAAAATAATAAAGAAACAAGAATTCAAAAAAATGAGGAGAGGCTTAGGAACCTCCAGGACATCTTTAAACATTCCAATATCCGAATTATAGGGGTACCAGAAGGAGAAGAGGAAGAGCAACAAGTGGAAAATTTATTTGAACAAATAATAAAGGAGAACTTCCCCAATCTGGCAAAGGAAATAGACTTCCAGGAAGTCCAGGAAGCTCAGAGAGTCCCAAAGAAGTTGGACCCAAGGAGGAACATACCAAGGCACATCATAACTTCATTAGCCAAGATTAAAATGAAGGAAAGAATCCTAGAAGCAGCAAGAGAAAAGGAGACAGTTACGTTCAAAGGAATTCTCATAAAAGTGTCAGCTGATTTCTCAAAAGAAGCTTTGTAGGCAAGGGGGGGCTGGAAAGAAGTATTCCAAGTCATGAAAGGCAAGGACCTACATTCAAGATTGCTCTATCCAGCAAAGCTTTCATTTAGAATGGAAGGGCAGATAAAGTGCTTCTCAGGTAAGGTCAAGTTCAAGGAGTTCATCATCACCAAGCCCTTATTATATGAAATGTTAAAGGGATTTATCTAAGAAAAAGAAGATAAAAAATATGACAGTAAAATGACAGCAAACTCACCATCATTAACAACCACACCTAAAACAAACAAAAAAGCAAAGTAAGCAAATGACTAGAACAGGAACAGACCCACAGAAGTGGAGATCACATGGAGGGTTATCAACAGGGGAGTAGGAGGGGGAGAGAGGGGGAAGGGTACAGAGAATAAATAGCATAGATGGTAGATAGAAAATAGAAAGGGGGAGGGTAAGAATAGTATAGGAAATGTAGAAGCCAAAGAACTTATATGTATGACCCATGGGCATGAACTAAAGTGGGGTAATGTGGGTGGGAGGGGGTACGCATGGTGGAGGGGATGAAGGGAGAAAATGGGACGACTGTAATAGCATAATCAAAAAAATATGTTAAAAAATGTAACTACTCCTTAACTATTAAGGAGTTGAAATTACATTTGACCCTTTGAAGGCAACCTTGAGGCTGATGTGCCCCTGGTGAAAATGAGTTTGACACCCCTTGCCTAGATAATCCAACAAGGCAAAAGTAGTCTTTTCAACCAATGGTACTGGGACAATTGGATATTCACTGAAAGAGCATGAAGTTGGACTTCTTCCTTACACCCCAGTAAAATTTAACTCAAAATAGATTATAGACCTAAATGAAAAAGCTAAAATCATAAATCCCTTCAAAGGAAATATAGCAGTAACTCCTAATGGCCCTGGTTAAGCAAACTGCAAGAGCAAAAGCAACAAATGAAGAGATAGATAAATAGAGAGTTCTCAAAATTAAAAACCTTTTGCTTTAGAAGATATCAAGGAAGTGAAAAAACAACTGGCAGAATGGGAGAAAATATTTGCAAATCAGGGATCTGATAAGAGATTGTGTCCAGGATATATACAGAACTATTACACCTTAATAACAAAAAGACAAATAATCCAATTAAAAAGTGAGCAAAAGATGAATATATATCTTAAGATAAATCAATGGCTAAAAAACATGAAATATACTCAACATCATTAGTCATTAGATAAATGCAAATTAAAACCTCTTTCTATTAACATGATAAAATTAAACAGGTGGACAATAACAAGTGTTGATGAGATTATGGAGGATTAGAACCTTTCATACATTGCTGCCAGTGCTTTGGAAAACAATCTTACAATTCCTAAAAATATTTAATGTAGAGTGATTTTGACCCAGCAGTTCTACGCATAGATGTAGCATAGAAATCATATGTCTACACAAAATACTTATATGCAACTGTTCACAACAGCATTATTTATTAATAGCCAAAAAGTATAAAATTACCCAAATAGAATATGGTATATTTATACAATGAAATAATATTTGCCCTTAAAAAGGAATGAAGTACTGATACATACTACAATATGAATAAACCTTGAAAATGCTACACTAAGTGAAAGAAGCAAGTTTCCAAAGACTACATATGTATGATTCCATGTATATGCAATGTCCAGAAAATTGACAAATTTATAAAGAAAGTAGTTAAGTTGTTGCCTAGGAATGGTCGATTATGGGATGGATATGGTAAATAAGGAATAACTGTAAATAGGTATGGGTTTTTTTGAGGTGTGATAAAATATTGTAAAATTGTGGTGACGGTCCCCTGGCATGTGTGGCTCAGTTAGTTGAAGTATCATCCAGTAACCAAAGGGTTGTGAATTCAGTTTATGGTCTAGGCACATACCAAGGCTGTGGGTTTGATTCCTGGTCTGGATGGGTTCAATTCCCATTCAGATGCACACAATCCCTGGTCTGAGCATGTGTGGTAGGCAACCAATTGATGGTTCTCTTTCCCTTCTTCTGTCCCTCCCTCTCTCTCTAAAAGCAATAAAACTGTGTCTTTGGGCTCACCTAGGATTTTAGGATAAAATCCTAAAGCAAATAAATAAATAAATAAGAATATAAATTTGAGACAAAGAAATATGGGCCAAATGAAGAGCAACTCCTTTTCTGGAGTTGTGATCTGCTCTTCATTTCCTAAATGAAATTGAGATAAGTAATCTATCAGATGCAGAGTTCAAAACATTGTTTATAAGGAAATTCAAGAAATTTAGTGAGACTTTAGCAGTATATAAAAGACCCAGTCAGAAATGAAGGATACACTAATTGAAATAAAGAACAATGTACAGGGAAACAACAGTAGAATGGATGAAGCTGAGAATCACATCAATGATTTGGAACATAAGGAATAAAAAACAACCAACAGAACAAGAAGAAAAAATAATCCCCCCAAAATGAGATGGTATGAACAGCCTCTGGGACAACTTTAAGAGGTCCAACATTTGCCTTATAGGGGGGCCAGAAGGAAAAGAGAAAGAGATCAAGGAATTGAAAATCTATATGAAAAAAAATAGTGAAAGAAAACTTCCTTGATTTGGTGAAGGAAATAGATATGCAAGTCCAGGAAACACAGAGTTCCAATTATGATGGATACAAAGAGGACCACCCCAAGACACATCATTATTAAAAGGTCAATGGTTAAAGATAAAGAGAGACTCTTAAAAGTAAGAGAATAGAAGTCAGTTACCAGAAGGTTGCCAGATGTCAGAGCCTGTTTTTTGAGACCCCCCCTGCCAGGCTGCTATCTGCCTCACTCAACTGTCCTTTCTGTTTTGCCTTTGGGAATTAACACCTAACATTTTCTGAGATAACTCCCCTCCAGAAATTCATGTTACCATAACGCTAAATGAAGCTGTGAGCTAATGAAAGGGGACAGATTACAGAAAAATATACTGAGAAAGAGCTTTTTTTAAAAAGATTTTATTTATTTATTTTTAGAGAGGGAAGGGAGGGAGAAAGAGAGAGAGAGAGAGAAACATCAATGTGCGGTTGCTGGGGGCTGTGGCCTGCAACCCAGGTATGTGCCCTGACTGGGAATCAAACCTTTGAGAAAGAGCTTTTTCAACAGAAAAGGAAGTCTGTACTCATCAGGGATATATTCAGATGATCCCAGTTCTGTCACAGAGAGTATGCTTTGGAAAAAAATCTTGATTCAGGGCTGATGGAACTCAGCCAGCTGCCTCACTTCTCTGCTGCACTCTCCTTCTGGAAGTGACTCTGGTTTGCTGAGTTGAAGAATACATAAATTAGTGGCTGGAAAGCTCCCTTTCAGCTTCTCTCCTGCTAAATACGAGCAATTCTATGAGCTTATTCTGAATAAAAACACACAGGTAAGGAATGCTGCAATTAGTTGAATCCAGTTAACTAAAACCCTTTATTAATCAGCATTTTTCAACAATTAACATCTAAGTAGGAAAAAAACAAATTAAAAAATAATAATCAGAGAAGAAAACTTTTAAACTTTGCTCTAGGTTTGGTACACATTCAACCCAAACTCCCATATTTCTACAACTACTTTTCAATACTACCTAACTTTTGAGGGAGCTCTAATTGTGTGCCACATATTTGCAGTATGGGATTCAAGTGTCTAGGTTACCTTTAACACAGCAATCTTTTGAAGCAGATATTATCATTCTATTCATTTTACAGATTGCCAAACCCAGCCATGGAGTTGTTAGCTTGCTCAAGATCATACATCTTATTAGATGGTGTTAAAGAAGCATAAATCCACAGAACTCAATGTTTTAATCAATATGCCATGTTGTGTCCTAATTATTGGTGTGTGATAAAATGGAAACTTGGAAGAATATAATTCAATAAATAACAGTAGGTAATTTATTATTTCTTGTGCTCTAGGCATTGCTGTAAGCAAATTATAGCCATTACCTTATTTAATCACACTAATCTCTTAAAGTAGGTACAATTTTTATACCTATTTTTCAGATCAGAAAAGTGAGGCACATAGAGGTTAAACGAATTTTCACCTCACACATCATAGAGTGATGAAGCCAGACCTGAAACAAAAATGTATTACTCAAAAGTATATTCTGTTATTGCTACACATGCTGCTTTTCTATTTTCCTCCTTCCTTCCCTCCTTCCTTCCTTCCTTCCTTCCTTCCTTCCTTCCTTCCTTCCTTCCTTCCTTCCTTCCTTCCATTTTCTTTCTTCCTTAGGGTTTGATATAGTACATAAAAGAAAACAAATCTAATGCATTTGAGAATGATTTTTTTTTCAGTAAAGTTAATAAATCACTAAAAGTTGAATCAAAAAGTTCTGGTTGATTAACTTAATAACTATTTAAATAATCAGATGATTCAATTTGAGTTTTCTGGGTAACTGAATTTCCACTGGCTTAGGCTATCTGTTCAGAGAGAATTTGAGCCCATGGGATATTTTTATTTCATCTTCATTGGTAAGAAAGGCAGCAAAACATTCAAGATGCTCCCAGAAAAATTGTCCTTTGAAGTATTATGCTTTTATCAACATTGAAGATTTTCTCTTGAGTTACATTTATTAGAAATGAAAAATGTGCATAATTTAAATTTGATTAGAATTCTTTAATTTTAAATGCATTTCTTAATGATTTAATCAGACATTTTAAAAGTGTTCTCTAGATCTTGGTGTTACACAAATCTTAAATCATCACCACTTTTACTCCTTATAATATTGAATAGCCCAAAAGCTTGTAATTAATGAACTGCTAAATTCAAACATATAGATGTGATGTGGCTTTCAAGTGGGACAAATGGAAGATATTAACTTCAAAGGGATGATATTTTACCATATTTTCCTAATGGGAGGCATTCAGGAAATGTTTTTCAAATGAATAAATAATTTTTCTAACTATTTTTTGTTTTTGAAATGTCTTTACCTCAATAAACATTAAGATAATCTTAATTTTTGCTTTTATAAGTTCTTGTATTTATTATTTTATTTTTATATGATCTCTTATGCTGGGTCTTGATTTTTTAAGCATATGTTTGTATTTAGTTTATAAACTATTAATGCACTTCTCTTGACAATTGTAAGGCTTTCTGCCCAATTACCCATCCTTCCATTCATTGCTGCTCTCTGTTTAAAGCAATGACTTTTTAGTTTTACATGGCTCCTCCTCTCTTCTTCTGCATTAATATCTATTTTATCTTCCTCTCAGAACATGTTTCCACTTCCCATATGCCCAGCTGGCATTCTCTTTTAGGTAAGGATGCAACAAAATATTACTTCCACCAGGAAGCCATTCCTTTTACTAGTGATATGATCTAGTGACATGGAAATTCAAATCCTCCAGGAAGTAACTCTTACCCAATATTCCTCTTATAACTCCTATACTCAAAGAAATCAAATTAAAACATCGTCAAGAATAACAAAAGTACTATTTTATTTCATTTTCCAAAATTCTTATGTATAATATAATGCTAATGCCCCCCATCCAAAGACCACAAGGAACACTACTATAATTAAACAAATGTAGGTTTATTGATTCATTACAATAAGAAAGAACACACATTATAGGGGACTATGGAGTGTTTCCAGAAGAAGATATTAGAATGGACATATTATATATTTATAAGGGTTAGGTGATTTGGAAGAGGGCTCAAGGCAGCATGACTGGTATTTGCCAAAGAGAGTGTAATTCTATGATTAATTGTGTTAATAATTATTACACCTGGAAGGTGAAAAGACCAGACTGAGACTAAACTGTGATTGGGAAAGAAGCAGGAATCACTCTTACTATTCTTGATAAAAGGATATTTGGTTAATTTTATGTTTTAGACATTGTTTTTTTGTGTGTTTGTTTGTTTGATTTGTACCCAGTCATGATTATGGAGTGGTCTCATATCTCAATCTATCCCAGTCACAGAATGGTCTTATCTGATGCTGTTCTTCCAGACTGTAGTCAATAAGACAACCTTGAGCCCGCTGTGAGTGTCAGACCACCTTCTTGCAAGACCAACACCTTTTTGACAGCAGTCAGCTGTCAAGATTGTTTTTTCTTTCTCAAAGCAATATATATTAGTTACAATGGCCATATTACCAAAGCAATATACAGATTTAATATAATCACCATGAAAATCCCAATGGCATTAAAAAATAGAACAAAAAATCATCAGATTTGTATGAAATTACAAAAAAATAGCTAAAGCAATCCTGAGAGGGAGTGGGAAGAAAGCTGGAAGTAGCACACTACCTGACTTGGAATTATACTACAAAAGCAACAATAATCGAAACAGCATGATATTAGCAGAAAAAAACAGACACACAGATGTATGGAGCAGAATTGAGAGTCCAGAAATAAAACCACATGTATATGGGCAAATAATTTTTGACAAAGGAGCCAAAACACACAATGCAAGCCTCTTCAATAAATGGTGCTGGGAAAATTAGAAAGTCATATGCAAAAGAATGAACCTAGATTACATTTTGTCCCCATGTACAAAAATTAATTCAAAATTGATTGAATACCTAAATAGAAGAACTGAAACAATAAATTATATAGAAGGAAACATGGGTACTAATCTTATGGACCTCAGTCTTAGAGAACATTTTATGAATTTAACCCCAAAGGCAAGGGAAGTAAAGGCAAACATAAATTAATGAAATTATATCAAACTCAAAAGTTTCTGTACAGCAAAATGAACTACCAAAAAAGGTAACCAACTGGATGGGAGATGATATTTGCAAACAATGGCTCCAATGGGGGGTTAATACACAAAATACATAAAGGCCTCATACAACTCAATACCAATGGCCAACAAATATACGAAAAGATGTTCAACCTAACTAGCTATTAGGAAAACACAAATGAAAACTACAGTGATGTAACCAAACACAGGTCTGGCTGCCCACCACTTTGAAAGCCAATACTCAAGAGACAGATGTGATGTAAAGGAAAATGGTTTTATTCAGAGGCCAGCAACCTGGAAGATGGGGGCCTCTCATCTCTAAGTCTATCTTAACATCTCAGTGCAGGCAGGTATTGTTATACAGAGGGAAAGGGGCAAGGAGAACAAAGAGATCAGGGAGAGAGGCTGTGGACATGCAGGCAGTGTCCTTGCTTGTCCCTATATGGTTCTTTAACATCAGCATCCTGGAACTGGTCAGTGAGAGCTGAATTCCTGCAGTGGAGCAATCTATGTTACCCGAAGTTGTGGCCAAGGCTATTTCTTATATAAGCAGGAACTGGAACTGCTGGCACCTGCAATATGCTTACAAAGAAACTGTCAGTATGTGAGTTCATTTTATCAGTTTGCTAGTACATTTATTTTAATTCTATTTCACGTTAAGTCAGAGTAGAATAAAATTTTTTTTCCTTGTTACAATGAGACATCACCTCACATTTGTGAGGTGAATGGCCATTATCAACAAGACCAGTAATAAGTGTTGGGAAGGTTATGGAGAAAAAAGGAACCCTTATTCACTGTCAGTAGGAATGTAAACTGGTACAGCCACTATGGAAAACAGTGTGGTGGCTCATCAAAAAATTAAGACTAAAGTTATCATATGACCCAGAAATCCCTCTACTACCTGAAAAACTCAAAAAACATTTATTTGCAAAGATATATGTACCCTTACTTTCGTTGCACCATTACTCATACTGGCCAAGACATGGAGCCAGCCAGTCTTCTTCTCCCAATAGAAGACTGGATAAAGAAGATGTGGTAACTATGGAATTCTACTCAGCCTCAAGGACAGATGAAATACTGCCATTTACAACATGAATGGATCTTGAGAATACTAAGCTAAGCTAAGTGAGTCAGTCAGAAAAAGCTAAAAACTGTATGATTTCATTCATGTGTGGGATACAAAACTGAAACCCATAAACACGGACAATAGTATAGTCATTACCAGAGAGCAGGGGTTGGGGGGTAGTAGCAAAGAGTAAAAGAGGCCAAATATATGATGATGGAAGATGTTGGGTGGTGGGCACACAGTGCAATATACAGATCATGCATCATAAAAATATGCACTTGAAATTTACATGATCTTATTAGAGAATATCTCCCTGATAAATTTAGTTTAAACATTTTAAATATAATGTATATTTAGTTCATGAAATTTAAAAGACACAAAAAGTATTGAGAAGAAAACAAAGAGCTTCCTGGTAGTCATTTTTTTTCCCTGAATGGGAATACCAGAGAGAGGAAGAGAACAAAAGCATGCCATCTTGTGTGAGCTAGCCCTGCAGTGGTGCTTAGCTCTCTGACAGCTCCGAGGCCTGGTAGCAAGAGGGCTGAAGAGAGAGCACAAGGTACCCCCCACCAAAGCCAACTCAGCTGTGGTGGTAAAGATAGCAGTAACCAAGCTGCATCCAGAAGGTAGCATTCAAAGTCGAGTGATTTGGAACGTACTCCACAGCAAAGATCTTACAATTGCTGGAACTGAGATTTTCATTCAGTACAGTTCTTATTGGGTACTAAATATATGTGTTGACTTATCTAAAACTTAACACAATCCTATGAGGTAGGCTTTATTGTTATCTTATTTTACAGGTGAGGAAACAGATATAGAGAAGTTCAAAAAACAACCTGTCCATAACCACAGAGCTAGGAAGTGGGAGACCTGGGATTTAAACTTAAGCTGTCTGGCTCTGGAGAATGCTACTAACAAATACCAACTAGTGTTATACTTACCTAATTGTTCCCACTTTAAGAATTAAAAGTTTTATTGTAGCTTTTAAAACAAACTTATCTCCTCTCTCTCTCTCTCTTTATATATATATAAACATACATACATACATACATACAGGGTCTGGCACAAATAACACCCCTTTTTATTATAAAATCTTTTATTACAAAATCATAAGCATGTAATGCTGTAACATAACAATATCACACTCAGATACACCATATGATATTTTAAGCAAAATATTCAAATTAAAACTATAGATTACTACACCCATATCATTATTCTACCAACCACACTCAAGCAGGCCTTGCTTCTGCTGGGTCCTGTGTGTGTGCATGCATATATATGAAAGAACACATAAAATGGATTTTTAAATCTTTTTACAAAACAAATGGTCAAAATGATGGAATGCAAACTCTGGAATGCCCTTTTCTATGCATTAAAATATGTGTAAAATATACAACAACTCTGAAAATCATACATTGAGAATCTGTTGCTAAATTCCGTTTTTTTTTAAATTAGGGACAAAACAAAATCTTCTACCCTCCTGCTAAGTGTTAAGGGATGAGTGTCTGTTCAGATTCAGTCTGAGTTCCTCTTTTCCACGCAATAACCATTCTCTCTGTGTTTCAGCCTCCTTGTTCCACACTGGGATGGTGGCATCTCAAAAGATGTCACTTCCTGCTTAAGGGTATGAAGTTAGACCCTCCCTCATTGTACAACAATTCATAGAGTTCTAGGCAAAACCATCAAATGCACCTGACAAGAGCAGCCTGGAAAATTCTGTTGAATAACTTTCTTCCTCTATGTGTTTGTTAGACTATAGGTACAAGAAGCAAAAGCCTTGGCCATCCTTTATGAATGGAGCTTAATAGCTACTGATTTATTCTAGATGGGAGTTAATTTAAAACAGTTATTTTACAAGTATACACTATTTATCACCTTTGAGTTAGACATCATGGGGCTTAGAAAGTGTCTAAAAGTTTTATTATTTCTTAGATTGCAGCATGATCTAATGTGCATGCTAATTTTGCAATTGTACATCACTGATATATATCACCACCTCTGCCACAGAATCATTGAGTAACACTCAGCAGGTGTCCTTTTCAGTGAAATGAGGCAAACTACTACTGTATTTTGCCATGTTTAATGCACACCCATGTTTTTGTGTGCATTAAACACAGAATTATTATCCCATTCTTATACCCATGGTATGTAATCATTATGCCCATGTATATTGCACATCCTTATTTTTCCCTCAAAATTTTTGGCAAGAAAGTGTGCATTAAACATGGAAAAATGTCACAAAATCTTATGCTGAATAAAGGTTGTTGATAATCCCTGAGACAAATGTTTAAATATCTTTAAAACTGGACACAGATTATGGCCAATTCAGTATCACAAACATTTATTAAGCACTAATAACATGCCAAATAATTTGGGAACAAAAATGGCAAAGATAAGTGCCTGCCCTAGACAGGAAGACCTTGCAGATTTACACAAAAGACAGGCCCACCAATGGATACCTTGGGTGTATTAGTAAGCCCTATGATATGTGTTGGAACACAAAAGAGAGACTTCGAAGCAGGTGAGTTGTAATTAAAGAATGCAAGGACAAGCTGTTAGAAATGAGAATATTTTTGAGTGATATCTTTAAAAATCTAAGGAATCAGCCAGCTAAGGAAAAGGAACAATGGATAAATATCCTATATGATGCCAAACAAGTGAATAACAAAATACTATTGCAATATCAAGATTTTTGCTGCTGCACTGGTTCCATCAAATGGGACTTCACTTTTTCATTCATTTGGTTGGCACTGGGAAGTCACATAGCTTAAGAGCCCAACAGAAAGTCAAAATGCTCTTTTCTACCTGAGCCCAATAGTGATTTCCACAAACATGATTATTGAAAGCATAGCTGACCAAAGCAGAAATAACTCCTAAGACACAGTACAGAGCTTTCTGTGGAGCAGATCATAAAGAGTTTGTTTTTAATCTTTATTTCTTATGTCTCTGATGCAGGTGACTCTCTGTCAGGTCCTCTTATGGGTTTAACATGTTTAAGTGGAAAAGAAAACCCAACAGTACATCTTCTTGGGCAAGATGGAGAGAATTCTGATTCAGATGATTAGAAAGAACTAGAACCCTACTGATGGTGTTTATTAGTGCAGTATATCAAAGAGGAACACAGTAGGGAGTACCAATTAAGTCAGTTACAATTAGTTCTGATTGATTTGATTCTTGTTAAGACTATTTTCTTCGGAATTCTAGGTATTGAATAAATTGGGTTTGGGATCAAAATGGCAACTGTAATATTTGTATCACAGTTACAGAAGAACAACCTTGCTTTGAAAGAAGTCATTTCAATTCAAGCCTTGTCATCAGAGCATTTTCCTGAAGCTTTGTAAGGGGCGAGCACAGTGTGGAAGTTTACACTGGAAGTGCAGGACTTCAGAGAATTTTTGTTAAATGTGGCTTGAAACCAGTTCTCAGAGGATATCCATCCTATTTTAGAAGTTATCTTTATTTGTTGTAGAGAGATTACTTAAGGCTCTAATGGAGTTAATATCAGTTCTGAATAGTGTTCAGCTCAAACAGGACTGAACTCTGTTTTATTGGTAACAAAAACATTACTTTTGAATTTTAGTTATTAAAAGTGGTATGTACTCTGGCTGACCTGTACCACCATAGTCAGAAGAACCCACAGGTTTTTTTCTTTTTCACATGCCCCAATTTCAAAGAGCAGAACTTATTAAACTCTTGTTAAATAGGGTATGTTAGCAAGCTGCCATGTAAGTTTTCCTTGTTATTGCATAACCCTTCCATTTTCTTTCATTTAGAAATGAGTCTCCCCCAAAACATACCCAAAGTCTTTTGGAATATTCAATACATGCACATAAGCATACACACCTTTATTTCTATTCATGTCTCCCTTTGAATTTTCTCCCAATTTCATCTTTGTCCAAACCATTTTCTCTCCTTTTTCTCTCATGAATTTTGCTAAAGAATATATTAGTTATCCAATAATGTCCCAGGTGAGATACATATTATATTATTCTAATATAGTCTGCAAATTACTAATATAGTGGAAAAGAATCATAATACAAATTTAGCAGTCATCTTTTGGAATATTAAATAAAATATATAGTTTGGAAAATAGCTTAACCTGTTGTAACAGCTGCTAATCTCTGCTGAGAGAAAAAAATCACAATTATAATCATTAAAAACACAACTAACTCCTCTTAATTTACAAATGTTTGTGTCTTTGTTTGTGTTATTCCCATCAGAATATTCTAGATTGCTGTCAGCCTATTTGAAAAAACTTTCTGGAGCTCTTTCTGATCCCTCAGGAAGAATCCACTGTATTTTCACAGTATACAGCATACATCTCTACATAGCAAGAATGAATTCTTCCTTATATGTTAATTAACTCCTTACATATTTGTCTCTCTCACCATTTAGAAACTTGAATATAGTTAGTCATATGTCAGTTTGAGGCCTCTAGTGAGGAATAAGGATTTGCATGGGAAAATCAAACAGTAGCAAAGAACAGTCAGGACTGGGGTACCAGAAAGGAATAAACTCGAACCAGTGCAGCTCATTGTTCAATGAGGCAACATACACTTGTATTTGGTCCATGCATCATCGTCTGAGATGATGGGTTACCTGTCTTTTGGGTGACTAGCAGTATCCTGGCTTTAGGTGCATTGTTTGAATTGGGAAATGACTCCTGAGTAAGGGTGGGAAAATAATGAATACAACCTTGTTAGAAAAGCTAAGTGGAGAGTTAGGGTTTCTTTCAAGTGAATAGATGTTCCAAAAAGTGGTTCCAGCCTTAGAAAGGAAACCAAAGCCAAAAGTCAGAAACCAAGATAGAAAACACTGCAGAGGTTAGAAAGCAGGCTGTGTATGGTTGAGAGAGAAGAGTGATCCCAAATCCTAATTTTCTCTTGGTGGGAACCAAGTTCTATGAATTAATGATTTAAGTAGTTATCTATCTAGTTGGATGGAAGTGTATAGATAAGTCCTGTTTTAATAATCAAGAAAGGGGATTAAATATGTGTGTGTGTGTGTGTGTGTGTGTGTGTGTGTGTGTATGCCTGTGTACATAGGCATACTATTTCTTTTCATTTTGAATAAACCAGTAATTCTTCATCAAGTGCAATTTGTTCTTCAGAGAGCAGCATTTGGCAATATATGAAGAACTTTTTTTTTTTAAAGATTTTATTTATTTATTTTTAGAGAGGGAAGGGAGGGAGGGGGAGAGAGAGAGAGAGAGAGAGAGAGAGAAACATCAGTGTGCGGTTGCTGAGGGTTATGGCCTGCAACCCAGGAATGTACCCTGGCTGGGAATCGAACCTGGGACACTTTGGTTCCCAGCCCGCGCTCAATCCACTGAGCTACGCCAGCCAGGGCTAAGAACTTTTAAGTTGTCACAACTGTAGAGTACACTACTGGCATAAGGGGTAGAGACCAAAAATGCTTCTAAACATCTAATGGTGTACATGATAGCATCTAAAATTCATGTTTATTAGAAGGTGTGAACTCTGTCTTAGAATTAACCTAGTAAAAATTACCTTTTAGACTGAAAGATGTTGGAAAAGGTTTCTTGTTTACCTCTATGTTTAATACATTGACAAATAGTCCCTAATGTGTAACAAACTCTAAATAAATGTATATTGGGCTAAATTCAGCTAATGGAGTAAAGAAGATATGGTCCATACAGGGGTGGCAAAAATAGGTTTACAGTTATTAGTATGCAAAGCAGTTTATTTTTGTATTATTTATTAATTATTATATTATTTATTTGTATTGTATTACAACTGTAAACCTACCTTTTCCCACCCATGTATACACAACAGCATATTACTCAGCCATAAAAATAAGAATGAAATCTTATCATCTGCAACATTAATGTTGTATTATGCTAAGTGAAATAAGTCAGAGAAAGAAAAATGCTGTGTGATTTCACTTACATGGGGAACCTAAAAATCAAGATAAACAAGCAAAATGGAAACAAACTCATAAAAAAAAGAGAACAAACTGATTGTCCCCAGATTGGAGGGAGGTTAGGCATGGGGGTGAAAAGGTAAAAGGGATTAAGAAGTACAAATTAGAAGTTATAAAAATAGTCATGGGAATATATAGTATAAGAAATATAGTCAATAATATTATAATAAGTATGTATGGTATAAGATGGGTATTAGATGTACCTGAGTGATCACTTCATAAGGTATATAAATAATCACTATATTGTACAACTAAATATAATATTGTACATCAATAGTAATTAGAAAATAAATTGATTTTATGAAGTATATAGTTCTTTTCAACACAATATAAGTATAAAGATGATTTAAGTATATTATTTTTACAATTAAAAATAATTAAGAGATACATTTTCCTGACTCCATCTAGAATCCAAAATTAGAATTGGTTTAGTTCAATGAGAGGTTAGTGGGCATCTTCCAGACATCTATCACTTTTCCAGATGTTCTGTAGAGCATAAAAGTAACAGAGAATGCATTCTCTGACCTTGAAGATAGAACATATCTTGAGAAAGCCATTTAATTCCACAGAAAAACAGCACATGTGTGGGTGTCAAAATGAGTAACTTATTAGTGCAAAATGGGACAGAAAGAAAAATCAGTATGTCTGGTATTGTCAGAGATAGCTTCTTGGAAAAGATAAGAATTGAGCTGACCCTTAATAGTCCAATGGATAGAATGTCAATGAAATGATCAGCAATGAGGATTAGGTGTTATAAGGCAGAGGAAATAGAATGAACAAAAGTAAGAATTTAAGACTAACCATGGCAGGTTCATGGGGACAGAGAAGACTATCCTACCTGAAGCAGGTAAGGGACCTGAACTTCTAGAAAGTATCCATTATAGTGAGAATCAAATGAGTGGCTATTAGTAGTAATACCTTGTAAAATAACTAAATTAATGAATGAGATAAAATATGCCATCTCCAAAGTTTGGAAATTGTGTTTTTAGTCTTTATCATTCTTAAAGTGACTACTTAACCTAATATAGTTTAGCACATCTTCCCACACACACAGACCTGTGTACTATATAAAGTAACACTCT
Organism: Phyllostomus discolor; assembly: GCF_004126475.2. Lineage (NCBI taxonomy): Eukaryota > Metazoa > Chordata > Mammalia > Chiroptera > Phyllostomidae > Phyllostomus > Phyllostomus discolor. The sequence continues at coordinate 121,239,818 of NC_040906.2, forward strand.
GGCCTACAAAGTGTACCTAATATTCCATAAAAGTGACCATTAGCAAAGGCAAGCCAAATTTATCTATAGCCCCAAGTAGCCTTTTCCCCCTTGTGGCTACAAAGATAGCAAGAGCCCTCATTTCAGAGAAGATGTGCCCTAATTAAAGAATCATTTTAATTACCTTACTAATATCCTAATGTTACAATTCAACAAGGGAATAAGAGAACAAGTATCCTGTTCGGTCAAGGAGTCTTGCAGAATATATACATGAACAATCGATATTAAGAATCATTTGACTTAATTCAGTGTACATATATGTTGGAGTAATAATTACATGTAAGAAGAAATAGATCATTGTCTGCAAAAAGATAACGAAACAAAACACCTTACCTTATCTAAGTGCAATTTTTTAAAACTCGTTCTATTTGTTAGGTTAAAGGATCATTCCTGACTGGAGACCCTGAAGAGAGAACTTTGGAGAATAAACAGGCTTTATTTTGAAATAAGAACTCTAATACAATAACAATTAACAGTTAATAACTCCCAGAGTAGGTGGACCCATGTGTCTTTAAAATAAAAGATCAGAATTATATCCATTTAAACCTGTAAATTCCATAGTCTAACTCTAAAGCAAGAATTCTTAGATCCCCTTAGAAGTTTGAGTAGGCGTTAACTCACCCACAAAATTTAATTGGTTAGGAGTAGGTTCTCCTGAATATAACAGCCTTACTTACCATGCCTTAGTCAAGTGGAGATTTGATTTTCTTTAAAGATAATTCAAGAGGAAGGTAGGCCAAGGCTCTTGTGGTGGCTGCATAATGTCATTTAAGGCAAAGCTCCTTCTGGTTTTCTAATAAGCATCCTTAAATGACTCCCAGTTACATCACATTGTCCAGAAATATGTCACACCTAGTTGAATGGTAGGCTGAGAAATGAAGGCTTTAATTGTGTACAATGTAGTCCCAAATAAAAGTGATAAAGAAGGAAAAGAATTATGTAGGCCAATTAGAAAACTCTATTAACAACACAAAATCAGTGATGATAATAAGATCTCAGCCATGATATATTTGTTAAAGCACTACTAAGTAAGTTAGATGTGTTATACAGAACTCCATGATGTAAGTGCCACACAAAGCTCATTTTCTGAGTTTTCTTTTTCTTTTTATTTCCTCAGTGAAACTTTGGATATTTATTAAACAATGATGATTTTCTATCTTATTCTGGTTGAGATGTTAGCATTTCAAGCTCCCAGAGGTCATCATGAATGTAGGCTACCTTCAGAGTTTTATAATTAAGACATGATTCTATATTCTTTTCAAACATTCCAAACTTTACTGGCCTCAACCCTTGATCTGTTTTAATACAGAAATGGTCCTTTTGGAACTGTTTAAAAATATTTTATTACTTATGCTGTTGCAATTGTCCCACATTTTCCCATTTGCCCTCGTCCATCCAACCTGCCCTTCACTTCCATAGTCAGTTCACACACCATTGTCCATGTCCAGGGGTCCTTCATATATGTTCTTTGACTAATCCCTCGCCCTTCTTCAGTCAGTGCGCACCACCTCCCACCCATCTTAGAATGGTTGATCTGTTCCATGATTTTATGCCTCTGATTCTATTTTGTGCACTAGTTTAGTTTATTCATTAGACTCCCCATAATATATGAGATCATGTGGAATTTGTCTTTCACTGACAGGTTTATTGCACTTAGCATAATAGTTTCCAGTTCCACCCATACTGTCACAAAAGGTAGGAATTCCTTCTATTTTTTCTGCTGCATAGCATTCCATTGTATAAATGTAGGACAGTTGTTTTTTTTTTTAATTCACTCATCTAGTGATGGGCACTTAGGCTGTTTACAGCACTTAAGCTGTAAATAGCACTGCTGTGAACATAGGGGTGCACAAATGGTTTGAACTGGTGTTCCAGGATTCCTGGGGTATATTTTCAAGAGTGGAACTGCTGGGTCAAAACACATTTTAGGAGGACTAAATTCCAGACTGTTTTCCACAGTGGCTGCACCATTCTGCATTTCTACCAACACTGTACTAGGGTTTCCTTTTCTCCACATCCTCACCAGTACATGCCATTTGTTGATTTATTGATGATAGCCATGTTGGCAGGTGTGAGGTGATATCTCATTGAGGTTTTACTTTGCATCTCTCTAATCGCTAGTGATGTCAAGCATCCTTTCATATGTCTATGGTCTCTCTGTATGTCCTCCCTAGAGAAGTGTTTATTCAGATCCTGTGCCCATTTTTCAAGTTGAACTGTTTGTCTTTCTGTATACCCTTTTTATGTATTTTAGAGATTAAACCCTTGTCCTATGTATCACTGGAAAATATGTTCTCCCATACAATCAGTCCCCTTTTTATTTTCATGATGGTTTCTTCAGCTGTGCAGAAGCTTTTTAATTTGAGGTAGTCCCATTTGTTTATATTTTCCTTTATTTGCCTTGCCCTAGGAGATATGTCAGCAAAAATATTGCTATGTGAGATATCTGAAATTTTACTATTTTCCTTTATGATTTTTTATGATATATAGTGTAAGTTGGTGGTCTAGTTTCATTTTTTTTGCATGTACCAGTCCAGCTTTCCCATCACCATTTATTGAACAGAGTGTCTTTACTCCATTATATGCTTTTGCTTCCTTTGTCAAATATTAGTTGACCATAAAGACATGGGTTTATTTCTGGACTCTCTGTTGTGTTCTGTTGATCTATTTGTCTGTTCTTATGATAGTATCAGGCTGTTTTGATTACTGTGGCCTAATAATATAGTTTGATATCAAGTACTGTGATCCCTCCAATGTTCTTCATTTTCAAGATTGTTGAGGCTATTTGGGGTCATTTTTGGTACCATATAAATTTTTGGAATACTTTTTTTAGATTTGTGAGATATGCCATTGGTATAGGAATTTCATTGAATCTATAGATTGCTTTGGGTGGTATGGATAGTTTAATGATATTAATTCTTCCAATCCAAGAACATGCTATATGCTTCCACTGATTTGTATTTTCCTCAATTTCTTTCTTCAGTGTCTTATAATTTTTTGATTACAGACCTTTTACCAACTTCATTAAATTTATTCCTAGCACTATCTTTTTGTTTTTGCAATAGTAAATGGGATTGTTTTCTTACTTTCTCTTTCTAATAGTTCATTATTTGTGCATGGAAAGGCAATGAATTTCTGAATATTGACTTTATATCTCACTACTTTGCTGAATTCACTTATTTGGTTGAGTGGGGGATTTTTTTGGTGGAGACTATAAGGTTTTCTGTGTTCAATATCATGTCCTCTGTAAATAATAACAGTTTTACTTTCTCATTTCCAGTTCGGATGCTTCTTATTTTCTTCTTCTTGTCTGATCACTGAGGCTAGGACTTCTAGCACTATGCTGAATAAGAGTGTGACAACACACATCCCTGTCTTATTCTTGATTTTAAGGGAAATGTTTTTAGTTTTTGCCCAATGAGTATGATGTTGGCAGGAAGTTTTTCATATTTGGCCTTTATTATATTGAGGTATGTTCTCTCTATTTCCACTGAGTGTTTTTTATCATAAATGGGTTCTGGGTTTTAGCAAATGCTTTTTCTGCACCTATTAATATTATCATGTGACTTTTGTCTTTCATTTTGTTTATATGATGTATCACATTTATTGATTTTTGAGTATTGTACCATCCATGCATCCCTGGAATGAATCCCACTTGATCATAGTGTATGATCTTTATAATGTATTGCTGGATCCAGTTTGAGAATTTTACCATCTATGCTTATCAGAGATATTGACCTATAATTTTCTTTATTTGTTGTGTTTCAGAACTGGTTTTGTAATTAGGATAATAGTGACCTAATAAAAAGAGTTTGCAAGTCTCCCTGTTCTTGAATTTTTTGGAATAGTTAGAGGATAGGTATTAGTTCTTTATTTTTTTAAAAAGATGTTATTTATTTATTTTTAGAGAGGGGAAGGGAAGGTGAAAGAGAGCAAGAGAAACATCAGTGTGTGGTTGCCTCTAGTGCACCTCCTACTGGGGACCTGGCCCGCAACCCAGGCATGTGCCCTGACTGAGAATTGAACCAGCAACCCTTTGGTTTGCAGACCTGCGCTCCATCCACTGAGCTACACCAGCCAGGGCAGTTCTTTAAATGTTTGGTAAAATTCACCTGCAAAGCTATCTGGTCCAGGGCTTTTGTATGCTAGGAGTTTTTTTATTACTGCTTCAATTCCACTGTTGTTATTTGTCTGTTCAGGTTTTCAGATTCTTCCTGATTCAATTTTGGAAGGTTGTATGTTTCTAGAAATGTATCCATTTTGCCCAGGTTGTCCAATTTCTTGGCATATACTGTATTTTTCAAACTATAAGATGCTTTGGGAGGAATAATAGTTGTTAATGCTGCTTTTGAGTTCTGTTTACATTTACATTGGTGAAATATTATGTTATTTATATTATTAAATATTTTACCACATTTTTCCTACAATTTTTTTCCCTATTTTCCTCCTCTAAAATCTAGGTGCATCTTATGGTCCATAAATATGGGGTAATTCTTCTTAATAATTTCTTACAATCCTTTGTATTCCTGTGGTATCAGTTCCTACTTCTCCTCTTTCATTTCTGATGTTACTTATTTGGTTTCTCTTTCTTTTTTTCTTGATGCATCTGGTTAAAGATTTGTCACTTCTGTTCATCTTTTCAGTGAACCATCTCTTGGATTCGCTGAGTTTTTTAATTTTTTTTTTTTTGGTCTCTATGTCATTTACTTCTGCTCTGTTATTGATTAATTCTTTCCTTCTACTCACTCTGTGCTTTGCTATTGTTGTTGTTTTTCTAGTTCTTTCAGGTGTAGGGCTAGGTTGTTTATTTGAGATTTTTCTATCTTCCTTAGGTAAGGAAAGATAGTAATGATATGAACTTCCATCTCAGGGCTGCTTTCACTGTGCCCCATAGGTTTTGGGTTGTTGTGTGTACATTTTCACTGGTTTCCAACTACTTTTTGATTTCTTCCTTGATCTCATTGTTAACACATTTATTATTTTATAACATATTGTTTAGCTTCCACGTATGAATATCTTTGAGGTTTTTTTTTAAGTTTGATTTCTAGTTTCAAGCCATCATGATTTTAAAAAGTGCTTGATATGACTTCAGTTTTCTTCTATTTGCTAAGGCTTATTTTGTGTCCTACCATGTCGTCTATTTTTAGAATGTGCATTTGAGAAGAATGTATATTCTGCTTCTTTGGGATGAAATGCTCTACAAATATCAATTAAATCCATTTTATCTAGTGTGCCATTTAATGCTGCTATATCCTTGTTGATTTTTTGTCTGGAAAATCTGTCCAGTAGGGTGTTAAAATAACCTACAATGAATTTATTTTTGTTGAATTCTTTCTTTAAGTCCTCCAAGATTTTCTTTATATGTTTAGGTACGCTCTATTGGTTGCATATATGTTTACAAGGGTTATATCCTATTGTGGGACTGACCCTTTACATATTATGTCATGACTTTCTTTGTTTCCTGTTATGGTCTTTATTTTGAAGTCTATTTTGTCAGAAGTATTGCTATGCCAGCTTTCCTTTGGTCTCCATTTACTTGGAATACTTTTTTGCATTCCTTCATTTTCAGTCTGTGTAAATGTTTTGTTCTGAGGTGGCTTTCTTACAGGCAGCGTATATAGATGTCATCTTTTTTTATACATACAGCCACCCTAAGTCTTTTGATTGGAGCATTCAATCCATTTACATGTAAGGTTATTATTGACAGGTGCTTATTCATTGCCATTTTTCCCTTTGTACCTGTGTTCCTCTCTTCATATATATTTCTTTTTTTTCTTCTTAAAGTAGTCCCTTTAGCATCTCTTGCAATACTGGTTTTGTGGAGATGTACAGCCTTGGCATTTTTTTTTGTCTTTGAAGCTCTTTATTTCACCTTCCATTTTAAAATGAGAGCTTTACTGTACAGAATAGTCTTGATTACAAATACTTGCTTTTCTTTACTTGGACTATCTCATGTCAGTCCCTTCTGGCCTGTATTATTTCTGTTGAGAAATCAGTTGGACACCTTATTGGACCTCCCTTTTAGGCAAGAAACTGTTTCTCTCTCACTTACCTTTAAGATTCCTTAATTTTACCTTTAATATTCTCTCTTTGTTTTTTAACTTTGCTGTTATGTGATGTGTCTTGATGTGGGCCTCTTTGGGTTCATCTTGATTGGGCTTCTCCATACTTCCTGAACTTGCATGACTCTCCCTCACCAAGTCAAGGAAGTTTTCTGCCATTATTTCTTCAAACAGGCTTTCTAACACTTCTTCCCTTTCTTCTTCTGGTATCCCTATGATACAAATATTGTCCCATTCTATGTTGTCCCAAAGCTCTCTTACACTAGCCTCATACTTTTTAAGTCTTTCTTCATTTTGTTGTTCTGACTGAATATATTTTTCCATTGTGTCTTCCAAATTGTTGATCCTCTACTTCATCTAGCCTGATTTTAATTCCTTCTAGTATATTCTTTATTTCAGATATTGTATTCTTCAATTCCAACTGGCTCTTACTTATAGTTTCTATGTCTTTTTTTCATGTTGATGTAGTTCTCATTAAGTTACTAGAGCATCCTTATAACTATTACTTTGAAGTCCCTGTGTGATGATTTGCTTGCCTCAACTTCATTTAGCTCTTTTTCTGAGGATTTCTCCTTTTGTTTCATTTGAAGGTTGTTTCTTTATCTCCCCATTTTACCTGTCTTGATTTCCTCTCTTCTGGTGTGGGCTTATGTGGAAGGAATTCTGTGGTATCTGATCTGGATGCTCTGGGAATGCCCTTTATATGGATTATGTGCTATATCTTACTGTATTTGGGTCCTGAATGTTGTTGCCTGTTTGTTGTTGGAATCTCTCCTCTAGCTGTCTGACTGAGAGGCTTAACCTCCACCATGTCTTGTACACTGTTGTACAGGTTTTGATAAGACAAAGCAGAACAACACAAAAATGTAACCAAAACAAGCACCCCCCAACAACAGCAAGATCAGCAACAAAAGATTGAAAAATAGTAACAGTGGAAAGAGAAATGGAATATTAGGGAAAGGGGGAAATAAAGAATAAGAGAAGACCAAGGGACAGAAAAGTGATTATGGGAAGAGAAAAGGGAAGAGAACTAATATGAATAATAAATTGAAAGAGGGAAACAGGAAAAATGGACAAAGAGAGAGAAAGAATGCCCTGGCTGGTGTAGCTCAGTGGATTGAGTGTGGGCTGTGAACCAAATGGTCACCAGTTAGATTCCCAGTCAGGGCACATGACTGGGTTGTGGGTTAAGTCCCCAGTGGGGTCCACATGAGAGGAAATCACACATTGATGTTTTTCTCCCTCTCTTTCTCCCTCCCTTCCCCTCTCTCTAAATAAATAAATAAAATCTTAAAAAAAAGAAAGAATGAATGACAAAAATAAGGAAATGAGAGAAGAAGGAAACAATGGGGTAATCAAAGGTAAGAGTAAAATAAGAGTTGTGAAAGAAAAATGGAGCAACAAAAATAGAAGAAAAAGATAAAATAGAAAAAATAATAAGGCTATGAAAAAGAAAAAGTAATGCAAATAATGAAAAAGAACACAGTGGAGTTCATCTCAGCAAAGTTTAGTGCTTGCCTGCTGGGCTCTGCCTTTGGATATGGCTCTGATTTTGTGTGAGCCAATATCAGGTATTGTTCATGCCTAGTGTTCGACCACTTGTTTGAAGGTAAAAGCATTCCACAATTTGTGGCTGATTCCTCTGGTCTTGGTTGATACCAGGGTGGGCTAAGCTGCTCTGAAAAGCTGGGTTTTATCATCATTGGTTCCAGCGATGTGTCAACAAAGTACCCAAGTCATGGCAGGATCTGCCTTTGCCCTTCTCTGCCTGCCAGCCTACTGTCAGTCTTAGATTCCATTTTCCAGGCTTTCTTATACTAGTTCATTTTTGTACATTTATGCCATATTCTTGTCTAATGGACTTCTTGGAGGATATATCTTCTATCCATTCATAGAAAGGATTTGTGTGTTATACTGCCATGGCTACCAGGGCAAGACTGATGGTCTATGAAGATTTCCACTCAGTCAGACAGTTATCAACCAATGCATCAAGGATAATGTTTGACAGAGCTAATTCAGGCAAGTGAAAAAAAGATAAATTGCAGGTATGGTATAACTTTATGATTTCTGATGTTGCTAATAAAGAGGCAAGTGATGGTATTTTAAGAGCTGTCAATTCCTTAAATAAAACATGTCAGTATCTCACAGTTTCTGGTACGTAGTAGGTACTTAAGTAAGTTGAATAAAATTTTTGTCCATTTACCATTATCAAAATGTGCACAGAATTTGGTAATAAAAAGAAGCATTCTCTATCTGCTTTAATAAGGGAGTCAAACATTTAGTCAGCATACATTATTGTGAATAAAGACTCTGTGATAAGCCCAAAGGAAATGCTTGCTGTGATCTCTTTTTTATTTTTTTTTTAATTTTATTTTAATCATTGTTTGATCTTTTGTTCTGAAGGTCTTGCCCCATCTTTTATCTGACCTGGAAGAATTTGTTTTGGACTCATATCCAATATTAACAAATCAAATCTATAAGAATTTTTTCTAAGCCATTTGGCCACCAAGGTGATTATTAACATTGTAAAGTCAATTTAAAGCCATTTTTAAGTGTTTAAAATCATCTTACAATTTCCTAAATCAGCATGGAAATCAGCTTGAAATGAAGGTTAGGGATTATGAGTCAATACATCAGTTGGTCAAGCACTGAATTGGTGCTGGAGGCATTTGAAGATGCACAGGTAATATCCCTGCCCTTGACGATTTATAATCCATTTAAGGAGATAATGTATATGCAGATAACATCATATTATAATACAGCTTGTCAAATTAATAGACCAGACAATAAGTGGTTTATTTTTTCCAACACTTACAATAAATTGGACTTTCCTAAAATGGAAACATGGAGCAACCAAATAAAATTTGTTATATAACCAAATTTTAAGACCCTGACAGAAGGACTAGAGTAGAAAGTACTGTTTAGCATAGATAACCTATTAGGAATTCACTTGGACCACGGGAGGAAATAAAAACAATTATTTTTTTCTTCTTTTCTTAAATTAGGTCATGGAACTAAAGGAGTATTTGAGCTTCTGTCTGGATGGCGGAGAACCAGAGAAAATTTGCCCTTCAAAGACAGGGTAGCAGATGCCTATTCTGATGTGATGGTCACCTATACCATGACCAGCTCCCTGTACCTCATTACCTTTGGCATGGGTGCCAGCCCATTCACAAACATAGAGGCTGTAAAAGTCTTCTGTCAGAACATGTGTGTTTCCATTCTGTTAAACTACTTCTACATTTTTTCTTTCTTTGGCTCCTGTCTGGTCTTCGCTGGCCAGCTGGAGCAAAACCGTTACCACAGCATCTTTTGCTGTAAAATCCCTTCTGCAGAATACCTGGACCGCAAACCTGTGTGGTTCCAGACAGTGATGAGCGATGGGCATCAACAGACATCCCATCATGAGACGAACCCTTACCAGCACCACTTTATTCAGCACTTCCTCCGTGAACATTACAATGAGTGGATTACCAATATCTATGTGAAGCCATTTGTTGTCATCCTCTATCTCATTTATGCCTCCTTCTCTTTCATGGGATGCCTGCAGATCAGTGACAGAGCCGACATCATCAATTTGCTAGCCAGTGATTCCCCAAGTGTTTCCTATGCCATGGTTCAGCAGAAATATTTCAGCAACTATAGCCCCGTGATAGGATTCTATGTCTATGAGCCTCTCGAGTACTGGAACAGCAGTGTCCAGGAGGATCTACGGAGACTCTGTAGTGGGTTCACTGCAGTGTCCTGGGTGGAGCAGTATTACCAGTTCCTGAAAGTCAGCAACATCAGTGCCAATAACAAGAGTGACTTTATCAGTGTCCTACAGAGTTCCTTTTTAAAAAAACCAGAATTCCAGCACTTTCGAAATGACATCATCTTCTCCAAGGCAGGGGATGAGAATAACATCATTGCATCTCGCTTGTATCTGGTAGCAAGGACTAGCAGAGACAAGCAGAAGGAAGTGATAGAAGTATTGGAAAAGCTGAGACCCCTGTCCCTCTCAAAGAGTATCCGATTCATCGTGTTCAACCCCTCCTTTGTGTTCATGGACCATTACGGCTTGTCTGTCACAGTGCCTGTTCTGATTGCAGGCTTTGGTGTTCTCCTGGTGTTAATCCTTACTTTTTTCCTAGTGATCCACCCTTTGGGAAACTTCTGGCTAATTCTTAGTGTCACCTCAATTGAGCTGGGCGTTCTGGGCTTAATGACATTATGGAACGTCGACATGGATTGCATTTCTATCTTGTGCCTTATCTACACTTTAAATTTTGCCATTGACCACTGTGCACCACTGCTTTACACATTTGTATTAGCAACCGAGCACACCCGAACGCAATGTATAAAAAGCTCTCTGCAAGAGCATGGGACAGCCATTTTGCAAAATATTACTTCTTTTCTTATTGGGTTGGTCCCCCTCCTATTTGTGCCTTCGAACCTGACCTTCACACTGTTCAAATGCTTGCTGCTCACCGGGGGTTGCACACTTCTGCACTGTTTTGTTATCTTACCTGTGTTCCTAACCTTTTTCCCCCCTTCCAAAAAGCACCACAAGAAAAAGAAACGTGCTAAACGAAAGGAGAGAGAGGAAATTGAATGCATAGAAATTCAAGAGAACCCTGATCACGTCACCACAGTCTGATGGGTGTAAACTAATGGATTATTTTTCTTTTCCAGTATTGCACAACGATGCAGGGCGAGTAAAGCTCAGACCTCAGCTGCTTGGGCTGGCCAGGGGTAACAAGGCAAGTCAGATCAAGAGTGAATTATTCATTATACATCAAAGTGTCCACTTCTTGGAGGGAAGAGAGAATCAAAGAAGGGGGAAAAGTGCTTTGCAACCTTTTCTCCACTAAAGATAAGTTTCTGAATATGATCTAAGAGCTCTTTCATGGAATGGATGAATCAATGAAGTATTAGAAGGCCAAAAAACACAGCTTTCAGAAATAAAATGCTTAGGAGAGATGGAAAATGAGGAAAGGGGGCCTCCAAATAGGGAAAATAACAGAAAATGTCAAAAATTGCCATGACACTTTTCATATTTGTTTTTTGAACGAGTTCGTCAAAAGAAACCTATGCACTTGGGAAGTACATATTTAATCCAGTCTGAACCAAAGTTCTTCCCAATCCATTTTATGTGTGTGTGTGTACACACACACACACACACACACACACACTTAGATTTGTCTTTAGTGTGCATTGACATTCTTGTGGAGGGAGATGTCCATTTGCAGATAGGCTGGCCTTTCTCTAGGAAGTCAAATCAGCCTTAGCCAAATACAGGAGCATTCATGGTTGCTCCAAATCAACTCAAGTGTTTTAGCAGCAAGAGTATTACTCAACTTCATTAAACAAAATAGACAGCGATGTGAATCTATTAGAGTCTACATATCATGTTGTCAATCTTTGAGATTCTTACGTTGGATGACTTGGCAAAAAACACAATAGGCATTTGAAGTAAATACCACATGAACAAGGTTTAAAATCTCATGTTAGTGCTAAATAGTTGATATGGCATTTTATTGGCTTTTAATGGTTTTCTGTATTTGAAGAGGCTGATTTGGTTACATTCAGAGAGCTCACCCACTGCAAATGAGCACTTTACACATATTGTCTATACATATGTGTATAAGGGTGCACAAGTGTGTGTCTTTGTGTGTGTGTGTGTGTGTGTTTGTGTGAGCTCATGTATTCAATAGTTATAGTGTTCTCACTTCAGATGGTGAAAATATGTTGCTGTGGAATATAGATAATTACCATAGAAAAAAAGGAGACATAACTAAGAAACTTGTGGAATGAAATAGAGTAAATGGACCATTGTCACTTATCATACACCATCAACTGGTTCTCAATGTAAAAAAAATATTCTAATCCTATAAAGTCTATTGTGTTCCTTGCATTGATATTTGAAACATTAACCCAGGCCACAGTCACTACCATAGTGGTCACTATAACTACTGCAATATCATTTTGTAGCTTCTTGCTGTAACATTGTTCTTATAACCTGAACAGTGCTCCTCTGTTGGCCCACCTACTAGGGTGATAGTAGCTCTCCACAGGTGGCGTATTAGTTGTAACTGCTACTGAATTCTCTCTCAAAAAAGTGCTGTGGTAAATGTTTTCATTGAGCTCAAGTTAAAACCTGCTCCCCAGCAGACAGACTCAGTCTGTTGGGTGCTTACTTGGATTAGTGCTCTGCTTCCTGTTATGGAAAATTACTAGAAAATGCCTTTTCCTATGCCAAGTAGTAGAATAAGTTAATTTTCAGGTGGGACTGAACAAATGTTAAATGGTTATAAAATCTGTCACTAAGCTCTTTTACCTGGAAAAGAGTTATTGTTCCCTACCAACTTTGGTTGTATATTTTAATTGAACTTAAAATATTAAAATATAAAAACAAAAAAAAGCCAATCTCTTGACTCAGTTAAGTTTAGAAAAGAATTTTGGTAGATGTAGGCTTTGGAAATGAAGTTTATAGATTAATACAGCAACAAAACAATTGTACCTTTCACAAATAGGCTTTACCACAATATTAAGGGAGAAGAGAACTGTCTCTGAAATTAAAAAATATATATATTTAACCAAATTTTATTTTATTAAGTGGCATTTGTTTTGTCCTACCCTGATGTAATTAAGTTCCTGTTGAAATTATCTATGTCTTAACAGTTGTGTTAATTTGGGCACAATATCAATAGACTGAGTATGGAAAATAATCGCCATAAGCATAGGGTTATTGTTCTTACATTATTCGTAAAGTCATGTCACAGATAACCCTAGCCTTTTACCTCCTGATCTGCTCTGCTATGATGAACTAGTGTTTGGCACTGATATACATGAAAGCCATGGTATCATATCTGAAGTAGAAGTTTCTGAGGACTTGGGGTTATTCTTTTGGGGGGGAATTCTTACTCAATCTGGTCATCATTTGTGAAGATTTGTTTTACATCCTTTCAAAAGATAAGAGGTAATCACCTGAGAAATTCCACTTTTTTTCACTTCACTTTTTTCCAAGGCATGCCAGATTCCCATGGATTTACCAATTTTTAAAAAGCTTACCTATTTGGGTCATTTTTTTCTTAATTATCTTGCTCAATTTCACATGCAAAGAAGGTTGGCAAGCTGATTTAGAAAGGAAGAGTCAAGCATGCCCATTGCTGAATGCATATAGGGGTAGTGGTGTATAGTATCAAGCCACTGGGGCAGTTCTAATACCATTGCTTCACATACAGTGTCTATTTGGAAGGGGAAAAACACTTTTGGGGGGTTATATCTTAAAGGATTAAAGTGACTAGGATAAATATGAATTTCTCATTGCTTAAGTGACTAGAAGTATGGAATTTTGGAAAGGACATTATTTTTTCTAGGACGTCATGGTACTCTACAGTGAACTATAGCAGTAATTTATTGAAATGGAAGTACTTGTCCTGGAAGAGTTAATGTACCATTCATAATGCCCTAACTCAGTCCCAGGAAATAATTTAGGCCCACAAAGAATCTAACTGAATGTCATCTGACCTCCCAACCTTACTCTGAAACATATTTCCAAGAATTCTAAGAATGCCAAAATACATCCTAAAATAGAAGGTCATGATTTGCAGGTAATACTCAACCTCTGCCTTTTTCAATAGTTTGTGCGCAACTCTCCCTGGTTTTTCAATTTTACTTCTATTGTTTTGTCCATTTGTGAAATGTTGATAGTGTTCCAATTAGGACCTTATCTAATGCTAGAAGATGGCCAATCAAGTTCTAGAAGAGAAGAAACCTGCAGGAAATTTCTCAGACGTGCAGAGTATTTTATTGTTGAAATGTATTTTTTCCCTTAAAGTGAAAGATTTCAAGTTTGTAAAAGCCACCCCTTTTCTGAATATAAACTGGAATGTGGATTTATTTTCTTCCATCAGAATTTATATTTAAAGTAGAAAGACCATAAGAGCTTAGTCTCTATGATGGTTAATAAAGCTTCAAGGAGGTACTCATCTAAATTTTAGAAAGAAATATGGCTAAAAGTTAAATTCTTAACCTCCTATAGTTAAAAGTAATCATATGCTGATTTTGAACACACTGACTTTTTTTAATGAAGGGTGCACTTAAAGGTTATTCCATGAATTCTTCCAGGGGCTGTGAACCTCTTTGAAAGTTGTGCATGAATATTCTAGGAAAGAATTATTCTTTTCTGTGGCTGTTTCATGTGAGTGTTTCTTTCCCATTTAATTTCTATTTATTTCCACAGAATTTTGATTTCACCTTGTAAGCCTAGAAGAATAGTTATGACAAATGAAGCTCCTATGATGCTATATGATAGGCATTCTTGAATGTTGAATTCAAGAGGGTGAGAAGAACTTTGTCCATTTTGTAATTACCCATTACACTTACCCATAATAAGCTAATCCATCTAGACTTATGGTTAGAGCTAGGGATTAACTATTGCCATTGAGAATTACATGTATCTTTATAAGTTGACTGTAAATATTAAAATTACAGTCACATATTTTTATGACCAAATAGTTATGAATGCCTGACACTATGCATGCATTGTTACTAATAGTACATAGATTTTTAAAGACACTATTTTCAAGGTTATTGCAACTTTATTAAAATTTTCATATCACCTAGTAATAAATGCCTTGTAGGTTTTGGTCCCTAGGACCTAAATTCCATAGAAAGTTCTATCCTAAGGGGAACAATTTAAAAATTGCCCTTTTTGGATGTCAATGGCAGCAACCTCTTCTATAATGTCCTCTGGAAAATCCTAGAAGCTAAATCTGGCTTCCAAATAAAGGACATACCAGATTCTGTGTCAGTCAGTAACTAAGCATACTTTCATGTCCTGCGCTTCCTAATGTCATGGTGATCCACAGAATACAATGCCTTGAAACTGGAATTTAGATGTTGTCTCCTGTGGATTGGAGAACTCAGTGATCTGCTTAACCTCTTTCCAGAGGGATCTCTCTCTTCAGTATATTTTGTTGATGTTTGCAAATAATATTGATAATCCTTTCAGAGGAGATCATGTTCAAAGTGGTATGGTCATGGACAGTAATCCTTTCAAATGTGAACCTGAAAACTAATTTATTCCAAAAGAGATCTAAAAGCACTTTTATTCCTTTAAAAAAACAACAACAAATAAGACATTTTGCTCTTTCTGTGTTTCAAAAAAATAATTGCGACAAATTTTATGACATTGGTTCAAAACCCATTTATAGTTGAATTATTATGCCCTTGAAATATTGAATCTAAATATAAAATTCAGCATCATCACTGTGGTGCAGACATTTACACCACCAACCCTTTGTAAGCTATGATCTGCCAATATATCATGTAGGGGAAAAACGAGCTCACTTTTTTACTGGTTTATCTCCAAAATCATGACTACAAATATATTTACCCAAATGAAAGCAGACAAATCACAAATGAAAGCAACAAAGCTTGTTGCATCCGGTCCAGCATGGGAAGGAGTATATATAGGTGTAAGAGCAATAAATTATTTTGATTTCTAAGCTAAATTACCAAGATTTGACTTACCATTATGTTTTAGTTAGAAGAACAAGAGACATTGTACCATTTTTGAAGTTTTATAGAGTTGAATCAGGCAACATTTGGAATAAGATAAAAAGGATGTTGAGAAATGAGCCCATGTGCTTAAGAATTAGGATGCCTGTAAGTAGGTGTGATGGAACAGATGGAAAAATTCCACATATTTTACAGTTTAGGATACAGCACAGATAATTGCATGGTGCCTCAAAAGTATAGATTCTTAGCTGCTGGCAAATTAATTATATGCAAATATATCCCACTTTAAGATTTCTCCTTTATTAGATTTATAACCTGATCTTTGCAGGGAAAGTACTCCTGAATTTCCAAACATGAACCAGCAAGCTTGAGACATAGATCATTTTATGAGTGAAAGTAGGCTACTAAGGATACTCCTTGAAAAGAAGCTTCAAGTTAAGTTCCCAGATAAGCATTTTTCATTTCCAGGGATGACTGTTGGCATTGATATGATTTTGTACATCCTTGAGGCATAATGAACACTCTTTTGATTGTTTTCTCTGTACTTAATGAGCATCTCTCTGTTGCTGATAGAAAAGTCACTTACTTTTCTTATCAAATGGTAAACAATTCACATAAAAAAGTACACAGGGTCAAAAATCATATACTAGAATAATACAGATGACTTGCCTACAGATAACATCATATTTCTTCTGTACCTCTAAATATATTGTTAAAATTAAATGGGCTTATACTCTAATCTGAGGAATTCAATAAGGTACATAATTTTGATGTATTAAGTATTTATTAAAATAATTACTAAATTTGCATTTTTATAAATTATAGAAAGCCAGCCCCTACTATTTTTCCCAGTTAAAATTTTTCCTAAGAAAGATCTTAAGGGTCATGCTAATAATGAAGTCTAAAAATAAGAAAGAAATGTCAGAAACAGAGGAGCAACAACATCGACTGGTTATGTGTGGTCCCTGCTTCATGTCACATGTTTGTACTTATCTGAACTGGGATTTTTAGAAGTCATTTGTAACTGTCTTCTGGTTTCCCACAGGGCTAATGGCATCATCAGATACAGGAAGGGGATGGTTTCCTTTTACTCTATTTTCATGGTTATTAGAGCAGTTGTATTACCTACAGGGTTCTGTCAGAGCAGTGGAGAAATAAGAACTTGAAGAATTCCATAAGAATAACTAAAAGAGGTTGCCATGGGTAAAGGAAAAGTAGAGACTATTCTAACTGTGTTGCTTTCCAGTCCTATATATAAGTTCATTAGCTTGGATTTCAGCAGGGGCAGCCTACAATATGTTGTGGGGAGTCTTAATCTAATTTAAGATAGCCAAGTGAATCTCCCCATGGAAACTGAAATACCTTCCATCATTCTATTTTGTTAATTTGCTTGATATTGTGAGCCACAATAACAGAGATACAAAAAGACCAAACTTTTAGTCATATTCCTGCAAGTCCTGCTACAGTGTGCAGCATCTATTTTGAGGTACACTCAAGAAATTCTGGCATCTTTTCTTCTCAAATATAAAAGTGCTAGGTACTGATAGATTATACCTTAAATTCAGCAATGCAAATATCCCAAAGTTTAGCAGAGTTGAAGTAAAAGCTTTATTATACTTTCTTGTTAGTTACACGTATTTTTTCAGCAATAAACTTTCTTGTTCTTAAATAAGAAATCTGTCACTGTTTATAAAGGACAGAGATCTCTCTAAGCTACCTCATAAGGGTATTTAAAGACAAAATGGCATGCAACCTTTGATTAAATGACAATATATTAAAGCCACAAAGCAATATTATTTATCACTTCTCCTTGATGCTCTTTCACTCTCTAAATATAGACCAGGCTAAATGTAAAAGACACACTGTATGTGCAGTCCTAATTGTGCATTCTGGTTAATATAATATTCACTAATATGAAATCTCTCAGGGTAGTTGTTTGGTGGTCTCTCTATAGACATCCCAGAGCACAAAATATGGTTCAGAAAGGGAAGTAACCTGACATTGACTTTGAGTCAGTTTTCCACCTAGTGAAGTGTACATTCAAATAATCTATGAATGACTTCAGTAAAAATTTCAAGTGAACTTTTTATTCATGGAGGGAAAATGGAGTTTGCTTATTTACCCTAAGAAAACTTTTTAAAAAGTTACCAGTATTTGGCATTTTACTTAAGTTTCCTTTTCTCCTGGATGCCATTACCATTATTTCTGGCTGAACTGGAGTTCTGAAACGCAGGTCATTTTTGGAAATGTTAGAATCACTGAGAAGAAAACTACTGTAAAGAAACTCTCTTCACCCATTCATGAGCAAGTTGTAGGAATGAAATTAAATTTTGAGTACCTTCATTTCTTTTCCTAAAACAAAGTCTCACTTACTCTTAATCCTGGCTAAACAAAATACTAATTTCTCTAACAAAATAAAGAAGGATGATAAGAAGTATGAAATTATGAGACTCCAGTGTCTTATCAATATAATCCAATAGAAAACCACCATTTTAAGATGCTTTTTCCAAGAACATTATTTTTTAATATTTAATGACATATTGGTTCTTACCACATATCACTCATGAAGTCTCATTATTACTTGTACAAATAGTGCAAATAAATTAAAAAAAAAACATTTAAAGCTCTCTGCTTTGTATTTTGGGCTCTAAAACTAAAGCTACTTATTTGGGAAAGCTTAAAAAAGAATTTTGAACATGAATGTCAATATCAAAAATATTATCTAAATTATATCTTCATCTCCAAATATCTTCAAAGTAGGGAAATGCCCAAATGCCCATTTTAGATCTATTTGCTTTTCATGGGAAACAAATATTCTCATAGATCTTCAAAAATATCCAAATTTCCTAACTGCTTGCATTTGGTTCATTATAAAAATTTACCTCCATTTTCTATAAGTTAAAAAAATATATAGACCAGGTTTTTCTAACTGTAATAAGAAATAAAGAAATAACAAATTACTCCATAGATTTGCACATGTAAACACAGATTTAATAATTACATTAATCTCTAATTCAATCAAGGGAAAATGTGTTGCAAATATTTCCTTGTTTATTTCATTATTATTTTTCTACTTTGGATGCACAGAGTTATAATAATTTTAGTGAAATTCCTCAGGATTATTCTATTTAAGAAATCTAGCTCTAAATCCTAAAGGTAAAAACCTTAAGAAAAATAACAAAGTTTTAGCAACTTACAAAGATGCCATCTTAGTTATGTTGACCATAACACCACCAGGCAAAGTTATTTACAGTATTTCTGATTATGTTGTTCTTTTATTTTAACAACAAAAAATCTAGTTCCATTAGTCATAATAAGGAATAATTGGCATATTAAAACAGTAATAGATGGTACAGGTGCTTACTCTTTAGTTCCTGGGGTCAGTTGACTTTACCAATTCCTTCTAAATCAGTATCCCAAATGCGGCAGGCTGGACTGTTCTCCATTTCTTATTGTTATTATGAAGTGCCCTGCAGAATGTCACAACACCTGACTTCTTTATCTAACCTCTAGGATCTCTGGGCCTCCACTTCTATAGGGATTCTTCTAAGCTAGGAATTAAATTTCCTAACATCTCATTGCATCACAATGTAACATAACAATCTGTACTTCTTTAGGCCTTCATCGAATCACAAGTTTTAAAAATTATTAATTTTGTCTTTAAAAATTTCAAGAATAAATATATTAAAAGCAGTACCATGATAACAGGTATCAATTATTCATACAGGGTTAAGATAAAGCATTCTGAAATAAATTCAAAATACCTTGGCATTTCTGAGACATACTGAAATATTTATTTGGCCTTTTAAGATCCTTAATAATTGTACTAACTTCAAGTCTCAAACAATTTATAATCAGTTTAAAAAAACCCTCTGCTTAAAGCATCTCACTGCATGGCATTTTATTACTGTAGAAACATTAACTATAAAAGTGCTTGAACCAATGACGTTTTACCATGTGAAAGTTACAGAGATGGAGACAATAATAAACTGGTTGCTCTCAAGCACTGCACAGGGCAACTCACAAAGCACACCCATTAGTCTGCATGTGAGACAGTTCTGAGTGTGGGAAATATATTTAGGAGATCTCATCACTGATTCGAAGTATTAAAACAAAAATGTTAAATCTTCGAATACCCAAGACTATTGTTTTCTCATGAACAATGTGGTGACATTACAAGGCACATAAACAGCAACATTCACAGGATTAAGTGCACCTAGTGCCAAAATTATGCTGAAACAATCTAATAATCCACAATCCACTTTAGGAACTTTGTCCTTGGAAAGTCTTCGTTATTGCCATCATTTGCATGACTAAACAGAGAAGTCAGCTTAATAACATTTCATTTTATATAGTTTGCCCAGAATTTTGTATGAGCATTTTCCTGTCTAAATTTAATAATTTAATCAACTTAATGTTCATTTTTTTTAATTTCTAAATTAATTTTCCTTAGAGTAATTAAAACAAGTTTTTCCTTTAATTAAGAATGAGCATGTCCATAAAGGGGTGAAATAAGGACTTAGAAAATTAAACTGGACAGGTGAACATATTTGCAAGCACTATAGTTTGGGAAAACAATTACTCATTGTTATTTATATGTTCACCAAGGTGAAATTCCCTACTGCTTTTAATAATGGCAGCTGACATGGCGAACAGTATATTGTACAATTCCATCTGCTTGGAGACAGTTGATAATTATCTATTCAGTGAAAAAAATAAATGAAAGAATTCTCCTACCTCTGACTTGTTTGGCTGTAACCTAATGAAAAGTGAGTTATTCAATAATCTCAATCGGTGAAGGTCTATATGTGGATATTTTTGTTGTTGCTTTATTTTATTTTATTTTCTGGAATTTTCTTTGATAATGAGTTGTACAGGAATAAAGCCCCATATAAAGAAAATAAAATTCAGGTATGTTGAAACTAACTGTCCTTTACAATAAATTAAAATGCTAGAGCCTAGAGCTATACATATCTTGATAGTAAAATAAAAGGTTAACCTTTTAAAATAAAATAAAAAAATAAAAGGTTTTAATATGAAGAAAAAAATACCAAAGGCTAGGGATGATTTTAAAATGAGAGATCAGTAAGAAAAACAAAAAGAAATGCAAAACTTCTGAAGAGTAAAATAAACAGCTCAACCAAATCTTTAAAAAGTTTACTTAGTTTCTGTTTGTAAGCTTGGTTATTTTTTTAAAGATTTGATTTATTTATTTTTAGAGAGGGGGGAAGGGAGAAGGAAAGAGAAGGAGAGAAACACCAATGTGTGGTTGCATCTCATGTGTCCCCCAGTGGGGACCTGGCCTGCAACCCAGATATGTGCCCTGATTGGGAATCAAACCAGCAACCCTTTGGTCCATAGGCTGGCATTCAATCCACTGAGCCACACCAGCCAGGGCAGTTTCGTTATTTTTTAAACATACACATTGGAAGGGGTCAAAAAGTGTTGGCTCATATAAATCTCCAAAAGTTTGTTGCCCATTAACCCTAAAAAATATAATACCAGAAATTCAGTTGTATTTTAGGGTCAAGATTTACTGTGGATGGGTTCCTGGAGCACCCCTGCATTGCTTGGGATTGTGTTCATTTACTCAGAAAATATTTAGGAACACCTATTCGTGCTGGGCTCAGAGAAAATATCAATATTCAAAGTCTTTGCCTTTGAGGCACTTATAATCTGTTGAGAAAACTTCAGGTTGGGATGTTCAAGGAAGTCAAGGAAAGCATCATGAAATGATGCTTTGAGGCAGATTGAAGTTTGGGTAAGATTCTAATAGAGATGAAGGGATTGGCACCACAGGCTGGAAGAAGATGGAATGCACAAGAACATGCAGACAAGAACAAGTAGGTTGTCCAAGATGGAGGCTATTAAAGACAAGATCACTGGAACCCAAATGAGAGTGACTACAAGTGGAATATTATAAAATAAGGGCCACCAAGTTATGGGAAACTCTTTGGAGGTAGAAGTGGGATCATGAAGAGAAAGCTTGTTCTGGGATATATTCTTGAGCTTCAGTGCAGTGAAAGTTTTACAAAATATAAACAGTGCCATCCCCTTTTCTGTGTTTTATCTGTCAAAGCATCCAAAAATTCAGCAACACTTAAATCTATAATCCTAATTGCTTAGAATATAGAGCTTGCAAGAGCCATTTTAGGACACGAGTTTGATTCTCCTGTTGGTGGAACACCACAGTATTCTGTCCTAAATGTCTGTGGTCATCTGGTCATTTCACATATACCTGGTGTTCCTCAATGAGCAATAGTGAGAGACTGACATGAATCAATTGGAATCAAACCTTCTGCAAAAACAACTCAAACTGACATATTCAAACTAATTACCTCAGTTAATATGATTAGTTTTGGCAATAATTCAAATAATGCTTGCCAAATATGGTAGATATTGTCATCCCAGTTTTATAGATCATATTAAGAAAATATTATAAACAAGCATGTCCATATGGTACAATACATTATCTCTTCTTCATAAATCTACATGAAAGGTGCCTGTACAGAAGGGTGCAAATGCATATTGTATGTGATGAAGATAAGTGCATAGATTGTTCCCCCCACCAGTCCTTTTCTAAATGCAAAATGTCAGACAATACTTTAGTTAAAATGCTTAAAACTATTTTTTAAGTCATATGTTTAAGAGTCACTTTTACTTTCTTTGGAGATCACAGTGGAGTATATGTGTACATAATTTTAAACTAATCAATTTAATAATAAACTTTTAAAAAATAATTAGAGTCTTAATTGTAACAATAATGGGTGATCCCCAAAATCAGCAAGCAGGATGGTAAGGAAGTTTGGAGGTGTATATTTGAACCTTTAAATATGAGATAAACATTTTTAATAATGTTGCTTAAAGTTAAAGATAAGGTCAGAGTTGTGTGGGGAAGCCACATTTCAGAGCTGGTTTAAGAGTTCATCAGTTCACATAGTTAGGATGGATATAAATTCACCAGCTGAGTAGCCAGAAGAGACTGTGGCCAACACACACACTCCAAAAGACATTTTGAGTAATCCCAGAATTAGCAAAGCCATTGGTCTTCAAATGTTGCTGCATATCTGAGTGATCTACAGAAATTTTTAAGCCTCAATACCCAGGCTGCATGCCAGACTAATTAAATTAGCATCTCTCCAGTGGGACTGTGATCTGAATATTTTTATAAGTTCCCCCAGTGTGTTCAATGAACAACTAAATTTCAAAGCCTGTGGCTTCAACCACCAAGTCAACAAATTCAATCTAATGAATACTGATAGAGCCACTTTTCTTGAGTGAAGGGTACACAAGACAAAGGCATCTGTGGCATCTGTATCTAGAATACAAAACAGAAATTGTAAAGTACCAAAGGGAGTACCTAGAGGGTAGAGAGATTATTTCTAGTAGAACCAAACCTGGTAAAATTGCATTGTTTGTAAGAGCACTTAAGATGGTTTGGATTTTTGGCCTGAGCATCCCATGTGAGGTGAACAGCCTTAACAAAGTCATCAAGAAACAAAAGCACAGAATGTTTTCCCGGATCAAGGAACTCAATTTAGCTTGGCACATGCTTCCAGTGGAGAATTGAATTTTGTACAGATAGAAAAGTTTGGTATAGGGACCCATGAATATCATATTGAAGACTCACATTTGCTTTGATGGACTTTGGGATAACTTTAAAAATTAGTATTAGTGTCAGGATGTAGAAATGTTAGTCTGCAATGCTATAAGTGTGGAATAGAATGAAGATGGGAGATGTGGACCAAAGAAATGTTAGAAGGTTATTTGACTTACTAAGGATAGTGATGATAATGGCATGAAATAAGTTTGTGGCACTGAAAATAAAAAGGAAGAAATGAATGCAATCAGTATGATAGCACAAAATCCTACATCCATAAACATTACCTGGACACCCAAAACTTTTTGAGTGTCCAAAACACCAGGATATGGCATTCTGCAGTTGAATCTCTTAGTGTGTTTGATAGGGTATCAGAGTAACTAGTCATTTACTCTTTGAATGATCTATTCACTCCAATACTCTAATTCATGTTTTAATAATCATGTTCTTGTAGTTTTGATATGCAGAATAACGTATTGTTACCACAAGAATATCAGGAAATCACTCTTTAAAAAATAGTTGATTTGGTTCTCCACATACTTAGCTTGGGAAAAAGGTAATTTAATTGGTTCATCTTATTGACATCATTTCAATAGAGTAAAAAAAAAGAAAGATGAGTGAAAGAGGAAGAAACATAATTTTTAGGAAAATAAATAGGTACATCTGATTCTTTATGTTTTTCTCCATGTTAGATTGTTCAAGTGTATAATGTTATCTGCATATATGTACCATACCTAAATAATCCACAATATCTAGACTAATCTACAGATGGAAACAGCAATGTCACTAGTAAATAATACGTGAAATTTGCTTTCACCTAAGGAATTTAACATTTCAGATGACATACTTAGAAACATGGTCACTGCTCCTCTCCCAGTTAGAGAGCTGGTCCTCGGGCATCTCCTCAGAAAGTTCTATGTAAGCACACACTTTTATTCCATCACAAAGATAAGGCATTGTCATTTTTAACCATCAGCATTGGTTAATGTTGGCTATGTACATAAAATGTGACTTTCACAACATATCCTTCCGTACAGCAGTTACATAATGCAGTAGATGGCCTGTCTCTAATGCAATATTGTCCCTATGCAATAGTTGTCCTCTCAAACACTTCACCTTTATAGATATATGTTTTTTAACATTAACATTAAAATGCCCAGAACAATAATCCATATGAACTTTTTGTATTCTAAAATTTTACTGAACAAAGAAAAGCAGGAAGCAGGACCAAGTGGCAGCTTGAGAAAATGCAAAAGCATTTAGATTTTGGAGCCAGCATGCCACACATTAGGATCCCAGAGCAGCTCAGTGGCACACTAGCTTTATAGTGCATACTTTGGGTCACAGCATTCACTAGATAGCATACTGGAAAAACTCCATATTTATCCATTCACTCATTTACTCACCAGATCTTTCCTTCAACAAGCATTTTAAACATCTTCTATATACTAGGCACTGAGAATGAATGCAAAGCAAAACCCAATGTAGCTGCTCCCTCTCAAAGAATTTAGACCAGCAAATGAAAGGTAAGACAGCTACACATAACTATAACAAAGTAATGGGTATTAAGAGAAAGGGCTGATTCTCAAACTTGAATGTGTATCAAAATCACTTGAAAGGCCTGTTAAAACAAGGATTGCTAGGTCCTACCTCTGGGGTTGCTGATTCAGCAGGTCTGGAATGAGGCCTGAAAATGTATACATTTCTAACAAGTTCTCAAGTGATGCCAATGCTACTGGCCTGGGGAAGCACACTTTCACGTTTCAAATTGCTTCAGTGGAAGCCTGAAAACAGCAGTAGACATTCTGAGAGTATTTGCATTATATCTGCCCAGGCAAGGAGGTGATGATGAGGGGCAGCTTCTCATCACTAGGCCTGAAAGGCAGGATCAAAGTAGGCGAGAGCATTCCTGGCCAAGGTGATGAAACTCCTGAATGAAAGCCATGCCTGTCAAGTTTGCCTGCTCACTAACTCACCGGGGAAGCCTGATACATTCACCAGGGCAGGCCTTAGGATTCTGTATTTGTAATGTGTCCTCTAAGAGGATCTTCTCATGAACAAAATGTAAGCAACATTGAATCAAGACATGGAGTATAAACAAAATATCTTCAGAGAAGTCCTGATATAGAGTATTTTTTGGTGAGCGGACATGGATCTGTTACTAGAACACATAGGTTGCCAGTTAAAACAGAATAGGATATCAGTTAAGTTTGAATTTCAGATAAACAATGAATAATTTGTTTGTTTGGTTTTAGTATGTACTATGCAGCATTTGGGACATGCTTATTCTAAAAAAATTTTATTAAAATTCAAATTTAACTGAGTATCCTATATTTTTATTTGCCAGATTTGTTAAACTTGAAGAACATAGGGTTTATGTTAGGTGGGGACAAGAACCAGAAGGGATGAAATTGAAACAATATTATATTATTAAATTGTAATGTAATATTATTTTCCAAGGTGGGTGATGTGAACTCAGTGTGTAACTAATGAGACTTAAGTTTCAGGGCCCTTTGCTTACATGAGTTCTTCCAAGGCAATGTGCTAGGTCATATAAAATTTGTAAAAGTAAGACATGTTTGTGTTTTTTTCTTACAAAGGGACTCCAAAATTTTATACACATTGGGCCCAACAAAAATATTCATCTGCCTCTGTGTGTGGGACCATCATCAGTATCAGATAAAACATAAAGAGAATGTTCGTAAACATTAACTCCACAGTGAAAGTATTAAGTGCAATCAAAGCCCAGACCATTTGAAGATCTTTTTCTTCCTGTCTCATTAAGAAGAGCTACTCAAAGTCCAAGTGGCTTCAATACTGGCAAAATGCAACCTGCTCTTCAAAGTGTCTTAGATGTGTACATTAATTTCCCAGTGGGGTAGAGAGAATATTCCATTTCCAAATTTGACCATGGGACCCTGTGTTCATGGAGCATCTTAAAGAACTCATGCTCCATGGAGCGAACTTTAGGAAATATCATATTAGAGAAGCTCGTCTTCAATAATGATGTGCAGATGAACATTTCTTAAATTTCTAAGGGAAACAGTATGAACAGACCTTTTCAGAAATTAGCTGTCATTTCCTAAATAATATTGCTGCTTTCTGGATAATCAAGTGATTTTTATCCTCACAAAAGAGTAAAATACTTGAGGAAAAATGTCTCATCAACATGGGTAACTTGTTTGAGTTAAAAACAAGGCAGAGCTGATTTTGCCCTTCGGTTCCAGTAGAAATTCAGAAAGTTGGAAGTAAATAAATGGAAATAAAGTTGAAGTAGAACAAAAATAGTAAAATAGGAAAAAACTTTGCCAAAATTGTCTGGAAAAATGGGATGACATTTTATTTTTCATCTTTTTCTTGAAAAATATTATAGCATTCTAGGATAATTGGGAAATTTTGGTCATAAATAGCACATTTAAGTATGATTATTTCTCTGAGAACTTTATAAAGTAAAAAAGAAAAACATCTGCCAACCAAATAAAAGTACAATGTGTTGAAAATGGCTGTAAGCAGATCTTTGGTCTCAATATCACAGCTACTAAACTATGGTATGTGTCAGACTAGGGCTATTTTTAAGCCATAGTCTAGCAAAAACAATAATTGACAAACCCATCATTCATTTTTTAAAAACTATACCATTACAAGATTCCCCAAAGGCCACCTTGGTTATAGAGGTACAATAAGGAATTTGTTGAAACTTAAGAGTCACATCCAAAATGCCTCTATAGGCCAAAGATCTTTTCCTAAATGTGCCAATAGTTTTCCTTTATGTAGTTTATTTAAATACTTAGAGTGCTTATTTTTATTTGTTTGTTCATTTGTTTTTCAATAATAGGAAGCTACAGCTATAAGTTTCCAATAATAGAGAAGGATTTTTGGTTGGAATACCTTTTTCAAGAATTGGAAATATTAGCAGTTAGTTAACTGAAAACTATGAAAGTGAAGTATCATAATGAACCAACCATATTGTTACCTCACTGATCCTCCAGTGAGCAATTTATTAAGTACTTACAGTATGTCGAGTAATGGACCAAGTGCTGTGCTAGGGACAAAGCACTGTTCAAGTAATTCCAAAGAACACCTTAATGTCTTATAAGAAGATAAAAATAACAATTTATTTTAACTGAAATAATTGTGTTATGTAACCTTGGCAAGAGCAGAATTATTTACCTGCTGTTTACTTCATCTAAATGTTCAAAATTTTAGCTAATACAGTGGTGCCTTGGTACTCACCATTAATTTGTTTGGACAAGTGGTGTGCAAATGATGATTGATCAAGCGTTTTCTCTTGTGCGGTGGTGTCATGACTGAGTCCATTTCTAGCAAGGGCAACAAGTGCTGAGCAAGCGCCAAGTGCCAAAACATTTTTTCTCATCAAAATGTGTGAGTATAGGGTTTGACGAGTCCTGAAGCAGATGAGTACTGAGGCATCACTGTATTTTTTTTGCCATAATAAATAGCAGTTATTCTATTAATTTTTTATTTGTTGGAAATGGGTATCAATGAGAGCTAGATGTGTTTTGCCCAAAATGGTAAGGTAGGAAGGCAAGCACAGGCAACAATTATTTAGTACTATTAACAATGCAGAAGGTAAAACCTTGAAGGTATAAATCCTTTTGCTTGTTATTAATACACTAAAACAAGTGAGTAACTACAAGTATAAACAACTTCCAAAGTTTGTAATTTGACCCAAGGGAAGAAATACTGAGAAATAGACTAGTTAGGCAAGAATTAAGACATAGGTAAAAAAAAAAAGAAAGAAAAATTGTTTCATGAGAGAACATCAGCAAAGAAGCCATTTTCTGCCATGGTGCCACCTCTGCGCACTTTTATTTAGAATGGAATGACTAAGGCATATTCAAAAGGATGGCTTAAAGAAAGGAAAAATCATGACTAATTTGGGGAATAAGAGTTCATCTGTGGGTGGAGGAAAACCATCTTGATCCTTCCTAATGCTAGGTTCCCAAATGTTTGTCCAGTTGGAAACTGGCACTGGAAGGAATGTGAGCGCTCAGACACTGCACCCAGACTGACGTACTTCATGGAGACAACACTTTGAGAGGCATCAAGTGGCACCTTCTCTTCTCCTTTATTTAATCAACATTTATTTCTCAGGTGGACTATACTATCTGCAATAGAGAACTGATGGAAAATGTATATAAAAGTATTTCAAGTCTAAAAACTGTAAAAACCTTATCCAAGGAGAAATAATTAACTTCTATGAAAGTGTTTTATTGCCCCTATTTATTCATGACCTAATTACTCTGCTTAAGTAGGCGAATCTCAAATAAATGACTCAAACCAGTGGCCTACTGCATTTTTACCAGGTAGTTTTCCTCTCTGATATATTTCTAATCTTTTGCTCCATGGATAGCCCTGGTCCTGTTAAGTAACAATACCCTGAAAAACTGGAGATATAAATTCAGAGAAAATAATCATAAATGAAGGCAGACATGAAGGGGAATGGGTAGTGATAATATTTTAAAGAAGAAAAAACGGCCCCAGTTTTGCAGGGAAGGAAGAAGAGTCTATAAACAGATAGATATAATCTCTAGATTTGGATGGAGAATGACATAAATCACCAGACAAATCAGAAGATATGCCTCAACAACTGAGTCCCAACCTACTGTTTTGGTTTTTGCTATCAGAGCAACATTCTCAAAATTCTTTGAATTTCTTATTTTGAGTAGTGAGTTTCTTTGCTTTTTCTTAATTAACAAATAATTTTATGTATTCCTTTTATTTAATTACCTGAGCTCAGTTTTACACACTATAAAGGAGAGAAAAAAGTGTTGTGTGGTTTCCACATTCAAGTTGTTTGAAATCTATATTTGAAGATGCTGAAAGAGGAAAAAGCCACAAGTGATAAAACAGAAAGTGGCTTATGGCAACTTGGTTCATACTACATAGTTAAGAGAATTTGGGTATCAGAGCCCATTGGCATTTGAGGGGAATCTGGCATAAAGGAAACGCAACTTCAAGCAGGCCTGGAAGATGCATTGGATCTGCTTAAGCAAAAGATTCAGTTCTCCAAAGCTGTAAATTCTGGTGCAAGCAGCACATAGAGGGAAGCTCTACCCAATTCGTGTCTCCACCCACTCTGTCCTTCCTCTCTCAACCAAGCATGTCCCACCCCCACCCCCAAGGGTGTTCTGCTTGTTCTTCTCACCACTGTGAATGTTCCTCTTTCTGTACAGCCATAGGTATTCTTCACTTTTTATTTTGGTTTCTATTTAAATATCATGTCATTAGAAAGGCCTTCATGACTATTTAAAAATAGTCAGGTTTTTTCCTCCTTGTCATGATATTTGTTTATTGTCTGCCTGTCCCCACTAGATTAAAAGCTCTATGAGGGCAGAGATTTTTTTTCTGTTCTATAAACTACTGTGGGCTCAGTACTGTACAACAGTGCCAGGTACATATGAGGCATTCAATAAACATTTGGGGAAAGAAAGAAGGAAGGGAGGAAGGAAGGAAGGAAGGAAGGAAGGAAGGAAGGAAGGAAGGAAGGAAGGGAGGGAGGGAGGGAGGGAGGAAGGAAAGAAGGGAGGGAGGGAGGGAGAAGAAAGGAGGGAAAGAAAGAGGTAGAGAGGGAGGGAAGATACAAGAGCAAATTGTGGACCAATTTCAGAAGAATCTTAAAAGCTCCAAGTATTTCAATTATAAAATTGAAGCCATTAGATGTATCTCCTTGTCTAGTAAGTAATTCAAGGTAGGCTCACTAATAAATTTGAAAGATTCTTACCTTTTAATTCCTTGCCAGGTAATATTAACATCTAGCCTTTCATTTTCTTAAGTATTTAGCAGTAGCTAAAATTTTAACAAAAGCCATGGTTTTCTTTGACACAGAAGAAACTGTGTTTATATCCTAGCTTGTCAGTGGAAAAACAAAAAAAAGGAATACAGTTGAAAAAGTGAAAGATTATCATGGCAGTTGCTATGCTACTTCTCTTCGGCTAAGGAACTCAGAGATACTACCCCAAGCCATTTTCAACTGGAATTTTTGGATTATGTACACTGGCACCCAGGGCCAGCCAGACATAAGCATAAGTAAAACACATCATCTGATGCTCAGGAACATTTCCTTCTTCCCACAAAATAAATCATTCCTTGGTATTCTACCTGCTGTTTCCAAGCTCACATTAGTGATTCATCAAGGGGTCTCAAAAACAGATGCTCCTAATTAAGTCTGTACATCATTAACTAGTCCTCTAATGGCTAAAAAAAATAAAGGAGAAATTTTGTCAATTCATCAGTTCAGGAAGAAGTATAGAAAGCACTTTCTATACAACTGTGATATTTGCTATATGGTTTTCCTTTCTGGTTGAAATTTCTCATCTTGTAAATATTTGTTAGTATAGAACTTGTTTGTGTTTCTTTAACCTCAGCAGATTTATTATTCAATACCATCCACAGAAATTCTGACTCAGATGGCCAGTGGAGAGGAGCCTTGTTGCTTGTTGAAATGTCTTGTTGCTTTTGGTTGTATGCTTTAGGTTGTCCATATTAGCATTTCTCCAGAATAATGTATGTTGGTGAAGCAGCATTGTACTGTTTGTGGCAGAAAATGGTTTATTAATTATACCACATAAATTTCAGCATCTGAAAAGTTTTCTTTAAGTTTTGTAGATGATTGCTGCTTGGCACTATAGTTGATGAGATAGCTCCTTTATTTCCATTAATGTTTTCTTGTCTGCCTTGTACTCTGCTGAAATTGTTATTCATATATATTTTTATCCACTTGAATCTCGAAGTTGAGGTAAGCTGAATCGATCTAATTTTCTTTTGTACACATTACTTTGTCCTACATAAAGAATTTATTGATGGAGCAAGGTGATGAATATTATAAACTAAATCAGATTTTCATCTTATGTCTGACACAATTTAAAAGTGGCTGCACCTGCTACAAAATCAAGTATACTTCTGTCTGAGAATCTTCCTTCTCCTATGATCACTGGGGTATTTATTCAGGGCTTTCACTTGGTATATAATTTCTAGCAAAAAATACTTCCTCAGAAAGATATAACAAGAATCTACATGAACAACATTCAAGTTTAAATGTAAATAAATGGCCTGATTCTGCCACTCTAACTTGCAATGGATATATTTCAGAAATGTTTGTGTTTGGACTTGAGTTTGAGATATGAAATGAATGTCTTCCTTTAAATGTATTATCCTCAGTCTTCAAAGTACTGATATCAAATTAGTTTAAATTACAGTTTGCTAGAAAATGACTATAATGAAATTAACTTTGTTAAGTAAGTGTTGAAGTACCAGCCTGTAAAAAAATGTTTAATGAAAACCATCAGTGTGTTTTCTATCTGTGGGCTCAATGTAGTGCGCCTTTACTAGATTATTTACTTCACAATGTTTTTATTGCCATTCTCCAAATGACAAATAGAGTTTACAGTGTTTATATTTGAATACTATTGCAAAGACACAGCAGCACTTTTAACTGAGACACTGTAGGTTAAAATGGTTTGGTAATAGTATGGAATTTTGGCAGCATTTCAATGTAATATGGAGAAAATTAGAATGCAATGAAGAAATGCAATATTACATAGGTCACCTTCATGCTACCAAGACTCCTCATTTCTTGTTCAGACACAAGACATACATACTCTTTTTCCTTGCCAAAAAGCAACTGTCAGGAGGTCGCTGTGATGCCGCCTTGCTTCAGGACACAAGTTTTAAAAAGGAAGATATTTTTAAATGATGTAGTATTCTAGGACAGAGGTTAGCCCCCACAGGAAACTGCATATTCAGATGAAAATGTATTTGTCAATATGCATCTGTTCGTACTAGTCTGATTTCCAGTTTACTGTTGATCTGACTCCTCTTTCTGTCGGCAGCACAATACACCAGCACATGGTTATCACCACCCTGGTACCGAACTGTTGAAAGAAAAGGAAAAGTGGTTGTTCTGAAAACATGTGAAGCAATGCTGAACATATGTCATTTTTTTTCAAGTGGGGCAATGCTATCACAATATGAAATCTTGGGTCTAGGTTTTCTCCAAAAGATCATTTTTGGAATGAATGCAGAAGACTCAAAGTTCCCTGAGCAACTCTGATCATAAATTTTACCATGCTTCAGCTTTCAGCAGGTTTGATTCATGGCCTGTTATTAATATCATTATTTAAATATGAATATTGTCCCTTCCCATTATGAAAAGCTACTACAAACATATGAATTTATATAAAGGTTGATGACTATATGCTTTTTATATTAGAAAACTGTGTGAAAACAAAATTAATCTTATGAATGCTGTTAATTATTTTAACTTTTGTATTAGGTATAAAATGTTCATAAAATTATTCTCTATATAACTTACCAAGATTTATCAGCTTGTGTAATTTTTATAATCAGAGGAGTCTGGTTTTCTAATTAAAGTTTTGTCAAAGAAAATGAATTGTGTGGCTCTTTCCTGCCTTGGAGGCATATTGTTAAAGTGCCAAAGTACTGTACAAGGTTTCTCTCCTCTTCTACGTGGTATGCAAATGAAATTGTATGCAGCCAACACACCTGGATTTGGGGCTATTTTTATTTCCCTTTAATGGAGGAAAATAAACCATAAAACTCTTATGCATATCTGAATATCATTAAAACAAGAAAAAACCAGTAAGTCCATGCTGATCATAGTGGAGGTCTAATTACTCTTACTTACAAGTCACTCTTCCCAGCTACTCCCAATTTGGGGAGAGCATTAACATGCTTTCCTGAGCAGTAGCTGTCAAATTCTACATTTCATAAGCCTTAATTATTCCATTCTAAACTCCCAATGCAAAAAAAATGCTATCGCCAGAAATATAATCACGAAATCTCAAAATCCTGATATTCTAGGAAATAATGACAAGCACGACTGTGAGAAAAGACAGGCACTGAGTCACATGCACTGACATGGCCATGGCCAAACATCCCATGAAACAGGTAAGAAGGGAAATGTTATCAGATTTAGCTTTTAGTCAAAACTTTTCTGCTCCAAAGAGCCTGTGTTACCAATTTGCTGGGAGCTGATTGTATGAGATAAATTGTAAGATTGACAAGCAAGAAAACCATTTCCAAAACTATTAATTTCACGGCCATTATCATTGTCATTTCATTCCTTTGATCTGTGAAAGCTTACTACACTTAAGAGTTCTCCATCAAGATGCAAAAGTCTCCACAAAAGGTGATGTTGTAATCGATAGTGTTAACCATTAACAGCTCAGTTATACGTTTGTTCATTAACACCTTAGCAGGGGTTAGCGGAAATGGGAGTTCTTTGTTTTTTATTCCCCCACCTCCCGCCTCAAGGAATGGTGTGTTATGGTTTCTAACTGGAAGAAAAGAAAGCATAAAGTGAGTTAAATTTCACCTCTTTTATTTACCGAAGTTTAGAATCTCTTTTTAAAAATCAATTAATTGTAAGGATTTTAAACACAAGGGTCACTTGTATAAAAATGACCAAAGCTGCTTGATTAGATGCCCCTACTGGCTTCTAGGTTGATAATTCAATGTGGAAAATATTATACAAGTTCTTAGCCACTATAACCCACTACATTTAAGAACTGAGCTGTTGTCTGAGCTTATAACCTCTGAGTCTATACATCATTCCTTGAATGTTAAATTGTCCACACAGTGGACAATTACCAACA
Source organism: Phyllostomus discolor (assembly GCF_004126475.2). Classification (NCBI taxonomy): domain Eukaryota; kingdom Metazoa; phylum Chordata; class Mammalia; order Chiroptera; family Phyllostomidae; genus Phyllostomus; species Phyllostomus discolor. Next base: position 121,273,663 of record NC_040906.2, read on the forward strand.
GTGACCAACAGTGATTGCTTAGCTAAGCTAAACTGGCCTCACTGTATCCTAATATTCAGGATGAATGGAATTTTTCCCTTAGGGAGTTGGTAGCATGGGAAAAAAATGGCCTATTGGGCAAATATCCTGATAATTCTTATTTGGAAAAGTAGCAATTAAAGTTTGCTAAAAAACTGAATCTAAGTAGTAAAGAGAAAATTGACAAATTCCTAAGCATTCTCAGGAAGACCTGTGAGTATCACACAATAAAAATCATTCAACTCAGACAGGAGAGAAAATGAATATACAAGCAATATGCCATGCAATCAGACTTCCACACAATATTTTAGATAATATTCCAAAAATCTTACTTGCAGATTACTTGGGCTCTCACATTCCTAGGGTTGGAAGCCTGACAGAATCAGCAAATGAACAGAAATGAATCTAGCTGAAGGGAGGTGTCATCTGCAGTCCTGAGAGTGGATGGTTGTTTTACATCTTCATTATCAATTCAGAGCAATGGATGAACCAAGTGTACAACTGATAATAAAGCAGCTGGTGTTCCTAAATGTCACAGAGGAAGACAATCAAGAAATACAGGCATAAAGATGTTTAAGATTCAAGCAATAAAGAACCCTATGAATCAGAATAATGAATCTGGTTGGGAAACATACAGGGGAATTTACCAGAAACCGGGGGTTGGAAGTAGGGTTAGGAGAAATGTACACAAACAAAAAAACAGTTAAGCCAACAGATCTCAACAAAAATATGAAAAAAAGCAAGTGAAGAACGCATTTATAGGATATATATGAAATAAATAGGCCAGTGCTATTTGGGGTGACATACAGTATGATATTGAAAGATTAAAATAGTTTTATATATCACTGTAATGAGGGAATTGGTTATTTTCAATACCTAAATTGTTTGAGACAAATTGGAAAGCTCAATAGTAAAAGAAAAGATTAGAAACAGTTAGATGACAATAAGCCATAGCTCAGGAAAAATAGACCAGTGACATGCAGTGGCAAAGCAAGTCAGAAGGAAAATAACAGATCTGAGCCAGGAAACCCCAAAATATGTACAACTTGTTCACTCTCAGTTCGGTTCTTCTGCTGATATGTGCTTGAAAAAGTTGATGACATTTCAAGAGGCAGGGAGTGAGTTTCATTATTTTTACTATGGGAACTGCAAGAGATGGAGAGGAGACACTATTTGGTATAAACCAGAGTTTCTAATTCTTTTAGTTATGGAATTCTTGCTTCAAACAAAGATCAGTGCAAAACTGCATGTATAGAGCAGATGAGTTGGCAGCTCCAAAGCCAGGAGCCTGTCACTCCCTTGTTCTGTTTCCAATCCCTCAAGCTACCTGGAAAAATTTGGAAACCATTGGTAAGTGGAAAAACAAAATAACAGAAAAGTCCCCTTTATCTTTGCCTCTAAATGACTGAGTGACAACAGTTAGCCTTGTCCACAAAATGAAGAAATCACAGTAATGATGTCTAAGTCCCCTTCCTTTTTCTCTTGTCACTACAGGTGTAACCTCCTCAAATTTAGCAAATGAAAACTGTCATATCCCTTGTTACCATGTACTGATTGAACTATGCCAGAAACAGAGACCTTTTTCCTGTGTGAGCTTGCACTCTGCACTACCCAGCATTTATTGCCTAAGTTGAAGTCCTCTTTACAAACAAGAGAGTGGAAGACGCACTTCCTTGTGAAGCAACAGCTTCCATCTTCAAAAAATGGTTAAAATGCTCCTCTTTACATCCACCTGATACCTATGCCCATTCTTTGGCCCACTCACAATAAATCTAGCTCATATTTCACATACTGATTCTCAAATAGTTGATGAGATCACATTAGTTCCCCTGAGGACTATCATTTTCCAGAAAAAAATAAAATAAAATCTCCAACCCCTTCAACTCTTGCTCAGATGACACAATTTGCCAGCCCCTCCTTTGCCAGTTTGCCCCTGCTATCCAGTGACAGCCTGGAAACACTATGCCAAGAACCGGACACTGAGTTTCAGCTGCAGTTTGCAGTGAGAAGCAACCTTTATTACCTTGTGCACACAACCTACGGTCACGTTATTAGTCTCAGTGGCGAAATCACGCTGTTGGCCTCTTGTTACTCAACTAGAGCACTATTACATCTCAGAAGCTCTTCCTCTATCTTCTCACTCACTGATTAGTCTCTGGGAGCCCACTCCTCTGTCATTTACTGATAAGCAGTAAGACAGAAAATCCTGGGTGGCCATATTGTAGTTAGTTCTTAATTCCTTGAAAAGTCAAAGCCAGACACACGAGAGAAGCTATTCTGTGCCAGTCCTCCTGACTCAAACACTAGGTAATGTCATTCAGAGGTTGATCCAAGAGCAATTTCCATGCCCATAGCTTTATCAGGAGCAAGTCATTTACTCATGCAGCCAAGGTTTATTGTGCATCTTCTCCATTCTTCCATATTTAAATGGTTAATTCCTGATTTGAACAAATACCTTGTAATTTCTAGGAGAAAATGAGCACAAGGAAAATCCCACCTTCTATTTTTATTATATGTTTACAAACATCATATCACATTCAACCAGTTGTCTTTAAAGCACTTCTATACACTACCCTTCCCATCTTTTTCATGGGAAGAGTTACTACACATGGCACCTGCTGCATCTGAAACATGTAAGGGGATTCTGAAGTATTTGTTCCAGGATAGCAAAAGAAGTCATCTATTATCTCACAGGTGAAAAGGTCCCTAGGAGACTTTGCCTATAATGGCATGAGCTTTCTGGAAGGCAAGTTGGCCTTCTGAGTCTCCCAGACCTCTATGCATATCCTGATTCTTGAAAAATCATGCTATATTTGGCAAGTTGCCTAACAAAATATGTCTTTAATAATTATGCACCTAAACCAATGTTCTCTTATGTCTTTCTTCATTTCTGCTACCTGGAATTTGGTCCCTCAGTGCAGTTTTCTTAGTTGATGTCAATATGTAACTTACAGGCTTCATGATCTAAAGATATCATGCAATTTCAGATGTTTCCATCACAGCCCTTCTGCAGCCTCTCCTGGCCATTGATAATGGGCTGTAAGAACATGGAGAAACACTGCAACCACCAGAGGCCAGTTTCCAAGACTGCTGGGTCTTTTCCTGGTCCATGGAGCTGCTGTACTGAAATGTTTGTTCAGTTATTCATTAAGTTCTCTACACTCAGCAATCATTACTTGAGCACCTACTCCATGATGGGCTCTGGGTTAAGCACTGGAGATATGGACAATCTGCCTACTAGCATACATGTTAGCAGAGGGAGTCTAACATGGTTTCTGAAAGTGCTAAGAGGAATAATATATTATTTGGTCGAAGTCTTTACAAAATATGGAAGGGCACAAATGGAAGAATGTTCAGTTCTATGTAATTGGAAGTAAGGAGTAAGAATGAGTAAGACTTCATAAAAACACTTCTTAACTAAACCATATGTTCTGTGAGGAGAGAGACCTAATTGTCTTGTTTGCTATTGTTCTCCCTGGAGCCTAGCTGAGAGTGCAGATTCCAAAGGAGACTGAGACATAAAATTTGTCTACAGTTCTAAGCAAAGTTATAAGGAGAGAGGAACAAAGACTCTTACCAAAAGACAGAGAGTTTGTGACTCTCCTCACAGAGAGAGTCTGGGAAACTGACTGTCATCAGGGTCTAGTTAGAATAAACTTTGTGTAGCCAGCCCCTGACACTGACTTGACCCCACAACCCCATCACTGTGGCCCCTGGCAAGAAGGGCTACCTCAGGAACATGACTGTTCTTTGGTGAGCTTGGATTCAAAAGTAATGAAACTGTAGTCTGAAGGGTATTTCGCTCAGGCTGGGAGAGAATCTAGTGGGCCTACATCTGTCACTCAGACTAAAGCAAAGTGGGTGTCAGTTTGCTTGTGGCTGCCCCTGCATGTATCCTTAGTTCTCACTCAGGCCAAGACTGAAGCAGGGTCAGCACATCTTCCATTTCTCAGTAGAACAAAATCTATATACCTAAACCATTAGTGAGTGCTGTAGTATTGAGGGAAGGTTTAAAAAGGGAGGTAAAGACAATTTATGCTCAAATTCCATAACTCATAACCCTGTGATGCCCTGAATAATATGTCTTTTCTTCCAAGGCCTGTCAGTTAGAGATTCCCACCTGGAGTTACCTTTCTCAGGCACTCCCTAGTGTGATTCCCATCCCAAATTCTGGTCTTCTCTCAGAACTTTTCAATTGGGGTGACATTGGTTAATAAGATTATATAGGCTCAAGTGTACATTTCTATGATACATGATCTATATATTACATTGTGTGCCCACCACCCAAAGTCAAATCATCTTCTATCACCATATATTGGACCCCCTTTACTCTTTACTATTCCCTCACCCCCTTTCAATCATTTTTTAAAATCTTTCTGCCATATCCTCCAAATTTATCAGCTAGCCCAATCACAGACCTAAAAAGAAACTTTTGGCTGACAGAACTCACCCATCTTAGAAGGCAATTGGAGATTATAAATAACATTCACAAGAAACATGTGTTTACTTCACCATACGCTATTGAATAACACTAAAAATATTGCTTGACAGATGTTTCTTTTTATAGTATTTCTCATTTCCATACTTTCAATTTTAATTCTTTTACATCACTGAAGTATTTTCATACTTCCAGTTATAGTTCTTTTACATTATTTAAGTATGCCACTATGAGGTATAGCTTAGGGATTAAGTGCATAGGGTTTGGAATTTAAACTAATCTGGATTCATTTTAAATCTTACAGCTGCTGCTCACCCACTGGAGTGTGTCCCTGGGAGAGATATTTAACTTCCCATTGCCTTGGTTTTCTAATCCCCTAAAGTGAGAAAGTACTGATTCAACAAATACATGTTGATGGATCCTATCTACCATTTGCTTATTCACTTAATAATTCATCAAATATTAATGGCATACCTTCTCACTGGTGTTCATGGGTTTGTCTGAAATAATTAATTTGAAACTCTTAATACAGATTTTATCACATAAATGTTGAGTAAGCCATTGTCATTGGTATTATTATTGTTAATTCCATACTTGAGAAAAGGCCTTTAAAATTTTTCATCACTTAGAAAATTCTATTTCTGTTGATCATTGAACTTGTATTCATATGATTGATTTGCCTTCTGTTTTTTCCTTCTGTTCATCCTCGCCTCAATCTTGAGGAAATTGGGTATATTGAATTTTTGACTGCTTGAATTTAATTCTTCTTATACTACAGTTACGAGATAATGATCTTCATTAACATCAACACTCTACTAATTACAGGTACACTTTTCTTTAGTATCCCAAAGTCATAAGTGAAACTCCATTTATCACCATCCTGAGGAAATATGGAAGTTGAGGCATCTAGTTGACAATTATAGATTGACTGTTTTTATTGTTCGTTATTTATGAAGAAGTAATATTTTATCAGTTGTGATGAGTAATGATTTAAATAATTCCAAAAATTCAGTTTGAATTTGCCTTTTTCAACTTAATCTTACTATTACAACCCTCAAGCCAACCAGATGATGTTGGCTGGAGTCAAAATTAGCTTTCCTCATGATTTTTGAGAAAAATAAATTATTGCTTTAAGCCACTACATTTGGGGGTGATTGTTACACAGTATTAGATAACCAAACCAGAACACCATTATGCTCTTGTATCTAAAATCATATGAAACAGAACACAAGGATTGGAAAACACTCTGAAGGCTATAAAAGCAGTCTTTTACATTTCATAAATCACATTACTAGGCTCAGATAAGTTAAGGGGTCTGCTTACTATCAAGGAGAACAAACTTACACAACTAGAACACATATGATTCTCATTTTCTTTTCATTATTTAAGAGCTTTTCATTGGCTGTGTCTATGGTTCATGTCTTCTCTTGTTTTCTGGAGTACATTTCACTTACTTAAAATCCCCTTTTTCTGAAAATTCAGGATATATTTTAATTCCAGTTAAACATTTATAAAATGAATAATATAGTGTGGGGCAAAAGTAGGTTTACAGTTATTCATATGGAAATAGTATAATTAATAAGGACTAACACAAGAATAAACTCTGTATTTTTCACACTCACAACTATGAACTTATTTTGCCCCACCTTGTATATTTGATATGGATATATTTTTTCAGGTTTGGTGATCTATATTTACAACCTGTTCTGCATCATATATACTACATTAAAGCTAAAACTGTCAGAAGAAAGTTGTTTTTTTACATAGTTTCAAGTCAATACTTCTTTTGACTCAAAGCAAAACCATGGGAATGTTCTCAAGAGAAAATTATCACAAAGAGGAAATACCCTGCCAGAGAGTGAGAGGGAGAAAAAGCCTGCTTTTTCTAGGTTAATTGGAGTGTAGAGAGAAGCAAAGTTAGAGTAAGGCCGCAGGAAATGCTTCCCTTCTCTGTGCCAAAATTCCATTTGGAAAAAGGCATGTTAGATATGTTTAGGGAAATCTTAAAGCCAAGGAATTTTTCCTCTGCCCTACTTTGAAACCTTGCAAGGAACTTGCTGTGATGATTAACTCAAAGCCAATATGAGGCACTCTAGCACAATAAGGCAGCTCACAGAAACATCTAGAGAGATGAATCCCTTGTTCTGCATAGCCTGCAGAGGGCATGTGGGGACAGAGAAGCTACTGAGTGCCTTAAAGATGGAATGAAGAGACATTGAGGGAGCCAGTGGTGTAATGGGACCTGGAAATTGGACCCAAATAACAGAATATTCACTATGGGCAGCAAATGGCCAGAGCCAAAGCCTTCAGAAGCCAGTGTCAGATGGAATAATTTACACCTTTACAGTCTTAACTTTATTAAACATTTGACCATAGTAGGCAATATCAGCCAGAAGACACTGATGTATTGAATCAATATATTCCGTTTTATAATAAGGCATCAACCCACTAAAGAGATGAGACAGTAAAAGATCACACTTCAGACTAAACATCACATGGTTATTATAGGGGCTTATTAATTCTTCCTCATGGAACCCAGAACAAACAAGACATCAAGGTATAAACAAGGCACATACCAACAAAGGCAAGTAGGACCAGACAGGCAACAACAACAGATGTTAACAACATTTTCAAACAGGTAAAAAAATTGATAGCGAATTTAAAAGACAAAATCCAGTGGAAAGCTAAGACTGTAAGGGAGGCAACTAACAAGAAGAAAAGTGATTTTCAGCACAGAGCTCTGGAAATTTCAGGATTGAAGGAGCAGGTAACACATAAACTAGTGGTGTGAGTGGGTCTAAAAGCAAGAGTTGAATTATTCACCCACATTCACCCAGTCATTCTCCAATAGACCAGAGCTTTCCTCTCCCTATGGGGTCAGCTGGTGCTGAAACAGATGAGATGACTAAGTTTGCAGGATTCCAGACCATCTGAAAGGTTTTTGGTGTTGTGGGAAAGAAGGCCATAGGAAGTGGGACCATATAGGAAGGTGGGAATAGATGGGAAAGGACAAAAGATAGGACTGTAGGGAAGCCATAAGAACTGAGAAGAACACAGCAAAAAGGAAGGACAGAGTACCATGCCAAACACCCTCTAGAAACCTATTTGGCAAGGAGCCGTCCTCTTATGTGCTTAATACGTGTGTTAGATATATAGGCACAATCCTCAGGCTTTTGATTTTGTTGTGTTTAAGATGTTAGCTTGAACCATTTGGTGAAATAGTTTATTAGATTTCCACTAGGGTCCAGGGATAAATTGTCTTGGGTGAATGGAAACAGCTCACTAACCCCTCGGCTCTGTGGCCATCACACAGACACTGGCCCAGCCACTGCAGACTAGTAGGGAAGGAACATGACTACAAAGCAAGCAATACCAAGCTAGAGACCTTGAGGCTAATTATTTTGACTACCCCCACTCCAGAAACTGGCTAAGAGCTTCTCCTGCAGATCAGAAAGAAAAGTCTTTGATCCAAGAATTACACTGTTTAAGTTATTATAGTTTAGTAGTTAGAAGCAGTCAAGGGGGTTAGAACCCCTGAACCTAGTTTTAATCCCTGCTCTGATAACCTACTTATTCATTTATTTACTTGTTAAATATTTAATGATTACCTACTATGTGCCGGGCACTGTTGCAGAGCCTGAGGATACAATAGTGAAAAGACAGACAAAGTTATACAGCTTAGATTCAAGGTGGGGTAGGGAGAGAAGGTGGGGAGAGGAAGAGAGAGAAAGAGAGAGAGACAATGAGCAAGGAGATGTATATTGAAACAAAACAATCATGGTAATCGTTATAATGGAAACTGAGTGATATGAAAGAGGAACCTAGGCAGGAACAAGGAAGATCCTCTTTGTGAAGATGGCAATTGATCTGACCCCTGACAGAGAGCCAGTCACACAAAATATCAGGGAAGAGAGTTGCAGGCAAGGAGAACAGTTGGGCAAAGACACTGATTTGGGATGATGACAAAGAAGGCCAGCATTGTTGGACCACAGCCAGCTTCCAAAAGTGGTATGAGGAATGTTGAAGAAGATAGCTTTAATAATGTGGATATTATTCTAAATACAGTGGAAAGCCATTACAGTTTATATTGGTAATTAACATATCATTTTTTAAAATATCAAATAAGTAAGCAAAGGCATAGTTTCCAAGAAAGAAAACCAAAAAGAGGTGGTGGGTAAGATGTGTGGAAAACTAGGAGAACAAGGTATCAATGACAGAGCTAAGGAAAGAAAGGGAAATAAGTTACCATTTGGGTATAATACAGCTTCAGACCTTGAGTTGAAGGAAGAGAGAAGTGTTTTCATTGAATTTTCTGTAACGTAAGTCATTGGAGAATATGAAAAGAGCCTTTTGAATGGGTGCGGGAGGTGGCCTGGCTGCAGTGGTTGACCAGTGACTGGGAAGTGAGGAAGTGGCGGCAGTCTGGGAGACAATCCTCTCAAGCCCTGTTGTGACTAACAACAGAAAAGTGAGCTGGCAGCTCAAGGTAGCTTCCAGGAAGGAAGGAAACATAATACCAAATTTTTTGCTGATGGGGAATTTGCAGGAGAGAGGGAGAAGCTGATGATGTTCAATAAGACAGTGTACAACTCCAGAGTCATATCATTGACAAGAAAATAGACATGGGCACTTCACACATTCTAAAGGTGGAGGGAGAAGCTGAGAATATGGGCACAAAAATATGTAAGTGTAGATATGGCTCAACATACAAGGAAGTTTCTCTGTTGGCATATATTTCCTCAGTGAAGTGTGTACAGCAAAAGTGGGAGAGTATGTGAAAAGTGTGAAGAGAAGGAAGTATGAGGTCATTTTAAAAAGTGGGAAGGTGAAAAAAGCAATACAAATCTCACCTCACAGTATCACTGTGCATGAAATGTAACTTTCCATAATCTGTAATGGAATTTATTCTCTACCCTAGGACCTCACCCCACTAGGTGGCAGAAGCTTTATGCCAGTGTAGGATCTTACTATTTTCTTCAAGCATACATTTGATTTCTGGTATGAGCTGGGGCTTGAATAGCATCAGGGCATGAGAGGTGTGACCTTGTAGTTACCAAAATCTCTCTGTCACCCACCAATAAGTCTCTGTTCCTATTTGGTCTTAAGTCTTGAATTCACACAAATCACTGGAAAGTTGTGCCTGTCCTCCAGCTGCAAAACTCTTACCAGACCAAATCATCCTTAACTAGCTCTGCCCCACTATGAAACATGAGATTATTCTGCTGCCCAAAGTGTGGAGTTAAGAAGTATCAATATCAAAGATGGGGAGGTGGGATGAAGGAAAAGATGATTCAATGTGTGGCTATTAAAGAACCCATAGTGCAAGGTTCAATTATGTGGATCTTACAATGAGCATGAATGATATCAGAACTAGAGGTGGAGAGGAATATAAAAAGCCAGGAGCTAAAGTCTTCAGGGAGAGGAGAGATGGGAGGGCCAGTGGTCAGCAGCAAGAATGAAAAAGATGAGAGAATTGTTAAGTGCACTGAGTTTCAAAGGAGCTGGGTTTTTGATTCATTGTTTTCATTTGTTTATTTCTTCTCATGTAGGAAAGAAGAGAAATATCTTGCAAGCAGCAATTGAGACTCAGAGATACACTTACACCATTCTCTGAGCTTGAGGTTTTGAGATGTGAGAGAGAAATAGTCCTCATTTGAGAGAGCTGTAAGAGAAGCCTGGTCGTCACAGAAGAGCCAGTTTAAAGAAAAGGCAAGGATGTGGAGGGAGCATTCAGGAAACCATCTGAAGACACAAAGATCTCAGCAAGTCACAGGCCAATGGAGAGAGCAGGCTGGGGGTTGGGTCAGTTTAGGGGTGTACAGAGTGGTGGGAGATGAGCATCCAGTTGATAACAGATGACAGAGATGACATAGATGTGTGGCCTTCCCAGATTCCTTAAACTTTCTGAGCCTGAATTATTCTCATGAAATATGAAATGCATATATGCATTCCAACACATATAGAGTAGATATAAAAAGTAAATGAAATTGTTGGGAAATATTTATGTGCTCAAGCCCTTAACAAAGGGCACAGAATCAAATGGGGCACCCCAATTTCCCAAATCAAAACAGACTGAGATGAATGTTAAGATGGAATAAAGTATCATCACATTAGATCTCAAATGTTCAGGAGCTGTAGACCTTCAGAGGAAGAGCAGGCAGAAAGAGCTTTGGTGTGTACTGTGTGAAGGAGAAGCCCACCTGGGCCTGGAAAATGGGGTACAATCAGGACAGAGAAAGCAATAAGAGAACATTTCAGGTGCAAGAATCTCCCATTTCCCCACCTCTTGTTCACTCCCTTTGGAGGGATAATGCTAAACTGTTGTGCTCTCTTATAGGTGGTTCTTTGCTCTGAATATCTCAGAATGATGGCTCTTATCTTTCCCATTTTTTCTCTGAATCTAACCCCAGATCTAATTAGTTTAGCACTTCAAAGCCCAGAAGGCTTTTCTCTGTGCTCTCTTTGAACATCCTAACATCCTCTAGGAAATTTCTCTTTTACACATCATTTTTTATCCATATCCCTTCTTTGTATTGATTTCTCTTTAGACATACATTTTCTATTAATGCATTAAGAGAATTTAATGCTGAATTTATTGTAGAGGACATTTGGTTCCAAATTATAAACAGTCAAGGGCTAGAAAGACCAAAAAAATCTTTAAATATTTTTTTTTAAAACTTGAGAGTCTCTCTTCATTTTCCTCTCCTTATAGCTCATGATTAAATTAAAAAAAAAAAAAAAAACTAACTCCTGTTTAGAGTTTACTGAGTGTCATCCACTGGAGGAAATGCTTTCCACATCTCATCTCATTTCATCTTCACAAACACACCATGAGATACAAACAATATTACCCTTATCCCCACTTTCCTGGTTAAGAAATTGAGGTCCAGAGAGATTAAGTAACTTGCCAAGATCTCACAGTTGGGAAGAGGCGGAGCTGACACCCAAGCCTATCCTCTTAACCATGCTACACTGATTGAGATTTGGTGCCAGTTGTGAAAAACATGAGCCCTTGTTGGACACCTATGAGTTAAAGTGACTATACATGCATGCTTTTGAATCTGCAGATAACCAAGATCAATTTTCCAGATGTTTGAGGCTTTGAATAACAGGTCAGAACAAAGAATGATGAAGGGTGAGTTGAGGGAAATTAATGGAGAAGCCACTTGGTCTTTTAATATATGTGGCAAGGCATCATTCAAAAAAAAAAGCACAAATGTGATGAAGGGCATCAGCCTCTCTTATAATTTTTCTAATTTATTCTAAAGCTACTTGGAAGGTAACACCAAAAATAAAATTACAAACAAAACCCTAGGGAGAACATTTGCCTTCCATCTGAGAACAAACTTACAAAGGCATTGCTATTCATGCAGTAGGCTCATTCTTGTTAGCGGGAAAGAAAAAGAAATCTAGTTATGATGGGCCCTGAAACTTTTGGATCTGCTATCTGGCAGGCAATTTTGCTTTCTTAAGCATTTTGATAGGTTAACTTCACTCTCCTGCCAAAAGGCCTCTTGTGAGAACACCCAGTTATTAGTACAAATCTAAGGATCTATCACCATGTTCTATTTTCAATTGAACTTGACCTTGAAGAAATATTAAATATGACTTGTTTAGGGGAGAAGAGAGACTTACTTTATTCTCCTGTCTCTATCAGCTCTTCTTAATCAGAGGAATTTCACACCAAGAGGAGCCTGTGACATAATGAATTACTAAAGTGGGAAATTCTCCAGAGGAGGTGAACTGCTACTTTACTTTTATGGGGCTGAAAATGTACTACTGTAAATAGATTTTCATGAGACCTCTCCTGTTACTTTGCCTAGTGAGATAAAGTAATGTCCCATCACTGAATATTTAAATTGGACATAGGAGGAAAGAGAGAAAATGCTCAGAGCTTTTTAAGGAAAGCTTGTTATTTAAGTTCACCTTCAATTTGATCTTCAAATCACATGAAATCCATATTACTTACATTTTATAATGCAAATACAAGAAGGTGGCAATTTTATTGGCTACAGATCATTCTAACTTTTTTAAAAAATAATATTTTATTTAGGATTTTCCAAATCTAAGTTCCCTCCATGGAGAGCTAAATGTTTCTGATCATTTTTGGGGATCCTCCACATTATATACAAATCAGCTCACTTCAAACTCACTTTTGTTTGGTTTAGTACCCAAGGACAATGTCTCTGAGTCACTGGCACTATTCTCTCCTCTATTCACTTTATCTAGTGAGTCTTCTGGTCCTCCCCAATTTTTTAAACATGCCTCCCATTTTATTCCCATTTCCAAATGCACCCCCACTCTCCTGGCACTGCTTTATGCAATGACTTTGCATAGACACTCTGAGGGGCACAGCCTTTAGCAGTTTCCCATTGCTATCAGGATAAAGTGCCAACACCTCAAAAGCATTTACAAAGCCCATGGTATGGCCTTAAGTTTCATGCCCAGCTTAATCTTCTAACTCTCCCATCTTCCAAATTCTGTTCCCATTTTCCACAATTCTGAACTGCTATTTTTAGTTATTTTTGCACACTGAGTTGTCAATCACTTATATGTTCTCTTCCTAGTACATTCCCCTTCTTTCACTCCAGACTTCCACTCCTAGACTAACTTTCCCGGTTTCTCCCACCCCACTTGCCTAGGTTTAAGGCTGCTCTTTTGTGCCCTTGTGGCTCCTACGCTGCCTCCAAGGTAACATGTTCCAATTTGCGCTGCAGACGTGCTCACTGTCTATTTTCCCAGATAGATTCTAAGGCTCAGGAGGAATGTGCATATTGTTTGTTTGCATATTTTGTTTTGTCTTTTCTATACTTTTACCCTTAGGGTCTGGATCAATGTCAAATTCACAGCAGGCACACAATTCATATTTCCTAAATAAATGAATGAGTAAAATGGACTAAGAAAATTCATTGTCTAACACCTAAAATGATATCATCTGCCTGTTTTCTCTCTTGATATCTGAGAGGGAGAATATTGTCCCCCATTATTCTCATTCTCCAGAACTAAAGAAAATGCCATGCCATATGGCAAAGGGGAATTAGCATCACAGATGGAATTAAGCTTGGTAATTTTTAAGCTGATCTTAAGATGAAGAAATTATCCTCAATTGTTTAGATGAGCCCAATATCACAAGAGAACTAAATGGAAATGAGTAAGACAGGAGCATCAGAACTAGAGAGATGGCATCAGGAGAAAGGCTCAACCACCTCTGACTGGCTTTGAACATGGAGAAAGAGGTCCATGGGCAAGCGCTGTAATCAGTCTCCAGGAGTTGGAAAATGCAAGAAAACATTCTCCCCAACAGTCTCTAGAAAGGAATGCAGATACCTTGATTTTAGCCCATTTCAGATTGTTGACCTCCCGAACTATAAGGTAATAAATTGTGTTGTTTTAAGGCACTAAGTTTGTAGTTGGATTGGACAAATGCTATAGCACTGTGATGAGGTTGTTCCCATCTCACACTATTCTGAGTAAGAGCAGCCATCTCAGTCATTGGCCTACATGTTGAGAATGACACGTCAAGTTAGAAGGAGTCTGGGTTACTGATGAGAGTGAATCCACGCATCATAGCAGCACCAGATCACCTACCAGAGCAATTGAGCAGTGAAATCTTCAATGGTGCCAACCAATAAAAAAAAAAAAACAACTACTATCACTTGTGTTCTGTGTTTAACAAAGCAATTTCATATCCCTCTTGGGCACACAGAAAGACTCATTCTCCCATACTTTGTTGCAGTTGGGTTGGACCTTTTGATTCAGTTCTGGCCAATGGAAAGTAGGTGAAAATAATGCACTAACACTTCCTGGAATGACCCATAAAATCTCACCTCTTGACTTTCCACTTTTACTTCCTCCTTTTGTGGTGACCTTGGAGACTGCATGTTGAAAGAGATATCACGCAATAAAAGGAGCCCAAACCTGAAGGACCCTGTGAAGCAGAAGGCCTCCGCCTATTGGCATTGAATTGTGACATGAACAAACAATATTTTTGTATTTTGTTAAACTACTGAGATTAGGGAGAATTTTGTGCATATGTGTCATTACTACAGCACAGCATCACCTTTGTTTTAATAGACCTTATTAGTTGCAATAATTTAGAAGGTTTATTTTTAAAATTATTTTTACTTTTTTTCAATTACAGTTTACATTAAGTATTATTTTGTATTAATTTCAGGTAGACAGCATAGTGGTTAGATAATCATATACTTTACAAAGTGACCCCCACCCTGATACTCCCTGTAGTCACCTGGCACCATATATAGTATGACAATATCACTGACTATATTCCCTATGCTGTACTTTATATCTCCATGACTATTTTGTAACTACCAGTCTATATTTCTCAATTCCTTTACATTAACATTTTAAAAGGTTTTAAAATGCAGCTATCACTATATGAAAGCATATTTACATCTGTCTGTGCTAATCTTTCTTATCTCTCTCTCTCTCACACACCCTCTCTTCTCTTTTTTTTTTTGTCAATATTATTGCCCCTGTTTTTGCTTTTCTTAAATGTCCATAATGCAGGATTGAGATATTTGCCGTGGTGTTGGGTTTATTGGACAGTATGTCTCTCTCAATTTCTGGGCCGCCTGTTGCAATATGCAATGACTGCTGTACTTATAGACAGTTGGAGAGCCAGCTTTTCTAACTAAACAATGCTGACTCTTTTTTTTTAAACATGAAGTTCTTTTTTTTTTAAAGGTTTTATTTATTTATTTTCAGAGTGGGAAGGGAGGGAGATAGAGAGAGAGAAACATCAATGTGCGGTTGCTGGGGGTTATAGCCTGCAACCCAGGCATGTACCCTGGCTGGGAATCAAACCTGTGACACTTTGGTTCACAGCCCGCACTCAATCCACTGAGCTACGCCAGCCAGGGCTACAATGCTGACTCTTAAGATGAAGGCGGAAAGGTTTTACTAGAACATTAATTTAATTTTCCAATGTTTAGAGGGTGACTGGGAGATTGTTTTTGTTTAGACAAGACAATCAGTGCCGTAACTTAGAGGTGTTCTAAGTTGCTTGGATAACTCCCAGTGCAAGTAAATGTTTAGAAAATATTTCTAACCAGTGAGTATTTTTGCTAAAACCTTGTGGTTTTAGAGAAGTCTATACAAATCACCATAATGAGCAAATAGAGTTACTGAATTGTGCAGTTTGGCTGGTCCCTTTAATGTAAGGCACCCCTATTTTAGTTCTGTCAAAGCCTCTCATTTGTTACCCACTATGGTGCTGAATCTTTATATTTAAAATAAACAATACCAACAAAGCCAAAATGATTCAGAATGTCAGTGCAATATATTTTCTTTATTGAAAAATTGCTCTTGAATAACACAGCTGTGGCTTAAAAAGAAAAGAGAGAGAAATTATTTTAAATGTGTAAAGAGAAACTGACAGATGAAAATAACTAATCCATTTTCCCAGTGCAGTAGCCAAATGAACCCTTCAGTCCAACACACAACTGGGCTAGAGGTAATGAATCAGAAGTTAAAACATTCTCTGCATATTCTCATAGAAAGGACTTACAAATGCTTTATACAAATTGACTTGACAGATATGCTTCTAGAAATTTCTGAGATAAATATTTAGAATTCTAACCATCTACAGAAAGAAATAATTGGTGGTTTCAAGGACACTTTTACAATAATAAATGCATTAAGAAGCTCAATTGCTATCACGATGAATGAAAAGCTTAAGCTACCCATTGCCTCCCTATTGCTTAGAATGGCCCTTCTATCACGGATCATTATTTTTCAGTCATCTATGAAGACTGAAGAGTGTGCATTTAACAATATCTATAACATACTGATGACTAAGCTTCAATAACAATGCTTCAGCTATCATTGGCCTTGTATTTTCTCAAGCTTAAAAATTAATACAAATAACACTAATTGTTTTTTAACTTCAAAAAACATACTAGAACTTGGTAATTTTTCTGAAACTCTGTTGCAGCGTAGGGTTCCTTGGCCTCAGAATATAGCTTCCCACTTCTTGTTATAGTTGCCATTATCACCATGACCCACTCCATCAGTCCATGAGTCCCAGTGAATTTGTACCTGGTTTGTATAAGGAACAACAACACTTTGGAGATGCAACATATCCATTGATTTTTACCTGTCCAACAGCTTTACATACCTACCCACAGAAGGCAGAACAATGTGAACACTACAATCTTTGTGGCATATTCTCTGAGGCCAGACTCTCAATTATCTATGTATTTACACATATCTCATCCATGGACACTGGGGTGGAGATGAAGAGTTGTTTGCTTTTTTACAAAGTAAAAAATGAAAAACAGGGAGGACTCCAAGAGTAGTGTCCAAACCCAGTCAAACCTACAATCAGAATGGCCCATGGTATCATGTACCACTAAGAAATGTGTAAAATTTCTAAGCTAAGAAATTGCTGCTAAGCCTTATGTAAACAATACCAATCATTACAGAGTAAGAAATACACAGTTTTCCTATTTCAAATAATTCCAGAAATAAAGCAATTATTACTCATCACGTCTTTACAAAAAAATTTGGATGAGAAATAATCCAATTGTATCAGGCATACACATATGTATATAAAGATGTATCCATATACACAAATAGGATGATAGATAGATAGATAGATAGATGATAGATAAATAGACAGATAGATAGATAGATAGATAGATAGATAGATAGATAGATAGATAATAGACAGACAGATGTGTTGTTTCCTCAAATTCTCCAAAGGAGTGGACAGTTACATTGTTTAACTATAATGGTATTTCTTATCCTACAATTTGGATAACACACTGCAAGTTAAACTCCCCAAAGAGATAACTCAGGCATAATGGCATTATGCTCCATTAGATTCAGATTGAAGTTTTATCTATGCATGAGAAAATTACCTTTCATCCCAACAGTTCTCTGTGTTATATTCACTAGGCAGAGGTAGCTGCCTGTTGGGATTGAGGAAGCTACTCCTCTCCAGACCCATATTATCCAAATATGTACTGGTACCAGATCTCCCTCACTCACCATTCCACAGAATGCAAACCACACAGTAAATATATCAAGTCCTTGGTTCATTCCGCTACTTACTTTACCTGTTCACCTCTCTCTAAGCCTTGGTTTCTCTTTCTGTGCTGTGAAAGTCAGGGTCATGTCTCTTCAGGTTGATTTTCTAAACTTCACAGCAACTTACTATGTCCACAAAGACATGGTAAATGCATTTTGGTGATAAGAGCTCTTCTAAGGATACATAGTTGTCACCAATTGCCACATCATCATATACTTTTTTATGTGTGAAGATTAGTTAAAGAAATGGGGGATAAAGGTTGAGGGGAGGAGTCCAACATCTAGGATTCTGCTCAGGGCTAATGTTCTAGAAATAATTTCTGGGTCTGCTTCTCCAGTGCCCTTTTGTGATCTCTGCCTGATTCTAGGCCCAAAGCCTTCAGTCTAGTGTCTCTCATAATGAGATTCAATTCCCCATAAAAGGTGGTTCTGATTGTCTCTGATCCTGCCAAAAAGTCTCAAGCTCTTTGAGTTGCTCCAGTGCTAAGATTTTGTCATTCACAAATAAGAATGTATACCACACTGTTAACATGTCAGTGTTAACATACCCTTGAAGGGAAAGTGATCCATTATCTTTGCTTTTATAGATCTTTGTGCAATGTTGTTCCAATGAAATTGAATTACTATTTTAATTTTAAAATACAAAAAAAAAATTTAATAATTTGTCTTAGTATTTTTTGTAGTCTCTGCAGAATGTGCTGAAATCTGTCTATATTTTCTGTCACTTTGACATTGTAACATAAGAGACAAACTTAATTACAGAAGAAACAATTTTCTCCCAATAGTTCAACTTGCCACTCAAAATATCTGTATTTTATACAAGGTTTGCTCTGAAAAATAACTGGACATTTTCCCTTTGGGGATTTGGCCATGGAGAGTCTCAAGTAGCAAATTTACCCCAATAGCAAGAGGAAAACAAAAGGAGAGTTACTAGCAATGGAACTGCTAGAGCCTATTGTAAGACCACACTCTTTCTGCCCTGAGGGTGAAAGTCCCCTAGAACCAATTTACTTATCTCTCACTGATCTGTTCTTTTCACCTCCCCACCAAATTATAAGACCCATTCTCCCACCACTAAACTTGAGTGCCCCTGGGATTTGCAGCGAGGCATTATTTCTTTATAATTTGGAAAGATTATGTACCCTACCTGATTATTTAGGAAGCAGTTACCTCAGATCTTTTTTGTCTACCACATCTCCACAAATCTCTCTGAAAGTTCCTCAGCACATCCCCAAAATTTGTATACACCCTTGTTATGTTTTAAAGTCCCATTTTCCTTAAAGATACTCTCTGTGTAATGAACAGCCCTCCTTACAATATTGTACAAAATACTCATTTAACTTCTAGCAGATAAAGCAGATGGAAGAGCCTTGAATCACAAAAGGCTTCTCTAGCTGTCATTTGCTTTCTGCACTTTTTCCAAAACTTCAGAAACTTGCCCTTACATTTAACACCTCTAAAAGTAAAACATGAAAGGCTGACTGACTTAGTGCAAATGAGTGTTTTAAACATTTGTTACTTTGAAAGTTTGGTGTTAGCAGGAACTTCCTAGGAGCATGCAATGGGCATTTTTCATTCTGAATTTTCACAACCTAATTAAACCAACTGGAATATAAACAAGATTTACATTCTTACATCACAATGACCCCTGACTACTATAGCACATACTTGGGACAAGAAACCAGGTGGCCAAACAAGGAAGAAAAATACCTTTCTTCCTACTGTCACAGATCTCAAGGTTATTTCTTAGTGTATCGCTTTGGCTGATACTTAGTGTGTGATTGGCTCTTCTGTTTTTCCCTTATCATTGCCCTTGGGCTGGCTGACCTTCTTCTCACTGATGAGGCCAGAGGCAGCATGATGGCTTCCTGTTTCAGAGGCACTGGTCTCATGTTTGCACGCCCACCTCCACCACCTCTTACAGGGCTCTCTGTTTTCGTCTGATGCTGCCTTCCTGCTCTGCCGTTTTGCTCCCATTCAAAAATCACTATTATTAATAATTTCTTTAGGACACTGCAGGTCCTTATATCAAATTATTTTATCCCCAAAAAAGCATTTTAAATGTTTATTATTATCATTTCCATTTCCAAATAAGCAAACCAAGGCTTAAAGAAATTAAATTATTTTCCCAAGGCCATGTTGTCAAATGTACAATTAATTTCTTAACCCTAGCTGTCCAATCGAAGGACCAATGCTATTTTTGTTATATCATGATGCCTCCACATTTTTAATAAGTTTTAAACTTGTACCTTCTCTAATTATGAGAGGGGATATAATAAATAATGAGATCATGGTGCTTACTCTGTAATCTCTCCTCTTGTAATCTACCCAGAGACATGTATTTTAATCACCTTCAATGAATGATTATTTATTATATATAATTTTATGGTTGAGATATATATGGGACTAAAATCTACTGAATTGTGCGTGGTAATTACAGCATGTGGAAAAAAACCTATTGCATTTGCTTACCTTGACCTACTTTAATGAAGTGATAATGTTCGTTATTAGCAAGCCACACATCCAAATGTTCCCTATCTCCATGCAAGAGTGTCTGAGCCAGAATAAATGCCCAGTTCATCAGGGCTGTTTTGCCTCAGTGAACTCTAATAATGCTGGTGCTTAATTCTGTGCAACTATTATACAACTGTCCTTCCTGTGATACATTTGAAACTAATTATATATTTTTTTTTAGTTTTCTGCATATCTGCATAAATTTGTGCTCATGGGAGAATAACCAAACATGTATTCTAGGAGACACTATTTTGACCTTGACAAAGAAGGTGAGATGGATGATAAATAGCGGCTCATTGCTCTTCCCGGATAAATCATGAACACCTCATCTAAGGAACTACTGTGTGGTTCCACAGAGCCCCTCCATCACTGCCAGGGTGGGTACCAGAGCTTCCAAGACAGGGTAAGGGTGGGGGTGGGCTGGAATCACAGTGAGCATTGGCAGAGTTTGCCCTGGTCTAAAGGAGCAAAAGGATACAATGGTATTCATAGGCCACCCCCATAGGCCGTTCTAGGAAAACTAAATCTTTAGATTCCCCTCCTTCACCTACCCTAAAACATGAAAAACATGATTTAGATGCTGAAAGAATCACCAGACTTTGCCTCCATAATATCTCAAAAAGAGCATTACCACTTGTGGGCTTTCCATTATCAAGTAATCCTGGATTAAGGCAGCCTCCTTACCTCCCTTTCCTTAGCCTCCTAGTTTAACTCAACCAGAAAAAAGCCAGGAGTCAGGGACATACCCCTTTTGTCAGTGCAATAAAAAACAAAAAAAAAAGATGCACTGGACATAAATACCTAAGTTCTAATTCCAGCTCTGTAATGAACTTGTGACCTTGAACAAGCTCTATATCTTTTCTATGCCTATTGGCTCAATAGAAATAATGCTGATCCTACACTTTTCTCAGGCAGTAGAAAATTTATCTAAAACAATAGATGTGAACATAATCTAAAAGTATACAACACAATGGAAATAGAAAAATGTTACTGAACAAAATCTTTAGCCAGATGACTCTTACTCAAAGTGCATTGTACTTGTTTCCCTTGTCACTGAAAGAAAACAGGGGGATGTCAAGCCCACTTGAGGATGCTCACAGCACCGCATATGGCTAGCACCTCTCCAAAGTGGCTGAGAGCTCAGGTTCTGGGGTCACAAAGACATGGGAGTAAATCTGGCCCCTCTCTCTTAACTGCTACGTGATCTTTATCATGTTATATCATATTTCTGAGCTTCAATTTCTTCCCCTGAAAATGGGGCAATACATTCATCTGTAAATCCCATCTCCACAGATTATTATAAGGATTAATGAGGTAATCCACACAAAGCATATTTTATAGAAAAACCTGGCAAATGGTGAGTAGTTAATAAATGTTGTAAATATTATCTAAATATTTTTCCATATGATGTAAATAGGATTTCCTGAAAATAAAGCATTCCAGACCCAGTTAAGTTTGAAAAATACTGGTTTAAATGAATTCTAAGAAGTAGAGTTCTCAAAGCCATTCATGTGTTAATGTGCAGGGTGACTCAACAGAGAAAAGATAGTGTCTAACATTTGCTCAAAGCATTTGTTCAGAAGCCTTTATAATTGCAGAAACTTTGCATGACAGGATTTCTACAGATTAGATTTTGGAAAATCTGGTTCTCACAAATCAGACGTTCATAAATTTGTGGTGAAACCACAGGGTGTTATTTGCTTCAAAATAATCACAGGGGAAGGGAGAAAAGGAAGTAGATATACATGCAATAAGGTAAGGCATTTTTTGATCATTGTTCAAACTGGGTAATAGATACATAGTTCATTATAGTGTACTTTATCCATTGTGTATGTTTGGAAAATTCCATAAAAATCCTGAAAAGATATTAAGCAAACCAGAAAACACACACACACCTACACATACAAAATCTAAAAGGAGTTGCTAATCTTTTGAGATTCAGAGGCCCACTCAAGCAAAGGTAAATTAACTACTTCTCTCACTAACTTGGGCATGAAGCGCTTCACACGCCTGAAAAAAACCTGAACACATCTCCCATGGTGACAGCAGTCAAGGAGAAACCAGCTGGCTTTTCTTTCTTTCCCTATATGCCTACTGGGCATGTTACTATAGTCAAAAATCAACCAAAAGTTTGGCAGGAGGGAAAACAGAATCAGACCCTGGGTAACAGAGAACTGAACACATCAAACATTCAATTGAGCTGTTGCAATATGTTATAGGCTAGACTTGAATATTCATGTATATCTTTCATTTTAAATAAAAGTGACAAGATTTCTAGCTATCAGGGAATCCAAGGGACTTGCAGTTGGCCTAGAACCTATTTTACTTGCCAAAGTGTCCAGTGTATTATATCAAGAGATTTATCTCTATTGATAATGGTGAAACCACTAAACAAGTACTACTTCTTGGCCTGAAGCAAATTTTTCCTTACAGCTCCCTTGTTCTAAATGTCATTATTTTAAACATACCTCCTCTTTTTAAATTATGCCCAATTAAAGGTACTTGCATATTTGCAGCACATATTTAATAATTTAAATTACTCTGAAGCAGTAACAAAATTCTATTATTGTTCAGTTAACCTTTAGAAAGTTCACAATAGCTAACCCGCCTGTCACCAAAATTTGTATTCACACATTAGTCATTTTCCAAGGAGAACATTTCATAATCTCCTGCTGGACTGATTTTTTCATCTCTTATGTGTTTGCAATATACTTAAAATTTGTAAGGTGCTTAAGTTTATTTCTATCCTCTAAATTTCCTATATCCATCCTCCTTCTGGTCATGCATAATTACCTTTTTCTTCACCTAAGAGTTACTCTTGAAATTTAGGTAACTCTTCTTATTTTGTTTCTATTGTATAGTCCAAATTTTAAAAAATGGGAGGGCAAAAAGCTATTCTACTGAGTTATAATAATAATGTGTTTTCATTCTCTTTACAAAATACTGATTCAGGTTGCCCCAGTTTGGCTTCTTATTCTCCAGAGATGTCTAATAGGGGCATTCCCAAAATCTTCAAGCAAGAAAATAAAAGAGGATGGTGTAATTCAGTTGCAAGAATTAGACAGTTCCTGCCTACATGAGACCCACATGCAGGAAGTTGCAGCTGGGTCTGGGCACTCACCTACACATGAACTGTAACGAGTGGGCACCTTCTGGGCATAGGAAGCCCACACTATCCTCGCTGAAACTGGAGTTGGCCTGAAGCCCCAGAGAGGTGCTCAGATACTGAGGTAAAGGCATCAGGACCAAACCCTACCTCCCTAATCTGGTGACCTTTCCTGACAGTAGAGGAATCCTTTGCATTGCTTTGTCAGTTATATAAAAATATTTTTTCACCAATACAGAAGTCAAATTACCAATGTGGGGTGAAGCCGCCCCAGATGGAGATGCAGACTGACCTCCTTTAACCAGCACTATGTCCAGACCAGTTTCTACAAGTCCCAGTTCTGCAGGAAGTGAGTCCCTTACTTGCTAGACAGAGGTGTGCATTGGAGATGCTGTAAGCACAGATTTCTAACACTATAGTCGGTAACTCAGCCATTATTTTAGAATGGGGCATTTTAGCTAACATATTTGACTTCAGTACTCCTAGGGTGCATAATTATTTTGATATTCCTTGTTAATTGCTTTTCCCTTGACAGAGTGCATAGGGTGGGAGGTCAGAGAACTAACATTTGTGGGCTACATTGCATGTATGTACAAGGTACTATATGACAACTTTAGAGGCACTCTTCACAGCAAATAAGTTTGTTATTCACACTGCAGAGAAGGAAAAACAATGAGCTTCAGGGAGAAGCAAACTGCTTATAAGTAGAAAGATCCCAGATCAAAATTAGACCCTAATCATACCACACACACATATACCAGAAGGACGGGGATTTGGAATTGGAATGGACATTGTCATTGAATACAGTTTCTTTGTGAATTCCTTTCTCCCTTTTTCCATATCCAGATAGTCTGGTAGATTTGAACTTTGCAGATCCATCTCATCCTATTTCTTCTGGGAAATCTAATGGCCAGTATTCTAGCTCAGACCCCCTTTCTTATCTATCATAGCTACAATAGTCTCCCAACTCATGTGTTTGTCTTTACTCTTGCACATTACCTAGAATGAAATGCAACCTTCTAAGGCTTACCTAGAGGGCCCTCTAGGATCTGCTTCCTATTTACCTACAATAGTCTGATTTTCTCCTATACACCTTTTGATCCATTCAGTAAAAACTTTTCTATATTCTCTAGTCATGCCTCTGAAAAGTTCACCCCTCTACATACTCTTATGCTTGAAATCTAATATATCCTTTAATTTTTTGAACAATTTGTACTTTCTCCTTGAAGTCTGACTATATACCGATCCCTTGACTATCCTTGCTGTTAGAAAATAAGCTCTTTGAGGATTAAATTCATATCTTATTCAACATCGCTCCCAGTTATATCCTGGGCCAAGGTTGTACAACTAACCAGAGGCAGAACCCAGTTCTGATAACTCCTTTACCAATGTTCTTTCCCTTAAGCATTTTGCTTGGGGCTTTGCTAGAATCACAACAGGGTTTTGCACTATTCTCTTGTGCTATTCAGAACAGGAAATAGAAACTGTATCCTCAAAAGTGTCTCTATCTCTCCATCAAATCCACAGAGTGACCTCTTATCCTACTTCTGAGTTATCTAGAAGATGAGTTTATGGGCTTAGGAAGTCTACAGATTTCATTTGGAGGGCCTAATCAGCAGAAGTGTGGAATGATAAAAACAATTAACCAAATAACATCTCCTCAAAGAAAAAAAAATTATGATATTGATTCATAAACAAGTCATTAGCTCTCTAATGGCCAACTGCCTGCAGACCAGACTCCTTAATTGAACCAAATTGCTCTTATTGTCAGACTTTTTCACATTTGCCATGACAATTTGAAAAATATAACATATTATGTATTAGGATCTTTGTTCCAATAAATATGCATTCTAACCATATACCCTGGAAAAGTTTTGAGTTTCTAGGGAACTAAACCGAGTCACTTCCAGAGGGATAGGGAAACATGGAAGCGGTTGAGCAAGGTTCTGACTTAATCCAGGAGAGAAGGCATGAGAAGGAGCAGTTTTAGTTGGAAGAAAATATTTTCTATTGCATTTCAATAACTGAAGGCAGAACTTTTTAACACAAGGGCATTTCCTTTTCTTTTGCTACCCACTACTTACATTCAACTAATTACCAACTCTTGTTTATTTTTATTTCTAAAATGCTTCTAAAATTTATCCTTCCCTCTGCAGTCCAGGCTCAGACCTTCAGCTCTCACCTAGGTTAATTTTTCCCCTACTCTTAAAATCAACCTGCAATGCTTCTCAAACTGTGGAATGTGTAAGAATCACCTGGCATGTTTATTTGAACAGGTTTTTTTAAAACACCACCAGATTTCAACATCACACTGATTTTAATAGGTGCCACTCCACAGGGAGTCTGATGTAGGAGGTGTGAAGAGGGGCCCAATGATTTCCATTTTTAACAACCATCTCAGGCAACTCTGAGGATGGTGTTCCAATTGTCACGTTTTAGTGAGAATGAGGACTATGCTGACCTCAACTATGGAGTCCAAAATAGAAATCCAAAAACAATTTACAGGTACTAAAAACACTTACATAATTTCCCACAGTCAACTGAAAATGAAGAAAGCTATTGGCTATGATGTCACGATTTTCAAAGGCTTTCAGAAATTGATGAGCTCTTCAAGGCCTACCCAAGTTCCCAGAGCCTTCATAACACAGTGTATGGTGACACATGGTGTGCCCTTCCTCATGAAGCACTCTCTGGTTTTGAAGAACCTCCCAGACATCTCTTCTGATTAATTCCTATCAGGGTTCCCTCTCCCAGGAATGCCCTGGGTCCCATCTCCTTTTCATATAAATCTGGGTTAGGAGAGGCCTTGTATATACTGACAGCTCCCTCTGCAACCTCTGTCATGCCACTCCTTACAATGTACTGAAATTATCTGCTCACTCATCTGCTTTTCCACCAGACCATGGCCTCTTTTCCTATAAGGAGCATGCATTATTTTTTTGCCTAGTCTCCTATATAGGAAGCGCTTGTTAAATAATATTTGCTTGAGCTTAGTCTCACCTGCATCACCTCAACACACACTCATATAGCTCATCCCCTAATAGCATAAACAGAATAGAAATCAATTCCTCATTCCCTAATTCCACTTACAAATCAGGCAAAGAGTCAAAACCTTGAGCAGGACATTAAAGTAAGAAGACGAAAGGAGAAAATCTAAATACAGAGTAAATATCTGTCAACCCCTACAGTGGTAATAGGCACAGGCTTTGAAGGCAGCCAGAGAGAGATGAAATCCCAGTTCTTCCACTGACAAACTGTGTGGTTTCTGAGCAGGTTGCATAAATTCTGTGTGCCTCAGTTTCTTCTCTAGGAACAAGGAATATCCCCTGGAGTTTTTAAGACATGTGGAGAGGACATTTTGGCAAACTTTTTTGGTAGTGTAGCAGAAATTACATATTTTAGGGTATGCTAGAAAGTCTCTATCTTAATTACTCAAAAGAGGATGTGTTCCAATAAAACTTTATCTACAAAAACAGACAGTTGGCCTGATTTGACCTGAGGACTGGAGTTTGCTGACCTCTGCACTAGATGCTGACACAGTTTAAACTTAATATTATTGTAGCTGTTATTTTCCTTGGAGAAATTTACTTCCTGACAAATGACTCAAGTTTTGACATTTTATACAAAATTTCAACCATGTGGCTCACCTGTATATATTAATTGTAATCAATACAAAATGGGCTTGAGCCTGAGACTTACGATCTCAGATGATTTCCCACCACTCCTCATTTATATTGATCATCAAAAGTAAAACCAACAGAGTATTTATCTGGGATAAATAGCTCCCCCTGAAATCCTGATCATTCTGAAAAAAACAATACTTAATTTGAAAAACCCCAAAAGATACTATAATGGGAAACATGCATCAATAGAAGCTGCCTGACTAATGTGAAAGATTTCATTCATTAGAAAATCATTTCTTTTAAATAATAAACTATGTTAATTAATAATTGTGCTAAATTGAGTAAAAATGACACTGAATGAAACCAAGTCACTAAACTGCTAAATATGGAATAAATTATTCCTTTTCTTCCCTCCAGGATCACATTTGTACTTAGAGTTTTCTATCTCTCTATCTATATATCTATCTATCTATCCATCCTTCCAAAGTATTCAGGTGTTTCTCATTGGCAGGTCATGGCATTGATGCCATCATCTAGGAAATTTAGGGTGACCAAGGGGTGAGGCAACAGCTAGGCATTCTGGTTATGATGCTTGTGCTGCTAAATTGTGAGTACAATTATTTAACCACCTCTGGTATTTTTTCCAGGAGTTAAGTACAAATACACACATTTATAAATGAGTTTTTAAAAGCTGCATCTGCCTCCATTTTATATCCACTTTTGCAAGCAAATATTTTTTTGTAGAGTGTCCCAAGAAGAAGTCATTGGTCTTCTCTGCTCATCGTCCCAGCTTGTTAGATCTTCTAAGTGACTATGTTCACCTGCAGGGCCTGGACCAGAAGTGGCTACTTCAACCCAGCATGAGATAGGAGGTTTCCTTGATCCTCCACTCTGTCATTGTACCCTCCCTCTCATTTCTGCCTTAACCACTCAGCCCCAACTCCTTGCCCTTACACCAGCTGCCCATTGGCTGGGGTGCTACGACTCAGGCAAGTTCTGATTGTCACCATATCCAGTTGGGAAAAGACTTATAACCACCTTAGTCTTAACTTAATCACTAAGCCCTTTAGTGGACATGCAAATCACCTGGTTAAATTGAAGACTTTGATTCAGTACGTCAGGGCTGAGGCCCAAGGTTTATGTGCACCTAATCAACTCCAAAGAAATATCCACGTGCTCCGTCTAAAGAATACACCTCCTGGGCTTTGACTCTTGCCCAAAACAACTGTATTTTGCCATGTATATTGTGCTCCCATATGTAAGGTACACCTATGTTTTTGGGCCCAAACTTTCAGGAAAAAAACTTTCATTTTAATTTTTTAATTCAATTTTTACTTAATTATGTTTAGAAACAAAACCAATGATCATATTCAAGGGTATTATTTTGCATATAGACAACATTATTGCTCTCTAGAGTTCCACTTTTAATGCATAAGCATAAATAAAAGAATTAAAAACATTTATATAGATATGGAATTAGTACTACCCATATGTAATGTGCATCCTTTTTTCACTAAAAAATTTGGACAAAAAAGTGCACATTATACAAGGCAAAATATGGTACATTGAGCCGGTTGCTTCCTATAGCACCTACTCAGTCTCCTCACCCCCAGGCTGACCCAACCTGGCTGCTGTTTTCCAGGACTGACATGCTCC
Source organism: Phyllostomus discolor (assembly GCF_004126475.2). Taxonomy (NCBI): domain Eukaryota; kingdom Metazoa; phylum Chordata; class Mammalia; order Chiroptera; family Phyllostomidae; genus Phyllostomus; species Phyllostomus discolor. The sequence continues at coordinate 121,302,068 of NC_040906.2, forward strand.
CAATTCACACCTTCCCTGGCAGATTTCTCATGGGTGTCTGTCCAGCTGTCTCAGCTGGCAATAACAGGAAAAGTCTCAAAAGAAGTGGGTAGTGTTTTTTTCTCACGTTGGGGCTTCTTCCCTTTCTTTGGAGAGTATCTGGTTCTATCCCTACCCTAAACTGGGGACCTCCTCTGTGCCCCACATTTAGGCTCAATTGCAGAATTAGATTATCTTTTGCATGAAGGCCTTGCCAATTTTCCACTAGCAGCAAGTAACAGCAAAACACTAGCTTGGAAGTGTTTGTACAATGTTCAGTCCTGGTCCTATATTTAGAGAAGGGTGCCAGTTTCTCCACTTCTGGGAATGCTGAGATTGACTTGCTGCCTTGCTGTTATGTCTCACTTCCAATGCTGTAAAGCTTTTTATAAGTCTGGGCTCATACATGGCTTTGCTTCTACATGGATGAAATGTCAAAATTTGTAGCTTCAATTTTAATCCTAGGCAGTTTGGATAAACTCCACATGCCTACTGCCAAATTTGGCTCATTTTTCAAAATGGATCAGATGCTTTTATTTTCCACCCATAAAATTAGATTCTGTTCATTTGGGTCTCTGTGTTATGTGGTGAGGTGGGTGTTACAAGTGGATGACTCTTTCAAAATAGAAAATACTTACAGAAGTGTAACTCTTAGTATCAGGAAAAAAATATCCTCCTTTCTGAACGAGTTAGCTCTGAGTAATTGGCCCCCACTGCTACTGCTGATGTGAGGAATATGCTGTTTCACCCAACAGCCTCTTGTTCCACTCCCCTGGTTTCTTGGGTAAGAGGATGGGCCCATCATAACAGAGGTCTTCCCCTGAGACACCTGGTACTATGTTCTGCACCTTTGTTCTGAGTGTGGAACACAGCTTAGAGAGTGTTATTCTCATAGAAAACTCCTTTTTTAAAGCACTTTTCTTAATTAGTTTGAACCTGCTTTCCTTAACCATGCCAGAGAAATGAAACACTATATGAACTGTATGTAGAGACTTTCTCAGTTTGTTCATTTTAGTACCATATATTCCTAGGGTACTCCTAAATCACCAATTCCCTGCCCTTACACCAGCTGCCCATTGACTGGGGTACAATTACTAAGGCAAGTTGGGATTGTTACCAAATCCAATTGGGAAAAAACTCATAACCACATTAGTCAACATAACCCTGACTTAGCCAATTTTAATGGACATGCAAATCACCTTGTTAAATTTCAGATTCTGATTCAGTAGATCAGTGTTGAGGCCCAAGTTTTGTTTCTTCAAAATTGCATTTTATCTGCTTTGAATATAGTCTCTAGCCAGGAACGACAGGATAGGGTACCTATATTGAACTCCAAAAATAATGTCTGATTCTGCCTCTATTTCTACAAAGATCCATGGTGGGAAATTATAGGGTTCTCATCTCAGTGAAGTATGTACAAAAGGCTGACCATCTTAATCCTCCCATTAGAGGTAAACAGACAAAGTACTCTGGTGCCCTTTCACTCCAAGGAAAACTCCCAGTGGAATACAGTAGAGCTCTACTCTCTTGGTTTCATGAAATATCGGCAGTCCCTGGCCATGGTTCAAAGAGGCAAGTCTTTTCCCAAGGTGGTGATTCCTAACACAGGCAAACCCTGCCCTCTGTGGCCAAGATACCAGTGGCAACTCCCACAGAAGCTTAGGGTTGTGTTTCTCACTTTCTCAAATAGTTTGAGTAACTTCCAGGTCTATGGTGACCAGACATCTTGAAGAACATTCTCCTACAACCTTTAAGAAAGAGTTCCCAGAACTTACTTGGAATAATTATATGGTTCTTCCAAAAAGATGATAATGATAATTTCCACTTATGATATATTTTCAATGAGCTAGGACTGTCCTAAAAAACTTACAAACTTTACTCAAATTATAAAAAAAAAAAATCTTAATGAGGTAATGCTGTTGCTATTTCACAGCTAGGACAACTGAGGACTGAGTGACCAAGTAATTCATCAACACTGGCATAGCTGGTAAATGACAGAGCTCGAACTTGAGATCAAGTCTGGCTGACTCAGCAACTACTCTGTACTTCTATATAGTGCTGCCTCTCTGATGGCCTTGTCTTGGTTTGGGAGAAAAATGTGTAATTCAGTTTCCTAAATCACATGACCAGCCTAATTTTGTTGTATCCTGGCAAAAAATACAGATCTGTGAACTTCTCCTGTGCTCATATCAAGCATCCTACCCCAGAGATTATAGGGATCATTGTACCTGAATGAATTCTGCTCTAGAAGACTTGGCAGAAGCCCGTATTTCCCTCCTCATCTGGAGCACAGAGGCAAGTATGCACACCAGTTCCCAGAATCTGTCCTGGCATTTTGCAACTTCTCAAAGTATACCATCAAATTCAACCCCATTGGTATCTGTAGACCCTCATCTAAAAATTATTACTATTACTAGAGTTCAATACTTTGCCAAAACCCAAATTCTTAAAGCACATCCTCCTCTTGTTTTATATTTCCTGAGAACAGGGTATACTACAGGCACTTAAAAAAAACTTCCTGAATTCAATGCTGAATGAGTGTATGCAATATTTGTTTATGTGTACTTGACTGTTATAACCAAAATAAAACAAAACTAATCATAATGCATATATATGTATATTTAACATATACAGTTTGGAATGAGTTTTGCTCTCAAATATATTTCATATAATGTATGTAACATGTCTATTTAGAGCTTGTATATATGAGGGTACTATATATATGTAGTATATATGTGTTTGTATATAATGTATATATATGTGTGTGTGTGTGTGTGTGTGTATATATATATATATATATATATATATACACATAGCTATGATCAAATTGGAGGGGTCCCTACATATAATTGCTATACTGTCTCATTTGTCAGATATTAAGGAAAGCATATTCAAATAATTGAGAAAAGTACCTTAAAAACCAATGCTTGTTTTAAATCTATTGGATAAAATTATATCCAGAATATACTCTACAAAGTTTCATAACCTAATACATATATATGTTTAATGTTGTACAATCATTTAAAAAAAATCATTCAAGGTCACAGTGATGACCAGTGGTTTTACTGCATGGTGGAGGCTAATGGCTTGAGATTGGGGATGCCCTCCAATGTATTTTCTTGCCAAATCCCCTATAATTTTTAGATTTCTTCCCACCTGTTCTTTTTTCTCAAGAGAAGTATAGAATGGCCAACTCTTTGGTCTTCTGGACAATAGGCCTGCCTCTTTTACTACAAATTAGTTATTAAATCACTAACATTTTTTCTATAACAGCATGTATCTTCACTCTCTGTCACATATCCTTGGATGTTTCTCTAGTCTTTAAGGCATTTTGTTATGCAGGCATCAGTGATCCCTTCACTATTAGTTAGCTTACTCTCCCTCTCTTCCTTGTTCCCACCTTATTTGTTCTAACTTAATGGACAAGGATTCCCATTGGTGGATTTGGGGTTCATATTCCTAAAGCTCATTAGAAGTGATAATGTGCTTTTCAAAGGAAAAGTAAATGAGACAAAAATTTTAGTTACTGTCTCAGTTCAAATAAATATAATGCTGAAATCCTGAAATAATTGCATTTCTAAGACTCATATAAGTCACTTACCATATATTACTATTGGTTCACTCTACTTGGAAAAAAAATAAAATATATTTGGATTTTATTATGATTCTGAAGTCTAATCTTTCAAGTTAATAGGTCATTTTTATTCTTAATCCCCATTTCACAAACTTATATAACCATTCATTCATTAATGAGACAAGTCATATTTAAACAGATGTTGGTAGAAGCAAATGAATTTAAAATACAGAATAAATCAGGGATCTAGGATTCTACATTCTTTATTTAATACTCCATCACATGCTTCTAAATACCCCCAAACCATACCCTGAGAGCTACTCTTCCTTTCAACCATTCAGTTTCTGAGTACCCTGCCCATGTCAGGCACTGGGCCCCATATAAGAGCCTAAAGGAGAACAAGAAATATGTCTACTCAAGATTTCAAAGTCCATCTCATACACAACCTCCCCAGCACACCAAATGTCATATACCTTTCTTTTAAAAGTAAAGTAAATTTAATTGAATTTTTAGAAGTGTTTGAGGACTACATAGAGCTTTCTAAAATCTTTGGAAATCCCTGGATGATAGACAACCTGGTGTATGCAAGCCAGTGTCAAGGACCAATCTTTTCTTTCTCCATCTACTCAAAGGACCAATGCTCTCCTTCCCTGTCAATTCTGGTAACAATTCTGGTTCCTCTCAGTTCTCAGAATATTACCCCAAAAATGTGGAACCACAGCATGGAGGATATCTTTTTAAATAATGTTTTTCAAACTGGAAACAGAATTTAATTTTTGAATCTTTTCCCAAAGCTCCTAGTATTAAAACTCTACCTCCCACAACACCCCATAACTATGCTAGTCCTTTCTTACATGTGCTTTTTAAAAGTATGTTAAAGAACACATTCTACTTAAAAAGCATGGTCTACTTTCAGGGAATTCTGTACAATGTCTATTAAATTCTACCTTCTAGACAAAGTAACACTATTTTGAATGTTCCTTCATACTTCTTCCTTCCATCATTTACTTCCATAATCACTTCCTCAAAAGCAAAACAAATAAAAATGCCTTCACTTTATTTTTTTCAGGTCTTCTGAAACAGCAATGTCTCCTTTAACAGTGCTTTCTTACTTGCTTAACTCACAAATTCTATAATCCCTGTGTCATTGGGTATGACTTTAGACTATTTTTAACTAGCTATTTTAAGTAGCTTCACCTGTGTTGTGGACACAGCCTCATCCCCCTCCTCTACCTGCATTTCCCCCCCACTGCAGATACTATTGTCTTCACTATTCCCTAAGTAGATGCCCCCTTGTCATCCTTGACTCACACATCTCACATTCAATCAATTGCCAAGATCTCCTACTTTTGAAAATATTTTAAACCAATGCATATATTTTTTCATTACCATGCTTTTATTCAAGCCTTCATAAATTCTACTTTCTTGATGAAGCCACCTAACTGGTCTTCCAACTTTTAATCTTGAACCCCACCCCTACCCTGACAGTCCACCCTCCACACTGCCATTAGGCTGGTATTTCTAAAAATTCCAAATCCCATCACTTCTTTTCCTGCCTAAAATCCTGCAGGGTTCTCTCCATTATGTTCAAAGTTAAATTCATATAACAGCATAAACAAAGCCTCTTGTATCTAATCCTGCCTCTTCTGTTATTTCCCCATTTTAAAGGGTGCCAAAGGACACCAAGCTGGGGTGCTGCACAGGCAGAGGCTCTGCCATCTATGCCTGTGACCCCTCCACCTGTGGCAGCACACACTTTTCACACCTCTGTACTTTACACTCTGCCTGAAACCCCCTTGCCTCTCGAGTCTCATGACAAATTCTTCCTCATTTTTCCAGACTTTGGCAAGCAGCCCCACACTACAGGCAGAATTGTCCTACTTTTGCTGTAATCATAAAGTATGTTTTATACACATATCTATTTAGCACTAATCTTAAACCACTGCTACACATCAGCTCATTTCTCATCCCCACCCTAACTCTGAAGAAAACTAAAACACAAAGAAACTGAAGGTGCCATGTACCAAGGGCTGAACCTTGGGGAGGGTCCTATGCTCTATAAATACTTGAATGCAAGGATTGGAGAGATTATCAGAGGCACTGAAGGAGAATCTCTTCCCTTTCTTACTTTTAACATCAGCTGTGGTCAGAATGGTAGGATCAGAATTGGTGAGCAGAGCTTAGAGTCATAGAGCAGTAGGGGGTGGATTGAGTGGGAGAACATGACACCTGTCTAAGGCTTGAGTTAAAACCATTGCACAATAAATGGCCCTTTCCTTGGATTAGGAAAGATGATCAGGTAGACGTGGATTTGAAGACCAATTTGGACCTAGTATTTACATGCCTGCTCTTTCATTAGCTCTTAAAAGACAATGATCTATCTGCCTTTGAAATTCTATCTCATCTTATCTGTCACTCTTTACCCATAAACCTCACAAGGTATTTGTTGAAAATAAAGAACAAACACAAGAAAGAATAAAGCCAACAAACAAACAAAAGAAATAACACACACATATATAGTTATTTTCTCTAAATTTGTTTTTCCAATAATTATAGTTGGTAAATGACCTGTTATACCCACTATATTAGTATGTGGAACTTAATGAGAAAAACCCATGTAGGTAAAATTGTCATCAGTGGGAATTACTTTAGTCCTTAAATTCTGAGATACAAAAGAGCTTTTAGAGATTTAAGGCAAGCTTGATTTCCCTAGAGAACGATTTTGTGGAATTTCTACCATTATACTGGGACCCTCTGTTAGCAGGAGAAGGGAATGGCTGTGGGAATCAAAACACCTACCAGTCAAAGCCGAGATGCAGCCAGGGACCCAATGATCACCCACCTCAGTGATCACTGAACTGCCCATAAACTCCCATAAACTGCCTCTCAGCCCTACATTAAGAAATAATAATAATAATGCAGTAGAATTAAGTAACACACTGATAAAGAAAACTTTTAAACATTTTTCTTAATATCTCAGACTTAATACTGTTTGGTGTCACAATAGGTTTTAAAAAGAGAATTCCAGGGAGACTCTTTCCAGTAATATTCCTTAAAGTAGCATACTATAATCAAGATTCCTTTTGACCATTGGAATTTTCCCAGTAAATCCTGGCTTAAGGAAAAAAGAAGAAAAGTATACAAATATAAAAATATACTAAAGAGAAAAGTGTGTTTGCAATCAAACATTAACAGCAGTGACGAGGCAAATAAGTGAGTAATTGTGTCCATGAGTGATGCTGTGTCCATCTTCATACCTCTTGATGGATTTCCAGCACAGCAGAGGACTCCCTGACGGTGGTTATGGTATGTAGCCTAGATATAGAACAAAAATGCAATTTAACATGTATTTATATATATATGTATACATATATACACACACATATATACATTATGTCAAAATTGACTACCATGAATATTATATGTACAAGAGTCAAATTAAAATGATGAAAAATAGTAATTCAATTTAGAATTTTCAAAGTTAAGAAGTCACTTGGATAGAGCTTTCCAAAAATAAGCCACTTGTTCCTGGCACATTTTCTGTGCCTTAGTGATTTTGTTGTCCTCCAGGAAAGAATTCACTGCATACCTATCTGCCACTCAGCTGGGCCCTGGGATTCACCTATTAAAAGAGCATTCTTTTGCAAGGACAGCACTAAAACTAAAGTGATTAGGGGAAGTTTGATTACAATAGCAATGTGGGGTTTAGAGCTTTGTTCTTTGTTTTTTATCTTTACTAAAATCCTAGGAATATAAAATGTTTTCATCCTTCATTATGTACCCTATGTCTTTTGAACTTTCTGTTCCACCTAAGAATGGCCTAGCATCTGTAGTCTGCTTCACCTGCCCCTGACAGTCGGTGACCATTGGTGTCTATGCGGGCAGGTGAAAGGCCTATGACTCCATGAGCTGCACTAATGATTTTCTTTCGAAGGCTCTAGTTCACTGGCTTTCAACAATGCCTGTAAATGACAATTATCTGGAGAGTTAAACAATCAAACAACTGAAGCTTAGCCCCAATCAAGACCAATTAAAACTAAATCTCTGCAGGTGAGGTCCACATAGCACTAGCTTGTCCGTTTCCCAGGTGTCTCTTACACAGCAAGGTGGAGAAAAACTATTTACAAAATGCAGAAGACTACATCTGGAAACCTGAGCAGGGGGAGTGAATAACAATCTTTCAAAAATGGCTCTTGGCCATATTTTTTATCGGCTTCCAGCAAAATCTCAAGAGGCTCAATGCAGGGGTGGAGGGGAAGAAATAAGTTAACTTTTAATTAACTGTTACATTTACTCATAACTTATTTCCACAATCTTATTCATATCCAATACATTAGCTCTTTTATATGAAATCAAACTGTTTCCTGAGAGGTCTTCCATTGAAAGCAAATACATTTCAGAGCTCAGAAAAGGAAAGAATACAGATATCAATTAATATAGAGTAATTTGATTTAATTGTTCTGGTAATGCATGCCCCATTCTAAACTGGCTTCATGCCTCTTCATCTCACTCTACAGGCCTCCACTTTGCCCACTTTCTTAGCTCCTTAATTACAACAAAGTTAAACAAGATTTTTTTCTTCTTTGGAATGTTATAAAGAAACCCCTCATGGTCAGTTCTCCCCTTTCTGCTGTTGTCTGAAGCAGATCCCTCTAAACTCTGCAACCTCATATTTCTTTAGCATTCCTCCCGTGAAGATGCTCCAACCTCTAGAACCTAGGGCTCCTCCGTGCTTCAGCATGACGGCCTACTGTTCCCACCAAAAGCTGGAACTCATTGTAAGGAAAACAGCCCTTGACTTCCTCCAGCAAAGCAATGACCATATTTCACATAAGTGGCTAATGGGAGCAAGGGAACTGAACTGTGTCTTTCCTGGTGATTTCTCCAAAGGTTTGTAGCTTTAAGTCACTTTCTTCCACATAAATTTCTCTTTTCATTGTTGAGTATTGAGTATTTATGTGCTGTTCACACTCGTGAGCGCATGTTCCGAACACAGAGTCGGTATGAGGCAGAATTATAAGGTAGGTGAAATTTGCTTTCAGCTATTCCTGCCAAATTCCTATCTCCTTCAGAGGATGGCTCATTATTTTCTCCCATGAATGCTCTATTAAAAGTATTCTCTCTACCTATACTCGTAATAGAGTATTAATAGTTGGTAAGGGCAAAATGTTATTACTTCCAAAATAGATGTATTTTGGTTCAGCATTTGATTTTTTCCAATTCAACAGCAAAGTCATTAACCACCAACAGTGGGGGTTGGGGCGAGTAATATTTGTTACCTAGCCCTTTCCACACATGCATTTGGTGTAATTCTCACAATTTAGGAAGAGAAGTATGGCCATCAGTTATCCTGATCCTGGGCTCTAAGTTGTTAATTTGCCCCCCCAAAATAGAGCCATTGCAAATAACAAAATCAATCTGAAGCAGTGGTCTTCCACCTCCAAACTGTGTATTTCTTCCTCTGTACCACAGCAATGATGACAGCACCACGTTTTAATTGTGCTATTTTTTCATCATATTTTTTATTTGATCCTGTACTCACACGGTGAGGAAACAAAAGTCAAAAGATTGGTCATTTAAGCACAATGAAAGAACAAGATGAAAACCCACATTTTCTCATAGCTAGTTCTACCCTTTCCCCCCTCTGTTCTGTATTTAATTGAGGAAAATAGTTTTGAAAAATAACAGGCTTCAAATGACTAAGGAAAAAGTGGTCTCAGAGAATCCAGGGCCTTCTCAACAGCCCTCACCTCAGACCATGAGTTCAGGTACCTGTTCCACATGCTACTGCTAGACTGGCCCTGAGTAGACACAGAAGACCACCCCTACTCCTCAACTCTTTACCTACCCTGAGTCTTCAGGGAAAATGGTGCTGGACCCCCAGATTCACTTGTCCATTGTGTAGTAGAAACGGCAAGTATGAATAGGAATGAGTTTTGAAACCCAATAGACCTGAACGTAAATACCTGCTCTGCTACTTTCTGGCAGCTCATTTAACCTCAACTGTCCTTGAATCTCAGTTTCTATATCTGACAAAGACAACAGCAAGAATAACATGGGGCTCTTGTAAAAATAAAATGAAAAACCTTGCAGAGTAAAAATGTCACCTCCCTTCTTTCCTATCTTTGCCTGTCCAAATCTCATACTCTTAGCTAATCATAGAAATATCCCCAACAAGAGAATCTTTTCTGTTGTGAGAACTTAATTTTGAATTGATGCCATGTGAAATACTAGTCTTGAAGTTACATGGGTTTGGTCTCAGATAACGGTTGTTCAAATGAACATAACTTCCTATCTTAGTTGCTCTTCAATCAAAAACAGAATAATGAAAAGCAGTACAAATTGGTAGTTACAGAATGGTCACAGAGGTGTAGCTTAGAGCATAGGAAATATAATGAATAATATCCTGGTGACTTGGTATTGTCAGGTGGGTGCTGGAAACATTGGGGGACTCCTAACTACTATGCTGTACATCTGAAACTAACACAGAATAATATTGAATGTAAATTGTAATTGAAAAGTGAATAAATAAAATATTTTAAAAAACAGAATTACATTTCTCACTCTCTACTCCTGTCATCATCCCCTACATATCTCATGACTTGATTTCAGAAACAGAAAATAAATCCCTCCTTACACTAAGTGATAAGCACCAGCCCTAAGAAGACAGCATATCAGAGTGGCATGAACCCTATGGGATTCTGAAATAAGAAAGTATCACTAATTTCTGGCTTCTGAAATTTTACCTGAAGTCTTCCAAAGATTTCTTCTTGGTTGCTCTCAAACTGCCACTTTGGCAACAGGCAAATTTGTAATCGATGACCTGGTAAATGATGGGATTGTACATTGCTGCTGATTTTGCAAGTAGGGTTGGCACCACAGACAGTTGTATGGGGATGGAGTCTGGCCTTCCAAAAGCGGACCACACAGAGACCACTGCATAGGGAATCCAGGCAATCAGGAAGCCAGCACAAATTAACATGGCCACCTGGTGAGAGAAAGCAACAGAGAACAAAATCAAGACACCTGGTGGAAATGATGGATTTGGGGGAAAGGCAGGTAGCCTATTTATACCCAAGAAACTCTATTATCTTGCTATTTCTCTTATCTATAGGAATGATTTCATATGGAATTCTGAAGTGTTAGGCCAGAAGAAGTCATGGTAATCCTTTTTCCCATTTACCACGTCTCATTTATTCTCTGCTCCAGAATTTGAATGTACCCAAAGGCCCAAAGTTTACCCCCTATAAGCACTGTCAGATTGTGCCTACAATGGGCAGGAAATCATTCTAAAAAGACATCAGTAATTGTTCCTGCAATTTCCAGATTTCTCAGCCTGCATTCACTTAAAAATTAGATGGAAAATAAGTTCACCTTGATGAAATTTTAAATCACCCAAATTAGCCTCAGGAAACAGAAACTCTACCCTTGTTTGAAATTCTAATATGAATCTTTTTCAGAGATTTCTATGAAATATTATTTCTTTTGTCTCAAGTTTTTATGTTTGAGGATTAGTTCATGGAAATTCAGTAGCTACAGAGGAAAAGAGAATCCACTGAGCATTAACCAAAGTGGCACAGTTGCAGAGAACAAGATTTTTCCAGAAAACACTTTTCTCTCTTACAAAATTTTATTAATTTTAGCGGCCTCTTAATTTTCAGACCAAAGAATAATTAGAAATAGGACTTAAAACATTCTTACTAGTTTCTTATCACCTACAGTTCAGTCCCCTTAGTAATATGCTCTTAATTAGTGCCCTGTAACTACCTCCCTGACCCTACACATCATCTCACTTTAATTCAGCAAAACCTTTTTTGGAAAGTGCTTTGTGCAAGACACTAGCAGGTGCTGCGAGAGGTACAGCCTGTGCCTTAATTTTATCCTTCTAAAACACAAATAATTACAATGCTAGGCTGAATAGGATTTAAGTGCCACAAAGACAAAATTACATGCTGTGGGACACATTAAGTTTCATAAGGGATGTAGCATACCGCATGCGTACTGGCAAGTGGAAATAAAGGAATAGTAGTAAGACCAACATGAGCAAAGACATAGACATGTATGTGTGTTGGTGTAGGAACTTGTGAGCAATTCACTTTGGTGTATGGGAAAGCAACAAAGGAAGATAAAACTGGAAAAAAACATAGCATCTGTATATTCAGGGTTTTATATAACAAATAACTGAGCTTACACTTAATTCCCTATGTTTTCAGGTACTAGTAAGTTTTAAGCAGGGGCATAACGAGAGCTATCTTCAGAAGATTAACCTTTAAAATGAAATGAAGGAGGTGGGAACCAGGAGGTGGAAAGGTCACTGTTTATGCATCTAATCGATAGGTATTATTGAGCATCTCCTGTATGTTTTGTGTTGAGGATAAAACAATGAATAAAGCAGACACAGTGTCTGCCCACACAGAATCTTTACTCTTAGCAGATTTGTTTAGGCAACAGTCTACACAAGAATTGAGGGGTCTCAGTCAGGGTACTGACATTGGCAAACAAAGTTCAAGTTTTCGTTTTAATTTTCAGCTTGAGCTATTTCAGGCCCTCATTGAGAGAAAGCATGCTAATTTCGGTAATTGTTATCTATGAGAATATTTTTCTGTAAGGTAAACCCTATAAGTCCCCATATAACACCATCAGTAGGTTCTGCAACTTTAAGTGTAATAATTTATAACAAAACAATTTTACTATAGAGTAATTAATATAACTAAGTTATATTCCTCTGGCATCTAATAAACATGATAACAAAATGACATTGAACAAAAAGTATTATTCAAGGTCCTGCTACGAAGATACCACATTCAAATGAGTCCTCTGTGTAGTGGATATCTGGTTTTGTTGTCTGTGTTTATGTTTCTCTTCTCAGTATAACCTGTACCTTAGCATTGCCAGCCTTTCTTCCTACCTTAGGCTGTTCTATGGACTTGGCATGATAGGCATCACATGACCCTGGCTATAGTAGTAGCAATGGGGATAGGCATGTAACTAGAAAAAGCATAACTAGACCCAACTTAGAAGCTCTAAGGAAAATGTGCCTTCCTTTTACCTTTGAGTTCCCTAAAACCCTGGGAAGATGTCAGAATAGAGCTATCTGAGGCCAGGGGCCACTTCTTCTTTCCTCTTGTCCCCTTATTTAAGAAGTAAAATAGTTCCCAACATCAAGGTCATGACAAACGTGTGAAGAATCAATGATGAGCAATGAGACACAAAATATTTTATTAATAAAGTTAAAGCAACAGTGTTTGTACATTCGTTTTTCTTTAGAAATCCAGTTGGATAAGTTTTTCCTACAGCAAACTCATTTGTGTGCACGTGCATTTCAATATGCTTTTGTGGGAGCAGAATATCGGACACAGGGAATGATCCATACCCTTCAGTCTATTTGACCTGTGAACAGCTTGTCAGTAGTGTGTGTGCGCCCTATGAACCCCACACGTATGGGATGTATTAAGAAGGAAGCCTGGGAAATTACCCTTACATCAGGGCTGTCAAACTCATTGTCCCCAGGGGCTACATCAGCCCCTCAGTTGCCTTCAAAGGGCTGAATGTAATGTTAGGACTGTATAAATGTAACTACTCCTTAACTAGGGGCAAGGAGCTCGGTACTACCACCCTGTAGAAACAAGGTGCCAGGCCAGATAAAACAAGGTGGAGGGCCCTCAGGCCTTTTGTTTGCCATGTCTCAGGTTCTAAAATTCCACCCAAAAAGTTCGAGACTCATCTCTAAAATTTAACTGCAGCAGGGACAAAAAACACCAATAATATTTATTTCACTTGATTTTTCAAGTAGAAAAACGTAATCCCAAGGAGATAAATCAAATTACCCCAAATCTCCTGCACATCCTGAAGCTCAGCCTTAGGGTCCTGCTTCTTGCTTTAAGGTCCTGAGCCAAATGCTCACCTGTGCCTCCTCCAGTCGTAAATGAAGCACAAGCACGTGTGCAGGTCTCCCATTTGCTTGTTTTTCCATTTTTCTGCAGAAGCTTACCCAGGAGAGGCTGTATTTGGTTTGGTCTGTGTGAATTTTGTTGTTAAATTGAATGGAGGTCTCCAGGTTTACACTAAGGGTTTTTTCTTAATCCCCAAATAAACAATAACTATATAAATAAAGGTAGCTTTAGCAGATGTCTTGGAACTTAACATAGCTCCATTATTTCTCCTTTGGTAAGTCATATGATGATTTCACAATATCTTAAAATCTGTTTTCTGTGTTGCTGCCAAAGTCACTGACAAAAAAATAGATTAGCACTTAGTCCACAATATTTTTCACATTTTACATATTTTCTACTATTATGGGAGTGTGTAATGAGCATTAGAAAGGACTTAAAGTATTGACACTATGGTATCCCTTTTAAAAAGACACAGAATTAAATATACTGTAGTTTTCAACACAGCAAATAAATCAGTGTGGTTTTACTCAGATAAGAATAAAGCTAAATGCTTTTTTTAAATTATATTTTACTGATGATGCTGTTACAGTTGTCCCAATTTTTTCTCCTTTGCCTGCCTCCACCCAGCACCCCCTACTTCCTCAGGCCATCCTCACACTGTTGTTCATGTCCATGGGTCAAGTATATAAGTTCTTTGGCTACTCCATTTCCTATACCATACTTTACATCCCCATGACTATTCTGTGCTACCAATTTATACTTCTTAATCCCCTCCCCTCTTCACATATTCCTCCATACCCCTCTCCCATCTGGCAACCATCAAAATGCTCTCCATATCCATGATTCTGTCTCTGTTCTTCTTGTTTGCTTAGTTTGTTTTTTAGATTCAATTGTTGATAGATACATATTTATTGTCATTTACTTCTCACAGTATTGATCTTTTTCTTAAATAAGTCCCTTTAACATTTCTTATAATAATGGTTTGGTGATGATGAAACCTTAAGTATTTTCTTGTCTGGGAAGCTCTTTGTCTGCCCTTCGGTAGTAAATGATTCTTTGCTGGGTAGAGCAATCTTGGCTATAAGTTCATAACTTTGAATATTTCTTGACAGTCCCTTCTAGCCTGTGAAGTTTCTTCTGAGAAATCAACTGACAGTCTCATGGCAATTCCCCTGTAGGCAACTAACTGTTTTGCTCTTGTTCCTTTTAAGATTTTCTTTTTATCATTAACCGTTGGCATTTTAATTATGATGTGCCTTAGAGCGGGCCTCTTCATACCCATCTTTTTTGGGACTCTCCATCTTGTTCGTGCTTCCTTGAGTTGCATTCCTATTTCTTTCACCAAATTAGGGAAGTTTCCTTTTATTATTTTTTTCAAATAGATTTCCAATTTCTTGCCCTTTATCTTCTTCTTCTGGCACCCTTAAGATGAGAATGATGGAATGTTCAAAGTTGTCCCAGAGGCTGTTTATACTAACTATCCTCATTTTTTTTCTTCTTTTTATTCTGATTGGTTAGTTCTTGGTTCCTTATGTTTGAAATCATTGATTTGATTCTTGGCTTCATCCATTCTACTATTGTTTCACTCTGCATTTTTCTTGATTTTAATTAGTGTATCCTTCATTTCTAATTAGATCGTTTTTTATGCTGTTGAGGTTCTTATTACGTCCCTTGAGCATCTTATAACTAGTGTTCTGAACTGCACACCTGATAGATTGCTTATCTCCATTTTGTTTAGTTCTTTTTCTGAAGTTTTGGTCTGTCCTTTCATTTGGGCCATGTTTCTTTGTCTCCTCATTTTGGCAGCCTCCCTGTGTTTGTTTCTATATATTAGATAGAGCAGTTATGACTCCTTGTCTTGGTAGCATGGCCTAATGTAGTAGGTGTCCTATAGGGTCTAGTGGTACAGCCTTCCCTTTCACACATGCTGGGTACTCCGGGTATGCCCCTTGTGTGGGCTGACTATACCCTCCTCTTGTAGTTGAGCCTTGGTTGTTGTTGGCAGATAAATAGGAGGGATTTACTCAGGCCAGTCAGGTGCAAGGACTGGCTGTGACCACTGACCACAAACCTCTGTCTTCCATGAAGGATCAGCTGTGCAGTATGGTGGTGGTCCTCCAATGTGCTCTGCAGCTCTCCACTGGGTGCACAGGCCCTGGGGTTTCCTGGGTAATGTTGGCCAAGGTCATCCCCAACCTGTGTTTTGCCCAGGGCCACCCTGCCCAAGCTATAAAGT
Source organism: Phyllostomus discolor (assembly GCF_004126475.2). Lineage (NCBI taxonomy): Eukaryota > Metazoa > Chordata > Mammalia > Chiroptera > Phyllostomidae > Phyllostomus > Phyllostomus discolor. Next base: position 121,317,789 of record NC_040906.2, read on the forward strand.
CATGTGAGGTGGCTGCTACTTGTGCTGGGCTTAGACATTCCCAGGCTAAGCCAAGCTGCGAGTCTAGGCTGGCTGTTGCTAGTTCCAGGCCTGGGGTGATTAAGCAAGAAGTATGAGGGGTGGGGGCTCACTGAGGCCAGCTGTTCCTATTTGAAAGGGTTCAATAAGTTGTGAAGTATGAGCCAAGACCAGCCATTCATATGGAAAAGCCACTGTTAGCATCTGTAAGTTGGGTGAGATGGGACCTCAGGGGACCTCCAGGGCAGGGCAAACAGTGTAAGCCAGGTTGATAGAATCTCATATATGGTATCAGCCTGCCAGCTCTGTGGCTCTGTGGGTGAGGGTTCAGAAAAGAAACAATGGCTTCTGCCTGACCTTTTGTCTCAGAGATAGCTGTTCCCCAACTCTAGCCTTGATGCCTGGTACTTCAGTTCCTCCCTGTATGCCAGTATCCTGGTTTTGGAGCTCAGAGGGAATGAATGAATAGGTGAGTCCATGTGTGGGCTCTTTAAGAGGAACTATTTGGGGCTCTAGAAGTTTCCTCTGCCAACTCAATCCCTACTGGTTTTTGCAGTCAGAAGTTGTAGGGACTTATCTTCCTGACACTGGAACCCTAGGCTGAGGGGACCTGGTGTGGAGCGGGGACTCCTCAGTCCCTCCCAAATTTTTATCCACCACACTTGGATGTGGGCTCAGCCTGTTCCATCTCTCTGACCTTCCTACCAGTGTGTATGGATGTGGTTTCTTTAATTCTGTAGTTCTCAGACTTCCCTTTAACTTGATTTCTGGTGAATCTGAGTGATAGCTATTCTATAATTTAGTGGTAATTTTCATGTGTTTGTGTGAGGAGGTGAGCCATTACCTATGGTGCCATTTTGACCAGAAGTCCAAAGCTAAATACTTTAAATTGAGTAACTACAAAGAATGTTTAAAGTAGAGAAAGTGATAAAATCCTAGATTTAAAATGTACTGAATATTATGTATGGTTTTGAAGTAAATACAAAGTTAAACTGAGACATATTCATTTTAACCTCCTGTTAAAATTATAATCCACAAAATATTAAACATTAAAATGTTTATCTTAAAACTACTTTAAGGTATATTCTACAAAAATTTTCAAAACTTTCATGTTTCACTCAGTTTTCCAAGAAATTTCTATTCAATTTGGAACATATTTGATCATTTCCTTAGTTGGTTCTTGACTTTCTCATTGCTAATTGTGTCCTCAGTTTTGCTTTCCAGAATTTCTCTGCCAGATATCCTTCAACCAATTCTAACACAGTCACCTGCACCTGTCTATTCCTCTAAGTTCTTAATTACTTCACTTTTATCACTGCCTTTTGGTTCACTGGAAAAGCAGTAAAACTTCAAATTTTTAAATTAGGCAGTTATGTGGGAGGAAATTCATAGAATACTTGTTTAGCTTCTACATACAAAATAACCACATGCATCTTCAACCCAGTTCATTTCAAATACATCTTGCTGCAGAGGACCAGGGGATCTTCCTATGTTGAAGCTACAGTCCAGGCTGTATCAAGTGTGATGTGACATTGTTCATATTGGTCAAGTCCAGTAAATTAACCAATTAAAGCAATAACAGAACAATAGAATTGAAAGTAAATTCTCCAAGTTATATAAGGCTCTGCTTTGGGACCCAATACACCTGAGCCATTCTAGCAATGAAATTTCCAAGAAGAGAGGTCCTGTCTTCTCTGTGTTCTGGGACAGTGTAGAATTGTGGGACAGCCACTGATAGGGAGGTACTCTGGGGTTTGGATTCAAATCATGGCTCAGCTCCACCAAGTGTGAGTGAGACAGAACCCCTGGCTCTCTAAGAACCACCATTTCAGTTCCTTCCACCAGGCTCTTTGCCCAGATGTGAGAAAGACTCAGTCAACATTTGGAGCTGCATGCCACCTGGAATAGTAAGATAGATGAGAAGAGGACATGGAATTGATGTGGAAGTGCAGGCTTAACAGGAAGACCACAGAGATGGAATAAATTCCCCACCAATATCAAGATTGAGTCACATTACAGAAGCAGCTAAAGTACAGATAAGAAATATCTTTCAGTGTCTGGGGTGAGATAAGATCACAAGAAGAGAGATCACCACATCTCTACATTGAGAGAATGGGAAGGGGAGAGTCCCTACCTGCTTCAGGAAAGCATAAAATTGACAGGACCTTAGGAATATGAGATTTGGTTTTCTGTCTTGGGTCTAGCTAGAAACTTTATAGATTTCCTCCCAACCAGAGGGAAAAATGATATTAAAAGATAGTAATGCAATAGTAAATTCCAGTTATAAGACTACTACCTTCCACATGGTGGGCAGCCTGTCACTGAGTGATATAACCAATGGTCTAGAGGAAGCAGAGAACTTGACAGTCATGACCTCTCTCCTTTGGCTCCCAGTCCCCTTATCTATATAAGAGCAAGGGTGGTGATATTAACCTTTCACACCCTCTTTAAGGAAGTAAGTAATTTAACAACTCTAAGAAAATCTAGTTTGAGTTTCTTCCTTCTTTCTATATTATCAGCAGAATGATGATGGCTAGAGCCAACTGCCCTAGACACTCCTTTATACACTTATATAGAAAAACTTGTGAGTGCTTTGGTGTGTCTGCCATATGTTAGCCCTGGTTGTGATCCAAGCAGAAAATATTAATTCAAACTTTAAAAAAAAGGAAGCAGAAGAAGAACTCTGCACTTCCAAGTTGGAATTTTCTCAAATCTTAAAATACCGCTACTCTATAAACAAGCAAAAGCTGTGTTTGAAAGGAGAGGATGTAAATCAGGTCATGTCGTTCCATGCATTTGTGTTTTAGAGTTTTGGTCTAAAACTGAACACAATATTCCTCAACTAGGCTGTGGCTGGCATAAAAATTAGAAAAATATGAATTTATAAGTACCTGCTTCAACAAAACAAGGGAGAGTCCACTATTCATCACTGATGAACCAAGACCCTTGAGATGGGGTCACTGCTACTTAGCAGGGGCACCTACTCAGGTCAGGTGGAGAGGCCAGTGGGTTTAGAAGTCAGGGCTATTACCACAGACCTTTACACAGTCTAACCAATCCACCCATTTTCATAGAACCTCAGAGTTTTATAAAGTAATTTAGTTATCATTTAATTCTTCTCCCACGCCTCCTTTCACAGAGAAAAAAAACTAAAGCCCAGAGAGGTGAAGTACTTGCCTCAAGGTGAATCAGTCAAGATCCTGAGTGGCAAGCAACAGAAATTGACTTTGGCTGAGTGAGACAGGAAAGGAGCATGTTGCCTAGGACCCAGCCTCACTGGGACTTCTGGACTTAGAATTGAGGCTAAGTACACAGATATGATAACCCAAAATGATGCCCTGAACTGGTTCTGATGCAGAAACTCCTGCTGCCGTAGCCCTGGCCTGGAGAGAGATCTTCCTGTCCCTTTAACTGGTGTCACTAGTCCCCGAGACAGGCTGATGTGGCTGCAGCCTAGGGTCGTTGCTCTACTCTAGTCGCAATGGAATCTTGGAAACTAAATAACTGGTCATTCCATATCTTTTAAATTAAGAGGCAATCTGTGCTCCCCGAACTCTTCAGCAAGACACAAAATGTTAGAAATTCCTCAACACAAAAATTCCAGACACAGAAAGGGGTTAAACCACTGTCAGCTACAGTAAATAACAAATGTCACCTATGTGTGAGGCTTCTCAGTGCTCTAGTGGCAAAAATAGCCACAAAGTAAACACAATAATATAGTGGTTAATCCCATGGGCCTTATTACTAGTGGTAAAACCAGACATTGAGGAAATAATCACAAGTATGGAATTGTAAATTCATTATATATTATGACAAGTTCTGAGAAGAGAATGTCATTGTAAATTAATTATATACTGTGACAAGTATGCAATTGTAAATGAATTATATATGTTGTGATAAGTTCTAAGAAGAAAATGTAAAGGCAACATTAAAACAATGTAATAAAGAGACTTGAATTCAATTCTGGAATGCTTCTCTGGGAAGTGGCATTTAAGCTAAGAAGAAACAGAGAAAAGAAATTCATTAATTAGGTTAAAAATAAAGCAATACAGTTCAGCTTTCCCACAAACTACCTTTAGACTTCACGGGGGTTCCTTCCTGAACCTGAAACCTCAACAGTAAATAACACTCCATGAGCAGTAGAGGAGAGGAGTAACTTGAGGGAAGCAGACATTCATGCTTGAGTTTTAAAAAGACTTCACAATCACAGTGAAAAAACGAGGCAAGGCAAAATGCCTCCTCAGGTATAAAAGGGAAGGAGGTGCTGGAGCCAATAGCCAGGGGTCAAGGGACCGCTTAACACTCATCAAGGTAATTAGGCTTAGTTTATTCAATTATGTATTCATTACAGCAATCTTGATTAACCGTTTAGCAGGCATAAGGCAATGGGGGGCAGCAGCAAACAGTGCCTACTGTCTTGCAAAAAAGAGCAACAAACACAAGATGCAGTGAAGTAAATGTGCCAAGTGCTCTGATGGCCTGGCGAGGGACTTCAACTAGATGGGCGGAGTCGGGGAGGCTTTGGAGGAAACACGAAAAGTAAAGAGAGCCAGATAGCCACAGGATAGCCACTGGGTACTAACTATAGGTCTGGGACATTATAGATCATCTATGTCTGTCAAATGAATAAATATGAAGTACTAATAGAATTAGCATAATAATATTTGCAAAAATTACTCTTCTGGTACTTCCTTCCTGTGATTCCACTATCCCCCCTCATTAAAGCAGCAAGAGTGTTCATTGAATTGTGTAAAGCATTTACCAGCCGAAGTACCCAAAGAAGTAAAACATTCATTTCTCAGCTTCTGAGTTTCAAAACAAAAACTGGAAACTTACAAGAGAGAAAATGTTTGAGAGAAAAGAATTTTGAGTGGAATTAAAATGACTTGAGTATCCACAGCCAGATGCTTGAAGGACTTGGGGCATTAAACTCTTATAGGAACAATTCAAGGGATGTATGTGGATATAGGAGCCAGTTCCCCCACTGCAGTGTGGATAAGGAGCTTGCAGCCCCACGGTGAGGGAGGGAGGGAGTGGCATCGGAGATGCTGGTAACTGACCTCCAGATGCTCTTCTGAAAGCTGCTCCACTGACCTGAGCATGGGGAGCTAAGGGGAGCAATAGGTCCCCAGGGCTTTGCAGATAGGAGAACAAAAAACTTGTGCCTCACAAGTTTGGTTAAGACCTTTCCAGGGTCTTAACCAAAGTCCCAGCAGTTACTAGAGGGTTTTCAGTACAAGGATGGGGAAGTAGCTGGAATTGCTAATGCATCTAAAGAGGCTTTACAGTTGAGGCAAGAAGGATGCAAGGTGAGCCATGACAACTAATGACTGAGCCCAGAGGAACCTTAACACTCTCAGCAACACTAGGGTCAATAAATAACAGCCAGACCAGGGGACCCCACCCACTGGCACCATGGAATTATAAAGATGTTCCTAAAACATAGTTATAAGAAGAGAAGGAAAACCTTTGATTCAAATGAATTAATCCTGATTGTTTAAAATTATTTGTTTTACAAGGTAAAATGCAGGCATAAATATGAAATTATACTGAATCATAGAAAGTGGGTTTATTTTTGTTTCTTTAGGGGTTTTTCTGAGGGGGAGCACAGCTCTGCAATTTTTGTAGTCTGTGAAATTCTAGCCTGCTACAAAAGACTTTTTAAATAAATTAGAAGGAAGCTACAATGTGGAGAAAATGTTATAAATAAAACATCAATTTTTAAGTTGACAAGGCCAGACTGGCAACATACAGGCCCAGGTAATAACTCACCTAGAAATAATTAGAGTACACAGAAAAGGTAAATGATTTTAATCCCAGAATCCTGGGAGGTGGCCTTTAAGTAATAAGCTTTTAGACCAGGCTGTTCTGCAGATCAGAAGCACCAAAGAAACAGGCAAATTGCCAGTCCTGAGAGGCAGCTAAATGGAAGAAAATGACTATGAAATGGCCCAGCATGAGGCTGTTTCTACTTATTTTTATTCAGTACAGAAAATCAAGGTCAAAATTAAAGAGTGACTTTAAATAGTTTTAATTTAGTACAGAAGATGCCACAGTAGAAAGTTGTATTTATTTTTCAAAGTAGGTTTAATTTTGACTTAAATTTTTGCACCAAATGTTAAGAATTAGAAACATTTGTATCTAGTTCATTTTCATATAGGTCTTATATATGTAAATGAAATATAGAAATAATATATAATATTATAGTATAGATATATATTATATAATGTCATTTAGTATTTATTTTAGAAGGTACACATAAAATAAAACCATACACATATATGTGCCTACTGTTTCCATTTAACATTTCTTTAGTTAATCTGGTCTGGGTGAGCCTGGCAGTTTAATCTATACAGCTCAGAACAAGGAGAATGATAATAAATCAAATTAAATGATATGTGCTCAGCTTCACCTCATATGGATAATGAGCTTCAGAAGCACTGACTAAACAAGTTGCTCACCCTCAAGAACACACAGAGAAACAAGATTCTAGCGCATTAATAAAAGCTAGCTGTGAGTGGGTCAAGTCAAGCAATGTAACAAACAGGAGAAAGAATAATGAGTAACGGACTTCGAGAAACTAGAGAAGGGCTTTGTGGATATGAGGACCCAGATTCGCTAGGCAAGACTGTCAAAATGTCTCAAGGTCAATAACACTGAGGGATGGTAAGAAGAGAGAGAAAGTCATATGACCTCTCAGCAACTTTACTGGTATACCAAACTACAGGGCTGCAAGGTCAACTGAAAGCCACATTCCAGTGTGAGATACACCCTGTGGCTTCCGTGGTCATATTTCCATAAAATATTGAAAAGGAAAATTTTCACTGTTGCATTCACCCAGTTCCTAGAAAGTGCTTGGTATGCAATAGAATTTGGATTTTTTTTAAAGATTTTATTTATTTTATTTTTAGACAGAGGCAAAGAGAAGAAGAAAGAGAGGGAGAGAAACATCAATGTGTGGTGGCCTCTCCCATGCCCCACACTGGGGACCTGGCCTTCAACCCAGGCATGTGCCCTGACTAGGAATTGAACCAGTGACCCTGTGGTTTGTAGGATATTGCTAAATCCACTGAGCCAACACCAGCCAGGGCAGAATTTCGATTAAATGTAACCCACATTTAACTTGGATTAATTAATTTGGATTAAATTAAAAAACACATAAGAGCTTGAAGAAGAGCTGAAAATGAATAAGTTACTATCCTATAGACAATATATCCTATGGGTATATTTTCCTACTTTATAGCCCATTATAAGATAGAAGTAGATTATGATTCTTGAATCTGTATTTTTGTACATGAAAAACACTCTATATTTAGATTATTGGTATAGATGTAGAGGATGAAAACTTCCCTCAGTTGCCTCCTGCTCAGCATGTGGAGTTCAGGGAGTAAAAGTCAATGGGAGCAAACTGATGGGAGCAAGCAGAGGGAGTAAAGTACGCATGAAAGGTGAAGGCAAAGAAAAGATACAAACCTCCATTTATTAATAATAATGATAATGATAATAATAATGTCATGGGGATATAACATATAGCAAGGGGAAATAGTCAATATTATCATAATAACTTCTTATGGTGACAGTTACAAAACTTATTATGATGATCTCACAAGCAATATCAATGTTGAATCACTATGTTGTACAACTGAAACTAATACAATATTGCACATCAACTATACTTTAACTTTTTAAAAAGAATCTCTAGCTTATACCATGTAACTAAGAGATGTTAGCACAGCTTCAAAAAGTCACCACTTTGGACAGAGGGCTATTACTAAGACAGGGGCCCTGACTTGTTAGGACACCATCTCTGGTCAAGAAAGAACTGCTAAGTGAATTGTAAGTCCCTGAGACCTCTGGTCCTTAAAGTAGGCCGTGGTGACAACTGAAGGTGGGATATTGATCAATGCGATTGACCATGATACCAGAACTTCCATCTACATTTATTTTTACCTTTAAAAACATGAAAAGTCAGGTGAGCTAATATTTAATACATAGTTTGACATTACTTGCATGTCATTTATGTTGATGCTTTGAGCTTGAAAGTATTATCAACATAAGGGTGAGACATGATGAAAGTGTATAAAGACTGCTACCTTAGATTTTACCAGAATTCCTAGAAGTTATGAAAGAAAGGATGAATTGTGGTTTACTTAACATATTGCATGCACCAGAAGACAGGAAAAAATACTTTATCTTACTAAATCTCCACCGCAGCCCGGCAAGGTGGATGTTACTCTTTCTGTTATACAAGTGAAGAAACAGAGACTTAAAAGTATATGGCTCTGGGTCACAAACCTGGCAAGTGCCAGTGATGAAATTAAAATCCTAGTTTATTTTCAAATTTTCTGTTCTTCTTCTTATACCACTACATCTAAATTGCTGCCAGCTCTGAAACTAGCATTTACCAAGGGATTCAAACCTGCAGAAATTACTCCTGAGTTAAGTATCCCGTAGGAAAGCAGACAGAGTAAGCTCTTACTCTGTAAATAATGTGAGAGCATAGAGTGTCCCTCATCATGCCCACTGAAGTCCATACAAAGCATTTTATAATTCATTAAAGTTATTTTAGTTATTCTTATTTCTAAAATAATTTTTACAAACCTGTAATATTCTCTTCAATAGAAAGAATAAGCCTCTGGTAGATCCACTGTACAAGTCTGTAGATATTAGAATTGTTGTGTATGCATGGATATGTGAGTGTATGCAAATGAGAAAGAGAGACAGACAGAGACTGAGACTGAGAAAAAAGATACCACAAAGGCTTAGATAAAAAAACAACAAAGTTCAGAAGTACATAAATGGTAGAGACTCTAAGTTCTCCCCGTCTCCAACATTCCCTATCCTTTCTGCCCTTTGAAGTTTTAACAATTAGAAAACACCTCTGTAAATTATTACTGCAGTTACCTTCGTCAGTTTCATTTCCAGCATGTGGCTGCCATGAATACGACTGTCAAAATGAGCTACTTCTTTGGAGGAGGACTTAACCTTGGCAATGATCTTCACGTAGGAGAACACAATCACCGCCGTTGGGAGTAAGAGGCAGAAGAAGAGGATGTTCAGGATGAAAATCTGACCCCCTACTGAGGCCTGGGCCAGCCACCAGTCCAGGGTGCACGAGGTTCCAAAGGGCTCAGGAACGTAGTCCCCCAGACCTACCAAGGGCATGGTGGTCCAGAAGGAAGCATAGGCCCAGATCACTGCCAGGCAGATGTAGGCGTGCTTTCTTTTCAGCCAAACCCCTGGAGGCAGAAGAAAACCATTACCAAGATATAATCTGCTCTCCACCCAAATACCTCCCCTCGATATGTCAAATTCCACATCCAAAGAGTTATTTCATTGGCTTCTGGGAGAAGTGGTCAGAAAACTGAAGCCTGAGGGAGAGTGGAGGGAAGTGAGAAAAGTTCCAGAGCTGGGCCTTTTTCCAAAAGAATAAAATTGGAAGTGATTTCACAGGGAAGGTTTCCTCTAGGCATCTGGAAGCCTTGGGAAAGGAAAGTGACAAAAGCTGGAGAAAGGGGACAGTAAAAGAGTAAGAAGATGCTGAAGGCACTGGAAGATCTTGGGAAAGCATCCAGAATAAACTTTGAGATCCTGTCCAATATAAGAGGCCAACTGGTAGACCAAGCCCAAAAAGGCACATATTAGTGGACCACCCCCAGAGAGGTGAGAAATGCTAAGACATTGCTTGTGTCTTTAAAATGTGGACCATTCTCCCTAAAACCTTTAGTGTCTGTCTCTCATTTCATTTCTCTTCCTGAGCACGTGTCACGTGGGGGTTGGTGGGCCATCATCATGACGGAGTTGTGTGACATTGAAGTGGCTGACTAGGCTCAGTGAGAGCAGATTCTGAATCTTCAAACATTATTAACACAACAGTCACACTCACAAAGCCCTGGGGGAAGAGGAAGTGAATCTAGGTAGATTGTATCATGTTCTGCAAAAGTAATTCTGTAAAAATACTTTCAGGAACACTCAACAAAATAACAACAATAAAAAAGGGCTCCATTTTCAGCCTTAGTATCTATCCAGTAACCAAAAGAGAATTCCAGGAGAAAGAAATGGTGCAGTCCTCTGAAAAAGCTAAAGCACTAGTGATCATCTTCTAAAGTTCTACACAACCACTGAAGACAGGTTGGCCTCACCTAGTGCTGCAGTCTACATGGGGAATTATCTTATTTCTACACCCTACTTATTACCTTGAACTGAAAGGGCTGGAGAAGTGACTCCTTACAGCCCTGGTTTTACAGTACAGGGAAGAATATCAAAACACACTAAAAACAAACCGAACCACTTCTTCCATATAGACCTGCCTCTGCTTAGTGCCAGGTGAGGTCTGGGAGGTTAGCGGGGTGTTCTTCTCATTTCTCGTATTTGACCTTCTTCATGTGACCTTTCTAAATGTTGGTGTTCTTATGAGTTAAATAGAGGAAGGTAGACTATATTACTTATAGGTTTTGATAAGAGTTAAATGAAAAAATACAAGCTACAAAGAACTACACTAACATACATTTTTACTCCTGGGTTTGTCTCATTTAGTGCTAACGAGAAATATGACAGATGGTTTGTATACTCTATTGTTGCTATTTTTTTCACATTCATGACATTTTTATATTATAAAATACAGTTTTTTATCCTAACCAGATAAGGATAATAATTGTTAGCCGCAGTATATGTCAGCTCTTGGTTATCCATTATAAGAGATAAAACATTGGCACGGATACTCACATATATTTACGGGAATGTGCATAGGCATACTTACAAGCATTTATGGTTAGAGTTACTTGGTGAGGTGTTTTATACTTACATTTGAGTGTGGTGAAAGGCTGTCAAGTACAGGAGGGAGTAGATTAGTAGGTTGGTTCTGTGTTGCTCCAGAAGTCAGAACTAGGACCAATGGGTGGAGGTTACTGGGAGGCAGTTTTGTCTTAATATAAGGAATAACATTGTAACAACGACAGCAGACCAATCAGAGAATGGGCTGCCTTGTGCAGTAGTAAGCTCCCCGTCACTGGTCACAGGAAGAGGCCAAATGGCTGTCTGTCAGGGATGCCTTCAAACATTTTATCACATTACATGGGAGAAAGGTCTACATATCCCCAAGAGATCTTCTAATTCCAACATTCTAAGACACTGTGTGGAGGATCTAATCATGTGTCAGATCAAACGATGAAACCGTCCTATTGAAGTTCAACCTTAGAAGCAGCTGGAAAATATAGATACTTCCCATGTGGAGTTAAACCCTGAGCTCGTTCTAGGGATGGAGAGTATCATCTCTTAAACTGACACAAAGCCTAAGTTTAAGAAAATATTTAAAAAACAGAGACATTAAGGTTTTGTATCCCTCAAATATCCCCAGGAAGTTTAACTTTTTGCCTCCTAGTCTGTAAAATATGTATACATATTGCATTGTGTGTTCACGCACCAAGGCAAGTTCCTTCCGTCACCGAGGGAACCAGAATCAATTTTATAGAAAGAGGTGGACTCTGAAATTATTTAGAATGCATATAATTGTATATATTTTATTTTATTAGAAATTTTGATCCATACTATTTCTATTGGAAGTTTTAAACTGTTTAGAAAAGGAGATGCAATCTTTAAAAAAAAAGACTAAGTGCTGGATTGGGAAGGTGGTGGGTTGTGATCCGCCCCTTTCCTGTGCACGGTTTCCTTGGAGTCTGAGACCACAAACTTTTAAAACATGGAGGAAAACTCCACAGCATTGAGAATCTTTCTGACCTGAGGCTCCAGGTTATCCTCTGTCCCCATGGTCACAGTCACTCAGATGGACATATCGACAGACAAAGCAGCTTTAGCCAGAGGGAACTAATATTACAACCTGGCTGCACTTGGTCCTCAACATTAAACTTAAGGACCCAAATGCATCTCTTGTGGGTTAAATAAATTCCCAGAACTGCAAGAAGTAAAAGTAATAAAAAATTTATTTTAACATGCAGAATAATCAATTGAAAAAAATCTCCAGCCCTTGAAAACTTGTTTATTGCTGGCTCATCCCTCATCAGTTATCTTAGTCACTCACCTTTCTACCTACCTACCAACACCACAAAAAAGAAGGTTGAGTGTCATTTCTGTGTGTGTGCACTCTCCTGAAGACACGCTGTGCGGCTCTCTGACTTAGAGGCAGACCACTGGAGTTCCTCCTCTCCGAAATCACAGGGGGCCTGAGCGCTCAGGAGGATCACAAACATCTTTTCATGTCATTACACTTCCTGTGTGAGAACCAGCTAAACATCCTGGATCTAATATCCTTCCAGTGCACTTTATTTCCTTTGTTTGCATGGCAAGTGATGGTAGAAGCTTACACAGTTTATAAAAGGAAATGATACTTTTAAAAGCAAACAGCAGGTGTTCCTATAAAAGTAGTTTTAAAATAAACCTACATTGACACAGGTTCAAATCTTCAAACACTGGTTAGAATAAGATTGGTTATAAATTGAAATACTCTTGAGTATTAATGAGAATATTTATTATCTTTGTTTATTACCTATGAGGTAAATATGACCAGCTCTGATAACTACCTAGCTCCAACTATCAGGGAAGGAGAAACTTTGCCTCTTACCGTAAGATAAATAGCAGATTTTCAGGTATCTATCCAGGCTGACAGCAGTCATGGTGATAAGACTTCCACAGCCAAAGAAAAATCCAGCCCATCCATACCAGCGGCAGCCAATCCAGCCAAACACCCAGCGGTGACAGAAGCAAGAGATGATCGTGAACGGTTTGCCTACAACTAGAGCGCCACACAATTCGTCAAGGTCACATGTACCCAATGACCTCAACTTACTGTTCAGTTACATCTTATTCAAATGAGAAGGAGCTATTTCACCACATGTTACATTCAATTTGCCTAAAATAAGGTCCAGATCTCTGGGACTTAAATTATTTATTTCTTTGGCTTCTGTTAGTTTCTCTCTTGTTGTTTACTTTCTAGAAAATATTCTTCTATAGATGGTCCCCAACTTATGGTAGCTCAACTTATCAATTTTTCAACTTTACAATGGTGTGAACGTGACATGCACAATAAATTACATGAGCTATTTAACCCTTTTAATATAAAATAGGCTTTTTTTGTTAGATGGCTTTGCCCACCTATATGCTAATGTAACTGTTCTGAGCATATTTAAGGTATACTAGATAGGCTAAGCCACAATGTTTGGCAGGTGAGTGTATTAAATGCATTTTTGACTCATGATATTTTCAATGTAGGATGGGTTTATTGGGCTGCAACCCCATCCTATGTGGAGAAGCATTTGTACTTTACACTCTGCATCCCACCACCTTCCTGAACGGAATGTGCTCAGAAGCTCTTCAAAGCCTCTATCTGAGGCATCTATCAAAAGAAGTTTCTTTGACCTTTTTGTGTGAGAAACAACAAGTAACCTTCCCCACCCCTCCCAGGTATTCCCCTACTTTGGTACACAAAGATGTACAGAAGTTCCTGTTAGTGTAGTCAGTTAACACGTAGTTCTTGAGTGCCTTCTATAAGCTGGACACATATCTCCTTTAGTTGTCTCCACAGCTGGACACACTCCATCTTGCTAGCCTGTGTGCCCTCATACCCAAGCTTTCTGGTCCAAAGAATAGTTCACATTCAACAAGTAATTATTCAGTGTCTCTTATATAACAGACACAGAGCAAGGTGCTAGAGAACAAAGTGGAGATGAAGATTCACAAACTAATTTTTGAAATAGAGCAGAAAAAAGGAAGAACTAATTTGTGTGTAAATACAATGTGATGGAATGATAGACAGTGATTAACACTCTGGAGAAAATTAAGGCAGAGGGAGGGGATAGACAGAAACTGTTGTTTCACATAAGGGAATCAGGAAAGAATGTGACATTGAGGCAGATGCCTAAATCAGTGGAAAAGAACTCTAGCAAATACCTGGAAGGAAAATATTCTAGGCAGAGGAAACAGCAAATTCAAAGCTTGAGGTGAGTGCCTGCTAGATGGATGCTAAAGGCAGAAAACTAAGAGTGAAAGTGACTCAGATGGAGTGGATTCGGTGTCTGTTGTGCCTGGGATCCATTAGTAAAAGCTATTTTAAGATTCCTTCTGAAGCAGAGCTTTCTTTTTCTTTTTCTTTAGTTTTTATTTATTTATTTTTAGAGAGAGGGCAAGGGAGGGAGAAAGAGAGGGGGAGAAACATCAATGTGTGGCTGCCCTTCATGCACCCTCTACTAGGAACCTGGCCCACAACCCAGGCATGTGTCATGATTGGGAATCGGACTGGCAACCTTTTGGTTCGCAGGCCAGCCCTCAATCCACTGAGCCACACTAGCCAGAGCTAGAACAAACCTTTTGATGAATTTTTTCAATGTCATGTAGATGTCTCTCCTTTCTTTGCTTAGTAGAATGGTAATGAACCTGGTGGTTCTGAATCACTGAAGGTATTGTTTTGTTATGTTTTGTTTTGCATTGTTTTGATTTATTTTAAATATCAACATCTAGGACTCCGGTCCTTAGAGAGTTTGATTTAATTTCTCTGGAGTAAGCCCAGGCATCTATGTACTTTTATTTTTTTTTAAGTTCCTTGGGTCTAATACACACACACAGTTGCAAGCCATTGTTATTTAAACAAGAAATATTAGTTGTGCTTATTCAAGGTGCTTATGATGGAATATAGTTGACCCAGAAAAAATAATATAGACATAAAATGTTTTAGGTTTATTGGAAAGGGACAGTTAATTGGAGGTAGTACTCAGAAGCTGAAAAAACAATGGTCGGAGTAAGATCAGAGCTATCACATGAAAGAAAATGTTTTCTGGCAAATTACTCTAAAGATGTATTCAACTAATGAGGTGGTTTGTGCAATTCTAGAGCAGATTTACTTAGTTGAAAGCATTTTCAATGTATCTGACCAATTGAGGACATTTTTATTCAAGCCTACTCTGACTCAGCTTTAAGCATCAGTTTGGGTATCATCAATGGTAAAAAATGAGGCTGAAATAACAGGTTTCATTCAAGCTTTTCACCTTCAGTACCAGGGAGAGAACAGAGTCAGGGGTCTGCTGGGTGTGTTGAAATGACCCAGGAAAAGTCATTCATGTTGCGACACCGCCATCGCGTGGCAATACTGAGAATAGCAGCCCTTCTGCATCCTTGAAAATTCCCTAGGTTTCGTTTGATTTCCACAGAAAGGGACTTGATAGGTCCTGTCCTTCTCAGTGTGTATGTGTATTTCCCATAAGAGTTCGTGTTATTTAAGTCTGCCCATACTGAGTAAAGTCCTTCTAAATAACCTGCACCATTCAGACTCTCAGTAAGCGGACAACACATCACTGCTGTGTGAGAAATAGGGAGAGGCTTATTATAGAGCCCTGCTTTCAGAGACTGGCAGTGGCAGAAATATTCCTTTGTGAAGAGAGACATGAATATCAGAAAATATTTTTGAAGGGATTTCTTTAGATGGGAAACTGTTAGAAGGATTCTAGCAGAAAGAGAAGGGGATATGCATTGTTCAAACTCAATCTCCCCAAATCTAGTAACTTAAGACTGGATGTTCAGCAGCAGGATGTGGGCTCCAGAGGTGCGTGTGAGTGTGTCTGGGCAGCCCCAGAGTGCTGCAGGTGACAGCAATGCGAGGTGACTCACCCAAGTCAGACGTATTTATAAATATGTATCAATATGTGAAGGACAGTTGAAGAGAAATGTTATTCCAACCTCTAGTTGATGGGTTACCAGAGGCCAAAGAAACAGTTTTCAATTTTAGCTTCACATTAAACTTATCTGGAAATCCTGACTGCAAATATCCTCACATCCAGGGGACATTCTCAACCAATTCAATGAAAATTGCTGGATGTGAAACTCAGCCATGAATATTGTTTTAAAAGTTCTCCAAGTGGCGTTTCTGTGCAGCCGTCTGAGAACCAAAGGTCTAGGAGCTTCCTCTGCCTGAGTCAGTCCCTCAGCTGCACTTCACTGTGTCGCCAACAAGGCAGCCCTTCCTCCTCCCTGCACTCATGTCTCAGACTGTCTTCACTCACATTTACCCTTCACATGCCATCCCCTTGATGCTTATTTTAACAAATTTCTGTATGGACAAGAGGGGCGTAATGGAGCTCAAACAGGGATCTAGAGCCTCCCTGTAAATTTCTGTTTTCTGAATCATTAAGCCCCATTACATGTGGAGGTGTCTAAGGTATCCTGTCTTATTCTAAATAGTGTCCTCAGCATCAAACATGCCTGGCACTTAGAAAGGATTCAATAGAGGTTAAAGAAATGATCAGACAGCACTTTGTGGACTTACCACAAACTGTAAACATGACTTGTGAAAGGGTAGGGGGTGGCAGGGGGTGAGGTCTGAGTCAGCGAGAACTTCAGAATGGGGTGTAATTCAAACCTCCAGAGAAGAAACGGCATGATTATGTTACCTGAGATCCCCAGATCACAGACTGCCAAATTGATTGTCATTATTTCTGCAGGTCGTAGCTTCTTCTTTCGTCTAGAAGACATATAAAGGACATACCCATTTCCAACTGTGGACAGAATCCCTACAAAGAAAAATACAAATTCCCATCATTAAAACTAGGATTCAGAGTCCACTTGAAAATGAAACACTTCTCAATTTCAAAAATAGACACCATAGATTTAGAGGGTAGTGAGAGGACTCTACATAAAAATCTAAATTAAGAAGATGAAGTGAAGAGTTGTGAGTGACAGGGGAGGGACGGGTTGCCTCCAAAGAATGAGAAAACAGGGATTATAACACCGAACTTACCCAGGAAAAGGAACCACTAACTTCCCAGCAAAGCTAGGAGGGTGTGGGCCTCCTGAAGGTCAGTTCTCATACTGGTGCCCCAGGTGAAGTGCTTCCTCTGGCACTTTTATGGAGTATTGGCTTTATAGAATCCCCTCCCTCTGATAGGAAGGGTCGACCCCTTGGCTCTTGATACAGTGTGAAGATGAAGTGACCCAAACCACACTAGGTGCGTTCACTCTCCCTGTGCACCCCTGAGGGATTCAGGAGAGGCAGAGGCCAGAGAAAGCTGGTGCAACCCCGGCAGGGAAAGGGTCAGTGCCTGGAGTCACATCCCAGGGCTGTCGCCTCCTGAGGACACCTGGGCGCTGGGTGTCTGCAGCTGCTACTGGACTAGACACTGAGGGGCAGTGGGTGGCACTGGGTGACATGGACTCTCCCACTCCCGCCAAAGGGAGAGAAAGTGACCCTCAACCCACCATCCTACCAATGATGGCATCAATGCTTTCTCACTTTTTTATAGCCTTTCATCAATGACTAGTTGGTTTTGGCACCACGATGAAACTGTCCAAAAGTTCTCACAAACCCAGCTTAAATCCAAAAAACCCAATCCCTACTGACTTTATTTAAGAAAAGAATACACCTACTTCCATAGCTTAACATGTAGAGTAGATTTCCTCAGGAATTCTTGCTTCATAGTGTAGCTGTGTATAAATGAGAATCTGGTACAGCTGCCTTTGGTAGTAAGGAATAAGGAGAGTATTAACAGGAGAAACCCAGAGTTTTCTGTTTTAATTTCTACTTCTCCACTACAATGCATTCAGG
This sequence comes from Phyllostomus discolor, assembly GCF_004126475.2. NCBI lineage: Eukaryota > Metazoa > Chordata > Mammalia > Chiroptera > Phyllostomidae > Phyllostomus > Phyllostomus discolor. The sequence goes on from NC_040906.2 coordinate 121,335,349, forward strand.
GGGCAAGGAAAGAAATGCGTGTTTTCAGCTGATGGTCTGAAACCACCAGGAAACTGTGCTGAGCTCTGAGGAAGTTCTGAATCCCTGGAGTAGTGCTGCCTAATGGTCCCTCAACAATCTCTAGCTTTCTTAAGACAGAAGAGGAAAAAGATAGAAGCAATTGCGGAGTTCTGAAGCAAACCAACTGAAGTGAAACCTACATGTCATTAAAGGAAACCAGCTAGCAAAGCACACTGGGAAATTAAAATGTAAAAACATGACTTGAAAAATTATAAACAAATGTCACGTATGTGGTATCCAGAAGACTTATATGAAATAAGTATGCGTATGTATTTGATACACAATGCTCATTTAAACACCCTTCATCTTTCTACATTTCTTTTGCAAATACTGATTTTCTTACTTTTCCTTTCTTAAATTTTCTTTTCTAAGAGATTCACAAGGCTTCACCCAGTGCCCAAAGCATTATCCATAAATAGCCAACTCTCTGTTGGAGCTTCAGGTAGACCATTCCCACAGGAAATCTGAGCTGTCGGGGGGTAACAAGAGAATGCAAACTTATTTTTTAAGGATAGCTAAAGGAAAAATAAGATTAAGAAGGTAAAGACTAAAAGGGGGGGTTGCATTTTAGATGATCCAAATCATGACTCTATGACAGCGAAAATATAAAATCTCACATATAAACTTAATAAAGTATTTACAGTATAAGAATAGAGGGTAGAAATGGGTCTCTAGTTTATTTCTTCTTCATTCCAGTTTTATCTTTTCATTTTCCAGCTTTCCCTAATTCTAATATTTAACAAGGTTCACTAAGAATGTCATTTCACTCTGATTCCTTAGAAGGAACCTGGGCACATCCCTTAACCTACTCTGGGAGCGGGTGAAAACCAGCCACTCACAGGACCGTGTCCAAGACCTGGGTCTAGGATGATTCCATGCCCCTCTACCCGCACCTGACTTCACCAGACACTGTTCCAGAATAGGTTTTGGCTGCACCTCCAGCTCCTGAGTGGCTTCATGACCTTTTTTTTGACTTCTTTTTCTAGCTCCTACCCTACATGCATCAAGTGAGAAATCCCCCAGATTCCCCCACCACCACCCTGCTGGTCTCTGTTCTCTGGATCCCTCATGCCAGGGTGGGGAGTAGACGCTCTCTCTCCCTATTTTATGTTGCCTCGGGAAATTTATCAAGTTAAAGATGCTGCTTTTTATTTAATCCCTTGCAGCTGATTGAGACAAATTCAATTTGTAAGATGTCTATTTTTCTGTCTTTTCTGATCATTGAGGTACTTATGCTCAATAACAGTGCACTTTGGGTTTTATTTCCAGGCCATCCCCGTGCAGACAAGGGTCCATTCATTCACCACTGTCTTCCCAGTAACTTAAATGCTAGTGAAAAATGGGCATTTACTATTTTTTTGTATTTGAAAGGATATGGGGATGCATTTATAAAATGTAGGATTTAAGTCTGTTTCATACTGACTTATAACAACCCCAAGGATCCAGGGAATTCCTTTTCAGTATAATTTCTGATCCAGCTTGAATTCTTTTGTCCCAAGCACTGACATTGACTAGACTTATCTAGTGAGTTTTCCTAATTTCAGGAGTTTGAATAAAAATTTTACCCAGTAATAAATATATAGAGAGGGAATTGATGAGAAGGAGGATAAGAGGGGGGAGAAAGGAAGGGAGGAAGGGACGGAGAGAAGGAGGGAGAGAGAGAAAAAGCGAGAGAAAGTTTGACCCAGCATCTGAAAAGATTCAAGGCAGATACACCTGGAGACATAACCCACCTGTATACACTGGTTGCTCAAATTTGAAGCAACCATTTTACATTTCAGGAAAATATTATGGTTGAATTCTAAGTGCCTAGACTAGTGCTGTCCAATAGAAATACAATGTAAACCAGAAATGTGAGCCACATATGTGCTTATTTTTTTTTCTGGTAGCCAAATTAAACAAAGTAAAAATATTACTAAATCAACTTTAATACTTATCTAATCTAATATACCCAAAATGTTATGAGGAGAACATGCAGTCATATTTTAATCATTACAAGCTATTCTACATTATTTTCTTGGTACTGCATTTTCAGTGTCTGGTGTGTGTTTGCACTGCAGCGCATCTCAATTTGCAAAGGTCACAGTGCAGGGGCTCAGGCCGACTTGTGGCCACTGTATTGGACAACACAGTCCGGAAGCCGATGGGGATCATGAACAAAAGCCTTGACCCTGGAATAACTTCCGTCTATTACCAATACACCTTTTCAACTCTCACCAAAATTATGTAGTGCTGCAAACATGGTGAGGCTTTACTTTAGGGGAATTAAGCTCGGGGTGTCCATGGTCACTGCTGCACTGGGCCTGAGTTCCCTCTGTTGTGAACAGAGGAAGCTGAGCTAGGTGATTGCTCAGGTCCATGCTAAGCCTATAACATTTTGATCGTATCAAAGCATTTTTTAACAACAGAAAACAGCATACTTAAATAAGAGTTCATTATCATTAATTTTGTTATTCAATAGATAATCTTACTACCAAAGCAAAGAAATGAAAGGTAGTCTGAAGATAAATTATTTTGCTGTAAAATATTTTGGATTATCAAGAGAATATCTATCCCTAATAATTAAGATAATCAAGAGTTTACCCCATCTTCTACCTTCCTCCCACTTTTTACCTCCACTCAAAATATCCACATGAATGTTGGAATCTTTGTGCAAAATCAAAGTATCAACCCATAAAAAATGCACAGAAATATTAAGGAAACTTACCAATTACAGTTAAGTAAAAGCCAGCCACCAAATCCGCTTCCCAGGAAAGTTTGGAAGCAAAGGGATCCCCATTTGGAACATAGTGTGGCAGGCCATCGTCCTGGGGCAGGACCGTGTGGTTCAGCGCCATGCTGTTCTCTCGGACCAGGAGTCTGAAAAACAAAGTGGTAGAGATGTCAACAAACCTGAATAAGCCAACATGAATAGTCTCATAACCACACCACCGGTTGTAAAGTAGGAAACAATTTCCCAGAGTCAGGCTTGATTGTCTGATTAATAACTAGAGCACATTTAAACAATTTTCTTCAATGATCCAAATATGTCAGCATTTAATTATTCATTGTGCAGATTCTCCAAACCTACATTATTTCATTTCTTCATCATGCTACCCACTTTGGGCTACTTCAGACCTCTTTTGGGTGAAGTAACTATGAATTTGAATGCCAAGTCCCATGCATTTTACTTCTTCTTAGCAGTTTTTGTAAAAGATAGATACATAGATGATACATCGATAGATGACTCCATCAATATTTCACATATATTATGAATAGATAAAATATTTAAAATATTCCAGATTATGTTTTTTTAATCCTCACGCCAAAATATGTTTACTGATTTTAGGAAGAGAGGAAGGAGAAGAGTGAGAGAGAAACATCAGTTAGTTGCCTTTGGTGTGCACCCCAACCAGGGATTGAACCTGCAACATAGGTATGTGCCTTGATCAGAAATTGAACCTGTACCTTTTGGTTTATAGGACGATGCTCCAACCAACTAAATCACCCAGTCATGGCCCAAATTATAGGGTTTTCTTAATTATACAAATTGTCCAGGAGAAAAAAACCTCTATCAGATTTACAGTCTTGGTTATTAGGGTAGTAAGTAAAAAGTAACATAGAAACCTCAGTAAATGAAATGAAGACCTGGGTTTTCAGGGGGCCGCTTAGAAAAGAATTCAGTCTTGGTTGTAACTCACAATCCATCCACAGGAAGATGTGCATTCTAAGTTTCCCAAAGCAGGAAGCAACCTTACTGTTTACCATCATCACTCCTTCCAATCCACTCTCTAAATTTGCTCATTCCAGGATGAAATCTTGAGCAATGAGGAACTCCCAAAAAACAGGAGACTTCATAGTGTTTTTATTAAATTTTGATTTTTGAGTTTACAAAAGGTCTTTGATGGGCTCTGTGCAAACATATGTCACACAATACCACCAATATGAAAACTGGGGTGCTGTGTTATACCTGAGATAACGCCTACTGCTGATATCATGACTTCCTCTGGAATGATTACTGTTATTTGGAAAGGAAAGAAATGCTGCTAACGTTAACGTTGTCATCTGTTTTGAACTTGCTTATCTCAAAATGAACCACTAGATGGCACTGCTCAGCCCTCTAAGAAGCCAAGTGGGACAGAGCTTCTCACCAGGCAAGTGGAACTGTTGTAAATCCCCCAACTGATGACAGGCTGATCAGCAAATGTCAATAAACTGTGTCTCTTCAAAAGACACAGATTTAACCCCTTGCTAACTGCCAATTCACAACGGAACTACGACTTCAAAACCCACTCCTGACCCTCCTGGTGCTAACTTAGCCGAAGCACCTGGCTACTTCCACACACAGCTTGAAGACAGTCGTGTGTTTCATGGTCATTCAAAATCCTTTTTCCCAGGAACTAAAGATTCCAGAAGACTCTGGCTGTCAATCCCATCCCATTTTAACACCTGCCCCAAGCCCAAGTTTATCTTCAGAACTGCTCATTCCCCTCAATTGACCTTTCTTCTGATAAATTCTCTCACCATATTCCCCCTGCCCACCAGCTGAATCATAAAATGAGGGTTTGAGTGCAGCTGTGACACCCGCCCTCTGATCCGGAGCATATTATTTCAACTCTCTGGACCACAAACATTTTGTCTATAAAATGGGCATTAATGTTTTTACTCACCACTCATACTTGTGGGAGGAACAACAGGGTATTGGATTTGAAAGTACCTTGTAAGTGGGGAGTCTGGTCTATTTATTGTGCTGGGACACCTGCTTTCACCTAACTTGACCATCCATAAAGACATGGCAACTGCATGACAAATTTCCTCAAGGTCCTATATTAAACAATTGCATGCTGTTTAACAATTGAAATATTTTTTGAGCACCTACTATTAATCCAATGCTATGAAATGGAATAGGAGATATACATCATGCTACCTAGACTTAAGGATTATAATTTTCATTTTGGACAGAAACAAGATGCAACTCAAGATCAGAAAATAATAACATAAGAATGTAAACCCCCCAAAATATATAGTGCTTTATTTGGCTTTAGACAATTTTTAAGCAAGAAAAAAATTGTGTTATATATATGACATAATATTTAAGATCTTAGAAATTAAGTCAATTGTATACGTGTGTGCTTGCCTTGATTTTAAAAAATTGTTCTTTCTATATCAAGAGGTCCCCAGGGAACTCCCGAGTAAGACTCACTGTGTTGGTATTGGTAACGATGTTGCAAAACTTCAGCTGAGCTTTAAGGGCATTTAATAGGCAGTGGGAATGGTGGAGGGTATTTTTAGTGCGGGAATAGCATGAACATACATCTGGAGGCAAAAATGAACATAAAGCACCTAAGGGATGGAAGAAGACTGGTTTCTCTGGAACAGTGAGTCCCCATGGTGAGGCATGATAGCCACCTTGGCTTGGTGAAATGGGACTCTGTTCTCTGGGGGGCTAGAATGCCTGGTGTGAGTTGCTTTTGATACATATATGGGCTTATTTTTTCTAGAATTACTGATCAAAATTTATACTATTAAAAATAGTTTGGCAATAAAATATTTGAGGGTATGCATTTTCAATTCTTTTCAAAAACATAACTTAGGTTATGTTTCTTAGGTAGTTTCTCCAGGTTGTGTGAGAGAAGTCGGCAAAGAGCCCTAAATAAAAAGGGCACTTGGGAATTCTTCACTTTTCCCCACACGCTAAAGGCTCCTTTTCAACTCCACACTTCAAAAGTGTTCTTCTACGTGTAGTGTCTGTTCCCTTTCTTCCTAGTCTATTCAAATTCTCCTCAAACTCCAGGCCCCTGTCCAAAGCTCACATCCTTCAGAAGATAACTCTGGTTTTTTTAATAGCTGCTTGAGAGAAGAGCCCCTCTTCTCTCCACTCCCTGCAATACTCTGAGGGTCACTTAATTAGGGTAAATTTATTTAATTCTTCCTCTTGTTTACCTACATGTGTACAGAATAACTTTGAGGCCTACAGGAAAAGGGACAGATACCATTGCATGGAGAAAGAGCATTGGTGGTTATGCCATTACTTGGTGGTGTTGGTGTTCCATCATCTGACTGGGATTAAAGCAGGATGTGGCAATGTGACCATCACAAGGGTTTCTATAAGACAGCATTCACTAGACAGCACAAACAGTAAATGCAACATTCAGTCATGATTCTACTTGTGCAGAGATCCACTTCAGGAAATTCCTTTTTCACTGTGGCATGGACTTGGGTTACCTCACTGTGTAAATAAAACAAGGTTGTTTGGTTATTTCTTCCCTCCCATGGCACACAATGTCACATTATACCTCTCTAGGTGCTCAGGACCCTCACCACTGCATCCCTAGTTCCCTGGGACAGCATCTTACAATCAAAACCAATGGTTCTCAACCAGCTGGACATCTGAATCACCTGTGCACTTAGTTTTGTTTTTTGTATGTTACTTGTCGATTGTGTTCTAGCTATTCTTTAGATAGCATGGTTTCAGGACAACTTTTGGAGACTGTGATAGCTACAAAAAGATAATTTCCAAGAGGGCCTCATAGTGTGCAAAATTTATCAAATTTTATGACCACAGAAACTTTCTTTTCTTTCACAGTATCTCATGAAAATAGTGGTCAGAGGGAAAACATACATGGGGAAATGCTGCTCTAGTAAAATTGCATTAAAAATCAACACTTTAAATAACATATTTGTGATTGGGAATTTGAAAAGTATATTGCATGTAGGGAAAATAATGTTAAACTAAAATAAAGAAGGTTTTGGTCGCTGGGAAAATACTGCACACCACTGGAAGTGCTTCTTTGAAGAGTCTAATATTTCAGAAGAGATGTGGAGGGTTGAGGGGATTGCTAGAGAAGCATCCTTTTTAAAAGTGGAGAAAAAAGTAAATGATTTCTCAAGATTCCTCCTGAATTCATGATTCTCTACAAACATATAAAGTAAACCTCCCAGTAAATTGTATGTGATTATTTACACTACTCACATTAGCATAATCTTTTAAGTAACAAAATATACTCTACTGCCCTCATGTGCTAATTAGTGGTCCTTTTGACCATGAAAAGTATTTAAGACTATTCTCAAAACAGCTTATTACAGAAAAGTCTGAGAACACCCCACCCTTATTGTCCATTTGTTGCTAGGATTAACCTGAAAGCAAATCTCTATGCTTCCATAATTAAAATTAAGGGGTAATTTGAGGCATAGCCAGACCCAAGCCCTCACATGTCTAAACTGAATGGACTTGCAAAATGGCTATTTAGCAGGTATGAAAAAAAGAATGGCAAAGTGTCACCTCCTAAGAAGAAATAAATGCAGTGAATTAGCATCAAAGATGACAATCTAATACAGTTCAAATTTATCCAGCCTTAGAATTAACTTCAAGCCCTGGCTGGCATAGTTCAGTGGATTGAGCGCGGGCTGGGAACCAAAGTGTCCCAGGTTCGATTCCCAGCCAGGGTACATTCCTGGGTTGCAGGCCATAACCCCCAGCAACCACACATTGATGTGTGTGTGTGTGTGTGTGTGTGTGTGTGTGTGTGTCTGTCTGTCTCTCTCTCTCCCTCCCCTCCCTAAAAAATAAATAAATAAAATCTTTAAAAAACAGATTCCTTTCTAAAAAAAAAAAAAGAATTAACTTCAAAAAATGTTAGACTGAATCAAAAAACTGTGGTACATTTACACAATGGAATATTACACAGCAGAAAGAAAGAAGGAGCTCCTACTCTTTGCAACAGCATGGATGGAACTGGAGAGCATTATGCTAAGTGAACTAAGCCAGGCAGTAAAAGACAAATACCATATGATCTCACCTATAAATGGAACCTAATCAACAAAACAAAGGAGCAAGTAAAATATAACCAAACACATTGAAAACTAAGAACAAACTGACAGTAACTAGAGGAGTGGGGGGAATGGGACAACAGGGAAAAGAAGGAGAAGGGTGAAATCAAGGAACAAAGACAATGTGGGGTAGGGAGAGGATTCAATATGGATGGTGGGGGTGGGTAGTGCAGGAGAGAGTAATGGGGAGGGGAATGGGGACAATTATAATTGAACAACAATACAAAATTTAGAAAAAAGAAAAAATGTTAGGCAACACATTTTCTCTTTGTCATGCTACATTTTCACTGGCTTAAGGCAGGAGTTAGCAAAAAGTGTGGGTTGCTATTTATACAAAGTATCTGAAATGTTCTACTCACAATGAGCTTTCCCACTAGCCTGCCCTGGCCTCTGAAAATTTTACCATGTTTTTTCTTAAGACATCATTGCCTCCAAATTTATTTCTAGGTATACATTATCTCAGAACATAAGATGTGAATTTGTCAGCACCCATAAAAACTTTAATATGAAGGCGTTCATGAAACTAGTTACTTGATATCTTGCAGCAGCCAGTGGAGCTGAAAATAGGTGTGATCAGGTTATATCAATTATGGCACAGAGGAGGGAGCTGGAAACAGCACAATCCCTGGTATCGTGGGAGAACACAGAAGGCTGAGAAATGTCCAGAAGGCTAACAAAGAAGCGTTCAAGAACTAGGGAAAGCATGCCAAAGAAAGACAAGCAGCAATAATTGAAATATTCAGATTCTAGGGGTAAAATTTCTTAGTGTTAAGCCTGATAAAACATAAGCAAAGAACCATAGTTTTGAAAATAGTCAGAAGTCCTGTGGATGGCTTACACAGGTCTCTGTCAAATGAAAGTTCACCCTACTACTGTCTTCCAGGATTGCCTGCATTAACCCTCCAGGAGGAAGGGCCTCTGGTTAAATTGATGTCAACTTCAGAAACTGTGCCACTGACTTCCGCCAGTGTTTCATGGTGAGGGGCAAGGACCCCAGGCCCAAACCTCCATGCGCCTGAGTCATGATATCAACCAGCACGGGTCCCCCACTGTGCGCAGGAGGGTTGTTGACAAAGGCCAGGAAGTGGTGTTTTCTTTGGCGTATTTGTCCTGGTCCCTGTACTCCTCAGCCTCTGGCTCTGCAGTCCTGTGTCAGCACCATTCTGCCCACGCCCACTCCTTTCCTGTCACATTCTTCTGCACATTTTGTTGACATACTAGGATGTTCACAATATATTCAGTGGGAGAAAAGCTAATTATCAGTGTCAGGAAACATTTTTAAGAGAAAAAATATAGTGAAAAATATATAGAAAGATATACATCAAGGGGTTAAATTTCAGAATTATGAATAGTGATAGTGTAGTTATGAGGTTAGTGATGTGAAGATTAATTTTTTTCTTTGCCCTTCATGGGGGTGGTATTTAATATATCCATTTTCTAATTATGTGATGTTACTTTAATAATATATATTGTCTATATTTTAATAAAAGATTTCTTACAGATTACTTATAACATTAGTGAGATTTTACACCCATTCATTCATTTATTTGTGTAAATATTTAGTGGCTACAGATGACATGGCAGGCCCTACTGAGTCTATGAGTTACTTCCCCTGGGGCTTTGCCATTAACAGGGTGCCTCATGCAGGACCTGAGATAGAAGATTTTTCCTCAAACGACTGCATTCATGGCTCAGAAATCTCTCCATACAGATGGCAGTTCACATCTGTGCTCCTGGTCAGGAGCCTGGCACTGCCTTAGATGGGTGTCAGGTACAGGTTGGAGCCCCAGGTGAAACCTTGGGGCTTACCCCCAGTGATTGGGTTTCTTCTTACTCACCAAGTGTTCTACTGCTCTGAAATTTAATAAGCATTAGCCTGAACTTCATAATGATTTATTTTTCTGTGTCAGCAGCTATAGGTGCTTAATATACACCAAGCACTAATAATACCCATAGTAATATGTTATAGATCACATCTGTATTCTAGTGAACAGATTTGGATTACTTTGGCATGTATGAGGATATAATATTTTATATGCATTACAACGAAGCTGTAAGCACTTTTACAAAGTAGCAATCAAGAAATAAAATAAGTAATTTGGGGCCTGAAATACTCTTGCTTTCTCTACAGGGGAAATGCTCCCAGCCACAAAGAAGACTAGTGATCAGCTGAGGTTAGCTGTCAAACAAGAACGCACACACACTCTTCAGGGTTTTCTGCCATGGTTCAATGTGATGCTAGAGAAGAAATAAAATCGTGGGTTTTTTTTACCCACTTAACTAGAAATATAGCAGGAAACAGAAATGAAAAGAAGGAGCAAGGAAAGTAGGTAAGAAATAAAGAAGGAGAAAAGGAAGTAAAAAAGTATTTTCCTTTATAAAACCAAGCCAGCAAGAGAGCAATCAATTCAACTCAATATCTTCTAAGCCATGTAAAAAAGGGGCAGAGTTGTCTGTTGAGAATAATAACCTCTGTGTCAGCTTATTCCTAAATAGTTCAGCTTGAAGCAAATTGACAAGCCTAACATAATGGGAGAATTGTAAGCAACAGAGAGGTCTGATTTAATATTGTCTTAAATTTTAATATTAATTTTTTAGAAGTGTCAACTCTCATATAACTCTTATTTAAACAAACTGTCCTCTTCTGAACTTCTCAGTAATACATTTCAAATTAATTTATCCCACATTTCTCCAACCTACTCCCTCCAGGCAAAAGAGATGAAGGGCCAATTTCATGTAATAATTACTATTTTAATCACCAGCCCTCAGTAATTCTCTGTCTCAAAACATGAGGCCCCTACAACTCAAGTCCTAGACAATGTTGCCCAGCTCTGGCATGGGGTTCATTCTTCTGTTCCTCTCCCAGGGCCTCCCATGTGCCCTTTCCAAGGAAGCAATCAAATAGTCCAAAGTTCTGCAGATAATCAAGGTAGCACCTGGCCTACAGATTAGTTCAAAAGTATCCAGGACACTTTAAACCTCAGAGAAGAAACTAGAACTTCAGATTCCCATCAGCATCATTACAGAACACAGGACCTACAAATCCTTTTCAGGTCGAGAGCACCTTTTGTCTGCACCCTTCCTTGTGGACATTTTATTTCCTCCACCAACCCTCAAATTCTGCTGTAAAAGAAACAGGCAAAATAAAATAACTTTGAAAAACAGAGTCCAAAATCCCCTACTCACTCTCCACATTTAAATACTCCTGCTTTGAGATCATACATCTCTACAGATAATGTCAGCTGTGATAAATGCTTATGAAGTCACCATGGGTAATCATAATGGTCAACATCAAATACACACAGAATTTTCAACAATAGAATATATTTACTCTTTCTCAAAAAGAAATGAACCATGCCACACAAGGTTTGAAAAAACAAAAACTGGGAGGAACAAACAGATTAGACACACAGTTACTTCGACAAGAATCTCAGAGTGCTTCAGATAGATCATAAATTATAATTTTACAGTATTTTATTATTCTACTGCTGGGCATATTCCTAGTTTTACTTTTGATCTGAAATTGTTTCTGAGATGTCTTTTAAGCATATTTTGATAAGCATTAGTTGATAGATTTCAGCTTAAACTCAGCAGGAGAAAAAAATCTGGTTAATGTCATCCATTACACTGTGGCATTCAGAATAAAGATTCGGATAGAAAGGCTCTCACTTGATCTTAATTCTTCTAACCACAAAAGAGGGGGAAACCCCTGAAAGTAACTAAGAACCATTGTCTCTGTGCCCTATGAATCATGCCGTGGCTATCATCATAATTTCCATTAACTGGCTATGCAACCCAGTCCTATTTTCCAGACACTACATCTTAGAATTCGCTGTTTCTTAGTTATTTTATCCCTTTGTAAAACTCACCAGTTTAAAGATCTGCCAAAAAAAGAAGTTTCTTTTCCTTGGCTTTTCAGGCTGAATTGCTCAGATCTTGCAATGTCTTACTCTTGGTTCTTCCCAAAGCAACACTCCAGTTACTCTGCACTTCAGCTGATGTCAGACATTATCAGTGAAAGGTATTCATTTTCTAGACTGTCCTCTTTTCTCCACCCCTCCGTTGAAAGGACCAATGATATCATTGGAAAAATAATCTCATCTTATTGAATTATGAGGAGAGATGCAATTTTTGGAAGCTTAACTTATTGGTGATTAAAAACCCAGCAGCAGCACTTGGCTGTTGTAATTGATCAGAAACTAAAATAGTGTTGTTTGCTGAATGCACTTTAAGATACCAAATAATTGCCTTTTTCTTTTCATATTTAAAATTCTAATATTAATCTTTAAATAATCGAGGATTAAATCCTGAAGCTTTTATTAATCACTTGTTTTCTTAGCCTAATTTTTATCAAAATGTACTGCCTTCAATTACCTAATATAAATGCTTGAGAAAGAGCACTAAAATAAAAAAAAGGTCACAAATACTTTTTAGACTCTGTTTCTATGAGTTCAAATTTCTTTTTAAATTCCTCATACAAGTGGTACCATTCAGTGTTTGTCTCTGTCTGGCTTATTTCACTTAGCATAGTGGCTTCAAGTTCCATCTGTGTTGCAGTAAGAGGATTTCCTTCTTTCTCATGGCTGATAATATTCCATTGTGTAACAGTACCACACCTTCTTTATCCATTCATCCCTTGGTGGATGCTTAGATTTTTCCATATCTTGGCTCTCAATATGATCCCACTTTTTGAAAAGATTCTCACCATAAGTCATGCCTCAGTTTATCTCCTATTCACCCACCTACCCTCCATCTGGACATAAGACATCTTATTTTCAAAAGCCTAAACTTGGAGGACAAATTTGTCTTTTTTGAATGTGTGTGGTTTATTTTTTAAACCTTAAAAATTATGTCTCTCTAAAGAAAGATACTGAAATAATAAAAGTAATTAAAAGATGTTCAAATGGGGGGGGTGGGTCAATACAAAGAAGACTGACATCCTTAATTTGCATATGATTTTCTACTTATGCCAAACCACACCTTGTGCATAGGTTCATACTTGCCACAAAATTAAATCTCTGACTGTGGCTTTGTCAAACTTAGGTTCCAGGGTTAGTTGGATTTACAATCTGTATGAAAAGATAACTAATGGCCACAGAAACTAAGAATTAAGTGTCAAAAAAAAGGCTCAAACATTGGAATTTTGAGGAGGAAGACATCAATGGATTGAAAGATGTTAACATTTTCTTTGCAATATAATAGTGTCTATCTGGCCATAGGGGTAATATTATGTATTTAACAGAAAAATATACTAGTTCATTCATTATGAATCAGGAAATCTACTAGTCACTGGGAATACAACAATATAAAGAACAGACAAAATTTATCCCTGCTTTTATAAAGTTTTCATTTTAATGGGGGTGCATGGTCACTACACAAAATTTATTTAATTATAGTTGGGATAAGTGCCTATCCAATAACCATTAAGGAGAATTATAAATGTCTCCAAAATCTGTATCAGCAAATTCCTCTTTTAGAGATGGGCAAACAACTCAAATTCAAAGTCCAAGGGATATGGGAGGGTGTACTTGATGAGGGTACTAAGGTTGTAAAAGTATCAACCCCAAACAAGCATCCATTTATTAGATCCAGCACCTGACTTCTGCTGGGGCACTTGGTATCCAAACCAAGATGAGAGAACCTGTAAAATGTGCATCTCACACATCTCAGGGTCTCAGCCAAAAGGATCTCAGTGATGCCACCATATGTCAATAGTAATTCCCAGCATCTGGTCCACTGAATTGTGTTCCCATGTTACATATTTCCAAATAATCTCGAACTTCTTTGTAAAACTAGTGACTACTTTCTTAACGTGTCTCTTCTGCCTGAGAGAAAAATTCATGAGAACAAGGACTGTCTCTTGGTCACTAATGGTGTGCCCAGGGCCATGTACAATATGAGAAGCATGCTCAGTAGGCATTCAATAAGTATTTTTTTTAATGAATCGATTAATGACTAGAGAAGAGCTCCATGTTAGCAGTAGAACCAAGGGACAAGGAACTAGAATGAAGTTGGAGAAGTCCTCTACAGAAGACTTAATGGCATAGATTTGTTCCTTCATAAAATAGAGTAGGAAATTCCATGCTTTCATCTCTCTTGCTTCTAAATTCTTCACATTATTAGTCATAGTACCATTCTCCTGATCCTTCAATACAACTTTAACTTACAAGCTCCTTTTAAGCTCTGGGCTCCACATTTTGATAAAAAAAGAGATTTCTCTCATCCATTTATTTTTCCATAGTTCCCTTTATCTGTCATTTTGACTTACCACCAAAAGCACTCAAGAAGATGGTTGTAAGTTAAAGCTTCTTCCCTGGGATTTCACATATAAACCTGGGCATCAGGATAGATGCAGAACTGTTCCTCCTTTTACAGAAGGAAAGCAATCATTGTAAAAGTCCATCCCAGTGAAAGTCCCTTCCACACAGAAAGAAAACAACTATGCCTCAGTTAAACTGAAATAATCCAACTTATCGCTTGAGCTAGAATGAATAATATATCTAGCAACATTTTCTCCAGAATGTTAGCCTGTATCCAGCTCCCTAGGTCCATGTTTTCAAAGGGTTGCTTCCATCTTCACTGGGAACAAACTGAATTTATCAAATTATTTTAAGGGATGTTTAATAATTAGTTTTAATATCCTTGCCCTACAACAAATTACTTGATAAATACATTAATGCAGCACTTAAGTTTTAGTATAATGAATTATTTAAAGTTTTCCTTATTTCCACTTTAGGGCTTCCTGCTTTCTCTGGCTGGAAGTTTCATGCCCCAGGCACCTTCAAGGACATTTTCACTTCCCTCCGCTTCAGCTCCAGCGACACCTTCACAGTGAGGCCTTCCCGGGCCCTTTGGTCTGCCCAGCTGTGTGCCTTGAGAGAGTTTCCAGATGTGACTCTGGAAGAAAGGATCCAGACTTCCTGAATTGAAGAGATGGAGTTAGGAGATTAAAACAAACAAATAAACCAAACCAAACCAAAATAAAACAAACCCAAACAGGAAAATGCCACCTCTAATGAGGCAATTGATTAAAACTGATCCAGATGTGACACAGATGTTAGAAGTGGCAGACTAGTACATATAAACACTTGTGACTGTATGCCATATGTATGTTCAAAAGTAAACTAGAGACATGGAAAGTATAAAATATAAAAGTGTCCCTAATCAAACTTATAAAGATGAAAACTACAATGTCTGAGATTTAAAAAGAAAAAAATACTCTGAATGGAAGTAACACCCAATTAGATAAACTAGATTAAAAAAATTGGCGAACTTGAAGAAAAAGCAATAGAAATGCAAAAAATAAAACATACAGAGAAAACAGAATATTTTTAAAAATTAGAAGTGACTTCAGAAAAACTCTTCAGTGGCTTCAGAAAAACTCTAAATAGTTCAATATATATGTAGTTAGAGTTACTGTAGCATAAAAGTATTCAAATAAGTAATTACTGAATTTTCCCAAATTTGATTAAAATTATAAACCCACAGATCCAAGACAGTTAACAAACTCCAAGTATAGGACACATGAAGAAAAACTACACCAAAGCACATCATAATTGATTTGCTTAAAACCAGTGGTTAATAGAAAAATTTGACAGGAGCCAGGGGGTGTGGGGAAACAACAACACATCACACACAGAGGAACAATGATAAAATGACAGGAAATTTCTCACCAGGAACAACCAAGAGAAAAAGCAGTGGACCAGTGTTCAAAGCAGTAAATGGTGTAGAGAAGGTTTATCTAGAATTCTATAGCCAGAGGAGAATGGATTGCAAAAGCAAAGGTAAACACAGATATTTTAAAATATACAAAAGCTGAAAGAATTCAGCAGCAGCAGGTCCACACTGTAAGAAATGTTCAAGGAAGTCTTTAGGGCAGAAGAAAAATGATGCCAGATTGAAATATGAACCTACACAAAACAATGAAGAGCAACAGAAATATAATTATGTGGGTAAATATATACATTTTTCTTTTCATTATTTAAATCTCTTAGAAATGTAACTGCTTAAGCCAAAATAATAAACATATCATATGGAATGTATAACACAGGTAAGAGTAGAGCAAATCAAAACATTACAAAAATCAGGAGTGTAGGAAGAGAAGTATAATATTGTAAGGTTCTCATGATAAATGTAAGGCACTCTGTAACAGACAAACACACAGCCATTATTAAGACTACTGATTTATGAGAAATGAAACTATATTTCTCCCAAATTTATCTTCATATTAATGCAAAGAGGTAATGTAACAGGGTTCTCCTAAAGAATTCCTCAAAAATAAATGTGCGTGAGCAGTGACAAAACATCAGGAGAATAAGAAATGGGAATAGCATTAGACCTTTCTCTTCCACATTGTAAGGGAAAGCAGGTCCAGCTGCCTGCCACTCAGGAGGGGGGTGCTGATGTAAAGGAAAGTTGTTCATTTTCAGGTTCCAGCCACTTAGAAGATGGGGGTTCTTGTGTCTCAAAGCCCATCTTCTGGGAAGAGAAGTGACTCACATCTCAAAGCCCATCTCTACCTCTCAGGGAAGGCAGAGGTTTTTACAAGGAGGGCAAGGGGAACAGGGAACTGAAAAGTTCTCTACATGCAGACCAGCACAGTCCCTTTCAATATGGGCTGGTGTGCATCATCCTAGTTTAGTCATCCTGGCTTCATGTCATCCTGGCTCCACAGTTGAAGGTCAGCAAATATCCTAGAGCTTGGATGCCTGGAGGTTAGAGCCTGTATCTTTTGAAATTAGCTCCTAGGATTCTTATACAAATATGCTGTTCATCCACAAGCTACCTGTTAGTCAGAGTCTGCACTTACAGAAACAATGTCAAAAGAATGGTCGGGTGGGTTTCAACTTCCCACTGTCAGTACATGGCCACCTGCCCCCACCATAATGTAAGATGCCTTCTATGACAACCCACAGCAGTCCATGTCTCCCAGCTTCATGCCCTAAACATGGTAGAATGTGAAACACAACTAAATATGAAATCAGCCACACATATTATAAAATATTAGTAAGGATCTACAGGCTCAAAAATAATGAGAACAAAACAAATTTCTTTTCAAGAAACATAAAAGTTAATCAGCACCTCATGGAGAAATTTATCACTACTACCCAAAGAACTTCTTTTCACCTGTGATTAAGATGCTAGTACATGGCCATAAAAAAGAAGAAACTAACCTTTTGCAACAGCATAAATGGACTTGGAGATTACCATGCTAAGTGAAATAAGCCAGTCAGAGAAAGACAAATACCATATGATCTCACTTATATGTGGAATCTAATGAACAAAATAAGCTGATGAACAAAATAGAAACAGAAGCATAGACACGTGGAACAGAGTGACAGCTGTTAGAGGGGAGGGGGGTGCTGGATGAAAGGTTAGCCAAAGCACATATATGCCTGATCCATGCACAGATAAGAATGCCGTGGTGTCTGGGGCAGGGTGGGGGCAAAAGGAGGTAGAAATGGAGACATCTGCAATAATGTAAACAATAAAAATAAAATGATATTTCAAATTAAACAGTTTAACAATAAAAATAATGGCAGTTTTGGTAATAATAACAATTCCTATATTTCTTAAGTGGCTACTACATGCCAAACATATGTGTGTGTGTGTGTGTGTGTGTGTGTTTGCCCAGTAGTGGCGTTTACCTCACAAATATGAATAAGAAAGCAGTCCCAAAGGTACGTTAAAAAATTGTTGATCTTAGATCAATGAGCCAATTATGCTAATCACAACCATATTTTAAGATATTAAGTTATTATTCCTTGTTTAAACCCACACTACTCTGGCTGATCAGTTGAAGACCAAATGCTTCCTTCTGCAATGCTCCCTGCCCGAATGAGATGTAAGGAAGATGAGCCCACTCATGAATTCTAGTCGACTTTTCTGGAAAGTGTGTAAGTACTGAATGTTGTGATTAAATGAAACATAAACTCTGTCAGATATGAAAACTTGGGAAAGAGCGCTGTGGGTGTGTATTTTGAAGGGAATTTATATAAGTTCTCATTGAATTAGCTCTCTGGAGAGTTATAGGAGCAAAGTGCAGCTATACTTCCATTCACAGAAAGTTTCAGTGAGAAAAAAGTGAGGTGAAGTAAATGATATTTTAAGACATACTTATTTTTAGTACTAGCTGGAATTTTCATTCAGACATAATTTGAGAATGCCTCAGGTGACACTTCTGTGCAATAGAAAAAAAATGCTACAGTAACATGAGGACAGAATTTTAAAAATCTATCAACCCTCAAAATTTATTTTAACAATAAACAAAATTTTCCCAGCCTCTCTCAGGTAAAGCAAAACATAAATCTGACAGCTAGTCAGCTAATGACAGCAGGAGTAAGGGACCAGCAGGGGTAACAGATAAGATACCATAATGATACCTGAACAACAGACTTCATCTACAAATTTTATATAAACTGTTAGTGCTGTTCATTATATATTTTCAAGTCCATGCAGTTTATACAAGTATTTTTTTGCTTATTCCTGTTTCCTAGTTATATTCTTTATATTGAATGAAATAATGCAATAATGTATATTATAAATAATAAAAATAGAAAACAGCAATTATCATTAAAGGTTCTAATTACATACATACAGATGGGGGTGTGTGCATCTTAGAATCTGTTTGATGATTCCATGCATCTAGTTACTCTTACCTTAGACACAATTCTAACAAGTTTAGCTATTTGGCTTCTCTGACAGCAGGGTATTGGAGAGAAGAGGTTAAAAGTACACAGGTAGCACAATGTCCTTAAAGTTCATCCATGTTGTATTTTATGACAGAATATTCTTTCTTTTAAAGGCTGAATAATATCCCACTTTAAGTTTATGTGACATTTTCTTTATCCATTCATTCATTGCTGGAAAAATTTAGGCTGCTTTGGAACCTTGGCTATTGTGAGTAGTGCTGCAATAGACATTGGAATGCAGATACCTCTTTGAGGTACTGTTGTCAATCCCTTTGGATAAACACTCAACAGTGGGATTGCTGGACCATATGGTAGTTAAGGGCAAATACTGCATGATCACTTGCATGAGAATATTAAGTATTCAAACTCATAAAAGAAGAAAGTACAAAGTATTTACCAAGGGCTGGGGGTGGGAAGGCAAGATGAGGAGTGGCTGCTCAAAGCGTGTAGGCTTTTAGTCACGGAGGATGAAAAAGTTCTAGACATTAGCTGTGCAATAGTGTGCATATATTTAGCAATAGCATACTATACACATAAACATTTAAGTGGGTAATCTCATGTTAATGTGTTTTTACCTCAATTAAAAATTTTAAAAAGCTCAGAGGAAAACTAGAGATGTCAGAGACTGAAGCAAGAAGTGATTGGATTGCAATAGCCACTTTGGAAGATAGTTTGGTGGTTTCTTTCAAACTTAAACATACCCTTTCCATGGTCCAGTAATTACATTCCTTGGTATTTATCCAAATGAGTTAAAACATATTCACACAAAAACCTGTACACAGATGTTTATAACAGGTTTATTCATAATTGCCAAGGCTTGGAAGCAACAAGACGTTATACATTTGTCAAAACCCATAGACTAGCCCTGGCTGGTTGTGGCTTAGTGGAGTGGATTGGGTGCCTGCCTGTGAACCAACAGGTTACAGGGTTTGACTCCTGGTGAGAGCACATGCCTGGGTTGTGGGCCAGTCCCTGTTGGGGGCATGTGAGAGGCAACCTATGGATTTTGATGTTTCTCTCCCTCTCTTTCTCTCTCCCTTCCCCTCTTTCTTTTTTTTTTTAAAGATTTTATTGATTTATTTTTATAGAGGAGAAGGAAGGGAGAAAGAGAGAGAGAGAGAGAAACATCAATGTGTGGTTGCATCTTGCCACGCAGGCCTGTGCCTTGACTGGGAATCAAACCTGTGACTCTTTGGTTCACAGCCCATGCTCAACAGCTACACCAGCCAGGGTTCCCTCTTTCTAAAAATAAATAAAAAGTCTTTGAAAAAAAACATAGAATGTACAGCACCAAGAGTAAACTCTAATGTAAACTATGGAAATTAGATGATAATGGTGAGTCTAGGTAGGCTCATCAATTGTAACAAATGTTGATAGTAGGAGAGGTTGTGCATGTGCGGGAACAGGAGTTATATGAGAATTCTCTGTCCTTCCTTCTCAATTTTGTTGTGAACCTAAAACTGCTCTAAAATAGTTTATTAACTAAAAAAATGGCGATTATAAGCTACCAGTCAGTAAGGGTAACTCAAAAATATCTATATAATAAACAGAATAGAGATTCGTTAAAAAATGAAAATGCAGAGATACTGAGAGTTGAGATAAATTACTCTCAGGGTGGTATATAGTGGTAGCACCTGGAAAATCAGTGTATGCTACAGCATGATGTAATAAGGAATTGATATTCATAATTATCACCTTAATGTAGTTGTGACACCAATATTTCTTAAGTATTTTCCAGGTAATAAACATTGAAGGGAGAGAAAATGTGGCTTATAGTGATGTCAGTCATAGATGCTTACTTCTGTGGGCTTTAATATGGTAAGGGCCGAAAAATGAAGACATGCAGTATAATAACTACATAGCAATGCAGAAAGTTTGCGGTGCTGTAAGTTAGGTACAAGCCATATACATGATGCCTGGGAGCTCAGCCTGAGACAACAGGAGACAGCTCAAGAGTACAGATGACCTCAAGTGTGGGAACTTGAAGGGTAACTAAGATTTAAATTAAGTATATTAATATTATGTTATATACATTATTATACATTAAATAAATATACATAAATAAAAAATAACATGTGATTAGCTTCTGGAGTCCTACTTCCCATGTTCAAATCCCAGTCCCACTATTTACGAGTCATGTGCCTTTGGGCACGTTACTTAAGATGAAATGAGTTAATATAGGCAAAGTGTTTAGACAGGGCTTAGAAAGGTTTGCTGTCAAAATTTAAACAGGAGTGTAGTGAGGATGAATGAATCCCAAGGTTCTGCACAAAAGGAACAATGTGATTTATGTGGTCAGGCAACAATAAACAATCCTTGCACATGAGCATCCACCCATACAAGTCTGTGCTAAAAGTAAGACTGAATGAACAGAAAGAAAATAGCAGTGGAGAGCATGGGTTCACATATCAGGTCAGGAAACTCTCTAAACCTCTTTTCACCAGAAGCAAGATGGGGATCACAACATAATGCCTATGTTAGTTACAGGGTTGTGGTGAGGAATAAAGGACATTGGCCTGTGAAACACACTGCTCAATAGTATTATTAATAATTTTCTGACTATCAAAAGGAAGAAAACATTTTTGAGTGCAACCAGATTATTTAAAAGACTTTGAAATGCATTTATCAAGCCTTAATAGACTCACAAACAAGATAGCTTGTTCTCTAGTAGAATATGACTTTTTTTTTAAGAGTTTATTTATTTATTTTTTAGAGAGGGAAGGGAGAGAGAGATGGAGAAATGTCAATGTGCGATTGCTGGGGGTCATGGCCTGCAACCCAGGCATGTACCCTGACTGGGAATCGAACCTGCGACACTTTGGTTCACAGCCCAAGCTCAATCCACTGAGCTATGCCAGCCAGGCTAGAATATGACTTTTGTCAAGAAGATTGTCTTTATCCCTAATCCTCTGTCCCTGCCCCAGAGATTTGGGGTGGGCGGATGGGGCCCATTGAAAGTTCCCACCCTCTAATCACATGGTTCACTCACCTGCAACCAGCTCTCATCTTCAGGCTACTTGAAGGCTTTCCAAGAGTCACCTCACTGACATAACAAAAGACCTCTTTATTGCTCTCAGTATTTAGGAAATCCCAGGATTTCCCCAGCCCTCTGCCAGAAGATGAAGACCAAATAGATATTTCTTATTATAAATCACAGTATCACAGATCACAACTATCATTTCAATGAGAGTTCAGTTAAATTAAGCACCTGGGTCTTCTTCATATCGGCTCTCCTGGTGCCTTACTTTTACTTTTTATTCTTTTGAAACTAAAATTATAAATTAATTTATTAAAAGTGCCATACACATATCTCTATTAAATTTTTTGTTGTTAGCTATTATTCTAAATTGTAAAGGTCTTTTTAATTACTGTTTTGTAAGTTCACTACCCTCCCAAAAAAAGGGGGGTAATCCATAAATCCAACAGGAAGTGAAAGGTTAATTAAAAAATGGTACGAATACTGGAGGCCATTAGTGGGTATTCATCAAAACAGTATGATAGCACGAAGAAGTTCTTGTAGTGCAATATTACACACATAAATTAAACTTTTAAAGCTTTATGAATGCTAATGTATCACAAACATGAAAATAAATATTTGCATAAAACTATAGCAAAAGGTTCATTCCAGGTAGTAAAATTAAGGGTGATTTTTTTCTATTCTTGTTCTCTCTTCCCAAATGTTCTGATGACTTTTAAATCAAATGAAAATGTTTAAAGAAAAAATTGGGATGGAGGTTTTAGATTATTATTATGAGAAATCAAAAGGAAGTAATTTTTTGAGAATTATTTAGCAACTTCCCTAGTTCCTGCTTCACTGCAGTCTTTCCAGCCTGGCATGCTGTATGGCTTCAAGTGTGTTTCCTAGCTGATTTCTCTCCACATATGGAAAACCTATGGGTGAGTTAACCAGGCATCTCACCGATCCTTTACGTGTTTTTGTGCCTCATGTACTTTGGTCTGCAACTCTTTCCACCATTAGTCTTATGCCACTTCTCTAATGAAGTATGTTCAGCTTCCCTAATTGGAGAATTTTTTTGCAACTTTCCTCTGAATTGTAGTCTGTTTGCCTTACTTTTTGCTTGTGCATTTTTCTGATCGTAGGCTGCAATTTTGCTCTAGCATAAAGCCTCTAAAAGTATGATTTAGCATTCTGATTTCTTGGTTAATTTGCAAGATGGTCCTACTTTATTGAGGGTCAATATACTTATTCCAGGAGGAAGAAAATAAGCTACTTGTAATATAGTGAGTAATGGCAAAAACCCATATGATTCTCTCAGCTACATTGTTTATGGGGAAAAGAAAAATCAAGAGCCTAGGTTATAAACTGAGAGGAATAGGGCCTGCAATTCTCACCCTACCCTCTCAAATTCTCAGGCTTCCAATGACATGAGCAGATGCCACTCTGACATGCCACTCCCCACTCAGTCCACCAGTGCTGCTCTGTACCTAGAGTTCTTCGATGACTCTTCCCAATGTCTGTTTCATCACGGGTCCACCCCACTTCTACTGCCCCTTTCCAACTTCTCTGCATCTGATCCTTCAGTCCCCAACACTGAGGACTGCCTCATTTGTTATCTACCCCCTGAGAGTCTCAGCTGCTTCCACCATAAGGCAGCAAAACATCTCCTCAGGTGGTGCAGCTCTGCTAGCCTCTCAGCTGCCCTGTCCTAATCACTGATTACCTCCCATGGCCCCATTTGCAGACACCATCACACTGGGGATTAAGGCATCGACATTTTGGTGGGGACACATATTTAGTCCATAGCTTATGTCAACGTTGAAAGTAATTATCAGAAAGATAAATTACTTAGTGTAATATTTTTGGGTCTTCTATCTATATTTGCTAAAACAAATATTCTTTATGTAATGATGAAAAGAAAATTTACAGGAAGTGCCAGTTTCTATGGCTTAGAAAAGCTCCTGCTTCCAGCCCTAAAGGTTTAACTTGGAGAAAACAATTCTGCTGAGAATAAAAATGGAGGTGTGTGAAATGCAAAACAAAGAAACAAACAGAAAATCTAATCTGAATGAAAGTATCAAAATGCTACCAAGGCAGCCAGGACCCAAGTAGCTGAGATCACACAGGGGTGTTTGACATTCTTCTAGGCTTTTCCTTTCAAGGCATTTGCTAATTCATAAGTAAAGGGGCAAGGAGGCTCAAAAGTTCAGCAAAAACTGGATAATGAGAGAAATTTTAAGTAGCATTTTCAGCGGTCTCAAGTGTCTGGAAAGATATATTTGGTGTTTACAGCTACCAGTACAATCGGAACTTGACCTACCCAGATTCTATAGACAGGAAAAGCTCAGAAAAGTGAACTTAATGTCAATGGTCAACAAAGAATGCCTGGTAAAAAGGTGTGAAATCTCAGCACAACTATTGGCAATCTCATTGTACTAAACAAATAAAAACTGGAGTTAACTGTCTGCTTATTAGGAAGGATACTTATAAATAATTCAAGGCCTCAGAATAACTGCATCCTATATTAAGGTAAGGTGGAAATAGATCAGGTCTTTAAAAAGACTGAAGTAAAGCTTAGAATCAACCTAAACCCTGACTGAAGTAAGGTCATCTGCTCTTCTCTGGAAGATAATCGTCCAGACTAGAACCTCAATATTTCATACACAATGGTTGACATTCAATCAACAATTACCAGGCATATATAGTAGGGTAAACAAAGGCAGTCTGGCTCCCTCACCCAGATGTCTGGGGAATCAAGATAAGTAGGACTCCCAGCCTGGAGACTGGGTCTGATAAACCATTTCCATAACAGTGAGTAGGCTCACATACTCAGAATCATGCTGTATTATATAATATTCTGGCTCCCTGCTGGATTTGTGTGCAGTTAGTACATAAGGGACTTAGGGGATTCCCACTCTGGGGACATGCAGCTTGCAGCGTGTGTGTGGCTTGCCCACCTTTGAAAAAAGGCATGTCAAGCATCCCCACACCTCCACAACTTTTCTTCCATCTGCCTAAATCCAGAGGGGGACCTGCCAGGCCTTAACAGGCTGCAACACATATATTAAGAAAAAAGAAAAGACATAGAATTGATGATAAAAATACAGAAATACAGTTGCTGGAATTTAAACAAAACAGTAATTTCCATGTTCAATATTTATCAAGATAAAAAATTTTACCAGAGAAGTAGAATCAACAATAAATATAAAATGGAAATTTTAGAACTGAAAAACATAACAGAAATTAGAAATGCAAAAGATGCTAATTAAAAAGAAAATTAGATACTAACATAGCTTCAAATTATAAAGCTGACAGAATAAAAGGAGAAAGAGTTTCCCAATCATAATGGGAGATCTTAATGTACTCTATTTTTAAAATTTTTTTAAAAATTTTATTTATTTATTTTTAGAGAGGGAAGGGAGGGAGATGGAGAGAGAGAGAGAAACATTAATGTGCAGTTGCTGGGGGTCATGGCCTGCAACCCAGGCATGTGCCCTGACTGGGAATTGAACATGCAACACTTTGGTTCACAGCCCGAGCTCAATCCACTGAGCTACACCAGCCAGGATGTATTCTATTTTTAATAGAACTATTGGCAGCAAGGAAAACAGCACCAGAGTGTTACTGGCATTCAGCAAACTTAGTGCTTGAGTTCTGGATAAGAAAGAATTCAGAGCCAAAGACTAGGGCATGCTTCTCAGAGGGAGAGCACACCGGGTCCTCTGTCATAAAAGGGCTTTTATTTTATTTGGGGGGGGCAGTGAAATAAGTTTAATTTACAAAAAACAGGAAGATAGCAATATATTACATAGAAAGTTAAAAGGAATAAAGACCCATTAAGAGGCTGATACAATAATAACATAAGTAATATTACCTTATTCCCTGAATCTTAGATACCACCTATTAAAAGATGTATAATTATGTATTGATTATTCTAGAATCAGAAAAGAATTGACTCTGGCATATAATCTATGACATGCTATTAATGATAAAATACAATCTTATTTGAGAAATGTTAAAATGTGAAGAAAGTATTGAATGTGTCATTCAATAAATGAATATAATATCTACTAGTGAGTACAATGATACCAACTATTTAGTGAGTGCTTTTACTTATTAGAAATTGTGCCAAATGTATATATTAATTCATTCTCTAAATCTCTATGAACAATTAATATTTCAGGTATTAAATCCCATTTCTATAAACTCAAAAAACCACAGTTTAGAGAAGATAGGCAACCTGCCCTTGGCTATGCATCAGAAAGAAAGAGTCAGGATTTGTACTTGAATCTTGTCTGATTAAAAAAAAAGAAAGATAGGAAATGATGAGTGACTGAACAATCATTAGAGGGAAAGAGAATTCTCTTGTCCTAAGGGCTTTTAAAGATGAGGATTTCAGAGGAGGTCCCAGGGGAGGATCTCAATAGAATATTCATCAGCTTTCTGGGTATATTCTTTCAGGGTTGTGATCATCTCCACTGATTGGTAGGTGCCAAGACAGGGGTCCTTGATAATAAAATAATCAATGCAGCTGGTCCTGATGTCAGCCATGGCATGCTTGTCTGGTTTTGCTGCTTTTCTGGGTCTGGAGCTGAAATACAACCGAGGCCTAGATGTTATCCCTAGGTATTAATGCTTAAGGGAGTGGTTTTTCAAGGGCCCAAATAAGAGTCATATGAGGCCGCCCTTTGGTCCTTTGTACCTCCTCCAAGGGTTCTACCAAATGACTACTGGCATGCCAGGGAAGGAAAGGTCAGGAGAGGGTTCAAAGTGCATGACTCTCAATATGAAAGGTCAGGGGGTCTAAACCACATGACCAGTGATATGCTGGAGAGGAAAGTTTACCCTCAGGGTAAGGTCCTTGTTTTCCCAATTTTGCCCATTCCTAGACACCTGGGGCTTTTTGCCCTGAAGACCTGTACCTGGCCTTTGTCCTTGATCTACTTATGTCTGTCTAACTGCCTACCACGGTACAATTGCAAAGTAAATAAATTAAAAAATAGAACTGTGCTGTGCAATGTAATAGCCACTAGGCACATGTGGCTATTAAACACTTGAAATGTGGCTAGTGAAACTAAAGAATTAAATTTTTAACTTTTTATGTGAATTTAATTATAATTCCATTCAACTTTAAAAACTAAAGGATTATGAAATACTTTTTGTTAAACACAAATATTTTGTTTTAGTAGGGCTGCATTTTACTTTAAGTATTTCATTGAACAAGATACTATTGCTGTATGTACTAAATGTGTCCTATGATTGCCCAGGCCTAGTATTCAACATAAAGATATCATCAGTCTACTTGGTGTTACCAGATTGACCAAGTTGAAAAAAAGTTTTTTCTGCAAACCAATGCAACATTTTAATGAGTTTATTTGAGTATTTTATACATATAGCAAGGATCAAAGACTTTGTAAATTATGTACATAATCAATAAGTAGTTGTGTAATATAATGTAATTAAATTATTTTTCTAACTTAAAAAATTAGTAAGGACAAATTTCTAAACTTGAAATTGTCTTCCTACAAGTGCAGAAATGAGTAAATAAGAAGAAACTAGAACCAGAACTAATACAGCAACTTTTTTAAAAGACTAGGGAAAAGGGTGTAGCAAATTTTATAATAAATGGCTATTTTAACTTTTTATGACAGAACAAAGCCTATAAGCTGTTTGTTGTGTAAAAAACTCTTTAAAGATACAGTGAAAAATATTTAGAAAAATGTTCAGCCTTGTATAAGAAGTTTACTTTCAACAGTTAAAAAAGAATTGGCAAAACTAAGCACTTGAAATTAGAATTGCATGTCCAATAAAAACTGTTAAACAATTTTTAACAGAAGCAAGCTTTGTAACCTTGTTGAGCTGTAAAAGAGCTTGGATTTTTACACAAAATATAAAACATTTTTAGATAAAGATACAGAAAATAAACAATAATTTTAGATATAAAAAACTTGCTGGAAAGTTTCCAGAAAAGCCTGAAATTTTAGCTTTTTGTAAAATACCTTTGATTAACCCATCAAACCATTGCCAATAAAATACAAAATCTTTCTAAAACTACAAAAGATCAATTGACCAAAAATTTGAAAAGTATAAATTGTTTTCTTTAAGCTTAGAAGAGTCACACAACACAACAGATTACCCAATTAATATTTTGGATATGTAAATTCTCAAAGGAGTTGTTTTCCAAAAAAATAAAAGTTGGAAATTCAAAACCTAAAAATGTGAGCTTGTAGCATATCCTTAAATCTTTCATATCTGTCAGAGGAAAATTTCAACTAGATATGAAAAAAATAGTTTCTGCCACAACAGGTAGAATTCCAGTTATATTAGATCAAAAATTTATATTGATTGAAAATTTAAATGATAGACTCTTGCTTTCTTTAT
The DNA here is from genome assembly GCF_004126475.2 of Phyllostomus discolor. Lineage (NCBI taxonomy): Eukaryota > Metazoa > Chordata > Mammalia > Chiroptera > Phyllostomidae > Phyllostomus > Phyllostomus discolor. The sequence goes on from NC_040906.2 coordinate 121,363,249, forward strand.
TTTTGTATTCTAATGTGTGATACATATTGAAAACATTTGTGCTTATCTTTCTAAAACAATCTCTATGAAAATGTCAGGTGCAGGCTTGTTAAAATTGCTTGATATACATATGCAAATGCTAGAATCCATCATCAATTATGAATCTATTGAAAGAAATAGAAGACAATACATTTAATTACCTGTGTCCTTTGTCAATATTCATTGGTGGAATCGTGTGAGATTTTAACAAATATTTATTGTATCGTTAACTCCAATTCAAACTTTTCTTGAAACAAAAGGAAGGTCTTTCAAATATGCCATAATCAAAGGCAAAAAATCAGGGATTTGATTTTTTTCTCACTGGAATCACACTGCATATGACCAAGATAAACTTTCAAGCTCCAAGGGCTTGAAAAACAGCCCTAACTAGATAGCTATGATAATTTAACATCAAAACTTGTTATAATATATGTCAGTAATATTTTTACATATTTTAACATGAATCAACACATAGAAGATTTTAACTGTAATTGGAAATATTATATAAATTGACTATTAGCACTAAAGAAAAATTTGAATGTTGCCTTTTTAATGTTGATAAATGTAAAATTGCTTTCAACTTTAGTTGCTTTGAAATTGATGTTAATAGTACTGAGTTGGCACAAAAGCTAGTGAATTTATTATAATTGAACAGATGTAGTTTTGCAAGTTATATGCATTTGCTTAAAAAGTTAGGTTAAGTATTCTAAAGCAGATAAACCAGTTTTTCCAATATGAATGTAAATATTCACGTTGACAGAAATGAAATGTAAATAATCACATTGGCAAAAATGAAAGTGAGGTTTTGCTCTTGATTTGGGTGTTGAACACTTTTAAATTTGGTTGAAATGATCTGGATATGATTCCGTGTTCCCTTTTTCAACAGTAAATTTATGAAATCTAAATAGGGATTAAAATTTAGCACTTGCACTTAGATGTGCAGAAAGTATACAATATACATAAAATATTGAGGGCTAAATATGGAAAAATCTCATTAGTAACTATATATTATTCGTACTTTGAAATGATAATGTTTGGGGTATAGCACATTAAAGAAAATGCATGATTAACATTAATTTCATCTGTTCTTTTATATTGTAATGTAGTTATTAGAAGATTAAAAATAAAATTACATCACAGCTAATGCAAACAGCATTAAAATGAAAAAGAACCCGACCGTATGAGGAAACATATTTGCCAATGATACCTCAGACAGGTTTGATATCCAAAACATATAAAAAACTCATATGACTCCACTCTAGCCAGACAAACAACCCAATTACGTAATAGGGAAAGGGCTTGAACAGACACTTCTGCAAGGAAGGCATACAAAAGGCTCAAGCATGTGCAAAGATGCTCAGCATCTCTAGTCATCAGAAAAATGCAAATCAAAGCCACAATGAGATACCACTTCACATGAGTCAGAATGACCATCATAAACAAACAAGTGCTGGTGAGGTTGTCAGGAAAAGGGAACCTTAGTGTACTGATGGTGGGAATGCAGACTGGTACAGCTACTGTGGAAAACAGTATGCAATTTCCTCAAAAAAAGTAAAAATGAAACTGCCTTTTGATTCAGCAATTCCAGTGTTGGTTTTATACCCTAAGAATCCTGAAACACCAATTCAAAAGAACCTATGCACCCCAGTGTTCATAGCAGCACAATTTACAGTAGGCAAGTGCTGGAAGCAACCTAAGTGCTCACCAGTAAAGGAATGGGTCAAAAAACTAGGGTACATTTACACAATGGAATTATATGCAGCAGAGAGAAGGAAGGAGCTTCTACCCCTCACAACAGCATGCATGGATCTGGAGAGCATTATGCTAAGTGAAATAAGCCAGGCAGTGAAAGAAAAATACCATATAATCTCACCTCTAAGTGGAACTTAATCAACAAAACAAGCAAGCAAGGAAAATATAACCAGAGACATTGAAATAAAGAACAAACTGACAGTAACCAGTGGGGTGGGGTCAGGGGGAGTGGCAGGATAACATGGAAAAGAAGGGGAAAAGTCATCAAGGAACATGTATAAAGAACCCATGGAGAAAGCTAAAGGGGGGGGATTGAGGGTGAGACGTGGGGGTGGGTGGGGTGGGGGAAAGTGGTGGTGGGAAAATGGAGACAACTGTACTTGAACAACAATTAAAAATAATAATAAATAAAATAAAATTACATCATGTGATAGCATTAAATTGCTGTTGGACTGTGCTGATACAGAAGATTTGAGCAGCAAGACTGATCAACTTGACCTGTAAATATAGAACATTACATGTAGCGATGCAGAACACACACATTTTCAATGCACATGAAATAAAACAATACCTTCTGGGCCCCAAAGCTAGTTTCAATAAGATCAAAGAATTTAAATTAATAAAATTATGTTTTAAAGCTTATAAATATATATTCTGCACACTTATAATAGTGGTAAGAAACAAAAGAAATAAAAATTTCCAATGCCAATATAATACTAAAAAAACACAAATATATGTCAGATGGTCATATATCATGCAATTATTGAAATAGGAAGCATGAAGAACACAAAACAACATGAGAGAAATAAAAGTTACATAAAAACATAGAACTCAAAATCATATATATATACCTACACAGATGTAAACAGTATGTATTTTAAAAAAATAAATACTATATACAAGGACCTTAGAGGATATTTGGATACTATTTTCTTTAAAATTATTAAAGGCTATATTTTAAACATTTTAAAACATGCTTTTCTAACTTGAAAAAAATGAGCTCTCACTTGATGCAATTCTTGAATTAAAAAAAATATTGAAAGACTTGCATAATGAGTAGCACTATAATTACATTTTTTAAGGCTCAACTCGATTTCTCATTTATGCTGATGCGACTTCTGATATGATCATTCACTATATTATTCACAAAATAACGGAAGTTTTGATCACTAAAATATAATAATGGGATTTGCTTTGTTAGATATAGTTAACAAAACAACTATTATGATTCATAAATAGATTTTTTTTTAATTCTGGAAGAATTGATGGATGGCTGTAAAGGATTTTCTTTTTTTTCCATTTTATTCTATTTTATAAAATCACATAGAAACTACTTTTAGAAAAATAATGAGCCATTCAGGTTCATTTGGGTTCAGTAAATGCAGAAATAGGATAGAAAACAAGCCATTATAGAAATTGACACTTAATATTTGCACATTCAGTACTTGTTTTACAAAAACTAAGAAGTGTGAATATCGTCCACCAGTTGGCTGATTTAGAAAAACCTTGCTCTACAAAGTTGCTGGTAGTCTGAACTTTTAATTGGATGCTAAAAAAATACCATTTGCAGTAATCAGAAAATTCAATATTAAAAGTAAAAAGAATAATAAACAAGGAGCCATCAAAAAGCTATATTTATTTAGAGAAAAGATTAAATTGGCTTACTAGGGAGAGCAGAGTGAATTACAGTAAACTCCTCAGAGCATCAGGCTCCCATTAACACATTGCAAGTCTTTGTAGCGAGAACCAAAGAACACTTTTCTTCTCTCCCTGTGACTTTAGGAGGATGAACATAGATTGCTCTATTTCCTAAATTTCCCTTTATCTGCTTTTGCTATTTGTCAATATTTTTTACTTTTTGTTTTAATTTATATTTTTATTTTTATTGTTTTCCTCTTTTAAGCTACTTCAGAACCTTTATGGAATAGCAGGTCATTAGTAAAAAAAAATTCCCAATAAATAGGTTAAATAAATCTTAAATTTGCCTACTTTATCTATTGTCGAGATCCTATATCGTAATCTATTAGCTCTACTTCTCAGTAAATCATTTTCCACTTTCTGTCTTCTTATCCTAACTTTTAACTTATAGTACAAGTTAACAAATATGGTGATCCACAACATAATGACAGATGCCACCACTAGGATTCATTACTTCATTTGATATTCACAAAGGAGAGTGCTGTGCTGGCCACTGGTTTCCTGTATTGGGAGGGTACCAGTTCTTTGGCCTACTGGCCCCATGCCTCTCTTACTCACTCTTCACTGGTGTTGGGTATAAATATTAGGTGAAAAGGAGAGGGTCAGGCTGTAGCTCACTGAATAGGCAGTCATCACAGGTAGACTAATGAAATTGGGTATCTTTTGTAGACAAGTTAGCAAAAAGTGGAATGAAGATATGCTTAGCACATTACATGATAACTGAAACAATTTCCAGTGTAATATCAGGAAAATATTAAACTGAAGGCAAGGATAATTGCTGTTGACTTTGAATCGGAATATTAAATTGTTAGAAATTGTATTTCAGTAAAAAATGTGGGAATGGCACATGAGTGTCCTAAACACTTTGGATATCCCAACATGTACAATACCATCAAGAAAATGGTAAATAGACTTCCCCAAAATGGACCTGTAGGTAGACACACTTAACTTTCTTGCACAACCACAAAAAGAATTACAACTGAATCTCAAAACAAATAACACCCAGAACTGTCAGAAAATCAAACTGTATGGAAATCCAACAACCACAGATTTAAAGAAGCCACAATCAGTCAGATGGGTAGCTTTTATAGGGAGTCAAAGCAGCTCTACCTAATAATAGAAACAAATATTGGAAGACTGCCAAAAAGAGGAGACAAAGAAATATGGCTCAAATGAAAGAAATGAACAAAATACCAGAAAAAGAACTAAACAAAATGGAAATAGCCAACCTATTAGATGTGGTGGTCAAAACAGTGGTGATCAGGATGTTCAGAAAATTCAGTGAGTATGGCAAAAAACATAAGGGAAGAAATAAAGTGAAATAAAGAGAAATCCACAGGAAACCAACAATGAAGGGAAGGAAGCTGGTATTCAAATCAATTATTTGGGACATAGGAAGAAATAAACGTTCAACCAGAATAGAATGAAGACACAAGAACTCAAAAACATGAGGAGAGTATAAGAAGATTCTGGGACATCTCCAAAAGTGTCAACATCCAAATCATAGGGATACCAGAAGAAGAGGAAGAGCAAGAAATTGAAAATGTATTTGAAAAAGTAATGAAAGAAAACTTCCCTAATTTGGTGAAGGAAATAGACATATAAGTCTGGGAACCATAGACGATCCCAAACAAGTTGGGTCCAAAGAGAACCATACCAAGACACATCATAATTAAAATGCCACAAAGGTTAAAAATAAAGAAAGAATTGTAACAGCAACAAGAGAAAAGCAGAGAGTTACCCACAAGGGAGTTCGTTCCCATAACACTGTCAGCTGACTTCTCAAAAGAAACTTTGCAGGCAAGAAATGCCTGGCAAGAAATATTCCAAGTCATGAAAGGCAAGGACCTATGTCCAAGATTACTCTATCCAGCAAAGCTATCATTTAGAATGGCAGGGCAGATAAAGTGCTTCCCAAACAAGATAAAGCTAAAGGAATTCATCATCACCGAATTCACCAAGCGATTATTACATGAAATGTTAAAGGGACTTATCTAAGAAAAAGAAGATCAAAAATATAAAGAGTAAAATGACAACAAATTCACAACTACCAACAATTGAATTTGAAAAACAACCTAAGCAAACAACTAGAACAGGAACAAAATCATAAATATGGAGATCATATGGAGGGTTATTGGCTGGGGAGGGGAAAGGGGAAGAATGGGGGAAAAGGGGCAGGGATTAATCAGCATAATTGGCAGGTACAAAATAGACAGGGGGATGTTGAGATAGGATGGGAAATAGAGAAGCCAAAGAACTTGCATGCACAACCCATGGATGTGAACTAAGGGGGGGATTGTTGCAGAGAAGGGGGATACTGGGCAGAGGGGGAAAAATTGGGACAACTGTAACAACATAAGCAATAAAATATACTTAAAAAAGAAAGTGGTAAATAATATTGTAATAGTGTTGTTCTTTGTGAAATGGTATGATCTGTCTAGCATGACAGAAATATCTGAGAGGGTAATTCTGAATATTGCTGCTAATGGCATGTACCCTGTTCCACCAATTACTATCTACTTCACATCCAAGACCTTTGTAGATTTCTTTTCTCAGTGATTCTTAGCAAAGTATAGAAGCAAGTACATCTCCTTGCAGTGTGTCATGCCTTTCTTTATAGCCTCAGAATAACTAAGATTCAACTTTGTAACCTCTTTTCAAAAGTACTTGTGAGTGTACAGTTAGAACAGTAATCCTGTATTCCTGACACAGCAGATACCTAGTTCTCTTCATTATAGGATCAATACTCTCTTCCCTGCCTTCTTGGATTTCCATAAAACTTGCTATGAGTGTAACCAAGTCAACGTGGAATACTACTTGAAGAAAGTCAAGCGGATAAAACTATTGATAACTGCATCAAGTAAATTGATAATATACTCCAACCTAAGCTCAACCATTGAAAAGCACCAATTCTTCTCTTAAATCTTTGGTATCATCTTGATAGTTAGTAACCTTGATAATAATTTTCATACTTGGGAGGAGAGCAGAAATTGTTTTTTTGCAGCTGCAGACAGATACACTGAATACTAGGTGGATTTTTTTTCCCAAAGTGTAATATAAACCCCTGTATCACTAATAATGGCAAAATTAATATAAATAGTATGAATAATATTAACAATAACAATTTAATGCAAAGAAACATACTTATGCCAAATCACAAGCCCACAGAGTGAGACATAAAATTTAATTTCATGTGATCCAAATCACTAATGACATATTCATGTGTTTTCTCTAAAACATACTTGCTAAAGTAATGGCCAGCTGTAGCACAGGAGCTCCAAACCAGGGAGTTGCCTAAGTGCTTATGATATTCCAAGAAAAACCAGCTGTGGTACTAGTAAATGTGGGCATGCCATACTCACATTACTGGTGAGTGTACTGATGGCAGCAGGTTGGTGTGAGGGAGACCACACCTCCTCCAGTGTGAGGCTCGTTGTAAGGGGCCCCAGACAAAGGCAGCATAGGTCCAGTTTGCACAAACCTACATGTAGCTCAGAGCAACATTACATCAGTGTTTGTGTGCAAAAGGAAAAGATCAAGAAGCAGTCACAGGACCAGAAGCCACTCCCAAAAGGAGGTAAGGAGGGAGTTACAATCCATCCCCAAAACAACACATATTTTTTTCTGGCCCAGGTTCCCCTGGCCAGCTCTCATCAAAGAAGGTGGAAAAGCCATGTATTGATCCCATACCAACTATTAATTGTTGTCTTTAATACTTTGATGGAAAACAAGTGGGTTGGTTGTATTTATAAGATCTCTGTAAGATTTCCTGACTTACATGGACTTGCTGACTTACATGGACTTAAGCCTTCCCAGAAGTAGCTTATTAAACAAAAACTATAAAATATTCTCTTGTTCCTGACACATGAAACCCACTAAAATTTGCTTTCCTCTAAGATACTTTTCTTCTAGAAATTTAAATGTATGTATCTTTTAAGTTCCATATTTGATTTCTAAAGATAAATAGGCAAAAATATACATCATCGCCAGTGGCCACTGGTGGTGCTGCTGAAACCCTGCTGTGGGAAAGCTGCAGGACTGGACACCCTCCCACAATTATTTCTGGACTGTGCCAAGATTACTGACATGAAAATAGGCCACTTTTATGGCAGTAGTGATATTTAGACTTAGCAACTAACTCTTTAAAGCCAGAAGCTTGCTATATCTTTCGGTATTAATATCATTAAAGGTCTTGGTGTTAATATCAATAAAGTTGTTTTCCACCTTTATTAAGATATAAGTGATATACGAGATCTGTCCATTAAAAGTCCAGTCATTGTTAATATAAGAGAATGGTTTGTGCATCACTGGTATAACATGGCAGCCAAGAAGAGTGAACTGTAATGTGCTTGTGTGAACAATGATGCCTTCACTGTACTAGTCAGTGGGGGAGGTAGATGCCATTGAGTGAGCATGTGTACTGTGTGGTTATCACAATCAAAGTGACTGAGGGAGTAGAGTGACAGATCTGCATCAGATTTTGCATTAAGCTTGAACATTCCTCTGCAGAAACCATTTCAATGATTCAGAAGGCCACAGCTGTGGGCAACCAGTGATTGGCAGCTTCATCACAATAATGTGCCTGCTCATGCATCACATCTCATACAGAGTTTTTTGACAAAACATCAAATCACCCAGGTGACTCAGCCCCCCTACAGACTCAATTTGACACCCTGTGACTTCAATTTTTTTTGTCAAACATAAAATCATCTTTGAAAGGGAAGAGATTTCAGACCATCTATGAGATTCAGGAAAATAAGACAGCTGATGGCAATTGGGAGAACGATGTGAGGTCTCAAGGTGCCTACTTTGAAAGGTACTGAGGTGTCATTGTCTTATGTACAATGTTTCTTGTATCTTGTATCTTCTTCAATAAGTGTCTCTATTTTTCATATTACATGGTTGCTTCCTTCTGGACCTCATATAACATTGTATAAGTGTAATGTATACAATGTGATATTTGATAAAGGCAACATTGGATATTAATTGAAGATAATATAACCAAAAACAAATCAATAACAATAACAACAAAAAGTTAATGAGCTCAGAAGTTAGGCAGACCATCTATCTTCCTGCCCTTTGACTTTGGAGATGATTCATAACCTCCCTGAATTTCAGGTTCCCCTGCAGGACTCAGTCAACACTATATTCTATTCTGTTTTATTTCTTCCACTATGCACAAATCTTGATGAAAACTTTTCTGAATTAGCAATACATGATCAGTACACAAATTAGCAGTTCTCCTGCAAACTACATGTTAGAATAGAAATTAATTACCTTTTATCTTCTGTGGTAGGAGGCATATCAGCTTCCCAAGGATGCCTGTGTTGTAATCCTAAGAACCTGAGAATATGCTACCTTGCATGACAATAAAGACTTTGCAGATGTCATTTGGTTAAGAATTCTGAGAAGAGAAGAGTATCCTGGATTATCCATGTGGAACCAACATAATCACAAGGCCTCTTAGAAGCAGGAGGCAGGAAGATAAGAGGGATAGAGAGAGAGCTGTGCAGATCAAAGTAGCATCAAAGAAAGAAAGATTTGAAGATGCTACACAACTGGCCTTAATGAGGGAAGAGACCACCAGCCAAGGAATGCATGCAGCCTCTGCATGATAGAGAAGGCAAGAACACAATTCTCTGCTAGAACATCCAGAAGACACGTGGCCCAGCTAGCACCTTGATTTTAGGATCTCCAACCTCCAGACTATGCAATAACAGATTTGTAGTATTCTAGCCATCAAGTCTGTGGTAACTCATTATAACAGCAATATATCTTTTTAACGCTAATTCCACTCAAATAATTCTACACTGGGTGACACAGCATACTGCACAGTGGGTGGGTTAATTTCTTTGGAAAGCAATTGGCAATGTATGTCAACAGACTGAAAATGTTGCATTATTGCACTTGGCCATACCACTTCTAGAACTCTATCTCAAAGAATCATCATAAATTTGGGCAATACTCATTCTGGTACTATTTATATTTATAAAAAAATTGGAAATAAAATAAATGTCCAATAATATGGGTATGGCCACATAAATTGTGTAGCTTACTATATATGAGACATAGAGCAATTTAAAATATACTCAAAGAAATGTTAATTACAAGGCAAAGCAGCTATGGAATAATAAGAAAAATAATAATGATACACAATTTGCATGTATAGTACACCCTTGTTACATTTTTAAAAAATGCCTGGGTAGGAAGAAAAAAATCAATAAAAATACCATAAAATGTAGAGAATGGTTATCCTCTAGATGAGTAATTTTTTGATATGTGGGTCACCGGCCAGCAGTGGGCACGGAATGCTGCGATGGCTCGACGAAAACACATGAGAAAAAACATGCACAGAGACAAACTAGTTTCTGTGGAGAAGTAGGGACGAAATGGCCACCCCCTCTAGTGGGGAGCTCGCCAATTTACCATCCAAACCTGCTTTTATTGGGCTCATTTTGCATAATAATTCAGGTAAAGTACAGTACTCATTAGGGGGAAGTAAGGAACAATAGATAACAAGGAACTCTGCTGGTCTATTTTGAGTCGGGGCCAAAGAACTGTAGGACTTTGAGGAACAAACTAACTTCCTCCTTGGACCCTTCTCATTCAACTGAGAGCATTCTAAACAAAGAAGGTTTCACAGTAATTTACATATTCTTTCTTAGGCCTGATCACCTGGGGAACCTGCCCTTTTCAGCACAGTGCTGCACCACCATGTCATTGTTTCAGGCTTAGGTGGAGCAAGGGAACTAAGGCAACCAAGAGATAAGGAGATTTTCTCCCAGATGATGAGAACTCAGGCTATGTCAAAGCCGAGGAGCGAGGGTCCATCACTCCCTTTTGCTGCAGCCCCCAAAATCCTTCTTTTGGGGGCCTCCCATGTGATTGTGCGTGTCTTAGGTCATTCCCCCCTTGGGGAATCTTACCTGTCTTTGGCTAACCCACCAAGCTTTAGGGTTCAGTTATGAATGAAGCAGCCCTCCTGCCAGGGAGATAAGCTTTTGTCTCCTTGCTGACTTACGGTTCCAAGGGCATTCCCTGAGCCTTAGCCTTGGTGGGAGTTACAGCTTCTGATACCAGGCAGGGTGGTTCCCAACAATTTTTATTTTCCAAACAAATATATTTATAAATTTCCCAATTTTTCTACCTTCATAATAAGTAAAAAGTAATGTTATACTATGTTGTTAACTCACACCAGAATTCAGTATAGAAACAGATTGCTTATGAAAAAGGGACCTTCAACACTTAACAAGGAGCATCTAAGTTAACACAATTCAGGGAGCATCTAAGTTAAAAGGAATCAAAGAGGTTCACTCCAACAATAAGACCAGGTCACCATCCTCTCTCTGGAAGGAGCTTGTATGCAAGCCTGGGCCTCTGGATGGCCTGGCTCTCATATCCTACAGGGCTTGTGTTCATGAGACTGATAGGACTGCAATAAACAAACAAGCAGTTCTTAATGGGGTCGTGTCCAAGCACTCGCAAAGGTTATGCCTCTGGTGGCTGAGCATAGAGAGTGCAGGCAAGAGCACCAACCCCCAAGTCTTTCCCGGAAAGGAGTTTGATTGCACAGTTTACAAGATGCAGCCTCAGGGCCCAATTTATACTTAGCACAGTTCTATGGGATGACTGGGATTCCCCTAAAGCCCAGGGCAGCTAGTTGTCACTACCCACAACCTTCTCTCTCCTGCTAGCTGCAACAGTGAAACTAAATTGCTGGTATTTCTCTGAAAATAGCTTGTCCACACATCTAGTGCCCCAACTTATACAAACACCACCTGAGCACCCACTGGGACAGGCAGCAGGGCCTCCAGCATAAGTCCCACAGGACTCTAGCAAGCATTAATAAACTGCAAACGGGGCGGAGCAAAAGCGGTTCTCAGAGGGAAGTTGACAGCCATAAGTGCCTATATTAAGAAAAAAGAGAGCTTTCAAACATCCTAACTTTACAAATAAAATAAAATTAAATAAAAGGAACTAAGAAATAATAATCAGCACATTAGAAATCATAGCATATTTTTAATATATAATTGCATGGAGGAACCATGCGTTTCACATATGTAACTTTTATGGATAACTAGAGCCATTTACTTTTACATACTCATTATTGCAAAGATTTCAATACTTTTGTGTTCAAAATTTTGGGACTGTGTATTATATATTTTTACTCATCATTAGATTAGGGTCAACATACATGATTTATGGGATCATTGGGAACGTTACTTAAGCCCAAAATTTCTACTATAGTCATTACCCAAGTTATTTGTGGGGGGTCAAATGAAATATATCAAAACAGCTTCAAAACTGAATTATCCTACAAAAAAATTAATATCAGCTATTACATTCTAAGTGATTGGAGGCTATTATTGTATACATAAGTGTTTGTTAGATGCTGGAATAAATGATGTCTTGTGAATTGTCTAACTACTCAGTGTTTTTGTGACTTCTGAAGTCTTTTTTTTTTAGAATTTAGGCTGTGTTAATAAATAAATAATAGAGGAACGAAATGAACCTCAGGCATAAACAGTAGATTAGTCTTTCTTATTTCATCAAGAATTACGGTACTGAAGTCGTTGGACCCTGGGTAACAGTTTAGGCCCAGAAACTGATAGAAGCTAAACACAGAGGAGTAAAATTCGTGTGTTCACGCGCCCATGCGTGTGTGTGTGTGTGTGTGTGTGTGTGGACATACCTGGTTTTATTGTGCTTTGTTTTATTGCACTTCCGCTTTTACAGACTGGAGGCATGTGGCAACCCTGTGTTGAGCAGCCCATCCATCTATCACCATTTGCTGATAGCTCAAATGATGGTTAGTACTTTTTAGCAGGAAAGTATTTTTAAGTTAGGCAGGTACAGGTTTTTTTAGGCATAATGCTATCACTGCACAGTTAATAGACTACAGTATAGTGCGAACATAACTTTTATATGGTACTGGGAAACCAAAAATCCATGTTACTCACTTTATTGTGACAGTTCCTCTATTGCCGGGGTCTCGAACCTAACCCTCCATATCACTACAACAGGCCTGTGCATGCATACACACCCTCTGGTCCTGCTTATTATCCAAGTTTTCATTATATTAAATGGGCAGATATCTCTCCTTTTTTAAAGCATCGATATTTTATTTTTTGCATAACTAAAACTTTTATCATCAATTTTAAAGTAGCCTACTCTGTACTCGCATATAGGAGAAAAATGTAGAATCTGATTTCCTGTCCTGTAGGAATTTCTTCCTCCCCTGGCCACCCAAATTCGGTTCTTGAGTGCTTTGTTTTTTACGTACCCACGGGCTCAGTTCTGAGAAGAGACATCATGAAGAAAATAAAACAATCACTGACTTCTCAAGAATATTGCATTTGCACTTCCTGAGTCATTTTGATTCATACAGGTAAGAGTTGGGGTTTAAATTGGGCAAGTTCTGGCTGGACAAGTTAAGCTGTTCCTCAAATGGAACGTGGAGAACGGAGGTGTGCCAATAGTGCCAAATGACTCATCATCGGCCACAATTAGACTCTCTCGGTCGCCTGCCAAGTGCTCATCAGACCTGGCCCAGAGCAGCACGGCCCCTGTTAAAGTCTCCCTTGACTTCTGGTAATCTTCCTCAGTTACTGAAAACTATTGATCCTGTTTCCACACACGTCCATGTTAACAGGCTTGTCCTCAAGTGTCCCCACGGACATCACAGACCAACTTGACCTGTTAAATAAGCAGGTTGAGTCCTATTAATATTTTCTCTCTTCCAAGTTAAAGAGTTGGACACCACCAACTGAGACAAGTTTCAATTTGTTCTAAAAATAGGACAAACCTCTCTAGTTGCCCCAAGCATATGAGTCCCTGTATTTATTTGACAGTGATTCAGCAATATAATTGGTGTCAAGACAGACAGTGGTCCAGGGCAAGACTGAGAAAGAAGAAAAAAAATCACAGGCAAGACAAAAACAGGCCATATACATGTAGAAATCAGTGAATTTAAACCCTGATCTATCACTTTTTAGCTATTTGTGATTAGCTATCAAAAAGGAAATATGAAATAAAAATACTCAGTTCTTAACATTTTAATCTTCAAAATACAGAAAAGTTTTCAATTATGGTACATTAGCACTTCTAGCAGCAGTGTAATATGTAATTTGCACAGTGATAAGTTTTTTAACCTGGACAACATAGATAAGAAAACTTTATTAATTTTTGTTTTGATGAAAACAAGCAGTAGAGCAGAGTGACAGATTTTATTATTTCCTCAAGCACATAGGAGAAAATAAAAGCACTAAGGGTCCTTGTTTAGCTTGACAGAGCGATTCTACAGGAACTTACACTGGTTAGGAACATAGAATACCAAGTACCACATTACTGCTAGGGTGAGAAACATCAGCTAGGACCGAGTTATGTTTTTCTTCCTGAGATTACTTTCACAAGACAGAAATATTTACAAAATTTCAGACTCTTCAAAGTTCACATTATTCAAATTATATTTCTAAGGAGACCAGGACAAGCTGATATATTAATAACGTTCACAGAATTCTTCACGCTGCACAGGGAACAAGTTGACATTTTTGTGCACGTGCTCAATTGCAAGCAAAAAGCAGGCCTGCAGACATCAATTTTGCCAGCAAGCCCAGATGGAGAGAGGAATTCATAGGGTTTTACTCAAACACAGTGAAATAAGAAGCGTACACAAAATACCCACTGGAAAACAATATAAGGAAGCAGAAATCAATCTCTGTTTTTCATTTTGTTTTTGGCTTTTGTTTGCTGACATGTTATAAATGTCAAACTCTAGATAAATAATGAAGATAAATTTCAACAATTTTCACTGAGTGGCCTGTGTCCCTCAGGACAGCACTGGCTTTGTATGTAATGCTTCTGATTGTTTTCCAGTTGAGTCTACTTCAAGGGCAGACTGTGTTGCACTCCTTTTGCCATGTGCCTACAGCGCCCTGCACACTAGACACCCACTATCAATTGATGAGAAAGAACCCAGGAGTCTATCGCTCTCAGTCCCTCTGAATGCTTCCTGTGACAGTATTATAAACTTTCATCATTTTTTTCAGGTACCATCAGTTAGGTTTGCCCTCTCTTTAAGGGAACTTAACTCTGTTTCCTGGCCTGTTGCTCTTTGAACTTCATACTTTATTGTTGTGGAAACAAGATGAATCCTTCAACCCTTATTATTATGGGTGAAGAGAGGTGCAATTGATATTACACCTGCATCCCCATAAATATTCTAAGATATCAATCTGTAAGGGGGTCAGACAGGTAGACAGCCTTGGGGTAATACCTAACCCCCAGTGGAGAAAGGGAGGGTTGATGTACTTTGTCTAAGAACTTGTCTCCTTCTACCCCTTTCTCCCACTATCTAGGATAAACAGGAGGCTCCAGGAACCCACCCTCTCCAATGCTCTACTCAAAGCCTTACCCCGCTCCCTTGGGTCTACACTGTTCACTTTACCCCTATTCATTAGAACTATCTCAAAAGCCCCAAACCCCAAGGTCTTCTCTTACCCCCCACACTGTCGTTGCATGGCCTCCATGCATCCCCAGTTCTGTCCATGCCTTCCATCTCCCCCCAGATCATGAGATCTTTCCACTATACTGTCCAGATTCACAGCAAGTCATAGAGGACAAATTCCCTCTGTTGTTATCCTCTTCTCCAAATGTTTCTTCACCTCTTTGTTCCAGCAGAAGCCTAGTCTCGGGGGCCATTGTGTCACCTGCCTCCATCTCCAGTAGTGACCACTTCCCCTGGGCTTAGAAGGGGAATAAGTATCCTCCTTGCCCCTCTCACCCTCCATGCTGCTTTCAGGCCATCCTCCCCTTAATTCTGAACCTGTCTACTATTGACCCCACGTCATTCCTCTTCATTTTCCAAGGTGACTCTTTGTTCACTGTCATGCACTCACTTTGGTCCTAACCCTTGGCAATTTTAATATACTTGTAGTTGATAATTCCATCACCAGAGCCATTTTCATGGTCAGAATGTAAGATCTCACCCTTACCATCGTTTACAGAGCTGTACTCCCTCCAGAACCTCAGGTGTGAATGTCCCACTCTCTGCACTCTAATGTTTTGAGCCAACTATCCTTTCACCTACTGATGCCTACAACCACTGATTCTTCATTCTCAGTCTCACTATTCCACACCTTCATGGTGGTTTCATTGTCCTCCTTACCAGCTGAAATTCCACAGTAACCCCTGGCCTCTACCCTTTACTCTCTCATCCCTCTCTCATGTGCTCACCCATGTTTGGCAAACCACAATTAGGTGAAACCCAATTTGAGGACTTCCCTCCCTACATCCTCGTTGAATCTATGGACATAATTCAAGTGGCTCTTTAAGCTGCCCAGCAGTCAAAGGACACCCCACTCTCCAAAATGACACAATCTCTCCTCCCAAATTCCTACACCCTATCCCCCATTCTCACCCTCCCCCACTGGTCTGCCTTCCTATTTCTCTGAGAAAATTGAGGCAACCAGTAAAGAACTTTCGAAGACTCCCACCATTGCTGTGGCCCACCCATCAGCAATATATCCATGGACTCTTGCTTTCTACCTGCCACAAGAGCTGCTGTTATTGAAGCCAGCCCCAACCCCTGGTTACCAGATCATAGCTATGAGCAGTTTTACATGTACTACTCATGCTAATATTTCCCAACTTCAGGAAGCTTCTAAAAGAATATGAAAAGAGCATTTTATTGCAGTTTGCCAGTAGAGGAGATTTCGCTATTTTCTTAGACAACAGATTAAGGAAAGACTCGTGTGAGCATTACAACAGACCATGGACAGCAGTGGAGTAATGGAAAGACCATTAGTTCGTGTTTTAAACGCTAGTTGAATTAAATAATCTTGAGAAATATCTAGGGTCATAAAACCTTGAGTTTGAATCATAATTCTGCTACCAACTGGCTTTATAGTTCAAGTAAATGATTAAATAGCAAAGATATTAAGTTTCCTGTACATGACAGCCCTACCACCTATTTCATGGAAGATTAGATATATTGAATCATGTAAAATGTACCAGATATATTAATACATCCTTTTCCTGTTTGCTTTTTTCCTATTTCCATTTGTTATTTTTAATATGTAATACATTTACATACTCACAAAGTTAAAACCATTAGAATCATCTTCATACCGTGGGAGGCAGAAAAGTGCTCACCCCCACCTTCCACATACACACCAAAGATGCCCATATTGTGGTCTTTGGAACCTGTCAGTATATTGCCTTACATGCGAAAAGAGATGACACCTATGAATAAGGATTCTGACATGGACAGATTATCTTGCATCATCTGGGTGAGCTCATTACAATCACAAGTTTCCTTAAAGGTACAAAAGGGAAGTAGAAAAGTGAAGCAGAGGGAGATAGGACTACAGAAGAGAAGGTCAAGGTGACCTGATGGGAGAAAGACTCACCCCACTGTGCTGGCTTTGAAAATGGAAGAACGGTGTCTAGGAATATGAGCAGCCTTATGAAGCTGGAAAAGGCTAGGAGGTCTATTCTACTCTAGAGCTTCCAGAAAAGAACCCAGCCCCTGCAGACATCTGATTTTATCTCAGAGAGGCTCACTCGAGAACTCTGACCCAAGAACCGTCATATAATAAACTTGTGTTGTTTTTAACCACAAGATTTGTGACAATTTGTTACAGCAGCCATAAATATCTAATACATGTGCCTATCAAACCCAACCCGTTCCTTAACCCCCATCCTGCCCTGCTGCTGTCGTAACCATATTCCCACTTTCTGCTTATACTTCCTGTGAACATACATTTTAAATAAACAAATACATGTACTTACCCTAATTTTTATTTCTTTCTTACATGAAGGTTTCTATATTGTATACAAACACCTAGGCAGGTCTCAATGACTGCCAATTTCCCCTCACCTGCCCTTGCAATACAATGCTGTTCTCTTTTTCAGTGTATTATTTGTTAACCCAAATGAATCATTTCAACTTTTTAAAAATCATTTCATCACAAACAATAAGCTTAGTGCCATGCTTGGAGTACAGTGAGTACTTCTTTTCAGGGGGTAGCTGTAATGTCAAGGGGGTGATGTCATGTCAAGTTAATCACTGTAAGTTTTCAGCCACCAGGTGGCACCTAAGTGTTTGATTTGTCAAAATCAATTGTCTGCACTATTGGTTTGCTAAGTTTTAAATTCATTTGCAAGTGAATTATATATAACTCCATGGCTGCATATACTATATTAGTTTCTATCACTGCTCATGCTTTGGGACATTATTAAGTAAAATAAGGGTGACTTGAATACAAACACTAAGATGCTCCGACAGTCAATGTGGTAACAGAGACAAGATACTAATGGGCGGGTAGGGTTCATCGCACGGCTCTGCTGGATAAAAGGGAGGACAGCGTGAGATTCCACCACTACTCGGAACAGCAGCACTTTAACACTTATGAATCAATTATTTCTGGAATTTTCCATGTAATATTTTCAAACCAGGTTTGCCCATGAGTAACTGAAACCATAGAAAGCAAACCCCCAGATAAGAGGGACTATTGTATTTACTAAGATTATTGACAGTGTACCTCTCTGAATTAGGGGTTGGGTGCTACTTTGTGAGCCCCTGTAACACTGGCCTCTCCAGTATAGGAAAAAAGTAAGCATTAGGTTTACTCAAAGTTAACCAGGACTTGATTCTCCAGTCCCTACAGGAATCAGCCTCATAGCAGAATAAGAGGACACTAAAGAGGGTCTGAAGGTATTACGGCTGCAACATGGGACAAAGCTTGGGACAACTTTTTAACAAACGTAGTCTCTCTCTCCCCCCTACACGCTTCTGAGGTGGTGTCTGCATAGAGAAATAAACAAAACAAAACAAAACAAAACAGTGCTAACAAGTTTTTGTGAATTATGGAGATTAGAATGAAACCCCTACTAACAAATGTGTCATAGAGGGAGGCTCTCACACAGCTACACAGTTTCAACTTTTAGCAACTCTGGGTACCACCCACTGCTGACTTCTGCTACTGAAGGGCCACTTCTGAACACACCTCAGTGTGCTAATGGCAACAGAAACTTGAGAAATTAGTCAGAAAAAAAAGTATCCTAGGACACCTTAATCATCCTTCATGTATTCAGATAATGAAGTGATGTAAGAACAGTAAGGCAAGAAAAAAATAGAAGATGTGAGTATTAGAAAAAAAAGGCTATCTTTATTTGCATGTAGCTAGATTGCATACACAGGAAAAAACCTATAGATGAACTATTAATATATAAATGAATTTAGCAAGGTTGTTGAATCTAGGTGTAGTATACAAGATTATTTTTATTTCTACATAACATTAATAAACAATTAGTAATTAGTATTTTGAAAATAATACCAAAAATAGTTTTTAAAAAACAAACACCTAAGAATAAACCTAATGAAATTGATGCAAGACTCCTACACAAAAACTACAAAACAAGTAGAGAATTTGAAGAATAGTGGATCAAAAGACTAACATGGAAAGATAAAGTATGTTAATGAATTCGAAGACACTGCTTGCAAAGCTAATAATTCCCTGTGAAGTCAAGGCAGTTCCGACCGAACGTCGGCACGTTGTTTTTGTGTGTGTCAATGGGGCAAACTGGCCCATCACGGCCTAGAGTTAGATTAACAGTACAGCCCCTTCCTGTCGATGGGATCTGGGCCCAGTCACTTAACATCTTAACCTCACCTTCACGGCTATAGAATGGAGATAACATCTCCCGCATAGGGTCCCTGTAAGGATAAAGTGGCCTTACTTACATAACACTGTTCATAGTTATCTTCTACTTGTACTTCCTATTTAATCTTCTCTCTCCTTCAGTAAACTGTAAGCTCCCTTGAAGATAGGGACAGGGTTTTGTTGACAATTATAAGCCCAGTGTAAGATGCTCAACTCATCTAGCTCATAGTAAATAAGGTTTCTTATATATTCCCCCTTAAGCTCAAAATCAGTCCTAAAGCCTAAGGCAGGGCTAATGTTGAAGTTTAAGATCAAGTGATCTCAACTGGGGAAAAACTTTGAGGTCCAAGTAGGTCCATTACATATTAGAGACCCTTTCAATACACCAATTAAGAAATAAAATTATATATATATTTCTGTTTGATGAAACGTTATTTGAGAGAACTTGTTATTTTTGAGAACTTCTCTACCAATCTCTCAGCACTGTTAGCACTGGAGAGAAACAGTAAGATGTGGGATGGCAAAGATGGAGGTTCAAAAAAAGAAGCTCTTTCTGAAGTATTCTGAGACCCCAGCACAAGCAGTTAATGAAGAAGAAGAAGGAAGGGTAGGTAGGCTGGGCAACTGGTGCTTGGTCTGGGCCATGAGCACTGTCTGAGGGGTTTAATATATGGCAGAGGGTGCAGC
Source organism: Phyllostomus discolor (assembly GCF_004126475.2). Lineage (NCBI taxonomy): Eukaryota > Metazoa > Chordata > Mammalia > Chiroptera > Phyllostomidae > Phyllostomus > Phyllostomus discolor. The sequence continues at coordinate 121,383,069 of NC_040906.2, forward strand.
AGCCAAAACAGGCATAAACAGTGACAGTCCTTCCCAAGGGGCTGACTAATGGACCAGGGTTCTAGCCAGGTTATGGGACAGTGTCTGAGGGTAACTGTCCAGAGGGGGAGTCAGGACTCTGGTCCTGTAAGTTAGACCTCAGCATACAGAACTAGTCATAACACAAAAGAAGTTCAGCAAGCCTGACCCTACCAATACTGGGGATAAAGGTAACAGCAACAGGCTACAGATGCTTAGGACTCAGGTCTCATCTTCAGCACACCTAAACCAGATTGATGACCGCAAATCCCTCACCCTAACCCTGGCTGCATACGAAACTCTGAGTGTGCTTTCCAAAGTGATTGGAATTAGATCAGAGGTGGGCGGAGCTGAGCTAAGTAAAAGGCTTCAGTACCCCAGCAACAGAGGCTGGGACTCGGGGGCTAAAACAGAGTGTGGGCCACAGGTGACTCCACCGACCACAGAAGTAGTTTAAATAGGAACCCTGCAGCCTATAGTTTAGACCCCTGCTCCAAGATCTAAAGAGAAATATTTGCCTAGATTTGAAGCACATTTCTTTAATTTCATTTTGGACTTTAAGAGTCAAGATTAGAGAGGAAAGAAACCAAAAAGGACATGTGGCCTTAGGCCAGAAGGACAAAGAGTGTCTGTCTTTGAGGACCCCAAGTACACAGTAGTATGTTTGCCTAGAGAAGAGCTTGTGTGAAGGAGAAACTGCCAAAGCGTCCATCTGCAGTTCTCCTTTCACACTAACAGCAGTCTGTCAAAGAATTAGAGATTCCAGATAGCAGCCAGCCTTCTTTCCTCTTGGTCTGCAGTGACAGGTAAGGGAACAGGTGGAAGGCACAGTTATGGCATTCCTCAGGTCAGAGGATTAGTAGCACTCAGGTGCTTTCTGAGTTTACGGCAGTTTCTAGAGCCTGGGATTTCTTTGTTTTTCATTACTATAGAATCACTCTAAAAATCAAGAGTGATAGGCTGTTTTCACACTGGTCTCTGTCCTCTTTTCTAAACTGCTTGCTCACTCTTCAGGTGAAATCACATCCTAAAGCATAATCATCTTGTGTGGCAACATTCAAGGTCAGGGGCTGTGCTTTCTCTTTACAAGGTCCTAGCAGCCTGCAAGGTTGGTAGGTCTCTGATAATGATAGAGTAACTTGAAATATTTAGACTCCAGATTACTTTGGCTGCTATGTGGCTATATATATTTTTAAGTGAGACTTACTTCCATAGTGCACAATGCATCATTAAATATTAGGAAATTTTCACCAAGATCCCCTCAGTCCACCATGCAGAACATTCAGACTGTCAATTACTTCCACTTACTCTGAGTAAAGAACAGCATTGGTATATCAATAAAAATAGCAGACAATGAATGATATCATTGACCACATACCCTAAAAAACAGCCTTGAGGTGGGGATTTGCTTGCGTAAAGTTTGTTGGGGAAGACTCCTGAGGGCACCCACAAGAGACTGAGAGAAGCAGGCGAGGGTTGAGGAGGATCAAACTGTGATACGTTTGCAACAGAGGCCTCCGCCAATCCCATGAGAAGCTCTGGAGCTTGAGTGGTCCTTCAGAAATGTTCCAAATTTGGGAAAGGGAGCTGAATCTATATATACAACATCACACAACCTTTAGATGCAAGCTGATTTTGACATGATCTGGGGAGAGGGAGCTTCCTCAGTCCTTGGAGAGCAGTTCTTAGGGAGGAACTTGGCTGCGAGGCATCAGCCAGCAACACTCCTGGCAGCAGGTGGTGAGTGTGCTGGTCCTGAGGGGAAAGGCTTCTTCAAGATGGTTGCCTTGGTAATATAAACGAGTGTCACATTTTCACAACAAACTCTTTGCAGTATGGAATCACATCTTATTTATCCACATCTAATTGACTAGCTGTTCTGATGCTCTTTACAAAGAATCAGCTTCAACAAATATTTGGATTAGATTTGACTTAGATAAAATCTGCCCTGCTATTGGTATATTGCTATATTATTATTTCATACTCTGTATGATACTAATAATGATGATACACGTCACTGTGTGTTTGTCCAGACTGTTAGAATTTACAACACCAAGTGTGAACACTAGTGTAAACTATGGACTTTGGGTGATCCTGATAAGTCATTGTAGGCTCATCCACTGAAGCAAATGTCCCACTCCTGGGGAGACGTTGATAATGCAGGAGGCTGTGCAGGTGTGGGGGCAGAGTGCCTATGAGAAATCGCTGTACCTTTCAGTTTTGCTATGAATTTAAAAATGTTCTACAAAAATTGCCTTTTAAAAAATCTCTGGGTGTGTGTATTAGTTTGTGATGTCTGCCATAACAAAATATCACAGACTTGGTGGCTTGTACAAGAGAAATTTATTATATTTTCTCACTACCCTGGAGGCTGGAAGTCTGAGATCAAGGTGTCATAGGGCTGGTTTCCTCTAAAGCCTCTCTCCTTTGTTTTCAGATGGTTGTCTTCTCCCTGTGTTCCCATGTTCCTTCATTTGTACTGGTATGTGACCTAAAGTACACTTCTTATAAGGACACCAGCCATATTGAATTAAGATACACTCTTATGACCTCATGTTAACTTAGTTACTTCTGAAAAGGCCTGTTCTTCAAGTACAATACAGTCATATACATACTGAAGTATGGGGGTTAGGATGTCAGCCTATGAATTTTAGGGAGCACAGCTCAGACTATACAACATGTGAGGAGGGCTCATGCTTTTATTGCCATTTTATTGACAGAGAAACTGAGACAGGGAAGGTGAACAGCTCAAAACACAGTTCATATTACGTATCTCAATGGGTTGTCTTCTTAACTGTATTGTCAATGTAAAAACATCTCTCCCCAATGGAATTCTTTGTACACTCTTAATTGTTTAGCACACAGAGGGCTCTTACACTAATCTTTCATTAAACTTACTTTGGATTGTGAAATTAAGTGACAAAAATCATCCAAGAATGGAAAGTATCTCCTCCACAAGTTGTTACTATGAAATTGTTGTTATTCTATATAGCATTCTTTGCTCTCTTGCACCTGGGTACAGATGCAGTTATAATTTTTATTCCTGAAGGAGGTTCCTTGCTCTGAAACCTTCTCCCCTTGTCTACCCTATGACCAGGCCAGCCTGCTAGAAGAACATTGAAGGCCACCTCTGAGTCTTGTTCATGAGCCTAATGAATGTTCTGACACATAAGTTCTCAATTTCACTTCTCTAGTCTGTGCCACTAGCCCTCCTGTGCACAGAGCCAAAAGCACCTTCAAAGAGAACGGTGTTCCACACTCACACTCCCATCCCTGAACAAATAGAGCAATGGGGAAAGGGAACTAACATATCTTTTAAGAAAAAAAAATTAACCCTTACTTGAAGATATTTTTATTGATTTGAGAGAGAGAGGAAGGGGGTGAGAGAGAGCAAGAGCGAGAGCGAGAGAGAGAGAGAGTTTGTTGTGAGAGAGAGACAAACATGCACTGGTTGCCTCCTGCACATGCCCCACCAGGAGTCAAACCTTCAACTTAGGTATGTGCCCTGACCAGGGGTAGAACCTGGAAACTTTTGGTATATAGGACAATGTGCCAACTAACTGAGCCACCTGGCCAGGATGGAACTAACATTTCTGAAGCATCTACCATGTGTTAGACACTGGGGAAAATACTTTCATAGACATCATCTTCCTTATTCTCCACAATAGCATAAGGTATGCTTTATATTATCATCAAATGAATGACTTCTGGGGACTAAGTAAATTGTCCATGTCATCCCTAAGAGTATAAAAAGAACAGAATTGAAACACATATCTGGATGTCTCCAAAACCTGTCCTTTTCTACTGGCCCACACTGCTTATATATCGTGGGGATCCCAGAACCAAGCCTCAATCCATACCTACCCTATGCTAAACCCTCCAGACCCAAAGGCTGAGGTACTGATGCTCTTCACTCCCTGACTCTCACAGTCCATTCGTGAGTCTGAATGAAAGATTCTACGCACTGTCTTAAAATGTCTTCTGTAACTTGATTGCTTCCTATTTAATGAGTTTCAGCATTATCCATTTTATTAGCTAAAATCTTCCCTTTGCTGGCTCATTCTACACTGCAGTGAAGGCTGTTAAATCTTGACAGACCCCTGCCAGAGAAAGTTGTGGGAAAATGTCTGGACATAGGTTTCATTCTCTGGTTGCCTTTTTCAATGGTGCCACTCCTTGACTGGCTATTTTCCAAAGATCCTGCATCTCTTTGGAAACCAGTTCTTCACTCCCCCCTAGCAGATTGTTAGCTCTTGGAGAGCTGGGTTGGGAAACCAAATATCCAGAGTAAGCCATCTCTTCTGTTTGTAATGTAGACTTTCAGTCACACCTTTTAATGGAATTAACTGGAGGTAGGAGGGTAGAAAGAGATGAGAAAATATTACCTGGCCACATAATGCAAATGAAAAATGGATTTCTTAGTGGGAGTACAAACATTGAGTCACTGAGTTGTATCCAAGATGAAAATTACTAGGAGAGAAAAATTTCTAGGCGAACATTTATCTTCAAGGTGCATGCCAGGCATGTTATATCCCTAACCCAATTTATCCCATATATTCTATGGATTTTATTGCCAATTTTGCATTACATGGTGATTTTTAAGAATGTTTGTGTCCTGTTATTGCAGAACTAATTATACTCAGCACCACATTCCCCTTAATATGCACTGAAAAGATGAAGGGCTTAGGAAAATATGGAAAAGAAAGGAGACTAGATGTCCTCCTTGGGAAAGTGTCTGTTCAGGTCCTTTGCCCATTTTTTAATTGGATTGTTTATCTTCTTGGAGTGGAGTCATGTGAGCTCTTTATATATTTTGGAGATCAAACCCTTGCCTGAGGTATCATTGGCAAAAATATTTTCCTATGTGGTTGGTTCCCTTTTCATTTTGCTGATGGTTTCTTCAGCCATACAGAAGCTTTTTAATTTGATGTAGTCCCATTTATTTATTCTTTCCTTTATATCCTTTGCTTTAGGGGACATATCAGTGAAAATATTGCTGTGTGGGATATCTGAAATTTTATGTTCTCCTCTAGGACTTTATGGTGTCACAACTTATATTTAAGTCTTTTATCTATTTTGAGTTTATTTTTGTGTATGGTGTAAGTTGGTGGTTGAGTTTCATTTTAAATGCTATCAGCATTAGGAAATTATTAATTTAATCTTGTAAACAGTTGCAAATGGATCTACTGATCTAAAGGCAATTATTTGGCTTGAATTACATGATGCTCTGGAATTTCTAGACCTTGTATTGAGAGAAACAAAAGTTGTTTTTATAACGGCAGGAATTAGGAAGGAAATGTTAGTCAGTAAATTAGTGCTCAGGAACCTTTATAAATCTGGAAGTTAGATTCATGTTTCTCGCTATGAACAATATATTTTAATTTCATAAGAGGAGCATAATTTCCAATTGACTGGAAAATTTTATCACTTGAATAATTACTATTTGGTTTGAAACCAGTCCCTGCGTTGTTCCTAAAGTATCAGTGCTTTGAAAGTCCTTGAAAGGTTTTGAAAGCAGTCCTACAAAGAGGTCTGCACTTGTTTGTTTGTGTGTTTTGTGAAAAGAGGTGACCAAATGGCTTTCATGTTTCTGCTTTGATCAAACCACTCTACCCATAAGTACATGGCCATCTTCAGCCCTGCTGACTGGTTTTCTGTTAAAAACCAAACTGGTGATAGCAATTTCATGGGACATCTCTGAAGGACAGTAGTGCTATTTGCCAAGTATTTCCAGGTCTCACCTTACCAGTACACAGTAGGACTGCATCCCTGGCCTCCTGTGCATCTGATCAATAAGTTCAGGTAGACTGATAAAAGGATTGATACCCAAGAATGTTGTGGTACCAATGGAAATGTTCATCTTGAAAGAACTCACACATGAAGAAGTTGTGGAAGGTCAATATTTCCATTTTAATTTCTAAAATAACAGTGAGAATCTTCTTTTTATACAGTGTTTAAACAGACATACAACACACAAAAACAACAACAGTAACACCTATAAGGATATTTTTCCTGTTTCACAAATGAGGAAACTAATGTCCTAGTAGCTAAATTAATTTTACTCAAGGTTTAAAATAAACTAAAATCAAAAGCACCTTTAAAAGTCCTCTTATTTCTCCTCTGTTCTCTATCTTTGAGAAACCTGCCTGCTGTGACTTAACTGTCTCCAAGAAGACTCAATATTTCCCTTGCCACCTTCCTTCCCACTTGCACCCACAACCCTACTTCTGAAACCAAATCCAACTCCTGTCCCTCCACATGCCCAGGGCCCACACAGAATGGTGGGTGATTGAGCCCAGGAGGCATGGTGCCAGCCAGCTCGGGAGTGAGAGCTGATCAAGTCCAGCAGGGCCTCAGTAGCCTCAAGCTTTTCCAGAGGTTGTCAAATAGCTTGCAGGTTGAGTCTTAATTGTGCCAAGGTTGTCCAAGAAGCCAAGCTCTTGCAGGTCAAGGGCAGGTCACAGGGTTGGTAGGTCAAAGGGTCAGTAGATTTGCTTCTTTAAAGCCTAGTCATCAAATTTTAGCACCAACTTTTCCTCAAGAAACACTTTCACATCCAGAGCTTAGGTGTTGCTCCGGGCAAGAAGAGGAAGCCTTGCAAGGAAGCATAACTGTCTATTTTCATGCCAGCCTTCCTTCTCCTGGAGTTCAGTTTTCAGTCCAGGGCATAACACATCCGTGAGAAATGGGAAAGCCTAGGCAACACAGTTGAAGCACTGGTCAACAGAAAGAATGATGGCTGGCATTTACTGATGATTTAATTTGAACCAGGAACTCCTCTACAAGTTTTTAATGTATTAGCTTATTGAATCCTGAAACTATCCTAGAAGGTGTGTACTCTGACTAGCTCCGTTTTGCAGATGAGGAAATGGAGGCACAAGGGCATTTTGCAATTGCCTGAAGGTCACACAGTAGGAAGGCTATTCTCCTGGGTTTGTTGGTTAGTGCCCCAGCCTTCCCCATGCTGCTCCCTGAACCCTGAACTCAGTGCTCAGTGCCTGCTCTCCCTCCTCCGCTGCTCCCTAAGCTTGGTCTCTAGAACGGCTGCAGCTCTGCATTTACAACTTCACATAGAGAACAGTGCTGCTTCTCTCTGGGTAGTTGTCAAACAGTGTTATTTTTCATGGTGTAATAAAGAGTAGAAACTTTTAGGTGAGTTTCTGGCATAACAAACATGTGGAAGAGATTTTAAGGGAACTGAGCCATAACCTGAAATCGTTCTGGGTGAAACTGGCTCTGTTGGGGTTCTAGGAAAGGCCCACCCTTCATATAACCAGCAGAGGGCACAATGTACCAGTGGCTTACCATAAAAATGGGGTCCCCCACCTGGCCCCACCTCCCAAGATGGAATCTCCCAATGAGAATCTATACCTGAAGCGAACTGCCCGTTTTTCACAGCTCTGCCATCTTTCACTGACCCTGGGGCCTCCTGACAATCCTGTTCCCATCAAGTTCCTAAGAGCAATCGAATCTGAAGTCTCTGGGGTATGAAGAGCTTCCACCACCTTCAGGGACCTCAAACAAGTCCAGTCCTGACCTCCCTTCCCCTTTGAACTCTGCACATCTCCTGAGACCCCATCAGTCTTCGATTTTGTATCCTGAATTAAGGTCTGAAATACGACCTTTACCCTGTGGTTTAGCTCTTCCCCGGACTATGACCCTGCTTTGCATTTACCACCAACCCATGTCGCTGAGTTGCAATTCTGCCCTAGATACCGGATGAGGCCTGATCTCTGATATCTGCTGAAAGACTTCCCTCAGGCTGCCAGCTCTCTATTCTTCACAAGGGAAGATCACTTAGTGTGAATTTCTTATCCTTGCTCTGAACACTTATTGGGTCCTAGTATGGTCTGCCACAATGTAAGGTGTTGTTTGTGAATCCTTCTGATACCACATGCAACCAGAAGTGGTAAGCACAGCCCAATTACTGAGAGAATTCAGTAAGCCCTGGGCCTACAGAGGGGGATGTACTGAAAAAATGTAACCCCTGATTCACCCCCACCTTGTGGGCTCAAAAATATAAATTGAAGAATTATGTGGATTTCTTTGGGGAGAGTTGTGAGTGCATTCCTACCTACACTTGCTCCTACTACAGGTCTGAGCCTTGTGCACCTCCCCAGCTCTACCGAGTAGCATAGTCCCCGATCTTGGCTTCTGCTGGTTTTCTCCAACTTTTACTACAGCCACTAGCTGGGCGTAAGACTACAACCATGCCTCTCTTCTCCAGAATGGCTGGTTATACCATCCCCAGGAGGAAGGGTCTCCATCTGAGGCAGTTGAATAAAGTCCTGCACAGCTCCAACTGGGGCCTTAATCGAAAGGTTAACTTTAATAGATCATCTGAACTACCTCTCGGTTAGTGACTAATCAGGGAAAGTTATAGTGATATTGCACCACAGAGGAATCCTATGGGCTAGAAAATGGGCAAAGGTTAGAAGGGTTAACCTTTGTTAAGTTCCACTAAATCCTCCCACCTCCTTTTTAAAGTTCTCATATAAAAATCCAAATGTCAGGATGATTGATTTAGGGTAATAATCCAGTGTTTTCCTCTGGTTTCCCAGCACCCCACATATGCCAGTCAATGTATCTAACAGAGACTTCCTCATTCTCCCTCCCTCTCTCTGGGACACCAGCACATCCAGTTGTACAATCTGTTAACGCAGAAAGTCCCTATAGGATTCTTTACTTCCATGAGATTTGCCTTTGCTTTGTCCCATTGCGGAATATATGAGCTATGACTCAGAGAGGACAGGAATGTAAAAAAGGGTGTGCCTGTTGCCAGGTGGTGCTCAGAAACAAAACCTGAGACCCATCTATATCCGTGCAGGAAACCGCAAAACTTTCCAAGACAAAACTGTATCAAGATTGATTATTCCTACCGACATTTCTCTATTCTCTATTGCCTTTCAGGCCTCTGGCTGCCATTTTGTAACTTCTCCGCTTGGTGACTGCCTAATATTTGTTTTCCCCTAATTTCTCCTGTGTAGGTCAGAGGTTGGACATGAGCATACAGCTAATTTGTTGCAACTCCACCCATACCCCCTGAGGAATGATTTGGGGTGGGAGGGCAACTTCATTAGGGAGACACAGACTTGTTGTTCTTCAATTTAAATCAATTAAGTCTTCTTTCTGACAATTGGGCTATTATAAGTGCCACCACTCACTGCCAAGATGGAATTAGGTGTGTGAGTGCTGTGGACAGCAAGGTATATCCTGTAGCAGTGCAGGTGTGATGAGAGCATCCTCTCACTGGGGACAGAAAAAAAGTATGTTTAAGAGATGGTCCTGTAAATTGAGATGACATAGGTTTTTAAAGAAGATGTGCATATTTTTGTGTACCAGCTGGGCAATAAAGAAGTTTCTGATGTCTGAAAGCTATGTCCCCCTACTCCCTTCCCGCTTACCCCAGCATCACAGGGGAGGGAAGAGCATGCTCAGAAGGGGCACTGAGTGGTCTGCCACAACTTGTAAGTGAGGCTTCCCCTTGAGTTTTTAATACTTACATCTCATGCTCAACGATTCATTAAGTTAGATCCATTGGTTGGGCTTAATGATGCATTCTATATAGGAACAAAAATAAGTGTGATGTCAATGAGTAATCGCATTGACAAAAATGCGCATACATTATTTATGTAAATGTAAAGATAAACATGTAAAGGTAAAGAGAAAAACATGTAAAGGTAAAGACATGAGAAGGACCTAGACTGACACAGCTACACAGAATTAAATTATCATGTTTAACTGGAGCTAACATCAGAAGCTCAATATTATTTTTATGTTCCAGAAAGAAAGAAAAAGAAAAAAAAACAACTTGCCAATTAAACCATACATGCCATCGATTGGAAGATACATTTCAATTTCAGAGATGTTAAAAGGTGAAGAAAATGGCTGTCATTGAATTGGTGAACTATGTTAAAAGTCACACTTAATCCTAGATAACCATTAATGCTGATTCCCAAAGTGCCCAGATAGTTTTTTATTTGTTTGTTTTTAAGGAAGTAGTTCTTATTTAGAAACTGTTAGTTGAGTAAATGACTTCTTTCTAATTAACATAGCAATGGTAGCAATTTTCCTGGGTGTCTGGAGGGATGACAAAGGTCACCTTCAAGATCTATAAGTACACGGATGCTTCAGTCCAACAGAGTATGGTTTACTGAACCAGCCCTGAAAGCAGAATGTTAATTCTCATGGTGAGCTGGGTGGCTTTGGGCAAATTTCAAGTACTCTGAGTCTTGCTTTCCTTACCTGTGAAATGAGGGAGGTGCACTAGAATCTCACTTATCATTCATCTCTCATTTCTGCCCACTAGCATTTTATGAACCTGTGATCCTGGATCCACATTACCCATATCAGTGGTACAAATGTCAGGTTGAAATATATCCAATGTGGAAAATTCTCTTGAGGGGTATATTCTGCTCATTGTAAGTGTTATTAGGATACTCCAATAATTGTAGAATGAAGAAATGAATGAATGATAATAATTCTCTTTGTTAACAAATCCTGAGTGCTGAGCTAAAATATTTTTCTGCGTGACTCTTCTGAGCACTCTGACCCTCTAGTGTTGAGATCGAAAGACAATGGCTTACCTCTGCTACTCTTGGCTGCCCCTTCAGTGAAGCCATCTTCATCCTCAAAGCATCTCTTATCTGAAGAAGCAATGACAGTGTAGAAATGACAGTATTCCCAATGCCCAGAGCCCTGTCCTGAAACTGTGAGACCAGTAACACTGGCAGAAGCAGCATCAAATGGCTTAGCACAGTGCTTGGCAAGTAGTAATGCTTAGATAAGTGTTGAGGTATTGTTGTAATAAGGTTTACAGTTAAGGTTAAAATTACAGTTATAGTTTTTATTCTTTTCACCAGCTGTACTCATATGCAGCCTCCTTTTGACTTGAAGAAGTGCAGGAAATGAGAGAATAGAGTTCTTTCCTTCCCCCCTCACAGCTGATACCCTGAACCGCCCCTACAAACCCACCTGCCATGGACAAAGCTCTCTGATCAAACCTGTTTCACCCTCCTGCTTCTCCCAGCCATTGTGGAAATCATTTATAATGAGTGAACAAGTTCAAATTACCTTGTGATCCATAATGGTTCCAAATAGCAAGATGAAGAACCCCTGTGGCAAAATTCAACAGAAGTATGAGAGACAGTTGTGCAGGCAATATCCCAGTTGTTATATTAACACCACTCTGGTCGATATCTTCCAGGACTATTATCAGACATTAGAAACTTTACTTTCTACTGATTCAAATAAAAATGCATTGATGGACGGTCTATTTTTTTCAGTGTACCTCAAAGAACGAAGATCTCTTTCATGTCTGTGCATCGCAGTTATTCATACTTGTTAAATGGTTACAGATGTAGGGAAGAGTTTTCAATCTTATTAAATCTGTGTATTTTCTTCCCCCAATATTAAGATAATTGTTCTCACTCATGATGACAATAAGACATGACATGGGATCTTGTAGCTCAAACTCACAATCATGGAAAGTGTCTTGAGAAAATAAAATGTATTCTAAACTAATTTCACACCAGAGTCTCAGGGTTGGTGGAAGAAGTTTCTGAATAAAAGAGAACTATAGAAACTGATAAAGTCAGAGTCTCCTCAAGTTTACATATTTAATTGCTTACAAAGTTCCAACAATTGGAAGGCAATCTTTTTAAAAGCTGGGAGTTGAGATTCAAGAAAATTCTGGATCCTGACATGAGAATGGACAGAAGCCTGGGTTTCTACACACAGTTGTATGATGAAGAAACACTGATCAGAAGACTGAAATTTTAACATATAAGTCACAATTGTTTTAGCGTTTTCTTTCTATTAAGAAAGGAGGAAAATAAATGATCTGAACAAAACATGAAATTTTCTGAGGATTAATTAAGTTGCAAAGTAAAATTAGGATAAGATCATTAGCCACTAGAGTAATTAGTGAAAATCTTTCATTTCTCAAGCATTAGGGAGACTTACATGAGCCCAAGAGCTTTTGGTTTAAAAAATATATATAACAAAAAACTTAAGGCAAAGGTTTCTCTTTAAAGTAATGTAAGGAAAAGAGTGAAATAAATGTTCTCCATAGTTATTAAAGAATTATGAGTAAGATGTATAATGTTTCTGAGTTGGCATCTATTTGAAGCTTGTTTTATATTTTGTACCACATTTTTAAGTAGAGTGATAATGGTATGTTAATAGGAATACTTTCCTGCTTTGTTGTGCAGTTATATTTATTTTGTATAAATACTAGTCAATTTTTTTCTTTTTGCTTCAGAGAAGCAGATAATAATACTTCAGGTTTTGCAGGTTACACAGTCTCTGTTGCAAATATCTCAGGTTTGCCACTGGAGCTCCAAACAGCCAGAGGCAAAATGTAAAGGAATGAGTATGGCTGTATTTCAATAAAACTATTTTCAAAAACAGTCAGCAGGCCATAGTTTGCCAACCCGTTATTAAAAACATAATTAAGACTATAAACTTGCCAAACTGTCTGTTACCCATGGGTATGGAAAGCGGTGTGGCTAATTACAGTTTACCAAACGTGCAAGCTTCGTAGCCGAGATAGAGTCAAACAGCTGTGAGAAGGATAACCATGCCAGTCAGGTATGTTAAGGAAAAATGATAATACAGATCATATTAGATCCATCTTTTTATCTTATAGGTAAGAAGGTTGAAGCCCAGAGAAGAGTGACTTTCTTGGGATCAGGTGACATGTGGTAAGATTTATTTCTATGTATAACAACCTACAATTACATCACAGGGAACAGAGGCATGACAAGTCCTGACTGGCTAACACCCAAACAGAATGGCACACCGTGGAAAATGACTCATTTCACCGAGTTCTGGAACTACTTGAGAAAGAGTAGAAATAATGCTTGTTTTGAGGCATGATGTGTGAGTGTAGCCTCACACATCCTTGACCAAAGACTAGTCCTTAAAAAACTCAGGTTGACTTCTTCTTACATTGAAACTTTAGGAGGGAAATAGATGGATCAGGGTGGAGAGAAAGAAGAAAATTCCCACCCAACCAGTCTAATCAGTTAAATGCAACTTAATAATCAATATTGTGAGAGATACCATATCTAAATGTCCCTAAGTTATAGAGGGAAATGGAAGAAATATTTATGTTCTATATTTTAAAATCAGAGCCATTTTGTTGGAAAACCAGAATAGCAAAGTATAAAATAATAATGTCATATGTAAAATATTCATTAATAATATTAATTAATAAAATAAGTCTCCCTCTTGGAACTTACCTGAAAAGCATTGAGCAGAGCAAAGATTATGTGGAATATCAATGAAGTGCCATCTATGAGAGTGGCTATTCCAAAACCCCAGGTCAGTCCCAGCAGCGGGGTAAGGATGGCAACATTTTTACTGATCCTCCGAATTATGGCCACATCCTGAGACTTGGAACTGCCAATAAAGGGCCTCTGAGTGTTGACAGCAACAACCAAAACCACAAGTAGATTCACAGCCACAATGACCAAGGCTGGGATGGCAAATGCTAAAAGGGCTTTGGTGTTATCCCAGTTGAGCCAACAGGCATCCTTCCTCACGTAGCCTTTCTCTGGCACAGTGATAGCAACTGTGGTGACAGCAATGATCAGCGGGCATCCATAGCCAATGACAAAGCCAATGGCCATCATGCGGGACTTCATCATCCTATGAAAAACGACCAATATTCCATAGATAATGAGCAGTGCTTTGAAGAGCATCCAGAAAAACAGAGAGAGGTAGAAAAAGTGGCTAAAAAATGTCATTGCAACACACCAGTTGTGGTCCTGGGCTTTTTTGCTAAAGTTAGAGGATATAATAAACCACACATTAGCAGTCAGGAGTGACACGGCTATGTTCACGATGCACACATGACGCATGTGTGATATCTCTGTGACAACAACCCGGGACCACACCATAGCTTCGATGAACAGGCAAAGAATCAAGCTAAGGATGGAGACACTGAGCCCAATGCAGGTGATGTAGTCCAGGATTTTGTTATCTATAGATTTGGGGGACATTAGGATGGAGAAAGACATGACTGCATTGGTGTAGTTACACCGGCACTTCACTTTGTTCCTGGTATCTGATGTCATTTCACACACCTTCTCATCCCATCTCCTTTTCCTGGAGTGCCAGCCCACACAGTGAGCCCTGGCACTCCGAGACTTATTGATCTTCTCAAACGTGAGTAAGATTTGCTTTAATCTTTCTGGTAAAACCACTGAAAGGACCAGACCATTTGCCGGCCTGGGAAGACTCATATCTTGCAAGTGGGCTTCTTTCAGAACAGCCCCCAAGGTGGGGAAAGCTATGCTGATGGCTTGGGATGTATTTGGTGGCAGCTTCCACAGCTCATGCTTGGGAATTTCTATCATTCCTAAGATATCCTCCGTTGTATTGTTAATGTTCCTGGAGAATCTGAAACTTTTCTCTGAGGTATTGTGGTTGAGGTAAAACCCTTTCGTCTGAATGAAGGGTTCATCCACAATGTTCTCAGACTCATTTTGGATGTGGAGTTGCCGAGCGAACACATTCACTGACTGCAGCAAATCCGAGCTGGCATTCTCGTCGGGGATGAAAGCCCAATTTGAAATGGCTGCTGTATCAAGGATGTGGTTGGCCACTATGCTATAGCTCTGCAATGGAGAAAAGTGGATATTATACTTCGAATTTGCACTTTATTTTACAAAGTTGGTTTCTAATGTCTGAACTTTCTGAATCTAATGATCTGATCTTATTTGACATATTTCTCTCCAAATTTCCTGTTCATTGCATCTCATGCTAGTAAGCCTGCAGGGAAGAAAAGTAGAAGAATTCTAAAACTAAATAAAAATAAAATGTATCATTGATACAATTTATCTGCTTTATTATGTGCCTAGGGAAGCATTTCCAAAATGCAGTATGTATAATCCAAGTTTCCCATGAAATAATAATAACTATTTAATAAAGGGGGTTGGGGATCAATTCTCTAACTTAAGTTTGAGAAATGCCATATCACTATGGCTCCCATTCTTATAAAGAGTGCCAATATTCATGAACACATTAAAAACTCTAAAAAGTCCTACCACAAAGAAACCTGTTTAACTCAAAGTCCCTACACCTGCCATGCTATATATCTCTCTGTTAAAAATGAAAGCCTCAGGACAATTATGTTCTACAGAATAAAAATTTGGAAACACTGGAGTACACATGAGCTTGCTCATAGCCATCACTACATGATATTTTTCTGAAAATATTAATTCTATACAAAAATGTGTAAAAACAATGTTCTAACTTCTTGACAACTTCCATAAGCCAGAATGAATCAACGTGAAAAACTAAAGTGAAATTTCTGTTATTGTTGTTATACTTCTTGTGGTGAAAGTAGTTATTATCCTGAAACATATATCTGAAACTGTTAAAGTGCAAGATTTCATGGAAAATAAGGGTCAGTTTTTTAATTGCATTAACAAAAAACAACTACCTTCATTTTCTCTTGGGTAACATTATCAGACAAGTCTGTAGAAATATTTTTTAATATCTCCACAATAAACGCGATATTTCCAGACGTGGCTTCCGAGGATTTCACGACATTGACTATGCAGGCATAGTCCTGCACACAGTTCTTCCGGATTCCTTGCACCACACTCTCTATGGGCTCCGGTGCTCGAAAGTCAAGGATGTGCAGGGGTATAGAGGGTGCTGCGATGGAAAGGCGTGATGCACTATTTAAGTCCTGTTGTTTTTAAAAAAAGTTGTTTTATTAAAAGTGATTAAGCAACTATTATGTATCAGACTAAATGAGTTAAAGGTACAAATGATTCACATGGAGAAACCAGACAGAGAAGCAAATGATCCTAGAAAGTGGTTTTGGTGCTAAGAAGGGAAGAGAGCGTCAGATGTGGTCACTCACAGGCAGGAGATGCTATCAAAATTCCTGCAGAAGTGAGCATTCTGACTTTTCCTATTGGAATTTGCTTTCAGGACTGTGACTTTAACTCAAGTATTATAGAAAGGCAATTTTCTCCAGAGATGCGGAGGAATTCTAGAAACAAAACTTGTCTAATTACTATTATTTTTTTTAAGAGGAGCTGCATAAAATTTTAGGGGAGGGGGTGGTGGTAGAGGTTGGCAGGTCAAACAAGGAACAGGAAGGAAGTGCAATTTCGAAAAGCTGAGTTCACTAATTAGAAGAAATTATTCACTCATGTCCTCCTACTTTTACCCAGTATGGCCCAGAATATGACTTTGGATAAGTCAAAACAATAATTCACTACATTTAATTCACTTTTGAATGTCACTATCTATGCTAAGTGACAGAGACTCCATAATAACCCCTTTACAAAATCACTGCTGGAGTTTCAGGAAACTAAGAGATCCACGTGCTACTATAGGATTGGAGAGAAGGTAGGTGGACATGGTGCCTAAGTTAAAGAACATGAGACAGGATATTTTAATCTGAATTCAGATTTCTTGTATTCATTGGGTTTCTTTTTCTTTTGGGTCAAACACTTCTTTTTTCTTTTGGTCAAGTGATTGAAAGTATTAGAAAAAAGATGAAAATAAATTTAATTCTAGACACACTTAGTTGATTAATTGATTAGCTCAAGAGGCATGCAATTCCATCTTTAGAGCTAAAACTTTAACCTCCAAGCATTTAGCATAATATAAATGAGTTTCAGATCTGTTTTTGAGAAACGATTCTGAAAGGGAGAAGAAGAGAGTGGGAACACAGGAGAGAATCTGAGTTTGGGTAAAAAAAGGAGAGACCAATTCAATCCACTCTAGATTTTCTTAAGTCCTGATCTGAGACTTGTTGTCACGCTGAACAGAACACACTGAAAATGCCTCTGCCACCCCCTGAAGGACTAGCTCCTGTAGCCAGTAGTACACAAAGGCTTCACCTTAAAAAGCATTTCCACAGAAAGGCTGGTACATGTTTCAGTTGATTTTTGCCACTTGTTTTGATTACACGTAAATCCTATTTCTCCATGAAAGGGCCGAGCACAAGGCTCAGTGCAGTTGGATGGACTGAAGCAAGGTCCGTGGCATTTCTCTGAAAAGGAAAAAAGAGGAAGAGAAAAATCTAATTAGCAGTTCTACACTTTGATGGGGGCATCAAACTCATAGTGGGGATTTTGGGTTGCTTCTGGAGGAGGTGACATTGACCTGTATCCTCAGCAGTAAGAAAGGTCTGCTAGGCAGAGTGAACAGCACAGGGAAAGAAGGGATCTCTGTCATTTAGAAAGGCTAGTATAGAGAGCATCAGAGTGGCAAGAGATGAGGAGGGGCAGCAAAGCAGTGGTCGAGTTCTGAAGGCCCTTGAATGCTATGCTAACATAGGGGTTACCAGAAAACAAGCTTAAATTTGTTTTTCAAAAATGATTAACAGTAGCATAGATCAGAGGTCTGCAACATTTTCTGTAAAGGGTGGGATAAATGGCAAGTAAAATACAGGAAGCTCAGTTAAATCTTATTTTTTTTCCAGATACAGTCAATTCATGTTATTCACAATAGTTATTTTCTATGAATTCACCATCACACACACTGAATCAGCAGACTAACCATGGCTCCTAGGTTAGTTTCTGGGAGCATCTGCTTCCAACATTTTTTGTCAGCAAATCAGTATTAATCTATGTTTGGTTTATATGAGTTTCTATTTAAAGTCACCCTATATAAAATATATTGTTGATTTGTTGACATTAAACTTATGGTCAATAACACTATCACTCATGACAACATATAAACAAAGCTTATCTAATGCAAATATTTTCTCCATAAGGTACATCACAACTCTGTTAGGAATACTAGATAACACTTCAACCCTAAACTTGGGGGCCATATTAAACAGCGAGATCATCAACAGAAAAGCAAAACACATGGCACTACACAGCCCAAAAAATTAATGCTAGTGTATAATAACAGCGAGAACAAGAAGGCAGAGCACCACCTTTAGTCTCAGCTGGGAACTGCACCATGGCCAACTCAATCTTTTTGCTGTTCTGTGAATGACTGTGAATAATGGAGAAAGCTGAGAGGGTTGATTGGAGATTAGAAATACATTTCAAGGAGCAGGGGAATTTGCAAATACAGAATCCACAAATAATGAGGATCAACTGTTAAAATGAACAGTAAGCCATGTTTTAGGGTATATATGGCCCATGCATTATTACTCATTGTTTTTCCTGAAATTTAAATTTAATCAGTCATCCTATTTTTCATGTGTTAATATGACTACACTAGCCAGAGAGTAAATATTTTCAACACTGTTGGTCATACAGTCTCTGAAGCAACTAATTAACTCTGCTTTTGTAGCATGAAAGCAGTCAAAAACAATATATAGCCCTGGCTGGCATAGCTCAGTGGATTGAGCGCAGGCTGCGAACCGAAGTATCGCAGGTTCGATTCCCAGTCAGGGTACATGCCTGGGTTGCAGGCCATGACCTCCAGCAACTGCACATCGATGTCTCTCTCTCTCTCTCTCCCCCTTCCCTCTCTATAAATAAATAAATAAATAAATAAATAAATAAATAAAATCTTTAAAAAATATATAAATAAATGGGCATGTCTGTGTTCCAATAAAACTTTATTGACAAAATCTGGTGGCATGACTAACTTCGTCCATCAGTAGAGTGGATTGACGTGGGATAAGGTGTTCAGAAATGAAGAATCCTGTTTAAGGATTCCTAGGAAGAATTTCTCTAGGATAGTGGCAAAGGAATGAAAAGAAGTAAATGATGCTGAAAGCTATTAAGGTGTTGACATCAGTAAGGTGTGGACCATTTCATTTGGCTATGAATTAAGGAATGCATTTATATTTAAGGCTTAGGTAGCTTTGTGGATGACTCCATTCACAGAGAAAGGAAACAAGAGGCTTTTCATCTTTGCTTGCCATTTATCCAGTGTATTAATTTGGCAAGTTATTTAAGCTAAGTGCTTCTCAATTTCTTCATCCATAACATTTGGAAAGGTACCATGATGTTGTTACAAACATTTAATGAGACAGCAACTTGCATAGCACTTAGGCCATAAATGCACAATAAAGTTATTTCCCTTTCTTTCCTCTTTCTTTTCTCAGTTCTATATCTAAGTAGATTGCTTGGCCACTAACATTATACTTGCCCATGACTGTGCAGAATCTAGTCATTTCTATTATTTGGGTGAAAATCACATGATTTCACTCTTTTCAACTAATGATTACTTCCATAGTTTGTCTTTCACTTCCTAAGGATGACCACTAGTCCAAGCAAAACAATATCTGACACCATTTCAGCATACCCCCAGCACCAAAGCATTACATACATGTAAGCAACCTTTAAAATATCTTTGCATGAAGGAATGAATGAATTCTGTCCTCATCTTCTTCTGCCTCTTATTAGCTCACTAATTCAGATTTCCCTTATTGGTTTTAAAATAAACACTTACCCTGGTGTAACTCAGTGGATTGAGTGCTGGCCTGTGAATTGAGAGGTCACCAGTTCAATTCCCAGTCAGGGCACATGCCTGGATTGTGGGCCAGGTCCCCAGTTGTGGGGGTGTGAGAGACAACTGATCAATGTTTCACACATCGATGTTTCTCTCCCTCTCTTACTACCTCCTTTCCCTGCTTTCTAAAAATAAATAAAATATTTTAAAAAATAAACAATGATCTACTATTCTAGAACATGTGAATATTTGCCAGCTTGCTTTGTTAACTATGCTATGGCTAATGGCACGTTTGTAAGAAAATCTATCAATACTGGTAAACCTTGAGAACTTAATTAGAAATTTTTATTTTATTGGAATACTTGTGGTCTGGGGACATGCTTGCCATGTCTCCAGATGGAAGCAGACTCTTCTGTAGCCACATACCTTGTATCTTTCCAATCTTGGGTTTCTCTTCAAAACGTTGTTTATCTCCATCCTGTAAAACATAAATCCCCAAAGGTCCTCTTTACTGTGGAACTCTCCTCTCATCTCAATTTAGAGGCTCCATGTGGATATGAAGAGAAAATGTGTTCAGGACTGGGAAGAAAAATGCATCAGGTTCATGTGCTGATGATATTGTAGGAACTTGCTGACGGAAACATGGATATGAGCATGGACGGAGAACGCACTGCCCTCCAAGCAGGGCTAGAACCTTGACAGTGGTCACTTGGGCTGTGAATGTCAGGTTAGTGAATTGGGTACATCTTTTGGAAAGTTTAAATACCCAGAGAGAGCACAGAGACAATTATAGCAATTAAAACCCCTTAAGTTCCTCTCTAATTCTCTTACCTGTAATTGTGAAATACAACAAATATACTCCACCAGATATTATATATTGTTAGAAAAGAATAAATAAGCTGATACTAGAAATAATCATTAGGCTGCAATAATAGAATCATAAACTCTTTTATAGCTATAAAGGACTATAAAGGTTATTTAAGAGAAGAAAAACACTTCATGTTATAAATAAGGAAATTAAAACTCAGGGAAGTGAAGCAACTTGTGTAACTAACAAGAATCAAAGTTAAGGTCTGAACCCAAACTGCTTACCTGCCAGGCTAGTATAGTCACACACTTCCATCGATGATAGACCATGTGCACCACAGTGGTCTATCACATAGCCTGGGTGTGTAGCAGGCTATACCACCCAGGTTTGTGTAAGTGCCTTCCATGGTGTTCACACAATGACGTAAATCATGTAACAATGCATTTCTCAGAATGATCCCTGTCTGTCATTAAGAGGCTCATGACTGTATTTTCTCCTCTCAGTATCTGCCTCTGTACATTCTCTGTGGTTTGCCAATCGATTTTTCTACTGTGTTGTTGCACCCTGTTGCACCTTGCAACTAAACTGTTGCAAGTGCCAGCCACCTCTCAACATTTCTTTGTTCCTATCCTTAGAAAACTACTATCAGCAAGAGTAAAATGGCAATCACTGGAAAATTTCTTTAATATAACATGTTGTTTATCATACATCTAGTCATCTAGGGGAACTGCCAGTTTTCTCATGGGGCCACATAAGAATGGGTCAAACTTACTTTTGTGTGGATCTTGGTTCTATAGTGAGAACATTCTGTGGCCACAAATAACATTAAACAGAAAATCATGGTTGGAAGGTGCTTCATTTTCACACATTAGGATCTTCCCCTACAATAGAGAATGAAGGTGGATCCAGATGAAGGTGAGAATGTCACAAAAATAACACAATTCTTAACAGACTAAAGACTAGCCAACCACTTAGTCACTCCACGGGGTGCTCCAAAATATTTATACCAAACAACCTACCCCAGGGAAGGACACCAACATCTACATTCAAGCCAGCTAAAATGTGAAAAAAAAATCAGACTATTAGCTGTTGACATGTTTACAAACAGTAGGCAAGAATGATGGAAGTACCAGGGAGAATGTATGTTCACCAAAGCATCATTTCCTATTTAACCCATAGTTTCTTTAATAGTAACTTTACTATCCTTCAATGATGTCTTTACTATTTAATAGCTTCTTAAATAGTAAAATTCATTAAACATTTTTATCTGCCAATCACTATTCTAGTACTTTTGTTTCATTAAAAGTACTCATTTAAGCATGCGATACAAGACACTATTACTGTCTTCACTTTATCAATGGAGAAACTAAGACACAATGACTTGAGAAACTATAAGCAAAACACTGAGATAAAAAAATGGTGGAGACAAGAGTTCAACCCATATGGTTTGCATGGAGATCAGTTCTTAATCTCTATAGCAGAGTCTCTCAATGATGGCACTATTGACAGTTGGGGCTGGATAGTTCTCTGTCGTTGTTTGTCCTGTGACTTACAGGATGTTTAACAACATCCCTGGCATCTATCTACTGGTTGCCAGAAACAGATTCCTCTTTAGTTGTGATGGCCAAAAATGTCTCCAGACATTGCCACCTGTGCCTTGGGGGAAAAATTGCCCCCAGATGAGAATCACTCTCCTACAGTATACTGTTTTTCTAAGCATATGTAGTCAAGTAAGTTAAAATGAAGTGAATATTGACTATTGTTTGCTATTAGACAAGCACGAAGGCTCCTTATTAGATTAATAAACTACCATCAAGAAAAACTAGAGGCACTGGAGGTAACTCTCTATTCTTTTGCCACATCTCTGTTTCTTGTCTTCTTCTTGATAGTTCCACCTTTCAAAATCCAATCTCCAAGAAAGTATCTTTACAACAGTTGATATTTATGAACATGATCAGGATCATTATCAGCACAGTTTTCTTTCAGGATAGAGGCAATGAAGACCCCTTATTGGGAAGAAAGCCCCTTAGAATGACTTTCCTGGTAGTACAGGTACAGTAAAAATATCATGAATTTTAGAATCAGCAAGATCTATATTGTAATCTAATCCGTGCTGTTGATGAACTAGTCGACTCTTGCTGAGCCTGTTTTCAGATTTGTTGCATAAAGTACAAGATGATCATTCATTTTACCAATCAATATTTCTCAAGTGCCTTGAGAAATATATCAGACACTGGGGATACATAAATAAAAACTGCTGTCCTTTCCATAAAGGGCATCCAGTATGGAATACAAGAAAGTCAAACTGATCGTGAGAAGAAAGGTCATCTACATATCATACCTACTGAGCAAGGCCTGGCAGCCCAGCCTCCGGCATACAGAAATTCCCTTATGGTCACATGAAGATAAACTGACTCTGATCTCCCCAGACTCACTAGGCAAGCAGTGGCCTTGGAACAGACAATGCTCACTGATATGGGGTCAAACTTTTCCTGTCTGGATCAAGACTAAGATGGGTTTTCATGACTCCAGTGGCCTTCAGTTGCAACGATGAGACACAGACACTTACAGGGAGGTTTTCAAATGGTCTTTGGGTTTAAAGTTGCCTTTGAGTTCCTAACCATTGAACAGGGGGGATGTATTTTGAATTATACCACAGTCTTGTAGAGCGAGTCTGAGCAGGGGAAAGTGGACATGGCAGGACGACGAGCTAAGTGTGGTAATAGATTTGCATAGGTGTTGGAATATGTGTGCAGAATTCATGATCTTATAGTGTGGGTGGGAAGAAGTTCTCATGCATGCAGCATATTGGTGTATGGGCACACTAAGCAATTTGCAATGATAATATCATTTAGATAAATTTTTAACTGATGACCATGAAAAGAAGTACCAGAAAAACCAGTATAGGCTGTCTTAAATGTATCCATGTATTTCACCTATATACCAAACGTTTTATTATGACACAATAGAAACAGATTATATATTGTGATTCAGTGTGTACAGATGAATGTATGTGTGTGTGTGTGTATATATATATATTATACATGTATAGAGAGAGGATTATCTATATAAACTGAAAAATATGTATTTGTAATACTTAAAATAGTTTTTTGTAAAAGTATTTATCCTTCCTACCTACAAGAAATAATGAACACTATGATATATTGTGATTTTTATCTTATGTTACACTCTGTTCTATCTGAAATTCTCTTAAAAATTGGTTGCCACCACTAAATTGAATTCAAAAACTAAATTGAATTCATAACCCTATGGATTGGGACCTGCAATTTGAAAAGCATAATTAATATAGACTATAAGATTCATTACTTATCAAGTTGAAAATTGTTTACTTTTCCCACTAAAGCAGTCATTTCAATTCTTTCTCTTTTGTTTTGTTTACAGTTCTGTTGAAACCTCTTTGTTGTATCAGGGAGAAAAGATACCTACATTTAGGACCAAATAATAGAACTAATGCTGAGGATAAATCTCTCCTATCTAGAGGAGATGGTTTGAAATGCACAGTTCACTGGGTGAATGCCTGCTATCTAAGGTTTCACAGAAGCACCACTTTTACTCTTTAAGTTTTCAATATAGGAATTTTACTTAAGCTAACCTTGCTGGAAGAAAGTTGGGCATTTAGCATAGTGATGTGTTGGGATGTGGTGTGAATTATGGAGTCCATGAATGTTTTCTCCCCCAACCAGTGCTGGGGCCTCTAAGTGCGCAGCTCCTGAAAGAGTTCAAGTAGAGGGTCCAATAGTCATGGCATTTTATGTGGATCATTATGCTCTCTGTGGAATTTTATTAAATAACAGTGCATTTCATGGATTCATATAAATTAATAAGTTCACAAGCAGAAATATATATGCAATATAAATCATTAGCATGGGCATAAAAACATAAACTTTGAATTGAGCATAATTGGTTATTTGGAGAGTTTCAGTTAATTAATTTTGATTAATTTGCTACTTGATCATTCATGTTACTATAGTCTGCTATAAGTAACCCACATACCATTTGGTATAATAACTATATGGTAAATTCCTTTCAGTTATTATAAATGTGTGCTGGGAAGGGGTAGAGAATGTTTATGATACTACCCAGGAGGAGTTGTAACATTCTTGTTTTTGCCCATTTTAATTGGCAACTATGGGTCAGATGGATAGATGTTTTCAGGTTAGCCCCTGCTGGACTGTTTCTCTTCCTACCAGAAATTGTGGAATAGGAGCCCTCCCTTCAGAATCAGACCCTTGCTGCGGCCCAAAGCCAGAGTGCTCTGCAGAGCAGACAATGAGTAGTGTTTAAAAATTCTGAGAATGGAAACATTTTAATATAAAAAAGGCATTGCCAGCCTAATTCAAATCAGAGGCTGACATTTTATAGGACAGAATGAAGAAAGCACACCTTCTTAGATGTATCATTGATAAAGATACAGCAATTAAAGTGGAGTTGGCATCGTTCCAAACTGAAAAATGTCTGCAAATACAAATAAAGTATCTCTCCAATACCTAGCATAATGTCTGCTTGTAGTAAGTTATCTCTTGAAATAATGAGAAAAAGAAAAGAACAAGGACACAAAATCTAAAGACATTAAATTAAATGTGATGGGAAGAGTGTGGGTTGTCCAGAAGAATATGAGCGAAGCACGGATAGGACCATAGTAAGAGGCTTTCAGATGTGATTCTAACCAAGGCAGCCTCTGCTGGCCGAGGTGTATGCCAGCAGCTCCTAGCAAAGAGGGGCTGGAGTCAGCCTCAGATCCTTCCCTACATGGGAACTCCAGAGCTGTCCTGTCTACATTATGCTCAAATTACCTTTGTACCATTTATTGACTTCTGGTTCTACAGTGTGTTAGATTTATCTAACAATTGTGTGTATTTGTGAAATCTCTACTTCTATAAGTTCCTTGGGCACAGTGTCTGGGAACATTGTTTGAAAGAACCATCACTGGTTATTTAAATCAAGATCCTAGGGTCTCATTTTGTATGGATCCCCAAATGTTACATTCATAAAATAAACTTTGATCATTAAAAATCAATCAATCAATCAATCAATCAAGATCTTAGTACCCATTGGGGGAATAAAAACAGTAAACAACAATCCTGACAGAATAGTGCTGTAGTAGGCATAGTTATGCCTGGGATTCACCATTTGTTTAATGACAGATTGTAGCAGGCACCAAACTAAAGAACTAAAAAATTGAAGAAAAACACTGAGGACAGTGATACACACTGACTTAAATGTTCTATGAATTCAGTAAGTCTGCCTGCTTTACTTTTAGTAGGAAAACAATATAGAGTTTTATATATTATATTTAGCCAACATATCATGTCCTGAAGTGGGTTTCTGTGGAACACTGGTCTCACAAAAGCCTAAGAGGTTCCAAAGTCAGATCAGTTTGGGAAACAATGTGTACCACCATCACCACTGCTGCCTCTCACAAACACGTGCATAGCAAAAATTCTGGGGATTATTCCAGGAAAACAACTGTTTGACCCAGGTTTTACTTAATTTACTTGGTCACCAAAAGTGCTTTGGGAGGACTTAAGGCTGCTGCTTGAGGACAAGGTGTTATCTTGGAGTGTGACCCATTAACCTGTCCCAACTCAGGCTCTACGTGCACTTGTTGGGCATGTGCCCCATGCCCGTCCCTGTGCTGATACTTTCAGAGAAGTTCCATGAAGTTCCTCTCTCTGGACCTAAAGTTGCCCATCATAGAGTAATAGTCCTGGCTTTAGTCAATCCTGATCGGCAGTGGACAGGTCATCTTTAACTTGTACAGTGAGTCAAAATTACCCTGACACATGCAGCTTAGGGTGGAGAGGTGAGGGACAGCAGGTGTGGGTGACACGGAAATGAGAAGTTTGGAATGGTCACCAGGGAAAGGAAGGTAGACTCAGAAATGGAGAACAAAACAGAAGAAGAGGAAACAAGAGGAAACAAGATGCAAAATAACTCCTGCCAGAGACTGTGGCAATTTTACATTTAAAGAGTTATGTGGCATTTACAAAGAAGTTCCCTCCAGCTTGTATACTAGTCAGTCATCCAGTAAAGGCAACTCCGTATCTTGTTCCCAAAGTGTCTGAACATTTCAGAGATAAAAGCAACAAGGAACCTGGGATGAAAGCTTCTCAGGACCTATAAAAATAATGTCCCAAATTTCTTACCCCTGCTTCCACAACCTGCCTCTCTCTCTGCTTCCTTGTAAAAGTGTGATTACTCACTAACATCCACTTTTGTTTCTCATTTAATAATAAACAGCATTCTAGACTGCTGAATGGAAGCCAGGCTCCCTGCTATAAGAAAGAGAAAATAGTATTTGCTGTCCTCAGAGGCTTAAAGGAAAATATAGCTAGATCCAATAGTTCCAGAAGAAATGTATCTCAGGATCAACCTCCCAGGGGATTCACAGAGAAGGCGCCTCCCACACCACTGCTGTGACTCTAAGTTGTAATGACGAGAGGTCAACAGATCACAAGACTTAGTACTTTAGCCCCAGAGCCTAAGAGAAATTGGGCTGCATCTAGTAGAATAGGCAAAAAATTAAAAAAAATAAAATAATAAATCATATTACCATCAATGAGGATGTGAACACGGAGGGAAGTTTTTCTGTCCCTGATACCCTAGCAGAGCATAAGGTACTTAAAAGATACTCAGTACACAGTTGTGGACAAGTGAAAGAATGAACCAATGACCCTTGCAGAGAGCAATGCCAGTTTGTAGAGTTTTTGTTTTAGAATCACAAGGCCTGTCTCAGAGTGGCAGGTGTGAGCATATTTGCGACTCCAGATAATCTTGGAACGTGGTAATGTAAGTAGAAATGCTCCTAGACTACTACGGACATCCTTTTCATTGGATCTTGAGCCTCATGTTAAAATGGATTGTAAGGTCCCATCAAGGTTTAGCAAGATGTAATGTCATGCCAGATGAGTGATGTCAGCCACGAGCATGGCAGTGTAAGCATCTCTTATTTGTCCCGTCTTCCTTGTACTTAGAGCTGAGTTTCTGAATGAGTTGGAATTCAAAAATACAATTTGCCTCTGTTGGTCATGGAGCTGATTTCTGATGGAGTTGTAGGGCATGACTCACACAGCCTCAGGCACCCCGCCTGTCTGAACAGGCTGAGTGAGAGCTGGCACTGGGACTCCCAAAGAAAATAAAGAGGTACAGCCTGGGAACTGTAACTGCAGTCAGGGAGGAAGGAGCACCTCCAAAGGTGTGATCTCCCAAAACTCTTCATGCAAAATGACACCCTAAGGTAAGCTGCATGGGAATTCCTATAAACTAAGTAAACACTTTCCCAAAGTGTTTCTCTCTATCAAACTCCACCCAAGGTGACAGAGAGGGCATATTCTCAGTGGTTTGCTAATCTTCTAGGTGGCATCTCACCTCACACTCCTTGGCCAGTCCCATTGGTGGGAAGGATCAGTTCTGGAAGGTTAAGTGGGGAATGAGAAACTTACAGTTAGGTGGCCCACATTTCGAGGTATGTATATGTGCTTTGTTCCCCAAAGCCCAATTTCATAACTGCATGCCCCACTATTCCATTAGTGTAATTAGAACTCTGATTATATGGTCGGAGGTCTAGTGAGTTAGTGTTTCTTGGCCTCAATAGCACTGTGTATGCAGTCACTCTTACCAGTTCTCCCTTGCCATGGATGAGCTGTTTCATAAAGAGCCTTGGGGGAAAGAAAGATAAAAAAGATCTATTAGAATCAGAAACATCTCATCCTTGGCTACTTTAGATGGCTTCCAGCCAATCTCTTTGTAGCTCAATATCTTTTCTGAGAACTGCAGTGTGGATTCAAATGCTGACAAGTTTGAAGAATCATGCAATTTCAGAGTTGGAAGGCATTCAGCATCTTAACCAACTATGT
This sequence comes from Phyllostomus discolor, assembly GCF_004126475.2. Classification (NCBI taxonomy): domain Eukaryota; kingdom Metazoa; phylum Chordata; class Mammalia; order Chiroptera; family Phyllostomidae; genus Phyllostomus; species Phyllostomus discolor. The sequence continues at coordinate 121,411,164 of NC_040906.2, forward strand.
TGATACTGAGATGATTTTAAAGAAATTGACATACTGAGCAACTGCTCTGCTCCATGAAGAAAGCTCACTGGCGTGCTGACACTTTAAAAAACTTGCACCTTGTGACAAAACATTTTTGCACTCCTACAATTGTCCTCAGAGTAAAGAAACATAAACATCCAGTGCTGTACTAGTGGTCACTCAAAATGAGGGGAGATGCTTTTGCAAAAAGGATTTAGCAATTTCTAACTGGAAGAAATGTTTCCTTGTATGTTGATATAAAGACAGCGTTGTCAGCCCACTAGGAGAAAAAAAACTACTAAAGAATGATTTATTGCCCTGGCCAGGTTGCTCAATAGGTTGGAGCATTGTTCCATACACCAGAAGGTTGTGGATTCGATCCCCCATCAGGGCACATAGTAGGTTGCAGGTTTGATCCCCAGTCAGTTCACATACAGAGAGCAACTAATCGATGGCTTTCTCACATTAGTGTCTCTCTTTCTCTCTCTCTCTCTCCCCAAGCCACTCTCCCTCCAACTCTGTCCTTCTCTTTCCTCCTTCCTCTCTCTCTCTAGGGTCAGCAGACATGCAGACATGTCCTCCCTCAGATGAAGGCTCAAAGGGGGAAAAAAGTCTTATTTAAAAAAAAAAATCTGGCTTTACATTCAGCCTAAAGAAAGGGGATCGAAAGCTGGTTTGCTCATCCATTTATCAAGCAAGGGGACAAATGGAGAAGAGAGTCTAATTGCCTGACAAGGTGTTTTGCATTTTCACTCCTAGGAGTGAGCAGTTTAGAGCCTGACAAATGACTTTTTAAAGATAAACAAATGTAAAGAAGACAGAAAATAATCCAAACTTGAGCTAATTTCTAGATAATATTAGGAAAGGTTCCTAGCTAATCAAGCATTCCAGAAAACACCATCCTAAATCACATAGCTTCCCCATTCTGCAATATGTGCAAAAGTAATCCTGTCTTCCGGAGGAAAAAGGTGTCTGTGTGGCATCTGTACTCACAGCATCCAGGAGACAGAGCAGTGCAGCAGGAAGGTCGGCGCTGAGCTTCCCACCACCGGGCCCCACCATCACGGGTGTCTGCCCTGGCACCTCCCGTGGGTAACCGTGACCCTTCAGTGGCAGTGTTCCTTCTCCATTTTTTTTTGAAAGGGAGATCTGGGAGGCCCCGAGCAAACCAGCTGTGCGTTGTGAGAGGCTGGCCTGAGAACTGTAAAACTGCCCAGGGTTTCGAGGCTTGTGTAAGTCTGTGATTCACCCTGGATGGGTCTGTCAAGTCAAGCACGCCTAAGAGAAATTACAGGTTTCTCTTGTCTGAAGCATATCCATTTAAATGAGTCACTTGTTTGTCCTTTAATTTCTCACCTTTATCTCAGATGATCACATGAGACTCTGTTGCCTCTGTTGCACTGGTGCAATTAGGATGTGGGGGATAAAATGCAAGATTGTGCCCCTGTTCCTGATGATTTTAAAAGGCTACCAAGTCTTTGCTTGTACTGATGTTGAACTTGGAAAAAATGGCTAGGAAATTGATCAGTAAATCCTGATATAATCCCTGCCTTAGCACCAGAGAGATTTTTGTTTTAATTTTTAGTTATTGGGCCACATTATTCTTATTGAGCCTCTAAGTGGGGCCACGGCCATGGGGAATTCAGACCAGAATGCACCATCTCCGCTTGCAGCATGCATCACATGACCTGACAGCATAGCCAGTTTGGATTGTCCTCACCACCAAATAGCTCCACACATCCCCATCCTAGTGTCTTCTACTTATGTATATTCTTGGCCCCAAAATGTAATGCAAACCTCCAGTTAAACATCACCAGAGGAAATGTTGACAATAAAAGAGAATAAGGAAAGGCAATTTTGTTGTATCTTATACAGTAACGAAGATCAAGAAGGTGATATGTGCAGAAATAGGTCAGTTCCACTGAGGTTGCTAGTGAAGTGCCAGGTCATTTGGCAACTGGAAAAGCCAGTATCATCAAACCTTTGGTTGTGTAATTAAAGAATTTTATTAAACACAGAAGATACCTTGCAACTGTAATAGCATAATCAATAAAATACAATTTTAAAAAAGGCTTACAAAATTGAGCATACGGTAACACACATGAGTTATCCTGTCTCCAGAAGTTAACAGTCTGGGAAATACATACACACAAAAAGACTGAAGTTCAACCATGTAACAATAAATACTAAATGTGAAGTGAATGACACAGATTATAAATATTAAAGGAAATCAGGTGGGGAGAACCAGCACTTCTGGTTGGACTAATCAGGAAAGTCTTCGCAGGAAGGCAAAGAGTGAATCAGAGCCCAGACAGAGGGTGCCCTGAGTAGAACCCATGGCGGATGCTCTTTCCCAGGCAGGGGACCATATTTTACAACCATGGTAACATTGAGGGAAAGATTCCTTCAATGGCAAGCTCAGCAGATTCTGCTGGATGAAACCCCTTGTGTTGAATCAAATGCTTAACTCTTATTTAGAAGTCACTGGACTAACTCCCACGAGAGTGTCTATATCCAAACTCATTGTTTAGCTGTGTGTTTGCTTGTGTGCGTGCATAATTCACAGGTACTCTACTGAAAGATGCTAATATTTTAATGGGCAAATAGTATTTGCCAAGCACTATTCTACTATTTACCTACAATTATTCATTTAATCTTTACAACAACCCTAAGAGGTAGTCTCTAATTTGCTCAAATTATAGATGAAGAAATTAAAGTCTTAGAAATTTAAATAACTGTCAAAGATCACCATGTATTAAGTATTCTAATTATGCATCTGACATAGATGCTGTTAGCACCAATGTTTCCTTGAGCTACCTGACTGAGTCACTTCCTAGGTGAGGTGTGAACAGGACATGGAATGTGTCTTCACGGGGGGTCTTCCACAGTCAACCTAATCTGTGCAAGTTTATTGACATCTTTCAGGATGGGGTGGACTAGGCTGTGGGCTGCAGGAGACAGGGAACAGCTTGTTCAAAGGATTCCCAAATAATTCCAGAGTATCTCTCTTATCATCCACAGGCCTTTCTTAGTTAATGATAATCCCTAGGGAGATGTTTTCCCTGCCATCTTACTGGAGTAGAGTGTGCTTTCATGCTAGATGTAACTGCTCAATGCACAATGCATATAAGAGTGCTCTCTCTCTCTCCCCCCACCACCCCTCTTTCTTGTGTTCAGAGTTCCCATCTGTAAAATGAGACAGTTGGACCCAGTGTTTTCTAAAGTTCCAGATTTATAATACTATAACTATTTGACTTTATGGGATTCCCTCCTCATTTCAATATATTACTCTGTGTAAGTGACATTTCTTTGCTCTTGAAATCTCTACATTGAGAAACCAGCATTGTGTCTGTCCCATTCCTTTTGCCTGAAGAGAGACTACAGACATATTGGGAAATGCTGAGCTCAAACCACTTTCTGACTTCATGTGAGAAAGGGGCAATTGTTGTTCCAACATGAGCAGTGCAACTTGAAACATGATCCACTCCTCAGGTTGGTATATTTTTTACCTTCTGATTGACTTCTTTATTTTATTTTTATTTCTCAAGCTTTCCTATCTAGAGGAAACATTGTGGGAGAGGGGAGTGGTGGGGGGGGGGGGGGCGGAGAGAGAGAGTGAGAAATTCCCCAGTCATTCACAAAGTGAGTTTCATGGTCTCATTTGTAATGTAGCTTCATTAATGTAGGCTTCCTGGTAGGATAATTAGGGGTTTCCCATTGCCTTTTTTCCTTTATCCACTAATTTTTCTTCTGCTGCATCAGCCTGTGTTCTTCCTTTATAAAGAACTTTTAAATGTTTTTTTCTAAAAGAGCTTGTTCTTACAGTACTGCTTTCTTATCAGGTGGCTCCCACTTTGAATGTTGAATTTGTTTACATACAAGATTAAGAAAATGAGCATCTCTCTACCTGAAACATGATATTTCCCCTTCCTCAGCCCAGGTTTCAAAAACAAACATATTGCTGGTGAGGGTTAATCTTACATTGTCAGAACAGACAGAGTCCCTCAGTGGCTCCTTGGGTTTGGAGAAAGTCCAGGACTGGGAGCCTGAAGATCAGTTTAAATCTGGAGGGTGGAATACGCCAGCAGTGGGATTCCTCTTGCACAAAGAGCCATCAATGACCTACTTAGAGTCAGCCCAGTTGTTGGTGACTATTCATGAGGGCCTCTCCCTCAGCAACCCACAGAATCCAGCCAAGTGACATCCCAGGCCACCTTTGCCAAGATGAGCCACAGCCCAGGGGTAAACATGACCCACAGTCTGGAGCTGGAGGCCCCAACAAGACCAAGGTCTAGCTGTGGCCCATGTAGTCTTTCTGTTCCTTCATGGGTGCCAAGAATCGCACATAGATGTTGCCAGTTGATGTTGGAGGAGCAATTAGCAGCACAGAAGTAGGTAGGCAGAGAGGCCTTCCATCCTTTCCTCATGTCACTCCCTCCGCCATCAGCACCACAGCCTGGGAGGCTTCCTTCATACTCCCCAGAGGCAAGAACACAGGAATAAGCACATTTCTCCTGGAGGCTCTGCCATTCCTGGAATGTATGACCTTGTCAAGAACAGAAAATCACAGCTTTAATGTACAAGCAGCAAGACCCAGAGCCTCACAACAACTGCATTTATTGATTCACTCTTTCTTTAAGCTGAACCACTTTCTTTCCTCTTGGAAAATACCCCTGTCTTTGTACAAGGCCCTGGGCTGTTGCAGAAGGTTTTGGTGACAGAGGCTGCTGGAACCCAATGTATTGGGGTGGGAGTGGTAGGTTCTCCGTACATATTTGGGTGCCTCTCTCTCCATCTCTCTCTGTTTCTGTCTCTGTTATCCTGTGTGTGTCTCTGTATGAGTCTCAGTCTGTATGCCTTTCTCTCTCTCTGTTTCTGAGTTTCTCAGGGGCTCTGTCTGAAACCCTTGGCCTCTCTGCATCTCTCTGTCTGACTGTGAATGTCGGTGTCCTGCTTTGAGTATCTCTGTCTCCCTGTCTGGTCTCTCTCTAGATCTAGAGGGACATAGACACAGAGATTGGGAGACCTTTCACAAGTGTCTGTGTAGCTGGATGGCTCCCTTCCAATAGTGAGTTGCCATGCTGCTGGGTAAGGATCTCTCCTTCTCTTTCCCCTTGCTGCTCTACTTCTCTAATGGTGTTTCACTCTTTCTCTCTGTCTCTCAAAGTCTAAATCCTCTCATTGCCTGCTTGCTTCTACATTACCCCTGAAGTCTCACATAGATAGTGTTTATCATAATTCCTTGATCATTTAACAGGAGGGAAAAGATTTCCCACAGAGGGAAATCTGGGGATGTTGTTGATATCACAGAGGATGTCCTGGGGCAGGGTACCTAGAGGAGGAGGAGGAGAGGGTGAGGCTGTGTGGAGCTGGCAGCTCTGCACAATCTCCTCTTAAATACACCCACGCTAATTTAAGAGCATTCTCAGGCAGGCCTGACTGTTTCACAGAGACAGCCAACATTTCAGTAGGACAAGAATGAGATGTGTGAATGTATCTCTGACATTCACTAGATGAGAAGAGACTGCAGAAGGAAAATCCTTTCAATCAAGAAAAAAATAATTTCTAATCACAAATCATCAGACTGTGATCTATTTAAAGAAGTGTCATATACATGGCATGTGTATGGGGACCCACCTGCTTTGCACTCACCTCCCAAATTAGGAGCATAGTAGGCTGGTTTGTTAGCTTGGCCCTTTGGTGGGGTGACAAGAATAATCAGAAGAAAGGTTCTGTTGAAGACAAAAATGTAATTTCACTTATTATTAGTCTGTTTACAATGATTACAATTATCCAAAATGCATGAACAATTGTGAGCACAGCAAGTTATTTTATTGTTTTAATTTCTCCCTCTCCTTGTTTGTATTCAGAACCACTGACAGCACCGGGGCAGGCTGGTGGGAGAGATCCCTACTCCATGGCTGGCCTGGCACCTTATCCAGAAGGAGCCTCTGGTTGGAAGGGAAATGGGAGAGGATGGTGAGCAGAGTAGAGGAAGGGGTCAACACTAACAGATTTGCTAGCCCCCAAATTCCTCCTTCTCAACTGGCCTGCTGAACTCCTCAATGGTACAGTCACCCCCTTGTGATGAACCAGAGTGTAAAATACCTTGTGTTTTAGGTATGTGTTGCCTAAGATAGGTAATGCATTAATTCACTGGTAAAATTATTAACACATGAGCATAGACCCATTCATCACATCAAATATAAAAGGGACACAGACAGGCACACTGATTATTCTGGGTTTGGGAACCAGGGGCTGATACTCTCCAGGCAAGTATCATAAGAAGAAAGAGTTAAATCTGGACTGTACATGATTACCACCTAGGGGTTAGAACCTGCAAAGCAGGAGAGGAGAAAACAGATGATAAGTTCTGAGTTAGGATGATTAAACAGACTTGCAATGACCAAAAACTAGTGGGCAGAATGAAGGAAGGATTGGAAGAAGTTAGGCTAAGTTTACTTAGTACCTAGACCAGCAGTTCTTAACCCTGGAAGCACTTAGAACCACTGGGGAGATTATAACATAAAAGTGACTATGCCCTACCTCTAAGACTTTCTGGTAAACTTTTTCTTGGGTGGGGATAGGACAGTGGTATTTTTAAAAAGCTCCCTAGTTGTTTCTAAGGTGCAGCCAGCATTAAAAACCACTGACTCAGACCATCAAAAGCTGAGAATAACATTCTGGATATGACCATGACATGTAATTAAAAAAAAAGACTATTTTCCAAAGCACCAAAGGACAGAATTTCCCTGTGGTGTCCGAATGGATTGATACCGAAAACCTGAAGGGAAAGGAGCCGTGCTAAACCGGAAGGGACTGAAAGTGTTGTGCCTCTCTCGGGAGAGCACCGTGGCAGACCAGAGTGAGGGAGCAGAGAATACTATACTAGGCAGGCTGGTTTGAACAAAATGTTTATACTGCCAACACTCTTCGGAAAGGCCTAGATGAGTGGGGGTCTCAACTTTGACTACATTAGAATCACCTAAAACCCAAGTCACACTGCAGACCAGAACCTCCAGGGATGGGACACAGGCAGCATTATTTGAAGCTTCCAGATTGATTCCAATGTTTGGCCAAGGTTGAGTACCACTGCTTTAGAGCCACTGCTTTATTCTTAGAAAAACTGGGTGGGATTGGTGGGGGCCAGTGTGGGGCCTGCCAATTTTTTTGTTTGTGTTTGTTTTTCAGAAGAAAGGGATGTAAAGTCATCAGTCTCCCAGGTATGAAGACCAAGGACTAGGAATAAGATCAAAGCTTTGGTGAGAGTAAGACAAAAAGGGATAGAAAAATGAAGAGAAGAAAAAGAAGAGAAGAAGACTAAGGAAAGCAAAGGAGAAGGAATGGAAAAGCCAGGATTATAGGGAGGGGCCAGTGCTGTTATCCAGGGGCCCTCAAGGACCCAGCTGCTGGAATGACGCATCACCCTCTCCCTGCAAATCTCCTGCAACACCAGCCCTTGCTGGCCCATGTGCATCCCCTTGAATGTGGGTGTGGGAAACCGTAGATGGCCTCTTCTCTTGTTTCTGGGTATGTTTTCTGGGCCGACCTGGAATCCCCATTTTTGCTGCCATTTAAATTTTTTTCAGTTTTTCCCTCACTTGAAACAGCTAGTGGGTCACACTTTGCATAACAACACTACAAGTGATAATAAATGAAAGGGCATGCATACCATCCAATGACTGACCAGGTCCCTAACTTTTTTGTACAATGCCAGTAACCATGACCAGCAGCCTCTCTTGAAAATTAGGTTATTGGATATTTCTTTGTAACAGGACCAGAAATTGTTTCCCTTGAATTTTCAGTTTGCATGTGGTTCAACCAACAGGAATCATAATGGACAAGTGGGCTGTCATGGGAATCCAAGACTTTTTACATTCTCTTTTGCCTGTTTCATCCCTCGCTCTGCTGCTGCCAGTTTGAGGTTCACCCCTCCAGGCCCTGCCACTGAGTCACTTTCCTCTGAATGCAGTTAAGTCAGCTTTCCTCCCTTTGGATGTGGTTCCAGGATGCCAGAAAAAATTTGAACAGCTCAGAGAGGCCCTCCCCCAGCGCTTGTGACAGCTCCATGCCACAGAATGTTAAAGGATGGTTTTAGCAACACTTCATAGGCCAGAAACTCCAGCATCATTATGTTGTCAAACTTTTAGGTACCAAAATGAATGTGAAGGCTTTACCTCTGATGCTCTGGAGATCCATTTTGCAGAAGTTATTCGATCCTTTAAGGCTTCTCTTATCTGGATAGTTAACAAAAACATTATGAATTAAAAAGATTATGAGAAACCAGCATGTGTTTGGGGCTGGCTAATACTGTGGCAGGAGCGTGTGTTACCAGCCAGGTCCTGTTGGTGGGACAGGGATTGGGAACTTGGTGACGAGGTCTAGGAAAAGGTGGGGAGATGGGGAGAGACAGGCAAAGCAGAGCAGGCATAGGAGATTTATAATCAGGGCCTGGAAATGAACTCAATGGCTAAGAAGTAACACTTTGCCAGCAGTCTGAGGATACCTTGACATGGCTTTGAGGGTATTTTGGGGAGTACTTGAACAGTTGAACCTTTCCCCATGATTTGTCAACTATTCAAACCTCCTTTTCTAGTGAGCTTAACCATGGTTTAAAAAAAAAAAAAGAGTCCTACACAACATAGCAAAGACCTTTAGAACCAAGAAAATAAAATAATGAATAACCATTATGTTTTGTTTTATATCTTTAAAGGGTTTTTTACTCCTGTCATCTTCTTTTATCCAAAAAAAAGAGGAACTGTAAAATAGCTACAACTGAGGAAATTAAGACTCTGAGATTACATAGCATGCAGAATTAGTCCACTACTGAGAGAAAGAGCCAGGGGTTGGGGCCTGACTTCAGGCCATCCTGTGATTTTCCCTAAATCTCTCTTATCGCACCCAGGCACTCTCTTGCCTTTTGCTATATAAAATGTTGTTCACTTCCCAAGGCCATGTAGAAGTGTTGTCCTCACACTTAATGTAGGCTGAAGTCCCCTAGCTCAGAGTGACCTCACCCTTCCCTGAAAATGCAGTGTTCTCCATCACACACAGGCTCCAAGAGGTAGGAGCTCTCCCTGGTGTGGCGTCCCTGCACTCAAAGCCCATTGCAATACGTGAAGACATACTGGAGCCTCTACTTGAATTTCTGTCCTTCCATCTTTTTTTAATTCTGTGTTTCATATGTGCATAATATATACTTTGTAAATTAATAACACACCTGGGGATAGGTGGTCCTATAAGCTCAAAGACTGTTGGTATATTCAGTAGTATCCCCTTACCCATGGTTTTGCTTTCCATAGTTTCAGTTACCCACAGTCTGCCATGGTCTACAAATATTAAATGGAAAATTCCAGAAATAAATGATTTATAAGTTTTAAATTCTGTGCTATTCAGAGTAGTGAGATGAAATCTCCTGCCATGCCATTCTGCTTCATCTGCATCGGATGTGAACCATCCCTTTGTCCAGTGTATCCATGATGTATACACCACGCACCCATCAGCCACTTCATAATCATGTCAGTTATCAGGTTGACTGTCACAGTGCTGTAGTGCTTGTGTTCAAGAAACCCTTATTCTACTTAATAACGGCCCCCAAGCACAAGAGCAGTGGTGCTGGCCATTGGGATATGCCAGAGAGGAGTTGTGAAGTGCTTCCTTTACATGAAAACGTGAGTACAGTACAGTAAGATATTTTGAGAGAGAAACCATATTGATATAACTTTTATTACAGTACATTCTTATAATCGTACTATTTTATTATTAGTTGTTGTTAATCTATTACTGTGCTTAATTTAGAAATTTATTGTAAATATGTATATGTAGAAAAAAACAGAGTATAAAAAGGGTTCTAGACTCCCCATGGTTTCAGGCATCTGCTGGGGATCTTGGGAAGCATTCTCCACAGATAAGGGGGGACTACTTTATAATGTTTTGTCAATTAATCATAGAACTTTTCAGTGTTCACCTTTTACATTACAATTTTAAAGGTAAAATGTTTTGATCTTGTTGGAAGCTTCCATATTGTAAGCGTTTTTGCACACTTCATAATACATAACACTGGTACACTAATAAATAATAATAATGCTGATGACGATTTGGCTATAACATACTAATTGTGGTATTAGATTAATGAAAAACAATAATATGGTATACAACTATATCATAACAGAAATGCTTTCTATGTGTTTTAATTTGCAAAATTACTTTTGTTCTTTACCATAATCTAGCAAATAAGGAAGGGAAAACATTATTATCTCTGCATTCTCTCTGAGGAATCTGAAGTTCATGTGATTTAAGGAACTCCTCAGTGGCACATAGCTAGTACAGAAAAATATCAAGGCTAAAAGACTAATACTCTAACTTTCACCTCTGGATAATTTTTATCAGGTAATGGTATTCTCATAAGAAAGTGAAAGGACCATTGTCAAATGTCTTTTTTTTTTAAGAAACCTTGCATATTAACTTGTTAGAATAGCATTGATAGTAGTTAGCCAATTAAAAAATAAAAATTCCTGCAGCAAAGGTGTCTACATCTACATCTAAGAGGGTTATTTGCTTTTCTCATTTCAAGATACAGTTCAATACAATAGTAAGAGAGTGATTTTATAATCCTAAGTAAACATTTGGTGTTTTGTTCATTGTTTTAGGTTTTACTTGTTTTACCAGTCACTACCTATACCCAGTCTCTGTGTTGGGAGAATTGCTTTCTTTGCATCCATTTCTCTTGAAGGTAGAAGCGAGGAATTCAATTCCCCAGCCTCCCTTGCAGCTAAGATGCAGCCAAGTGACCAGAGCTCAGCCAATTAGACGTGACAATTCAAGAAGCAGCTGCCAGTGGACCCCAACAGGCAGGATGGAGGTGATCCCTGAGACAGTAGTACCAGCAACTCTAGCTTAGCATCCACTATTTGACATTGGCTTGGTGGGCTAGGCTTTCATGTCCAGGAAACTGGGGAAGGTGTGGCATGTGGAGCAGTTTTCTGTGCTATGCTGGGGACCATTCCTGGTGTGCAGCCTCCAAGCCTCCAAGCCAAAGAGACATCTTCCCAAAAATGATATTGGTGAGATTTAATAAATTCCATTTCTGCTTCAACTGGTGAGAGTGAGTTTCTGTAGAGATTGTGTACAAGCTGCTTAATCACTCTGAATGTTTCCTCATCCATAAGACTGAAAATAGGAATATCCAAGATTGTTTTAAGGATTAAAACTAATATGCATAAAATGCTTAGCCCTTTAAGAGCTTAGAATATGGCCAACATTACTTGCATGACAAAGAACAGTGATGTCTTGTTCGAGTGTCTGCAGAAATAATTGAGGTAAGAGACACCCAATAGGTGGACTTTACAAATAAGTATCTCAGGGTCAGGTATTGTTAATGAGGGGAAAAAAAAAGAGAAGAAGTTACAGTACCTTTGGATCCAGGATTGTTCCAAACACCAAGATGAAGAAGCCCTGAGAAAGACAGAAGAGGAAAGAAGGGCCATTTTCAAAATAATATTGATAGTAATAACAAATAACAAGAAATACCAGCACTCACTATCACTTCCTGTTCTGCAACTGATAAAAGTAATAAAAAGAAAACTGAAATGAAGATCATTTGATTCAATCATTGGCTCTCTCATGTTAAGGTCACAATACCTAGATTCATCCATTCCACAGACACTGGTAGATAGCACACCTTCCCTGTGTCAGCCCCTGTTCCAGGCACTTGGGGTATCCCTGATTCATGCAAGTGTATTATAAGAATTTCTTTTTAATTTGGGCAAAATAAAAGTGTCTTGCATTTATCAGGAGCTGTGTATCTCACCAGAAAATGATGGTCCAAGCAATAGTCAGAGGAGATGTTACTCAATGGATGGCACCATTAAATCCCTGAATAATTAGTAATAAAAGAAACTTTCACAGAAAAAAGAAAAGGCATCCATGCTCAGTTTTATTTAATACCCTCAACCTCTTTCTCCCATTCACAACCAAAATCAGTTATAAAATGCGAAGAAAAATCAAGTACATGGATCATCAGAAAAACCAAGATCCAAGCAGACTGAATTTCTAAGTACATGATGGGTGCTCAGAAACAAGTGTTCTGAGTATGATGCAGAAGAAAGTCATTAGCTCTCATGTCTCTTATCATCCATAATAAAGATAGACAGCATCAAAGTCAAAAGGAAGCTGCTCCTCCATCATTGGATCCATCTGAGTTTTCAACCTTTTTTTCATGTGTAGTGGCACAAAACCACCCCAAAAGAAGAAAAAGTGTTCATCCTATTTTGCATATAACAAAGGAAGCTCACAGACTCAACTTTCAAAATGTGATAGACAGCAACATTGATTAGACAAAATTTCTCTTTGAAGTGTGGTTATGCAGGTCTTTGCTCACCAGAAAAGAGAAGTGAGATAATGACTTCTGATTTAGGCATCCTTTTTAAATTGCTCTGATTTCATAATCAAATGTGAACCTTTACCCAGGCAGAGGCCTATCAAAGTTCATGAGTTTAATGCGAAATAATAAAGACGGTACAACCAAGTGGTCATCAGCCGGAATAACACTGAAGCCACTGCTGGCATGATTTGCTAAAGACCAGCTGAAAGGTGGAGGACTTCACAGGGACCAGCAAGTACCTGGATGGCCAATCCACTCATCCACTCCCCTAAACCTTCTAAACTACACCTCTCCATTCTTCCAGTCCAACAACTGCTCCAAGCTTGGAGTGCTTCTATCAGACTGCTTTTTTGTGTGACACTCTTAGCATACAAGATAACTATTGAAGTCTGTCATTGGTCTGCTGACAAAATGCCACTGATGGCACGATCCATAAGGTTACAAAATATCATTTGTGTACAGATGCTTGGGACAAATATATCCCAGTCTGGTTTTGGCACTAAGAATACATTTTAAATCAGAATCTCCATGAATTTTGCCCAAGAATTAAATTTTTAAAAGATCTGAGAAACCACAATTCTAGCTTGTTTCCTCCACAAAAATATATTCCTTTGGCTAAAGTACTAAGAGGAATTTATTTTCTTGAGAGACTTTCAATTTCTTGAGGTAAGACTAATTATATTTATACCTGCAACATTGCATAATGCTTGGCACAAAATAAATACTCATTAAGCACGGTGTCTCTGTGCATTTGTGTGTCTATGCCTGTGCGTGTGTTCACTTCCTTCATTACGCAATCTGCAACTGCAAAGCTATAAATATGTAACAGGGAAATGCCCCACTATAACCATGTTACATTGGTCCACGCCACCTTGGGAAAAGTTACACAAAATACTATTCAGAAAATTTGGATATAATATAAGTCATAAGGTGTAATTTCTAATTGAGATGTGTTCAGAGGTAGCAACTTCTTTGCATTTCTTTTAACAGAAAAAGCACAATTTGAGCAGGTAAAACCCCAAAATGTTCTCCCAGGTTTAAAAACATGTGCTTTGCTGCTATAGGTTGCATGTTCCCCACTCCCAAATTCATATGTTAAATCCTTACACCCAATGTGAAGGTATTAGGAGGTACTCCTTTGGGAGGCAAGTGGGTCATGATCTCAATAAGGAGATCAGGGCCCTTGTAAAAGAGGCCCCAGGGAGCTCCCTCACCCCTTCTACAAGAGGAGGTTGTAGCAAGATGGCCACTGTCCCTCTGAAAACCGGGAAGTGGGCTCCCACAAGACACTGGATCTGTTCATGCCTCTGTCTTGGGCTTCCCATCGTCCAGAACTTTGAGAAATAAACTTTTGTTGTTCATAAGCCACCCATTGTTATAAGGTCCCCAAACTTAGACCAGCTCACAATTACTCTCAGTATATATAGGAGAAGACACCAACTAGACGTTATGGTTTGACAAAGTAGCATTCAAGGCAGTGACTTGCTATACAGGCTGGGTGGGGCAAAAGTAGTTCTAAAGTTGTTGATATGGAAAATAACACAATAATTAATAAATAATAATACAAAAATAAAGCCTGTGTTTTGCATACCCACAACTGTAAATCTACTTTTACCCTACCCTGTATAATAATCCTTCCCTAGTAAAAGGGTTGGTTGAACTTTAAAACCAGTGGAGGTGATCCTATGGGCCCAGGACCAGGAAATCTATCAAAGAGCCTTTCTCCCACACCTTTTAGATCTCTTGGTATGCTTCGTCTTTACTCTCAGCCTGTTCCATCAACCTCAGTTTCCTCCCTTCTCAGTTCATCCCATAACTCTGCTCGTCCTGCTTCTTCCCTCTCAGTTGTTCTGGTCTCCCACCTCACTGGATCTACGGCTCTCCTCTCTCCTCTCCCTAGAACACCTTCATCCACTGATATGCTGGTAATCGACTCTGCTAATTTGTAGCACTTGCCAATCTCCATGGCTAAGTACTTCCCCCACAGTTAATGTAAATCTAGCAACATGAGCTCACTGGCCAGAACATTAGGAAGAGATGGGCATAACATTATACAGTGTTTCCACCATACAGATACAGCAGATTCAAGTAACCTCAAAAGTATACTGTGGACAAACAATTAGGAAGTGATAAGTTTTAAGGATATTTGAATGTTGTTTTTAATCTGATTTTCTACATAATTTAGTGATGTTATGTTTACAACCAGCTCACAAAATTCCTGAAAATATAACAGTCAGCTGAGCGAGTATAAGCCAGCTTCAGCACACCACTGCCTGAGGCCTGCCCTGGTGTCTGGCCTTTACCCAAAACCCGCTCTTGGCTTCTTACTCTCCCACTGGTACTGGTACTTAGATGGGCCCTGCCCTCCTCCTTGTCAGGGGTCAAGACAGAAGCTGAGATTAAATTATAAGTTAGTCCTATTATGACAGGTAAAAGAGCTCATGATACCAAAGGACAGCCTAGTCCAAAACAAAATCACAGTTAATATGGCCCCAAGGGAGGAAAGGAAAGGAAAATGCTGAGGAGTAAGACATGAAATCATTAAGTCCATGACAAACACCCATGGGATATGCTGAACATAAATTTAGGAATACTAGGTTTTTATGTCCATCCTATCAGTGGCTAGATGCATAAACAGGTAAGGAAACTGATAATTACTAAGAGCTATACAAAAATGTAGGGTATTGGATTGGCCAAAATGTTCATTTGGTTTTTTCCATAAGATGGTTATAGTAGTGCTTAGTTGTCTTTAACTTCATTCAAAACAATTTTATTAGATTGTATCATGACAGCTGTCATATCAACATGTACTTAAAAAAACTTACCAAAATTGGTGAATTTTTGTGTAGCCATTTTAATACTGAAGATGGAAGAAAATATACAACATTTTTGGCATATTATGCTTCATTATTTCAAAAAAGGTAAAAATGCAAGTGAAACACACAAAACAAGATTTATGCAGTGTGTGGATAAGTGTAAATGTTCCTGATCGAATGTGTCAAAAGTGGTTTGTGAGGTTTAATGCTGGAGATTTCTCATTGGGTGATGCTCCATGGTCATGTAGACCAGTTGAAGCTGATAGTGATCAAATTGAGACATTAATTGAGAACAATCAACATTCTGCCACTTGAGAGTTGCTGACATACTCAAAATATCCAAATCAATAAAGTTATTGGTGCAAATGAAAACTATGTCTTTCATTTTACAGAAAAAACCATATGGTCTTTTTGGCCAACCCAGTACAATTAATATATTCTATAGAAATGTAGAAAAACAACAACAAAAAGTCAAAAGATTGGAGCTCCCATTATTGTTAACATTGTTCTCTAAGACATCAAAATGTTTATTGTAAATAAAATCACTTATACTTAAATTTTGAAAGAGAAAAATGAAAAAATATTTGACTTAAAATTTGTGTTATTTGTTAGGTAAAATATTTATTTGAAAATAAAATTTTCCATAAACATGAATTCAGAAAAAGAAATGTTTTAGAGGTCTTTAGAAAAATAAAAGCTTTCTTTTCAATTATATGCTTTTTACATATTTAATATTCAATATAATAAACTTTGACTCATTGGTACATTGTGACCAAAAAATATGAAAATAGAAAAATTCAATCAAGAAAGGAATTGTTGAATATTGAATACTATGCATCCATTAAAGAGACATACATATCCATAGTAATCTGGTAAAAGTGCTAGGATGTATTTTTAAGTGAAAAAGTAAGTTGCAAAATACTACATATTATTTTAACCCCAATATTATATAAAAATTTGTCTATTAAACATTTTTTAACTGACAGAGGTGAGATAAGAGAGGAGAGGACAAGGGAAACCATCTTTAATACCATTCTATATGACTTGCTTTATTAAAATAAAATGGTTTCCAAAGGTAACCAAAAATTCTAAATGGAATAAAATATAAATTGACATATGTAAATATCCAGTTACATATGTAGATTTTTGGGGAAATGGTATTGCTTAATCTCTAAAGTAGTTAAAAGTCAGCCTAGTTTTAGGTTACTTGTGATCTGTAGGGCATTTTAATACTTGCTGCTTTCCCATTCACTCTTTTATTTCATTTTCCAAACACTGCTGTAAAATGGGAAGATTATATCCATTTCTATAAATGAGAAAATATGGCTTGGAAAAGTTAAACAAACATCCCAGGAGAATGTTACACATTAGTAAATGATAGACTTGAGATTTGAATCCAGGCCTTCCTGGAACAAAAGCTTATTTCCTGACCCAATAGGCTATTCTAAATCCACTGTATTTTATAAATAAATATGATGGCATGACCTCCTGATTACAAAACTTCTTTTTGAATTCCTTCACTTGGACTTACTTGGTCAGAAGCACCTGGACTTACCTGGAATGCATTGAGCAAGGAGAAGAGAATGTGGAAGACCAGGGAGGTATCATCAATGACTGTGGCTATTCCAAATCCCCAGGTCAGGCCCAGTAGGGGTGTGAGGATGGCGATGTTCTTACTGATTCTCACAATGGCTCTCACTTCTTGGAACATGGAACTGCCAATGGCAGGTCGCTGGGTTTTGACAATCACCAGTGTCACTGTGATCAGGTTTACTGCCACGATGACCACAGCTGGGACCACAAAGGCCAGGAGGGCCTTGGTCCTGTCCCAGTTGAGCCAGCAGGCTTCAGGCCGCAGGTAGCCTTTGCCAGGCTCAGTGGCAGCAACTGTGATAACAGCAATGACCAAAGGACATCCATATCCCACTGAAAAGAGAGATGCCACTAGCACTGACTTGGGCAGTGTATGGAAAACAATCAGGATTCCATAGAGGATAAGAAGTGCCTTAGCAAGCATCCAGAAAAACACAGAAAGGTAAAAGAAGTGGACAAAAAATGTTGCTGCCACACATCCATCGTGGTGTGCTTTTGGACCGCTAAGAAAGGAAGCCACAATGAACCACACATCGGCCATCAGCAAGGTGGCCGCAATATTGGCAATACACAGGTGGCGTAAATAGGAGATCTCTGTCTTCGTCACTCGGCTCCAGACCAAGGCCTCAATGGACAAGCAAAGGATCAAGCTGCAGATAGAAATGCCCAGTCCTATGTATGTGATGTAAATCAGGATGGGGTTCTCCAAGGTGTGTGGTGACATAAGAATGGAGAATGAGGTAAACAACTTGCTTGGTCTACATTTGCAAACAGCTTGCTGGGAGTTTTCTTGAATCATCTGACAGGCGTGCTGCTCCCATCGGCTCTCAAAGGAGTGCCAGCCAACACACTGTGTCTGCCGCCCCTCGGAATTCCTGATCTTTTCAAAAACCAGTGAGATTCTTTTAAGTTCTTTGGGCAAAATGACAGACAGGACAAGCCCATTCACAGTGTTCTTTTCCAAAAGACTGGCTTCTAAGATGGCTCCAAGAGTTGGGAATGCAATGCTGACTAACTGAGAAGGGGAACGCACCTTCTGAACTTCGTCTCTGCTGATCAACACCCTCCCAGTGACGTTGTTGCGAGTGTCATTAACTCTCATTGAGAAAGTTAAATTCCTTCCATTGTTATCTCCAGATATGATGGTTCCCATAGTATGAATGAAGGCATCTGCTATGTCAATGGGATGTTTATTTATAAGTAGCCTTCTTGCAAAGGTATTGACTGAGTGTAGTAACACACAGCTGCTGTTTTTTTCAGGGATGAAGGTCCAGTTTGAGATGCTTTTGCTGTCAAGAATGTGGTTGGCCATGATGCTGTAACTCTGTCAATGAAGAACCAGCATTAGTATTGAGCCACTGTCTGAATCTTCCAGGACATTCAAGCTTCCCTTTTATAAAATGTGGTCCTTCAACCAGCAATATAGGCATATAGGCATCGCCTGGGAACCTCTTAAAAATGCAGAATCTCAGGCCCCACCTCAGACCTAATGAATTAGAATCAGCAGCTTGATGAAATCCCCAGGTGACTCACATGCTGCTCAAATTTGGTTTGGAGGACAGAGCTACAAGGGAGCTGCCCTCCTCCCATTTATGCAAAGCCTCCTGTGAGACTGGCAAGTGGGAAGCCTTCACCATGCTCATTTCCCTCATCAGTTCCACTTCACACCTGGGTGGAACTGGCAATTTGCTTATCCTGGTCAGAGCACCCACCCACTAGGTAATTAACATCTATTGAATACCACTGTAGAAGAATATGCCAAATTGGACCCTAGAAGCTGAACCTGCTCTTTACTGTCCTCTACTTTGAAGATAAAAAATAAAGGAAATAGGTCCAGTTCCGTTTCATCTTTCTGCAGCAGACATCTATGGCTATCTTCTTGGCAACCAGTTATTTTCTATTTTGTCAACCTATTCTGACTCACAAATAAAAGCTTTTCTCTCTGTGGGACCTAGGATGGTTGTTAGAGGTTTACAGTAATAAAATATACATTGGAAAAGCTTGCCTCAATGTCCAATCCAGCACCCAGTAAGTGCTCTCTTTAAGTGTTTGTTGATTGAATGTGTTCACTTTTTCTATTCATTTATTCATTCTTTTCAATAACGATGAAAATAATGAATAATTCTTTATTCATTTTAGTACTTACAAGGTATTTGAGATATGGAAATAAAAGACATGGTCTACTCAGACTCCCAAAAGCTTCAACTAACAGCCATTCCTTTCACACACACACCCAAAAATGCTCTCCCAAATTAGAGTCCACTCACCTTCATCTTTGTTTCATCCACATTTGTCAGCTGCTCTGCTGTTGATATGTTGCGTAGGAGCTGCACAATAACAGCGATGTTGCCCGGTATCCGCGGAGAACGCTGAATATTGGTGATGACACAGGACAAATCCGTCGGACACCTCTGCAACAACATATCTGCAATAGCCTCCTCAGATTTGGCATTTCCATATATTTTCGTACTTGTTGGAAATGCTTCAAGTACAATTGAATCCTCCTAAGAAGTAGCAAAAAAAAAAAAAAGAAGTTTTTATCCTGTTACCTTTGTTTTAATGTAAAAGTGCCTTTACTAAAATGTAGGACAGCCTTATTACATAATTGTATATTTCATGATGCTTTGCTATTTTACATTGTCCAAGTCACATCTGCTGTGGAACAATCTGCCCAGTACCAAGGTCTATGAACAGAAAATGGAAGTCCCAGCTAGCCAGTTGCCTAGTTCTGAACAACCTACATCCAAATAGCATCTGCATCTTTGGCATGCCACTTCACACCACTTCTGTGTATACACACTGTGCATATAGATACATTTCTCAGGTCATGTAAGCTTATTTTTTGCTCTTCCTAAGGGGCAAAGCATGAGACATTAGTATGTTTCAAAAATAGAAATTCTTAACAGATTTGGATGAGTCAACGGGAACACTAAGAGAGAAGAAAGACTAAAAAAATCGTGACAGTCAGTATTTTGCACAGGTTCAGGCTCTGGGTCCCACACTTTAAAGCAGGAGTGGCAAACTATGGCCCCAGGTTGGCTGCCTGTTGTTTTGTAAATAAAGCTTTATTGAGCTTCAACTTGCTCATTCATTATAATAAGTATTGTCTATGGCTGCTTTCCTGCAACAATGGCAGAGCTGAGTACTTTCAACAGAGACCATAATACCCATGATGCCTAGAATATTTACTATCTGGCTCTTGACAAGAAAAATAAATGCCAAACCTTGCTTTAGTGGGTCCCTTGCTCCAGCCTGCCACTTGACAGAGGACAAGAAGTCCATGGCCTAGACATGGACTAGACACCTGAAAATTCAGGTGGTCTGGACACCTGAATTTTCTACTCAACAATTGAAAGTCTATTTCCGCTCCCCGGCCAAAGTCTGTGCTACTAGGGATTGACCATGTCACCAGTGTGCTCACCCATAGGCCCAAGAGGTGTCAAAGAGACACCTGTGTTCAGGCTTAGGGATATGTGGTTGGCTTTCCTCTACCCTCAAGGTGCAGGATAGAATTCTGGAATGGGAGACTGACAGAAACTATTTTATTTATCAGTTTATAGGTTTGATTTGAAGCACTTAAATAAGAGGGTATATATATTGTTCTCCATGTGTATCTTTGCACAGGTCCTTCAAATCAAGGGTGGGCAGCCATTTGAAGTCCCCCTGGCAGGGGAACTTCAGGTATAGTATCCACTTTCTCTCCCTGGCTCTTCCCTGAAACAGGGGATGGGAATGTTGCTAGAACACAAGAGATGCTAAAGCACTGACTTCTCTCAATTAATCAGGGGCTGAACTTCAGAAAGCTAAAGCTGCTACTAGAAAAGGAGAAAAAGAAACAAAAGAAGAAGAAATAACATTTGACTTGATTTTATTTACTAGAATTTGATTTTTTAACATATGTAACTACTTAAGTATATGTGAAAATATGTTGTTTGTGTGACAATGAAGTCCTTCCCTCTATCTCAGCTCTATTCTTGTGCTTTTCTGAGCTCAGAAGTCACTAAGAGATCTAGGTAATATGCAGATTCAGACTCAGCAGGTCTGTGGTGGGGCCATGTCTAAAGGTTCTCAGAGATGTCCTGTGCTGCTGGCCAGGGAAGGACACATTGGGTAGCCAGGCTTTGGGGCATCAAAGAGCTAAGAGTGGGAATGGAGAAGTAAGCTGTGAGGGTTCTTGGCAGCTTTTTTAGCTCTGACCTAAATGATCAGGTTCCTTTGTGTCATGACAGGTGTGGGAGACTGGAGCACAAACATGTAGATGACCAAAGTTAAGAATGCCATTCGAGTGTAGAGAGAGGACAGGTGGGTATTTATGTATTTAGCTGTAAATGCCCCTGCCTACTACCCTGCCTGGAACTATCCCTCTCTTTTATTGAGTGCATTATGTATTGCTAATTTGGCACTCTAGTTTGCATGTGGGAGAAAAATATTATTACCTCAAAAATGTTAAAGGCTGTAAGAGTCCGGCAGGTATCAGTGATCTTGTACCATTTCTTTTGCCTGCATACAAACCCCACATTTCCTGGAGTGTCAGGGGGGCAAGGTTGAGTGCAGTTGGAATTGTCCACACAGACACCATTGCATGCACCTGGGAAGATAAAAGGCACCAGCATCAGATGGAGAGGTCTGGACTCTGGGCTGCACGGGCCAGTCACCAGGGTGTCAGCACATGAAGGCACACAAATTCTGTGGCTGTCAGGTGCCTTTTCTTTGTAAAGCAGAGGAATATTGAAGTAGATCAGTCATTGCCTTGTATTTCAGTGACAAACTACTACTATTTCCAACAATGTCTTGTCCCAAACTCAAATACAGAAAACAGATGAAAGTGCAACTCGCCCAGTTGAAGTGAGAAGGAAGAGCCCACAGCTAAGTCTACAAGGCCCTCATCACACCCCATAGGGATACCCTGAGCACCTCCTCAGTTTCCTAGATGAAGGGACAGTTTAGAAGCCATAGTACCCGATGTTCTTCAAGAAAGCTCCCAATGCTGGAGCCTTATAATGAATTATGTCATCAACGAGTTCTCACAGATCTGTGCTAGCCATGGCTCCTGTTTGAGTTGACTCAATCAAAAGGATTTATAACAAGAAACTGTCAGACCAGAAGAGAGCAGAGCATGCTGTCAGGAGAAGGAAGCAGGAGTCAAGGTACAATGAAAATGAGAAAAATGAAAAGAGAGTCCCAGTGCAAGCCATAAGGTAGTCCCATCAGCCATGCCATGAGACAGGGCTGACAATGGCCCTCTATTATAACAGGGGACAGTAAAATTCTCAGTTGATTAGTAACTGCTACATACCATGTGTTCCGGCAGACACCTCCTTTTTGCTTTGTCTGGCAGCCTAGAGAGGGAAAATCAAAATTCACATCAAAATCCATCGGTGATGTTCCAGCCCAATGATTTACTTTAGTCACGGACCAACAGCCACATCTTCATCGGCTATAATGCCAGGACGCCACACAAAGCTTAGACCATGAAGCATGTCCCAGGACCCCATGAGCGCTTCAGCCTGGACAGCTATCTCTCCCACTGCTATTCAGTAGGAGCCCTCCTTCCACTCTAGTGGGGATGAACTGCATTCTACTATAAGAAATACATTGTAAGCAGAGGTGGATTCACTGGGAAGTTAATGAGGGCCCACTGCTTGTATGGGCCCTCAAAGCCCTGAGAGAGGATCTAGCAACGGGTTCATATGATCAAATGTTCTATTATTTTTTTAAGATTATGTATTTATTTATTTATTTTTAGACAGAGAGGAAGGGAGAGAAAGAGCAGAGAAACATTAAGGTGTGGTTGCCTCTCCCATGCCCCACCCTTGGGGACCTGGCCCACAACCCAGGCATGTGCCCTGACTGGGAATTGAACCAGTGACCCTTTGGTTCGAAAGCTGGCACTCAATCTACTTAGCCACACCAGCCAGGCCTGTTTTATTAAATTTTCAAAAACAAAACTACTTAACCACCATCTGTTCAGAACATTATTTTTTCCCAGTCCAACTTCCCCCCCTTCACACTCTTCCTCATTTTGGATAGCACCAGAGAGGCTGCAGCTATTTATGGAATCTGGACAAGTAGAAGCTGAGTTGGGGGACACATTCAGCTTGGGTTTAATAGTACTTACATAGTTTGCTGTCATTCCTGCATTACAATGAGGACATCAATACTTAAGTGGCATTGATTCCAGGAGTAATTACAATTAGTCACAGAAAAAGAAAGTTCTAAGTGCCCTGAAACCTTATAGGTCACATATAAAAGAAACTTGCGAAGAGGCTTTCCCAAATTTGACAACAGTTCTACACATTTGCATGGCCTTAGTAATAATGAATTGAGAAACTGAAAGCTATTTTTCTAAACTAGAATAATAAAATTATCAGCAATGCTAGATGAAAGACTGCATAATCTTTCTATTCTCTCTATAGAAAAAATATAAAATTTTGACATACAACTATGCAGCCAGAAATGTAGGAACAAAAATGTGGGTTTTCATTAATAAAAATGTTGTTATTTTATTGAATTGATTACAAAATAATGTTAAACAATTATTGAATGATTCTTTTTTTTCTGATCCAAACTAAATATTCCCTTTTCCATAAATTTTGTATTTATAATTGTGTATCCTTTTTTAAAGAGGAGTTCCCCAAAACTTGGCTTCCCCTTATCACAACCATTCTCACCTTTCCTGATTAGAAGTCCCTTTCTTCCCCACCCATCTGCATGATGCTGAAAAGCAGTGTCACATTATGATCAAGGGGTGACTCTGGAAACAGCATGGCTGGATTCAAATCCCAATATTGCCACTTGACACCTTGAGAAATTTCATCTTTCTGCGCCTCAGTTTCCTCATCCATAAAGCAGGGTAGGAATTCTAGTACTATAATTCCATAATCTTGCCTCAGATGATTTTTATGAAGAATAAATGAGATCATGTATGAAAAACACTTGAACTGAGCTTGTAATATTGTAAGTGGTGTTTAAGATTTAGCTATCATTATTATTCTCCAAAAATGCATGTCACTGCATGTTTGTTACATACAAAGCTCAAGTTTGCCCCCTCTAAGAAGTTTTTCCTAATCCAATTTGAAATGACACATCTTTTCTTCTCTGGCTCCTGTAAAATTTATTATCCATACCACCATACCACTCATTCAGCACTTGGCATGTACTCACCTGACCTGCTGTCTCACTATCTAATTATTTGTACATATGCGTGTTAGCTTCTCAATTAAAAGTTCCTTAAGAACATGGATTGTGTATTGTGCTTCTTTATATCCCCCTAAGTGACTACATCAGTACATACGTGTGTGTATGTATATATATATTCGTATGTATATACTGGCACACTTGTGTGTATGTGCACACGTGTGTGGAATGTGTCTATATTTTCCTGCTTTTGCACCAGAAGTTTGCCCTCTAGTGGCTGGAAAGAGCTTTGGTACGATTATTCTGACTTGCATTCCTAGATCTCAGTCATTGGGGAGGAACTGAACGTTCAGTGACACGGCTATGCGACTAACACTTGGAGTTCATATTCCTTTGTTCTTCACAATATTGTTTCTCTCTATGTTATCAAGATGAATCTTCTGTTTTCTCTACCAAATGAGAGTTTATGGGGAACCTGATTAAGCATTTGGGGTTTGTCAAAAGAGAGGAATGTATCTCTGATTCATGGAACACAACGTCCTTCAAAATACTGATGTAAGATGACTTTCTTATTTTGCAATCAAGAGAATCAAGCTGTATTGTACATATGGAAGAGTAAAGGCCTTTCACTAAACAAGAACACTAAAATAATGTTTGTGGAGTTCTGAAAGACCTTATAGACGAACCAGTCCAACCCCCTGATTTTACAGATAAGGAAAGTGAGTGTTAGATAGATGAGGTGACTCATACCAGGCCATTCAGGGCATTCCTCTTCGAGCTGGGACTAGAACTCAGCTCTCCTAACGCCTGCAACACTGCTGTTTCCACCAAGTCAACCCACAACCAAGTGAAGAAGGTAGAGGGGTGTGTATGGAAGTGCAAGCATCTCAAGAAACCCTAAGCTCATCTTGAGAGGGCCATGATCTCCAGTACACCACAATAAAGTATATAAGAGTAGACAACTCTGGATAATACTTGACACATTAAATGGACTACGGTGAAGTGACATTATACTAGTCAGATATGTGGGCACACCACTGTGGTATGCTATTTACAAGGAATTCTGGAAACTCTGCCTTCTTCAGTAAAGGACCTGATTCACTTCTTACTGGTTAATTTGCCAAAGCACACCTATATACAACTCCTGGTCATTTCATATCTAGGGTGGCATTGGATATGAGCTATGTTAGCTTCAGATACCAACAATCCTCAACCAAATACTGAAACAAACAAACAAACAAACAAACACTTCAAAACCTGCCACCTGCTAAACCTGCAGAGCTGCCTGAGTGAGTAGGCAGGTCAGGAGAGGAGCAGCACCCAGAAGTTCAGCATCCACAACTTGCTTAGTAAAAACAAAAGGATCGAATGTCCTGGTAAGGTGATCCCCAATAATACAGAAAATGAAGCTAACCTTCAACACTCTGATTACTCTTCAAGTTCTGTCTTGTAGAAAAGTATGGAGGAGAAAGTAGCAGTAGGAAATGGGGTTGGGGTGCCGCCTGGGAAAGGCCTTTCTGAAGAAGTCTCTGCCTAATCTCTTCCAGAAACTAGGGACCAACTCAGTGTTAGGGGGAAGAGGACTCATAGGGAAAAGTTCCACCCAAAGACAAAGTACTCAGAAAGTAAAGTAAGTATCACTTGGAAACTCTTAGAAAGAATTTCCAAAGTCGTTTTTTTCTTGAGGAGGCTTTTCTTAAGAAGGTACATATTAAAATGGAAAGATCAAGAAACTAAGAATTTGAAGACAGGTGTCCTGGGCTTGCCCTTTAGCTAAATTGGAATGTTACCTCAGCAAGTCACATTTCACACCATGGGCCTCAGCTTTCCTGATGATAAAATAAGGGATTGGCTTCACTAGTTGATCTCAAAGCTCCCTTTCAGATCTTGTGGTCCAATAATAATATTCTCTTTCTTATTCTCTCTTTCTCTCTCTCTCTGTCTGATTCTCCACACCTTAATTTAAATAAGTAACTAATAGGGAAATTAAAATGACTTATATAGTATGAGGAAAAATATTCCAGAGAGAGCCATAGCACTCACTGCCCCACAAAATGTACAGATGGTACATTGCTACAAACTCCATCCCAGTTAGACCTTGCCTAGCCATTGACTGTCTGATTTCGTCATTGCTCCTTCCAGGCCACCCATGGTGATCACTCTCAGGTTTTGCAAAGGAGACACCATTTGGTGTGAGACAATGCTTCATTGTGGCAGACCATTCCTAGGCCCTGCCCACACGAAATGCCATTAAATATCTTCCAGTCAGGGTGACACCCTCACCACACCCACATTTCTAAGTGCACCTGAGGAAGTGGCACTGCCCTAGTTATATGCAACTGAAAGCTTCATCATCAAGGGACATAGAAAGAAGAGTTTATCACCTTTAAATCATTTGATCCTCATTGCATATCAGGAATATACAGAAAGAGTTGATGGGAAAATAAATTGCAGCTCTTGCTAAAATGGGTTTTGGTTGCATGTTTTAGTTGCAATTTTTTTCTGGCTGAACCGTTCTACCACCATGTTCTCTGTACCTTTCAGCTCAGATGACATAGAGCTGGATTTTAGTTTCCATTTCATGTCCCCATCATATCATCTCCCCACCTCCCTTCTCTTACCTGGCATAATGTCCTACAGGACTCTGTGGGCAAAAGAAACACTAAGCAGCACAGCAAAAACATATGAGTCATTGTCTTCAACACAGCTGCCTTTCTGGCTTCTATAAAAATAAATGAAAAGACAAAAGGTTTCCAATCTGAATATTTCAAAACTCAATGCCACAGCAGATTCAGTCAGCCTATGAGAGTGGGTTCTGTCCTTAGTGCTGTCTACTAAGAAGTCCCTGCTTCCGAGGTGGCCACCCTCCCTGGGGTCTCCCATTCATAGACTTCACCAGGAAGCTGCACGTGAGCATCAGCTGGCGCTGGGAGGCACAAGCACTTGCTGAGATATCCTCCATCAATCATCTTCTGTGGACCTACATGTGATGCCTACTGGGAGAATCCCTCTGAGAGCAGCTACCTGCCCAGGTGTAATAAATAACAGCCCAGGTTCGGGGGATGGGAATGATGGCTCACTCTCTGGGTTAGGCAGGGCTGAGAAATGTGTGGGTGGCTCTGGTGAAACGTGAATTGAAATTCTTATGTGCAGACTCCGCCTAGAAATATATTTTTAAGGAGAGTAAGCACTGGGCTTGGTCTATTATCCCTCATTCCCACCTAACCCTGGAGCGGTATTTTCTTAGATAGGAAGCAATGTATTTCTGCCAACACTGACATCAAAATAATACCTTGTCACCTAGAACAGCGCTGGACATGTGGCAGGAACATGGTATATTCAATAAAGGAAGAAGAAAGGAGGAAGAGGGGGAAGGTGGTTGGGAAGAGCTGACAATTTGTATCAGGTCTATGCTCTATAGAGGAATCACATAAGTTGAAAATTTCAATCCATAACTTTAATTATTTTAATATTTTTTATCTTGAGTGAGAGCCCATTTGAAAGGCATTTGCTGTTTCTTTGTTTTCAGACATAATGATTTGGAAGGCTTGGATGTCATCAACAAAGGTCAGGGGCTTTGCAATAGTTGATATTTGCTACTTGACCATTTTTAGCTAAAAGGGAATAGTCTTGATCCCAACCATGTGTAATTCTGTAGCAAACAATGACGTTATTTTAAAGATTAGGCAAAGTGTATTTTTAAGCCATGGCTCTTGAATTGAAATACTTGACTAGCTGAAATTCCACTGAAATTCAATGATTGTTTAAAATATTTTGTATTATCTGTTTTAGCTTATTATCAATGCAGTTTTCTGAAGGTCTACAGTTATTTAAGCAAAGGAACTACTTTGTTGATCAGTACTTTTAAAGAATTTAGTAGCAACCCAAATGGTCACACAATTTTAAGTAAATGGCAGTCATGTTTGCGTGCTTTATTCCAATCTCAGTCATTCAATGGATGGAAATTTCAGGATGCAAATCATGAATGTGACTTATAAGGATCATCACCAAAGCAGTTACTGGATAAAATCATCAAAAATGGAAACAATTAAAACTGATGAATTTGTTGACACAATTCTCAAGAAACCTGAGCATGATTCCACATTTTCTGAATTGCATTAATTGTATATTAAAATTTCCATCATGCAGAATGCTCTTTCTCTTAACTAAAAAAAAATCTTTAAAAAGTGATTTAAGGAATGATTCAAGACAACAAACTCATGGAGTTAGCAGTACTCAGCCCAATACTCAATAGATACATTTTTTTAAAAAAATGGAGGAGGAATTGAATGATTATTTAAGGTTGATGAACCTACATGAAAATCATTCTGTTTGCTTAAAATGTTTAAGATGTTGTATTGAGAATTTTCTTGTTTATTACATTGTCATGTTGTTTTAAACTTTAAGTATAGTGAAATTTTCATTTTTATCAAAATGCTTTTTGATTACCAAAATTATATCTCCCTGTATGATAAAATAAGCACTTTGTGTTTTATGTGGTAATGACCTTCACCAGATTTTGTGGAATGGCCTATTTTGATAGTTATGCTGCTACCCAGAATTTTCTAATACAGTTTTTACAATCCAGGTCTACTTTTTCATGGAATAACTGGGATGACAATTCTACACTATTTTCTTTCCCCAAGTTTCAGCAAAAGTGTGACTCTAATTTTTAGTGCAAATTTAACTTTTTTTCATTTTTTTTAACTAGAAGGAATATTTGCTAAGGTTGACTCTGGATTTTGGTTATAAAACTGATTGCTCTTTAAATAAAGTGGCATATTTTAATCTGAACTTAAATAGAACCATTTTCATCCAGATATGTTCATATTAATCTTCTTTCACATTAGCTCTTTTTATAGTTCCATGACAGTGGAACATTTAGATGAAGCAAAAGGGTATAGTAGCACAAGTCTGATCATCTGACCACTCACTCTCCCCACATCCCCTAGAACCTTTGTACCCATTTTGGTTTGAAAAGCCATAGGTCTCTAATGGTTCACACCTCCTTTCCCAGGTCAGCCCACACCTTTCTGAAATGCAGGGGTAGCTGGAGTATAACTCTTCCCTCTCAAACAAACGTTTGAAATGTTGGTTCCATGTAGCCTAAGCCAAAACATTCATCAGAGACATTCACTTCAGAAAAAGCTCATTTTTCAAAAATATACAACCTAAAAAAATTGTCACCTCTGGTAATTCACACCAAAGAAGAAGGAGAAGGAGAAGAAGAGGAAGAAAAGTAACTATATCAGTACTGCAATTCTACAAAGTAAAATATGCCAAATACAAAGTGTTGGATTTTTTTTTAAATCAAGAGCTGCTTCACTTACTTCCCTTATAAAAGAAAAATGGAAGAGCAAAGTATACAATGATCACATTGCAAAGAGATATCACCAACCATCCAACCTAGAATGTTTTACCATTCTCTGTTACCTGCTTTCCAAATCTGACAAAGGTGGTTAAGGTGTTCATTGATGTGTTTATTCAGCAGAAAGAAAACGAGTCCCTCATTTCCAGGCAATGTCTTAACAGCTAGAAATTAAATAAGAGTGACTTCTTCTCTGCCTCCTTACCACCTCAGAGAGGTCACAGTGTGATGGGGCTACTGAGGCACCACCAGTGGATTGGGAACTTGGATGGGACTTGCTCCCTAGTGACCTGCAGACCCTCAGAGTCAAAGCTAGTGTAACAGACATGACAGGAAATATTCCAAAGTACCAGGTCCCACAAAACAATTGTCATCTTTGTGCACAATTTAAGTTCAAAGTATGTCTTCTATCTCCATGTCGAATTCCTCCACCCAAAGCCATATCATTGTCTGGCAACTGGCACAGATTGCTAGTGAAAGACAAAACTGGCAGAAATAAAACATGAGTGGCATGTGGCTGGCTACCTCAGGACAAACATTTGCTTAATTTAAATACACATTTACCCACATAAATGCTAGAGACCAGAGCAATTTATGAGGTGATTTTGGAAAAAAAAGACAACCAAAAAGAAGCTCTACAACTTGAACTCTTCTATCTTAATTAGAAAGAAATTATTGGCCTAGCAATCACAGCATTCACAAACAAAGGCAAACAAAACTCTAGACAGAACTTTATCAGCCACCCAAAAGTCACCAGCTTTGTCAGCTGACAGTCTGAGGCTACCACTTGCATAATTAGGTTTTGTAATGAATTCCTGAGGCTCTAAGTGAGATCCACAAAATGCTATCAGAGTTCTCAGACAGACTGTGGGATACCTATCAGATGATCTCAGGGGTGAAAGATCCTATAATGTCTATTATTCAACCATCCCACTAGTTCACCTCTGGTCAATGACCAAATGACCAGTCCCACCCCTTCTGCCTGGATGCAGACATTATGGAAGGAAAGAGAATATAACAAATAACTATTGTTTGTTTACTGTGTGTCTGGCACTGTGTCCACATTAGCTCTTTTAATGCCATCAAGTAATTCTGTGCAACTGAAGTCATTTCCACACCGTTCTAAAATAAAGGGCTAAAAGTTGACCCTGCTCACCCTCACAGGTACTAAGTGGCACATTTGTGATCTGAACCCAGGTTTGTGACTTTTTTCATTATGTCATGTGGTTTTTCTAAAATAATAAAGAGCTGATTTTTGTATGGGGTTAATTCTTTCAGAACATATTCACATGTAACTTTTACCTTGACATCATAAGATTTTATGAGGTAGGCAGAGAAGTTATCATTTTCCTTTTCTTATCAAAGAGGAGATTGTCCAGATAGTAAGTGGCTTTCCCAAGCTTACAACCCAAATTATTGGAGGAACCTGACTCTCTTTGGACCCCTGATCCAGGGCTTTGTAAAACTACATCATTCTATCCCTGTCCTTCTTTCTGTACTCACTGGAAATGTGAAAGGGCAGATCACAATCTCTAACCAAATCTATCTATCTGTCATCTTTCTATCCATCCACCCATTCATCCATCCATCCATCCATCCATCCATCCATCCATCCATCCATGTACACTCAGAGACTGAGAGAGACACAGAGAGTGGAATGGGGGTGGGGCAGAGAGAGATATCTAGGTTTAAATAACCGTAAAGAAATTTACACACTAAATAGAATAGCCTTCAAAACTCCTTCTGTTTTTATCCTGGATCATCTCCCATGCTGTGTCCAGATGCTCAGGGTCTCAGTCTAGAATTGTTTGGCTCCAGTCTAGAATATTTTTTGGGACAAAGCTCTTTTGAAGCAATCTTTCTCATAACAAAGTCTTCCTTTCTTGGATCTTTCAGAACTCCTGAGTGCCAAGAAGGAAGAGTTAACTAATCCAATAAGCTATCAGTCATGTGTACACAAACACTATTTTTTTAATTTTAGTCATTTCAAGTAAGTATAGATTTTAACAAGGATTTTCTAGAGGTAACCTCTCCAACAGCAGAAAGTTAGGCACTGACCTATTTTGGGAGCAAGTATGATTCTCCATGTCCCAACCCATATCCACAGAGCTACCTACCCATATGTTTAAATAAATCCTCATTTTTCTCCAGAAGCCCCGTTTTTTAAAACTTGAAATAATTTTCATTGGTTCCCCTGAGCCTTGGCCAGTTTCTCTAAATCTCTTTGGAATTGGATACTTTTTTCTTTTGCATGCAGGTTTCCAGCAACGATGAGTAATGGTGAGCCCTCACACCTGGGAGGTAACTTGCAAATGGGAATGAGCAAGTACTTGTGGCATCTACATCGGACACTGGGCAAAGGTGTGCCCGAGGACCTCTCGAGTCACCACAAAACCAAGAGAGAATCCAGTCTGACAGTCAAAGGCTTCCAGGGTAAATTTAAAAGTCTGTAATGGTATAAAATATTTGGAAACCCAAACTATTGCAATGCTGCACAACTTCTGGGATTCCGCCATACAGAAACCTCCAAATACAAATGAAAAAAACAGCATGCCGGCTCAATGATGGCAGTTGCATATGAAGTGGCAAAAACAGGAATATGGAAACAAAATAGATGCCAAACAATCACCAAACGATAGAAAGTAAGATAAATTGATATTAAAATTACACAAACATTAAAGCGACATGTATGAAGAGCTTTGATAACCTGTCGGTATCAGGTAGTAGTATATTATAATTTTATAATATTAATGGGAAGAACAGTCACCAAGATGCTCTGTAAAATATACAATATCCATTGAAAAAACATCAGTGGGATTTCTCAGTTAAGGTGCTTGGCTGGAAATCAATCATAGAAGAGTTCATCTAACACTAACAAAATATTAAAAACCAGTGAAAACTTCACTACTTGCAAGAAAATGAGAAAAAACAGTGCAATTTAAGGGAATAACTTCAAAACTGCTAAAAGAAAGAAAGTGAAAATTTTGAACTAGAGTAGCATGTAGAAGTAGGGCACATCTCCTAACCCTTACTGTCCTTTTCTTTTTACCCTTTTAGTCAGATGACAGAATAGAAAAAAGGTCCAGAAAATCCACTAGTACCCAGAAATCTAAAGCAAAGAAAAATGCAATAATCCTTTTGTTTTTCCTCTTCTAACTAGACAATTTTTTAATTGCGTGTTGGAGACACACTGTAAATGGGAAAAAGAACAGGGACTGACTTTCTCTGATGGAAATAAAGACTCCAGAGCAACCCAAGTCAGGGAAACAATACAGAGACCAAGAACATCTGCTATTAGTTTAGACCACCCAGAAAAATGGAGTCATTTCTGGTACTGGACACTTAACAAAATCTCAGTAACAGGGCTGAGCCTACTTCTGGCTTTCATTTGGGTTCTTCCAATGAAAGTCATCACCAAGTTAGGGAGAGCAGGGAGAATTGGGACATGGGGAGTATGTGCTCCCTCAGGGTCACCATCCACAGTGACTGCTGTCCTCTGGCTATGGTTCCTTTTGGGCATTCTCTCTTCCAGGCTACAGTGTGCACCAGGATCCAGTGAAGAGGCCGTTCCTCATCCAGGTGATCAACAACAAGGTCCAGAACCTCAGAAACGGCAGGGGGATGGATTCAGAAGTTATCATGACCAAATGAGTCAGAAAAAGGAGTGAAGTGTCTATACTATAAAAGGCTGGATTTAGAAAAATAAGCAAAAGTTTAGGGAAGAAAGCATATGGGAAATGTAACAGAGAAAAGGATGATGTTGATTATACTAGACTAAGCATCTAGGAGAATTTGGATAATATTAATTGAGGGAGGAAATACAGAAGGAGAAGTATGACTCAAAATGAAGAGAAGTAAATGAGATAGTTGAGCTGATATTTAAGTTGCATTTAGCTGGAAAAATTTGTTTCAAGATTTATGTATTTCCATCAATGCAAATTTTTGCCTGAAGCACTTCTACCATTGTTCAGATTTCAATGGACTTCAGCATTTTTTTTACTATTAAAACCATCTTGTGCCCTGGCTGGTGTAGCTCAGTGGATTGAGCGCAGGCTGTGAACCAAAGCATTGCAGGTTTGATTCCCAGTCAGGGCACATGCCTGGGTTGCAGGCCACGGCCCCCAGCAACCGCACATTGATGTTTCTCTATCTGTCTCTTTCTCCCTCCTTTCCCTCTCTAAAAATAAATAAAATAAAAATCTTTAAAAAAACCCATCTTGTTATCCATAACTGATAACAGTGGGACACATCAGGCTGCAATGCTTACTACTTTTGCAAAAGCATCCCAGAACTATATCATTCACGTGAGTGAAGACTCAGAAGTGAAAAAAAAAAACAGTGTAAAAAAGTGCATAATAGTTATAAAGTAACTGTTATAAGATAAAAATATATGACAGCTCATCACATTAGAATAATTTCTGATATATGGATGTCTATACTATTTATATAGTACAAATCCTCAATTATGCTCATTGATGAGTGATAATTTGTTTTCTTTTTGCAAAACTGAGAATATTAAAGTAGGAAATTTTAAACAGCATCTTTCCTCTGATCAGTACAGCAGTAAAAGGATTAAAAATGTGGACTTCTTGACTCAGTACCTTAATGATCAAACTGAAATATGAATATTTATTCAGCCAGATACTTTTAATTAGATGGTAAATTGGAGTATCAGATTACTTTTGAAGTAGTTTTATGATATTTTGTGAACTTTATCTCATTTGACATTTGGTATTCTCTCTCATTTATATTATATATGAAAATATTTATTCATAATTCATGTACATGAAAGAGTCACGACTAATTATTTGCCAGTATAAATAGAAAGAGAAAATGTCCCCCAAGCTGATCTTCAAAAATATAAAACAATATAAAAACAAGGAACTATCTAACTCTTAAACCTGAAAGGATATTTTCATCAGTTCAATGAAAAAAAGACACCTCTTATCCTTTAGTGCCTTGCATTTCACATTCTTTCTTATATTTCATACCTGTCTCCCCATTCACTTTATTTCTTACTGGGTTGTATCCTTTCAAAGTTCTTTTAATGAAGGTTTCTGAGCGGCGAACTCTCTTAATCTTTTAATGTCAGAAAATATTAATTTACTCTCATTCTCCACATTAAATGAACAAGAGAATGGCCAAAGCATCAATGTTTCTATTCAAAGAGCAATTTCTTTACAATTTGGTTCTTGGGCAGGAAGAGACTTTTACACCAAGTAAGTTTTGAAGTGGTTGTCAAGACATAAGGCTCCAGAAGGAGAACCACAGCCAAGGAGAACTAAGGCACACTGGGCTCCAGTGAAAGGGACAGGCATCTCAGAGGTACAGCCAGCATTTGGGAGGGAAGCTGGCCTTCTGAATCAACCAGCTGAGGAAGAATCGGTACTTAAAGTCTATAGTTAGGACAAGTATGCAAAGACCATGATGATAATGTGTAGTAGTACACATTTAGCAGTCAGGAAACTGACTTTTTTTGCACTATAACCAAATTAAATCTGTACTGGATTCCTTAATTGAGCCAATGATGGAAAATTTTCCCATGCATGTTAAACTCATCAACTGTCAGTCTAAATTAGGTCTCTTTTGATCAATTCAGCATTTCCTCTTTCTTTTCCTCTTCCTTTCTCCCCAGGGATGATAATATTCTGACATCAGCATCAGGAGAGAGGCATGCAAAGATAAGCCTCCCTCTATGCTAGCTTCTGCTGGGCTTTGGGTCTCAGTACTTGGCCTTGCCTTGCACACACTGAAACGTCTGTGCCCCACTTTTCTCTCTACTTCTCAGGTCCACAGAGACCTGGGAAGGTCACCAATGCTTTATTGTTTCGATAAGCAAAGACAGCCCAGGTCAGACCCAGTTTCAGCCACTTCCCAGGGCCTGGAAAACTCCTCATCCATCTTCAAGTATTCTTCTTCCTTTCTCTTCCTGCTCTGATTCCCTTAAAAATCACAGAGCCTTTCTTTCCCCCAAAAGTCCAGTTTTTGCTAAGAAAGCCCAGTTCTTTTTCCAAAACCAGCTAGAAAAATGTCACCATTCATTTTTGCATCAGCTTATACATCCATCTCCTGCTTTTCAGCACCAAAACCATTCTTCCAGAGAAGAGACTCCATGGTCATCGACAACCCAATGCCTCTAGACAGTGACAGGACCTCTGTGGGAGAACCAGGGTGTAAGGAAGACAGGAAACCTGAGGTCCATGGTGATAGGGACTGTCACAAAAGGTCTCTATGCCCAAGCTTTTACAGAAGTGACAGTGTCACTCTCTTCCAACTACGAGACAATTTGAAACTGCTTAAGGCTCTCAGAATTCTTGCCAGACCCTTGGCAAGAGGCTGCCCCTTCAAAGACAAAGTTGAGATAGAATTTCCTGTAAGTCAGTTGTGGGGGGTGTGGTGACTCAGAACCTACTAACTGATGTAGAGAATTTCCTTTTGGACATGGGAAATTGTAAAGACCAGATGTGTTATTAAGTAAAATGCATACCTGCTACATGAAAACATTAGGCCTAGAGGTGACCTTCCTTAATGGTATTTATTAATATATATTATGTAATGCATACCAATTTGTAAGGCCCACTTTGCCAGGGGCAGAGTTTTTATTTTTGTTATTAAATATTGATATATTTAATTTGTATTTTGCTATACAAAACTTTCAAACTTATAAAGAATAATTCTCCATCATTCCATCATTTTAAAAACCATAATTTGAAATATCACTATAGTAAGAAATAATGGCTTTAGCTTATCAATAGCCAGATGTTCTCAGATTTAGCAGTTCAGAACTCAATTTGCATTTCTGTTGGAGGAGTACACTGGATACTTTGTTGTTGTTATTGTTATTATTATTCATTTTGTCTAGCTGTCCTCTCAGCCCCTCCATGCTTATCTGGAAAGTGTTTACCTGCCTTTTTTACTATGCCTGCAGCCATTCTGAATGGTGTGCCTCATCTTTGCTGCCTGGGTTAGTAGTCAGCAGCTACTGATTCAAGCTGGGCCCCCCAGACTCCCCCAGGAATTGTCAAACTTGGACAAAAAAGGGACCCTCTCTCAGAGAAGTTGAAGGATACAGAATCCCTATAACAGCAATTTCCAACTTTGATTGCTCATTAGGATTCCCAGAGGAGCTTTTAAAACAACTACCAGCCTGGCCCCTACTCCAGGGCCACTGAATCCACTTCTGGTGGTAAGGCTTTGGACACTAAGATTTTGCCCCCCAAACTTTATATTTTGAATAACTTCATTACTGCTGAGAAGTTGAAAGCAGAGTACAGTGGAGACCTACATACCTCTTCACATAGACTGTACTAATCAGTACAATTCAGGGATGAACAGGCTTTTCATAAAAACTCCCCAGGTGATATTAGCACACACAACTGAAAACAGCCTCTGGTGGTAACAATGTGTGACAGAGGGCAGCCTGACTGCAGGCAGTAGGACGGCCAGGACAAAATGGGGCCAGTGCCTCAACGGTCCTGGTGACTCACAGGACCCTGTATTTCATACCCTGATGCCATTCTAATTAAACCACATTTGGGGCTTAAAGTAGTGTGACTTAGGAGCTTGTTCATTGAAATCAGAAGTTTCAGGAATGATATGCAGAAGCAATAAGGTTTGACAACCTAATCCTTAAATAAATATGAAAATGGGAATTATTGGCTTGAGAGATGGAGATTATATTGAGAAATATATATTTTAAACAAACAGAGTCCATAAGTTTCCAAGATAATGGAATTAAAGATCATGGGACAACATGCTAAGCTATGGTTTTGTGGAAGTAGCTATTGTGTTCTAAAATAGACCATATTTTCCACTGATGAATTAAGTCAAATCCTACACAATGCAGGTGCAGTACCCAAAGGGGAGGGAAGGGAATTTGTACTTGGTCTGCCCCAGTGGCAAGAAGTGTTTTTATCAGTGACATGGTTTAGAATGAGCAGAACATGACGATTATAATAAGCAGACTGATTTTTAATTGGTTCTGTTTTTTGCCATATTTAGAAATATGCTCTATAGACCTTACACTCCATTATTGCCAGGCTCAGTGCAAAAGAATTCCACCCCCAACCCTTGTACCTCTGCAACCAAGTCCAGTTTTGAAAAGACCAAGCTGTCATTGGGCTTGGAGCTGTCCACCGTTCTCATTATATTTGGATAAAAGTTTTGGTTTCTGTTCACCAATTTTCATTCATTTTGCATAAAGGCAATGATGCTATAACTCTGCATTATGCAAATACTGTAGAAAAGAGATTTGGGGCTGGGTGATCTTAGGATACAGTCCTTAAAGTCACCAAATACAAGTTTTACAGTCTTTTAAGGCTAATCATTTGTCCAGCTACAAATAACTGAAATCATTTATCTGAGCTGCAAATAAGTCAATTTTCCCAAACTCTAAGAATCTGAATGAACGTTGAAAGAGTAAATTCAATAAACCAAAAATAATATGAGATTAATTCAAGCCTCACTCTTTATCTGTAACTTTAGAGAGGAAAACATATTGTGTTAAAATCCAAAGGATAAAATTTTTTTAAGCAAAACTGAACTTTCAAAATTTACACTCAACAAATACTGACAAAGAATCCTTCGTAAAAAGGAAGGAATAGAGTTAGGTACCAGTTACAAAAATACTTTAAAGAATTATATGAAAACCAATGGGAATATAGACATTTGGCCATTCTCTCCCCAAGTACAAAGAATGACACAATACAGACAAGCTTATGAACCAAGAGAAATCTCCCCGAAGTTTACATTTATCTTGAGAAAGGCTGGTCTATGAAAAATAACATCTAGGGTCAAGGATTCTTAATCTGTAGGTTGCTGAAAGTGCAGGATTTTTTTGTGAAGGTGTAAAAATATTCCTCTGTTTTCAAGGAGACATTAGACCTGTTTATGTCTTGTAAATAAGTCAAAATTGTAGATAAAACATTACAAAGTTTATGAGGAAAATTATTTTTAAAAAGTTAATTAGCCTCAGTATTTACCCATCAATTTTAGAATGTCAACAAAAGAAAATTCCTTCAAAAGTTCAAATGTCCTGGACTCTGATATTTGCATGGGGTCAGAGGAACAACATCAATAGATTAAAAAATATATTTTCATACTAAATTAGTGCTATTATTGAATTATGCAAAGTGCCTCTAAGTTAGCAAATTGTTTTTTAACCTTTACTCATTTCATATGTTTTTTAACCCCCAAGTTACAAAGCCTCAAAATTGTAGAATCGCAATTGGCTTTTCATTTCTGAAATTCCTCTCCAAAGAAAGTCACTGAAGGAGAAGGACGACGTGGGACTACTCACTGTGGCTAGTCAACAAGAAGTCACCAGCAAGTTTGCCCCGATCCCTGGCAGCTGAGACAAGAGCTGGCGTCAGTAGCTTTCCTTCATCGTATCGTGCCACAAATCAGCAGATTTGGGTTCCTGTATCGCTGTCGATTTAGCCCTGAATGGCAGATTCCCAGGCAGAGGCAGCCAGCCTCACATGCAGGGGCCCTGCAGCCTGACAGACCAGTTCTGCGTGGAAGAAACTCCTGCAGTGGGAGGGGCACAGTGGGGGAGAATGGATGAGTCACACACTGGGTGACACACACACTCTCACAAAGAGCAAAGGCTTCCCTTTTTTTTTTGGCAAGGGATCCAGGACTATGGTGGTGGCATGAGATCTGTGGTACTTAGCCATGGGTATTAACATCCCTACAAATCTGCCTGGATGTGAAAACGGGACATGGAAAACACCCCAGCTTATGTTTGGAGTTCTGTCTTTGTCTGGTTTTCTGGCCATAGGGATTATGGTAGTATGGTTCTCTAATTGTTTTCTGGTTGTCCCTAGTTCCAGGCAAAAAGGGGCATTGCAATTCCTAACCTCCTTGTGATTCGATAGGGTCATGTCAGCTGTTTTGGTGTGGTGACCAACGATTGAAAATAATAGCTACTCCATCAGCCTGGGTCCCTGAGTGATTGTGGTAAGCCCAAGGACCTGCTGACCTATGTCGGGCATGAGTAAAAATCACTCTGTTTTTCTTAGTGGCTGAAATTTATGATCTTTTTTTAACCTAAGCTCTACTGACACAAGAGGAAGGCACTTGGAAAGCAACATGGACAGTGATGTATCTTTCTAACTTATGAACACTCAAAATTTTTTTCCTTTTTTTTAAGCATTCATGGACTTTCTATCTCTCCCAAGCCCATATTTCAATTTTTTAAAAAAACACACTCTGGCTTATCTAGGGTACAACATATTTTAAAACCTTCCCTAAGAAGTTCTTGCAACATAGGGAGAGGCGCCCTCATTTTTAATCTCAGTGCTCCCTCACCTTGATTTTGCTTCATGGATTGCCTGGGATCTTCTAGGGAGTGACCAGAGAATTGAGAATCACCTTTGGGGCTGGAATCCAGTCAAGTTCAATCACTGGGTGGGAAAATTCATTGAACTTTTCATATCCTTGATGTGCTATATATTTGAGGATATATTGATTGACATAAAATATGACCCTTGGCTACTAAGAGGTTACAATTTAATTGAGAAGAGAAGAAACATAAAGGTGAAATACATGCAAGGCCTTCACTGCTAAAAGCTGAAGCAGTGAGTCTAAAGCAGGGAAATGGTGATGGAGGCAGGTGGTCCAGGGCCACTTCCTCAAGCATATGGAGGCGGGCCCATCTGAAAAGACACATCCAAACCGTACTGATGAGCAATGCTCAGCAGAAGCAAAGACTAAAGCTTGTTCCTACTTTATTTGTTCAATTAACTTTTATTGAACATCTACTAGAGATCAGAAATGTAAAAGATGGAAGTGTCCTTGGAGATCACCCAAGCCCAACATCACACTGCGCAAATCAGTAAACCAGTGTGGCTTTTATTATCTGACTCTTAACCTTTTAAAAGGGAAGTGCTGGCATCAACCAAACAAAGCAGAGCTCCTGATCATGACTTCAGCGTGATAACCAGATGCTCCCTGGCTCACATGTGCTATACGTATTGATAATGCCTTACTGTTTTCATCACGTTGTTTCAAGTCCTCAGGCCTCTGTGCATGCCATGCCCTGTGCCTAGGAAAACCTTCCCACCTCGGTTTGTGGGCAAACTCCTTGTCCTCAGTCATGATTCAACCCAACTGTCTCTTGAGAAAGTGCACTCCAAAGCTTGGGTGAAACTGAGTATGCTGTTTTTGCATACAGTCACCTACTCATTCATTTTGTGATGCTGGAATCTGAATCTTCCCTTCTGAAGTCATCCTCACCAGGGTTGAGATGTACCTTGTCTTGTTCATCTTGTTGTAGCCTAATGTGAAATTGGGTCACATCCCTCTTCTTTTCCATTGGCCTCTACTGCAGCCTCAATGGCCTCCACCCATCTCTAATCACAGCTTCACCTGGCTGACTCACCCTTGTCCTCAAGTGTCTTCACTGTCTCACCTTCCATGACAATCTACTCTGGCCTGGTACCACCATGGTACATGGTACATGACCTGACACCACCTCATTGTTTAGGTTTCAGTTCAAACATCACCTCCTCAGAGAGCATTCCCTGATTTGGCAGCCACCATTTACCTACCCAGAAAGAAGTCCATTCTGTCTTCTTTCTTGCAAAAATTTTTGATTAGACAACTCAGAGCTATTCTGAACCAATTGTGTCAATGTAAGTCCTCTGAATTAGGTATAGGCAGGGGACCATTTGTGTTCAATAAGTTTAAGGGAGAAGTCCACTGGGGAAGGAGAAAACTTCTGGGTAGGATTTTTTCCTGATAAAATGAGAGAGCTAGACTACCTCTTTCTCCCTTCTGAATTTCAAACCTGTAAAAGAAGATAATCTCTGTGGCTATGGCAACCATCTTGTTACCATGAAGCAACAAGTCTGAAGAAAATGCCAACATATTTAGCATGGGGGCAGAGAAGGATGGAAAACAACTTGGTCATTAATGACACCACTGAATTACTAAACCCACCCTGGGATCAGTGACCTCTGGGCTTTTAAAATAAAACAATTAATGTCCCTAAGACTTGTGCCATTGTTAGATCTTCTATTACTTGTGGCTGAAATAGCTTAGTTGATACTCCTAACACCCTGTCAAAAGCAGCACCCCAATTATTCTATCTCACATTTCACTTACTTTTTAGCTATATAAATCATAAAAAGTGATCATATTTGGGAATGTTGTTCCTTAATTTTACTCTTCAAGGACTGTGAAGGCATTTTATTGGTGCTGTATTTCCAGGACATGGAAAGTGCCTTACACTCTGTGTGAGCTCAATAGGCATGTGCTCCACAAGTGCTGAGAGGAATGAATACCTCTGGTGACAACCCTCTGTTCCTTGTCTGGCTCATATCAGACTGTGAGCTCCTGTAGGCCAGAGACCCAGGTTTTATTTTTATTTTCCCCCAAAACTAACAGACAGCCTTGCTTGCAATATAGTAGATAAATGATATTTTATGAATGAATATGTATGCTGTCTGGATCCTTTCTTCAATGACCACCTCTCTACTTAAGATACAACTTCTGAACATCCAATATTGGACACCTTGATAAAGGAATTCTGAACTGTTGTTTCGTGAGAGTTGAGCTTACAAGAAAACTTTATGATAGAGTCTTAAACTGACAAAAGACCTTAGAGACTGACCTTGTAGACCAAGTTTCTAGATGAAACACTGCTGGTAATGCAGGGCTGATCATCTCAGGAGATGGGGCCTACAGTGAGGTTGGAATTACATTAAATGAATGGCCTCAAATAGGCCTCTTTGTGATTGATAGCTATTGCCAAGCTGCTATCTATTCATCCTGTTTCTGAAAGGTAACCCTGAAAGAGGTGGCTTGTCCATGTCTTCACACAGGCAACTGGCCCTGGCAGGGATAAAATTACCATATTTCACTGACTGTAAGGTACTACTGATTACCAGATGTCCATTGCTTCACAGACTACTAAGAAAAAACCCTGACAATGCTAGAAAACTATGGAATAATACTAGAATGCATCCTACTCTCAGAGGAATGTCTTATATATGACCAATATAAAACATGGTGGTGTCTCTTTAAAATACTGAATACAGAGTTCCACAGCCTGCCATGTAGTTGGTCAATCTTGTTGTGACTCGTTGACAGGCTTGTTTTTCCATGATCCAAAATGGCTAATGACATACATTTGCTTTCTTCCAGGCACTTATAAACTTCTCCTTACCCCATACATTATCAACATCACCTGGCATTTTGCAGAATAAATAGAAACCTCCAAACCCACAAACTGACCTGCATGCACTCCCACCTTCTTCCTCCCTCCTGTCAGGTGAAAGGAAGTGTCTATAGTCCTGTCCAAACCTGCTCTGTCTCAGTAGCTCTGCCCCCTTCTCAGACTTCCTCAAGCACAGCATTCCTTATTCTATATCCCACCCCATCAATTTCTCCCTCTACAATGACTCATTCTATTAACGTTCAAATATGTTTAAATGGCTTCTCTCTCCAAACAAAATCAAACCAAAAGTCTCCCTTAGTTCCTACTGACTCTGGCCCCAGTCTTTTCTCTTGCTAACCTTCTCCTGAGAATTGTCCACTTGGGCTATCTCCACTTCCTAACCTCTAAGTTCTGTCGCAGTCTGGTTTTCTCCTCCACACCATTGCAGTTAGGTGTATAAAGTCACCAGTGGTCACCATCTTCAAAAAGTGGTATATTAATTCTCTGTTCTCTTCTTGCTTGGTCTGTTAGCAGCACTCAACTTAGTCACTTATCCCTTTTTTGAAACACCTTTCTTTTTTTATTATTTTTATTTTTTAAAAAATTGTGAAAAACGTAACGTTTACTGTCTTAACCTTTTAAACTTTCTTTAGTGTTAAGTATATTAACATATTTTGTGCATTAGATCTTTACAATTTTTTCTTTTTGCAAAACTAGAACTCTATACCCATTCAACAATAATACTGCATTAACCTTTCCCCCAACCTGCTAACAACCATTCTACTTTGTTTTTCTATGAGTTTGTTTTTTTTAGATAACTCATATAATTGGAATCATACAGTATTTGTCTTTTGGTGACTAGCTTATTTCATTCAGCAAAATTCCTTATGATTTATCCATAGCATGTGATGCAATTTTCTTCCTTTTCAAGACTGCATAACATTCCATTGTGTGCATGTATAATGCTTATTCATTCATCTGTCAGTAGACATTTGGGTGTCTGACACACGTTTCCATATGCATGTGTTCCTCATGTGCTGATTTTCTCTCTGGTATCTTCTCTACTGGACTTTTGAGTGTGGAGTTTCCCAAGCCCTCTCCTTATTCCTCTGCTTTATGTTCCTCTCCTATCATATATCCTTTCTCTTTCCATAGAGTAGCTCATCCACATCCAAGGTTTAGCTCTCCAGGCCACATTTCTAAGCTCCACATTTACATGTCAGCAAGTCCTATGATTTCTTCCTCAAAATGTATCTTAAATCTGCTCATTGCTTTCCATTTTCATCCAGTCTAGGTCATCATTTTATTTTG
This sequence comes from Phyllostomus discolor, assembly GCF_004126475.2. NCBI lineage: Eukaryota > Metazoa > Chordata > Mammalia > Chiroptera > Phyllostomidae > Phyllostomus > Phyllostomus discolor. Next base: position 121,454,933 of record NC_040906.2, read on the forward strand.
TCTGCACTAATATGAACACTTTTTTGTTATCTTATTTTACACTTACCCCCTCTTTCAATCTGTGTTTCAGAAAGTTCAAACATATATTCAATGATATAATTTCCCAGAATAGAACCTATCATCACTGCACTTAGATTAAGGTCTGCATGCTTTATACAGACTACTAGGTCCAACTAACTGGGGACCTGCCTGCCTCTCCAGCCTCACCTTGGGTTTCTCAGCCTCTGTCCACTGGGATACAGATGTGAGTTCCTTCTTTCAGCTTTGGAGACATACCCAGCTCTTTTCCACCTCTGCATCATTGTGTACCATTTCTACTACCTAGGATCACGGTGCCATGCCTCCGTCTCCCCAGTCCCTCATCCCACTGTCTTCTTCAGCACATACACATAAACACTCACACTCTGCAGGACTGGCTGTTTCTTCTCTCCAATGTACCAAGAAGACCAAGAAGAAGAAAGAGAAGAACATGGGAACAAACATGCAGGAGGCCCTCACTGTCAGGATCAAGAAAATCCTGAACCAACACTTGAATGACACTGGAAGTGTCTCCTTAAAGTTTGTGAACCCCCTCCTGCTCCTCTTAGTCTGGCCTGGCTCCTCTTCATTTTTAGCTCCAGTATCGCTCACAGGAGGAGTTTTTTGTCCATTGTCTCTAAATAGTGCCTCCATCCTTCTCCCACCTGATAATCCTAAATGACTGCAACCTCTTTGTTTATCTTGGTTCATTTATTCAAACTTATAATTATCTTCATATTTATTTATTACAAGATTATGTTTATCCACCCAGCCTCAGGAAAACTAGAACTGTACACACAGAGTAAACATTTGGTTTTATATTCACAATTCCTTCAACTATCCCTGGAAGAACATGACTTCAAATTCTATCAGTCTCTAGTCACCTTCTTCTGAACTCTGGGGGTAAAGGGGAGGAGAGAAGGAAGGAGTGTAAGAGATGCTACAGGATTGATGTGGGAAAAAAAGTTATAAGCTTTTGAATTTCCAAGGATGAAAAGATTTGAAGGATTACTAAACCCAAGATTCTTTGGAAGATCCAAAGAAACTGTGGCACTTAATCCAATATTCAATATGTAAAGGCAACTTGAGATAATACAGTGGACTCATTTCTGACAAAATACAATAAAACTTTCATTTCACACATAAGAACAACACTTAACTTTTGACACATCAACTGCCCTCCCCCCACAAAAACAAAAAACAAAAAAACACCAGAAAAATCTACTGATCAAGCAAAGCCAAGTATATTAGACCTGCACTTTGACAGTCTTAGTAACTTCTAGAGGAAGGAAGTCAAGGAGGGGTAGGGTGATGCTAATAGGGTCTTCAGGCCTTGAAAATTGGCAAACTGGTTGGGATTGGGCAGAGTTTATGGCATAATGGCTTAGCGAGGTGAGCATAACCCCAAAAAGTTCTCCTTGAAGTCTTGATGAACATGCTGTTACTCATGGTAATGAGCTGTTTTGCATGGGTCAGAGCTTATCTTCCAGGACTCAGAATTTCCTGGAGAGCAAGTACCTAAGTTCTTTTTGCTAAGTTTTTGTGTTATTTCACATTGAGACAGGAAATAACACTCAGTTCCCACATTGTTTAACCCAGGTTTGAATTCTTGGACATTGGGAAAACTTCTGTAAAGTTCTACAGCTCACTCTAACAACGTTCCTCCTGCTTTGCCCTCCCCTTACCTCTTTCTGACTCCATTGTTTAATAAGTCAGTAAACCTATTTCTCACCTTAATCAGCAGAGGATCTTATTATATTTCTCTTACAGTGCTATTGTCTATCACAAAATTAGCCAACTGGCTGACTTCAAGAGTCTGAATGCTGAAAGGGATTGTGATGGTGAATTGCTCCCAGGGGTGAGACATTTCCTTTTCATTGTGTTCATCAATTCAACTCAAGCCCCCTCCTTGATCGCTCTTTTTTTTTCCCCATAAATGGTCTTTTCTGCTGATCTCCTGTGTTGTTTAATAGTTGTATTGAATTTCACTTCCAGGTGCACTTCCCAGCACCTTCATTCAGTGTGCATGCTGCTGTTTTGTGCTGGGGCCCTGCAGGCCTTGGTCTCAGATGAAAGCCTCTGGGTGCACCTGTTCCGCTGCCTTTGCAGAGTTGGTGGACCCAGAGGTAGACATGCTCAGAGCATGTATGCCTTGTAGAAAATGAGTGAAACAGAAGAAAAAAATCTGGTAAAGTAGGTACAGATCACACTGGGATGTGCTTTAAAGCTCAGGCTTTAAAGTGCTATGTAGCAGCTTGTGAATCTTATTTGCCTTCAGATGGGTCAAGAAGACTAATGAGGTAGGATTTCTAGCAGACTATTAGTTCTTAGAGCTAAAGAATGAATCCTTTTGGGAGAAAAAAATCAAGGTGAGATGGAAAAGCTTAGTCAGGGATAATGCATCAGAGTCAGACGGCATTTTTTAGTAGAGTAGGGAATTAGCTTATTAAGGGGCCTTTAATCTCACCTTCTTCTGTCTAATCATGTCTTTTTTTTAATGTCATCTATATAGAGAGTTACAATAGAATTTATCATCCAGGATAAACCAACTGTTCAGAGTCACCTGGGATTTAGGGTCAGTGTACTCTAGCCCAGTAGTCCCCAACCTTTTCGGCACCAAGGACCAGTCTCATGGAACACAATTTTTCCACAGACCGGGGCAGTGTGGGGGGGTGGGATTGTTTTGGGATGATTCAAGTGCATTACATTCAAGCTCACCTCTTGCTATAAAGCCCAGTTCCTAACAGGCCCAGACTGATACTGGTCTGTGGCCCAGAGGGTGAGGACCCCTGCTCTAGACCATGCAGACTGACATAGCCTTATTAAGAGAGATGTGGGGAGTATAAATTGATACAACTTCTGTACAGGATTTGAGACACATCTATCAAAAGCACTAAAAATATTCATACCATTAACTCAGCAACTTCTGGGTCTTTATGTTAAGGATATGAGATGTATCCAAATATTCATGTAAAAGAATGTTTACTATGGTGTCGTTTATAATAGTAAAAAATCTGAAATTCATGTAAATGTCCAAAAATCAAACAATAATGAAATTAGTTCATTATAGTATAACCATCAATGGAATATTATACAGCATGTAAATTCATGTTTTGATTATTTAACTTTGTGAAAAAAAGACAATAAAATGTCAAGTTATAAAATATTTAATATATATATGTACACACAACATAGGCAAATTTCAAAAAAGCAAATTAAAATATTTGTAGTAGTAATCTCTTCTGTGGTTACTGGTCTGGTTAAAAATATTTATACTGTGATATTTTCCAAGTTTTTATGATGAAACTATTTTCTAGAATACAAAGGTACAAAACAAAAACCATCAGGATGCAATTCCGAAATGAGAAGCAACTCTGTGCTCCAAGTATGAAAAGTTTTTTACAGTATTTATTTATTTATTTAGATTTTTTAGTTCTTTTAATTATATTTTTCCATTACCATTTATCCCCTGTACCCTCTTCCCACTTCCACCTACCCCCAAAACACAATCACCACCCTAACCTAGGGAATTAGAGGTTTGCATGTCAGCTGGAAGGGCTTTGGAGCAACAGCAGGAATTTGTCACCAAACATCTCAACTTGCAGTTCCAAATAGGCAGTTGCCAAGCGCTTACTAGAAATGACAGAACTTACAGGAAGCCCTGCCAACTCTCAGGATGCCACAGGGAGGAAAGGAGAAGGAGGAAAACTAAGTGCTTAGGAAGACACAGCTACACTCGTGGGAAACAAAGGATCAAGGGAAACAAAGGAAAGAAGCGTTTCTCTCAAAGCTGCCCCTGACCAGCTCTGACACCTCTCTGACTGTGGTCCGCCACCATTTACCCACAACTGCTGTGGTGGCAATGCCAGGTAGACAACACAATTTCAAAAGTGATAATACTATGAAAATCTCTACTTGCCTACAACTTCCCATTTGGGGCACCAGCATCTTGGGGTTCTCCTAGGGGACTATTGAGGAACTCTAGAAGAGTTATGCCCAGCCAATCCAGCTACTACTGCATAGGAAACAAGATGTAAAGGGTCTTTGCTTCGCTCTGTACTCTTTTATTTTTTTTTTTTTGCCCAGAGATTATGAAGATTACAAAGGATTTGTCCAGTACAGCATACTCCAAAGGATTCTTGAAAGGAAGAAGGAGGCAGAAGAGTCAGAGACAGAGGCAGAGAGTGATGTGACTGCATGAAAATGTGGAGGGATGCAATATGGAAAGGAATGTACCCACTAATGCTGGCTTTGAAGATAATGAAAGTCTTGAGCCAAGAAATGTGGGTGGCCTCTAAAAATGGGAAAAAGGACTTACAGAAAGGAACTCACCCTGCCAATTTTTGATTTAGCTCAGTGAGACCCATGCCAGACTTCTGTTGTTTCAGATAATACATTTCTGCAAGATAATACATTTCTGTTGTTTCAGGCCGCTCAATCTGTGGCGGTTACAGAAGCAATAGGAAACAAATACAGGGCCTTTCTGGCTCCAGGTCAGGAGGGGAGCAGAAGAGAGAGCAAGAGCAAGAGCGGGAGATAAAAGACATGAATCTTCTCAAGTGAATAGTCAACCATAGAGGAAAAAGGGTGGCAGGAAGCAAGGGGTAACAGATACACAGCAATCTTGAGGAAATCCAAGGAAAGGAACAAATGCTCTATTTCCCATGACATGTCATGGTGGGTTTCAAACTTCCTGGAGAGAACTCATAAAAAGCCCAATAAGTTATTTAACATTCAACCAAGCAAAGGAAAGAGTGCAATTAAATTCTGCAGGTGTTAGATAATAATCTCTCTTCTCCTGGTCGAGCAAAATCTGACCCACACATCCCTGGATGCTTTAGTTAGAGGAAGCTTCAGAAACTGTTGGGAGAGTTGGGATGGGGTGAGGGGTGCTACATTCAGAGTCCTCTTATTGGAGGTTTTGGTGGGAACCGCGTGCATCCTGAGTGTGATGCCATGAAAGATGAGTCAGGACCAACAGTGCCTCTGTCGACACAAGACAGGGGGCCCAGAGCTGATCAGTGAAGTTATTGTCTTGAGAGCCAATAAAGGCTTAAGGGACACACACAGACCTGAGGTCTCGCCTTTTCCTGCTGCCAAGATGATGAATTTGATTCCATGCTGCAGGGGCACAATAAGAAAAAAGACACCTAAGTGAAGAGTAATAGCCTGAGAAGAACTTTGTCTTGATGCTTACTTTACATATAATACTAATTTACAACAGATGAGATGATTGTCTTTGAATGACAAATTTTGTCTTTTTTCCTGCCGTCAGTGGGGACAAGGGCTTTAGATTAAGATAAAATGAATAGGCATAAAGCATTTTGAACTACATATACATTGCCATATGCATGGGTTGAAGTGAACATACATTATTTTATTTCATTCTCCATTTCCTTCTCTCTCCCTATGAGACAGGTGACAGTCTTGGTGAGATTAAGAAAATGATCCCTTTTACAACTGAATACTTTTCTGTGTCCTTTGATGTTTTTCCCATACTCTAGGACCTTTATTCCTACTGACACCCATAGATAGCTCTGGCCAAGGTGGCGAGTTGGTTGGAGCATTGTTCAGTAACTGCAGGGTTGCAGGATTGATTCCCAATTAGGGCACATACATAGGTTGTGGGTTAAGTCCCTGGTACTAGAACGTATGACCCCTAGTCCGGGCATGTAGGGGAGGTAACCATTTGATACTTCTCTTTTGTATCGATTTCTCTTTTTCTTCATTTCTCCCTTCCTTTCTCTCTAAAAAAAGCAATGAAAATAAATCCTCAGGTGGAGATTTTTCAAAAATATCACAGATAATCACCAGTTCTGTCACTTGCACAAGATGACTGACTGAGCCTGGAGACTCTACCAGCTGATATTCCAGCAAGGATTCCCTTCTCCCCAGAGAGCCCTGTGGGTAGCTGGCTGTGGTTTTATTGGTTAGTGGGAAGAGCTGTGTGATGTTGTCTTATTCTGTCATCCTACATTGCCCATTCCCTGTCTAAAGCCATTCAGATGACCCATGTCTTTCTGGGGTAGTATTGTTCTCTGTTTCTGTGACCCTGTAGTCTGTCACCACCATGAGATAGACATGTTCACCCGCTGTTGGAGAGAAAAGTCATGTTCTGCATAGGACTTGCACTGAAAATGGATTTGTCTTTTCAGGCACGGTCGTGGCTCTATGGACTCTGCACTGACCACCTGCTCTGGGCTGTCACGTCAGACTCCAGTCCTATGTGACTCATACTGGGCCCTGGGGGGGGGGGCAACACAAGGGGCAAAATGAGACATGTTCCACCAGAATCTCTTTAAGAATTCCAAAAATAGTGAGGTGGTCACACAAATGACCATGGAGGGAGTTGGTTTTCTTTGGGTTGGTTGGTGCAGGAACACAGTGCAGGACCAATGCAGAAACAGGAGCAGCTCGCAGACAGAGCCAAAGGCAGGCAGTGACCACTCAGGGAGTGAGGAGAGCAGAAGACTCACCAACCTGGGTCACAGGTGCCTTTGTGACATCAGCTTCCAACTGGGATGACAAACAGAAGCAAATTGGTTTTGATGCTGCTGTTGTGACCTAATTGTTGTCCTAGGGGGAAATACATGTGAAGTGCTCCAGTCTCCTTTCTGTCTCCTTTCTAAGTACATGACAGGAAAGGAAGACTTTAAATTGTAGCAATAATTTTTTCTTAGATCTCTTATAGATAAAGTGACAAGATGTCAGTGATTTTCCAAGTTCACACAGCTACTAATATTTTAGAGACAGATTCCGAAGCCAAATCAATCAGACTGTAAGACCTCAGGTTTTTCCCTCTAACACATGGACTTCAGCAGAGTGGTGGCCGGGCTAGGAGAGTGCAGTGGTGGTGACTTTCTTCTCAGTGAATTTAATGAGTTGGAGCCCTTTGTGACTTGGAGTTTCTCCCAGTTTTTGTTTACCCAGCACAGAAAAGAAGCCGAGCTTTATTTGACTGCCATCTAGTGGTCATTTTCTTTCCAGAAGCTAAGTAGGATTTTTATCACGTCTTTGCTCAAAATACAAGAAAATCACTTTGTTGCAAATAGATGTACACTAAGAAACAAAGAATGTTCCTTAAAATCTTAATTTTCATATCACCGTGTCACACAGAGAAATATAAATAAACCATTAGATGACTGTAAATTATTTAGTCCAACTCCCTTGCCAATGAAAAACTTTGATACTCAGAGATAATACAGAATTACAAATTGGTAATAAAGAATTACAAAGAAGAACGAAGACTAGAAGAATATCCCAATTCAGGCTCCTTCTTTCCTCTACATTATCTGTGTAGGGATAATAATCAAAGTAGAGGCTTCAAAACCAGAGTGTCTGGGGTAGCTCTACCCTTTTTATTAACTCAGGAGCTTGGGCCAATTGCTTACTTTCTGAGCCTGCTCCCTCATAGTACCAGCCATGTAGTATGAGTCACATATGATTATTGAGATAATTAAGTAGACACATAGATTAACAGATGATAGACAGACAGTTGTTAAATTTAGAGATTACTTGCAACAGTGTTTAGTACATGGCAAGCAAAATACAAATATTAGCTGTTAGTATTTAACATGGTGCCTATTTTTTGAGTAAAGATAAGTTTATCATAAACCTTATGGTAATTACAGTCACTTGAAAGCCAAGTGTAATAAATGTGCTCAGTTCATTTTAAGAGACTAGTGCAGAGCCTCTGGAAGCGTGGCTATTTTATAACAATTGACATGATGGTGGTTAGCCCTGAGAAGCTATTTCAACTTGAATCCTTGAATGAAGAAGAAAAAACAGGCAGGAGAAGAAGGTAAAGGCAAAGGATAAAGAAGAGGGGCCACATCATCTCTTTTATTCACTGACTGATTCATCCTCTTACCATTTACTGATTGTCTTCATTATCCTAGAAACCATACTGGATTATTTTAGATCAGCGGTTTTTAAAGCATGATCTACTAGGTCAAAACTTCTTTCATAATAATACTAAGATGTTAGTTACTCTTTTCACTATTGACATTTGCACTTGTGTGTAAATGCAACAGAGGTAGAGCTGTTGGTGTGTCCCCATAAATCAAACTATTTTGCTCAGATTTCCACAGCACGAGGAGCAAACAACTTTGTTCATAAAGAAATCTACAAATTGTAAAATGCCATCAAGGAATTTCAACAGAATCAAAATAAAGAAATGAATTATCATCAACTTAAAATGACAGCATTGCAGATTGTTCATTAATAGAAACTAGCAGAAATAAATCACAGGCATCAAGAAAAAAATAGGTGAATAAGAAAAAATATATGAAGAACTGGAAACTCTCTTACAGTAAAGTGATTCGGGAATCTGTAACTGAAAGCTCTAACATCCATGATATGCAAAAAACCATTTTAAGTTCTATAAATTGAAAAAGAAGAGGCTAAGAAAAAGAATGAAGAACTTGAGGTTAGAATTAAACACATCCATATAAGATTATCTTCTGCATAAAATGATAGAGGTGTTTTAAGGATAAAACAAAACCAGATAAATGAAGAAAAGAAAGATGTACTTGGAGAATGTGAATTGAAGCAAAGTGACCCTGTGACCGAAGAGGACAGATTTTTTCCACAGAGGACATCTGTGGAAGAAGCGTTCAGAGAGCAAAAGCACTGTCTGATGCTGAAAAGGAAAGAATGGGATGGTGTAGTCTACCGGGTAAACAATCTTAACTCAACCTGAGACTTAAAGAATGAGTTCAAGTTTTAGAAAAACAAAGTTTATTATTAAGTCAAGAAAAGGAAGAACCTCAGCTATGGCTTTTATTTTTATTTTTTTAAAAATATTTTATTTATTTATATTTATTTTTAGAGACGGAAGGGAGGGAGATAGAGAGATAGAGATAGAGATAGATAGAGAGAGAGACATCAATGTGCGGTTGCTGGGGGTTATGGCCTGCAACCCAGGAATGTACCCTGGCTGGGAATCGAACCTGGGACACTTTGGTTCCCAGCCCGGGCTCAATCCACTGAGCTATGCCAGCCAGGGCAGCTATGGCTTTTAAAATCGAACACTGGGCATAAAGGAATTAAAAGTACAACTATAGGAGACACGAATTCAGATCAGAAGTAAATCATTTAAGATGTGACTTGGAGGCTAAGGACAAAAACTCAATCAGAAAGTAACTGAGTTCAGAGAGTTGGCCCAATAGAAACAAGAATCTGCAAAGCACATGGTTTGGATGAAAGGTCAGCTATCAAAACAAGACAATGAAGGAGATAGCATCATTAGTAAACTAAAACAAGCTCTAGAATCTAGATGATGAAAAAAGAGTTCCTCAACTTGAAGATGATAAAATATAAATCACTGAGGAGTCTGGGGTGCAGAAAGAAAGGTTAATTCACAGTGAATTGACTGTTAATGATTTGTATTTAACCAGGAAGACACTTGAGGATAAAACAGGAGATTCAGTAGATCATCTAAATTGGTCACAAAAATATAATGTAAACATACACAAAGAGAACTTTGAGCTGAAGGAACATAGTAAATGAAATGAAAAGGAGTTTCTAGAGTCAAAAATTTTGGAAAGGAAGTAGAAGAAATTCTGCTCTACGGGTGGCAACTTTCAATGCAAAAATACTTTTTTAATTTTAATTAGTTTTAAAAGCCCCATTTAACTAGTACCTAAAAAGCATTCAACACCATCTTCTATAAAAATTACTTTCACTTTGTGCTTTCTTTGGTCTGGGATGAGGTGAACAAGTACAAAGCTAAAACTATGAAGGAAGGGAGGAGCTCTTTTTCTTTTTTTTAAAAAAAGCAAAACTTTCAAGGAAAATAATTGTACTGCAATTGCAAAAATCAGAAATTGGAGACTGGCATTTTTAGAAATAGACCAAGAGGTTATAAAACAATTACCTCAGCAAACACATGTTTGTTTAATTCAACTGTTTAATAAAATAAACCCTTCTACTTTGTTTAATCCCTAACATACTGTCTCTCAAAACAAAAAAAAAAGAGTACATGAATAATCAGAATTCATTTGACATGTTGACAAATGGGTTTCATTTGAAAAGTTACAATAATTTTTCAGATCAGTATATTTCATTTTGTTAGCAGATTTAAACTTAGTTAATTGTCTTATCTCAAAATTACATAGAATTAAAGTATACAAATTTTCAAGATCCCTTTTTATACATATATATACAGTTTGTACATAAAAATAATGACAGATGTTAATGCATGTGAACACTCAATTTTTATATGCATCTAAATTTTTATATAGCACATGTATTTAATTATTGGCTAACAAAATAAATGGTTTAGCCCTGGCAGTGGCTCAGTTGGCTGGAGCATCATCTGTCACCCATTAAACAAGAGGTTGCAGGTTCGATTACTGGTCAGGGCACATACCTGGGTTTCCAGTTCCATCCAGGTTCTGGGTGCGTATTACAGGCAACCAGGTGATGTTTTTCTCTCTCTCTTTCTCTTTTTTAAGGCTTTATCCCTTCCTCTCTCTCATGGAAAAAAATAACATAATAAATATAAAATTATTAAAATAAATGGTTTATCTAAGACCTAACTTTACCACTTTAGAACTTAAAAATGTGAAAAACAGCAAACTGAATAATGTTTTCCTTACATACCTGGACCCTTAGCAGAAGGTGGTGGTTTTTTTTGTTTCTATTAAAATAATAATGGTTGCAGCCCTGGCTGGCATAGCTCAGTGGATTGAGCGCGGGCTGTGAACCAAAGTGTCACAGGTTCGATTCCCAGTCAGGGTACATGCCTGGGTTGCAGGCCATGACCCCCAGCAACCACACACTGATGTTTCTCTCTCTCTCTATCTCCCTCCCTTCCCTCTCTAAAAATAAATAAATAAAATCTTTAAAAAAAATAATAATGGTTAATTATTAATAAATAGTTAATAATAAAACAGTTAAACAACTTATGTATTAAATATAGTTCAAATAAATTCTGAGCTTATTAATTAAAGTTTTATGACTATCTCATTTCATCCCTGAAAATAATTATAAAAATAAATCCTGCCCTGGCTGGCTTAGCTCAGTGGATTGAGTGCGGGCTGGGAACCAAAGTGTCCCAGGTTCGATTCCCAGCCAGGGTACATTCCTGGGTTGCAGGCCATAACTCCCAGCAACCGCACATCGATGTTTCTCTCTCTCTCTCTCTCTCCCCCTTCCTTCCCTCTCTAAAAATAAATAAATAAAATCTTAAAAAATAATAATAATAAATAAAATAAAATAAATAAATAAATCCTGACAACTCCACTAACGGTCACTGACAAAAAATATATTCTATTTTAATAAATTCCTCCTTATTCAAAATTCAAATATTTCAAAAATTATCACAGCTAATCTACAAATCTTAATGATGAACAAAAATGTTCTGTTTCACATCCCATAGTTCAAAATTCTTATGCACCATTTTACCACCCTTAAAGGCTGAGTTGGGTGAGGAGGGAGGGGTAGCAGGGAAAGGAAGGGAAAGAGACTTTATTTTTGTTGTTGTTTTTTTTAGGAGTAACTAACAAATACATGTAGCTTTCATTATTGACACTTCAGAACTCTCAAACAGATTAAAGGCAAAAGTTTATGTTTCTCAGTTTATTCAAATTCTGTTAGCTTTTTAAGCATTCACTTATTTTTAAGACTTTATTTAATGTCTTAAAAAAGTTGAGACACATTTTAAGTATGAGAATTTGAGTTTCCCAAATTAAAAATAATTGATAATCAATACTGTATGAACATCTAATAAAAGACAAAACAGAATGTGTTCAATCAGTAAAGTATAAAAATAAAGCACACCGAAGGCTGAATCAATAGTGAATCAGATCCAGCAAAGGAAGGGCCACAGATGGTGTAGGCCTCCACAGAGTGAGCTGCAGTAATTTGCTTAACGAAAAGAAAGATGGAAAAGATTACAGATTTCTGCTCTGGCCTAAATCAAATACGGTAGACTGTCTTGCTGTGCGTCTGCTCTCTAACTCCCCTTCCCCCTGCATATTTTTAAACCCAATTACATCCATCACTCACTTTATTCACCACAAGAAGTAAATAGATATATTAAATCCTAAAGAGGCAAAGACTGCTTCTTACCTTCCCAAAAATGTACTGACAGAATAATAGTAAGATCAGCATTGCTTTATTTTCAACAAAATTAAATAAAAAATATTTACCCCAAGCAAGTGCTAAGTTGTCTAACTAGTAAGGTCAGCTTTCTTTTTCTTTTAATTGTATAAAGTAATGAGTCTCAGGTTAGTCTCCAATATAATCAGTGGGGAAAGATAACGGAATAAAATACAGAACTAAAATATTGGATTTTTTACAATAATTAAAGCAAGTTACCAGAAGATATGACTCTAAAACCCTCGTGAAATTATTCAGTAACAATAGAAAAATCCTGTTTTTAAGGAAATACTAGCAAAGGGTTCTTTAAACTATTCACATCTTCGAAAAACAAAAGCTCACTGGAAAGTCCTTACCCAGTTCATTTATCTGAACAGAAAAATTGTCTGGAAATACTGCTTCTTTACCATTAAGTTCACCCTTCCACCAGCTAGCTTCTCCAGTCTCCTAAAATGCAAAATGAAGAATAAGTAAGATAATAGAGGTTATATTTAAATAAGATAAAAAATACAAAATAGGAAACAACTGGATTCCACTACTTTTACAAGGGGAAAAAAAACAGTGACCTAAGCATATCTTGAGGTCCTTGTAACAGAAAATATTTCTAATAGTCCTGGCCAGATCGCTCAGTTGGTTAGAGCGTTGTCCCAATATGCCAAGGTTGTGGGTTCAATCTCTGATCAGGGCACATACAAGAAGCAACCAATGAGTGCATGAATAAGTGGAACAACAAATTGATGTTTTTCTCTCCCTCCCTCTCTCTCTTTCTCTCTTGCTCTCTCCCCCACTCTCTTTGACCCCTCCCCCCACACTTCCTCTCTCTCTTTTTCTAAAATCAATAAATAAAAAACAAGAAAATAGTCCTCATATATTACTTATAACAGTAGTTACAAAATTCAGTTTAATATCTTTATATAAGTCAAATAATATAAATTTCAATTTACAAAAAACTCAGAGAGAAAAGAAAAAAAAACAAAAAGGAAGTGAGAGAAGAGGGTGAAGAGAGAATATGAATTTCCAAACTATATCTCACTTACCATTCTTCCCAACATCTTACATATGAAATATTAATTGCATTATTCACTGTCCATAAATTAACAGGATCTTGTTCAATTCTTTCCAAATGCTATCCTTCTATAAGAAATTAGTTCAAATGGTGTGAATATTAAAAATTACATACACTACACATCTCATCATTAATTTAAAACAATGGGAAAAACCCTGGCAAGGTGGCTCAGTGGGTGGGAGTGTTGTCTTGTACACCTAAATGTTGCAAGCTCAGTTCCCAGTTAGGGTACATATGGGAGGCAGCCAATTGATGTTTCTCTCACATCGATGTTTTCCCCTCTTTCTCTCCCCTCCTCTCTCTCTCTAAAATCAATAAACATATCCTTGCTTGGGGAGAAAAAAACAATGGGAAGAGATTTTAAAAATTATTCACAGGATTCCACCAAAAACTAAATATTAATAATGTTGTTCTATTACAAAAATAATCACAGGATTCTTCCCACACCCCAGCACTACTGAGTTTTCTTTTTCTTTTTCTTTAATTCAAGTTAATACAACTACCTCATTCTTTTAAATAACTGCACCATTTTTCACAGTATAAAGATTCATAGCCATTACATGTTGAAGAACATTTAAATTGTTTTTCCTTATTTTTATTTGTTTTTTATATTATAAAATACAGAAAACATTAAGTGGGGGAAAATTAAATGAGGTGGAAAAGAATTTAAGAAGAGAAATATGGAAGGGAGTAAGGGTTAGAGAAAAACCAATACATGATGGTAAAATGGTAAGAATAATTTCCAGCCAGGTACCAGTTATAACAAAGACCAATAATAAATGTTAAAAAACAAACAAACAAACAAAAAACCTTTCTGAGCACTCACCATGTGTCAGGCAGGTTCTCAGAACACAGGACTGAACCAAAGTCCCAGCTCTTCCAGAGCTCACATGCTAGGGGGAATGTGAATATATTGAGAATTATTTCTATGAATAAGTTACATGATTCAGTGAAAAGCTGAGAAAGATCTAACCTTACTTATCAAATGGATCATTTCTCCCTCTTTAAAAGTAAGTTCATCTTCATTAGCACCTTCATAGGCAAATAATGTTCTACAATATTCCTTAGCTAAAGTAAACAATGTAAATAATGCAGTTTATATAAGCTGATTTTTTCAACAAGTGCCCGTTAAGTATTTTGTGCAAAGAAATATACACTAGAAGCTATTAAAATGAATTTAATAATTTCAGCCAATACAATATATTGAGTTAAGTAACAATTTTATTCATCATTCATTCAACCACATGCTCTAGGCACAGCTCTAACTGGGGTGGAGCCTCATGGTGCTTACATCCAGCAGGATTTAATACTCTGATCAGGTAGTACAGTGTTGACAATGTCTTCAACAAAGCTAATAATATGTTTGAATATGTTTCATCCCTAGTACACAATTTTATTAAAACACCTTTAATTTTACTTCTAGTGTCTGTTTTTGTTATCTCCATGCTCTGAGATCTGGATCCTAGTGATTGTATGATTAAGGGCTAGAATAGAGAATGATAAGATAAACTATTTTATTTTTTAATCCTCATTTGAGAATGTTATTTATTGATTGATGAGAGAGAGAGAATATCAATATTGCCTCCCATAAGCACCTCAACTGGGGATCAAATTCACAATCTTTTGGTGTACAGGATGATACTCCAACCAATTGAACCACCCAACCAGGGAGATCAACTATTTTAAGTTAAAATAAAGATAAATAAAAATTCCATTTACAGTTATCCAGCTTTCCCTAATGGTACTTAGAACTAGATGAGTAACGTGACCAAAAACTCTGACATGAAAAAGAGAAAGACCTTAAAAGCTACTTAAATATAGCCCAAGACTTCTAACTTTTAAAACTCTCTCATTTAAGAATAAAAAAAATTCTGATACCCATAACACAGTACTCTCATTTTAGAACCTTTAAAATAAGTAATGATAGCATTTGAAAATTTACTGTGGACCAATCCCTGAGCTAAGCACTTTCCATTCATTATAACTTCATCTGTAGAACACTCTGCACCAGGTAGACACTATCATTACTCCTTTTAGAAATCAGTAAACAGTTTCATATCTGCCCAGGATAACAATAATTTACTAGAACCCAGATTGAAACCTAGAAAGTACAACTCCAGAATGTGAGCGCTTCAACAACACTAAACTTTCTTACAATAAGATGGAGGAGAAAAGAAAGTCTTGATACTGCATTGCTGGTATTAAATAAAAACATTTAGGTGATGTTATAATCCTTATTACAACTATAGTCTAGTAGACAGTTCTCCAATGTAATTTGCTACAGTTAAATCCTTCACCATCTTGCACTACTGTTTCCTTGAATCCTCTCCCCAGAAATAACAACTCTATTTGACCTTAGATTTTGTTAGTTAAAAACCTGAACATACTGCTAACTTACCTATCACTGTGCACTCTGTGTATCTTTTAAGATATCCACTTTAATTTCTGCCAGTTCTAACCACCATGTCTTCCAATCTGGTGTCACCTACAAACACAGCAAATGTGTTCCCTGCTATATCAACTCCTAGACCAGTGATCAGAGCAGGCCTCACAAGGCCATCCTGTAGGATGGGGCTGAGGCAACTCTCGCTAATGCCAGCTCTGGAGGAGTGGGCATCATAAGCAGCAATGGAAAGATTACCAGTGTAGGTGTGTTGCACATGCATGGACATTTGCCCCAATGCACCCACTTGTGCTCTTAAGATGATGTGTGTCATTGTGTGAATTCAACTTCAAATGTAAAAAAAATGTGGCATGGAAACCACACGCTGCTGGACAACATGAGCTGTGTGACAAGAAAGTCAAAGGAAATGTGTATTTTCTGAGACAGGAAACACAGGAGGCCCATGGGGCAGGTGTCACTGGGGAAAGGCCCCTCATCAGGTCCAGGCCAAGCTTCCTCATTCTCAAGTTCCCCACCTGGAAGCACCACCCCCAACCCAGGTGTTGCCTAGCAACAGGTGCTTAGTCCTAGCATATGGTGCGTGGTTGCATCCACAGTGCAGTTCCCGGACAATTGGCAGGGTTGTTCAATGTCACTGGACCAGGTCAGTCCTATGACCCCAGTGATGGCTTCCCGGTTGGGTGGCCTTGGCTCCAGCCTGTGGCCAGTGGACAGCAGTGTGTCTTCCTTCACAGGATACCTCTCCATCTTCACAAAGGAGGTGCTGATGAAGGAATCCCCAAAAGAGGAACAGACACCTGACTCTAAGAAGAAGGAGATGGAAGAAGCCACTCAGGCAATTTTAAGAGTACAGAATGAGAGACTTAAAACTCTTTATAGTGATCTAGTACAGAAACTGAAGATCAGAGTTTCAAATGAAGCAGCAAATTGCTGCCTAATGATATTAGCTACATCAGGCTTAGAAATCAGACTCTAAAAAAACAGAGAGATAGTGCTAAAGAATAAGTTGCAAAAGCTGCAAAGTAACTTTTTCATTTAAAAAATGCTTAATAAGAGAAATAGTGGAGTTAATCTAAGTAAAGTTTTACCCATATACCCTTTCTGATTTCTTCTCTTCTATTTCACTGCTGGGTGTTCTTGTCCTAAGTTTCACAGAGCCCTCTTTAAAAATGTCTCCAAATCCAACTCCTCTAATTTTCTTTGGCTGCATAACCGATCCAGGTGCACTTTCATTCCCACTCCCCAGAGACGGGAAAGACAAGGTAGTCCCAGTCCAAACAGTTTCTGAAAGAATCATCTGTTTTTGAAGAATGACACCTAGTATCCTAAATATCTTGATATACCCTTTTCATGGTGTTCACATTCTATACCACCTAAAAAAATGGTTGGATAGAAATAATAAATCCCGTGACTCAGTACTAACACATCCAAAAGAGTAAGATGTGCTTTATATTGATGTTTTTCTGGATATTGGGTAATTAAAACAATAGCAATATAGGTGTTTTAATTACTGAAATGCTAATTAAGAAATCCAAATAAACATACAAGATACTTATAACAATATGTCAGATTTACAGCTTTATAAAAACATGACATGAAATGTAAAACTGAAGCATTAAAGAAATAAAGTTAATAATTTTTAAAAGTTTTATAATTTAACCTGATCAATGTTAGGGTGAGTTTCCAAGTACAAAACCTGGTAATATTAGCAAATTTTTATTTTAAAAAGTCAACAGTTCACAAACCTGCCATTTTAACTCATGGATGAAGTAACATAAGTCTAAATTTGAAGCAATCCATGAAAATTTTAAATTAAAACACTAAAAAGTATTTTTAAAAGTTAAACATTATCTGGGTAAGAAAGTTGTTTCTACACTTCTGATCAGTAGCAAATGCTTTTCTATAGAGGTCTCAATGAGTCAGTCAATGACCCCGTGGAAAAGAGTGTGGGTTATTTTTTAAGTTCATTTTTCTGGGTAAAAGTAGCACAGCTGCTATCAGATATTTAAAGGGCCTTGTAATCTGAGAAATAAAGTTCTTGAGCAAATCATCCATGAAAATTCCAGACCCATTTCAGAGTGGGGGGCAAGGGGTCGGGAAAACACGTGGTATCAGCTCATTGAACTGAGTCTGTTGAAGTTTTGCAGTTAGAATAGTACCTGGTGATAACAGTGACTGTCCCAAATGGCAGCGGCAGGCTCCGGGTGGCTGGGCTGCTCCTGATGAGGTCACCACAGCCCCGGCCAGCGCGGGGCAGTGGATGAGGTCCTCTGTGCGGGATCCGGGCTATGCACCCTGGCGCTGTTGCTGGAGTGGTCAATTGACATCAATGCAAGGCGCTCTTCTGGAAGGGGGCTCGCTGCTCTGGGAAGATCAGGACAGCACCTGTCCCTGTCACAGAGGCAGCTCAGTGACCAGGAGCTGGGTCGACTTTGGGATGTGGCCGCTATGAGTGGCCTGTCCTGTGCCGGAGTCTGTGGAGGCCTGGGGCCCCTGATGGCCCCGAAGCTGGGGGCTAAGTCTCCTCCTGGTCCCCAGGCCCTAAGATGGTGGCCTTCATCGGTGCCTGGAAGTGGAACAGGCGTAGAAGGCTAAGGGTCCTGGGAGCAGGAGTCCGTTTTGCTCACATGCTGGATGAACATCACTCTTGTCTTCCTGCTCCTCGTGGCCAGGGAGCAACATGTCCCGGGGGCAGGGCAGTTGTGGCCTGTGTGGAGTCCAGTCCAGTCAGCGCCTGTCCTCTCTCACCTTCTGGCCCCGCGTGACCATGTCCTGGGTCTTCCCAAGTAGGATTCGCTGGACGATGCCCTGGAACCTTTTCCTGTGGGCCTCTGTGTTTTTGTCAGTGGAGGGGCAGGAGCATTCTTGGTACTGCTGCACCCTGCCTGCCCCAGGGCCCCTGTGTAGCTCCAAAGGCTTCGTTTGTCCACAGGGTGGAGCCAAAGCTCCTGGGCCCCTCTGATCTCCTTCCTATCTTGTTGCTCTTTATGCCGCACCTTGCCACCCGCCTCCATACACACACACACACACACACACACACACACACGCGCGCGCCCTGTAGTCTGGGAACATGCCAACTCTCTTCAGTCTCCATGCCTTTGTTCTCAGTTCTTGCTCTGCCTGCCCCAGCTGGGCTAGATGGCCCTTAACTCCTCTGACACACTCCTGTCTCCCTGTCCTCGAGGTCACAGAGCAGGCCTGGGCTGACTTTGGACACCTGGCTTCATTTCTCCCACAGCCCTGCCTCAGGGCCTGCTCTGCCTTTTCTCTGCCCACAATGCCAGGCCCTGCATGGATTCTGGGCTTGAGGAAATGATGATTGTTATCAAAACAAATGAACAAACAAAAACCTAAAAATATTTATTGGGGTGCAGGTCCAGGGGATGGAAATAGAATCCCACCAAGTCTGGACAGTCTTCCCTAGGATGCCGCACTGAGTGAGGACAGGTGGTTCTTTCTCATTTACTCTGCACTTCCTATTTAAAAATATTGACAAGAATATATCGAAATATATAAAGTTTTCAGAAGTTACAACTTTCAGCTACCAGAAGCACCTATTGACTAGACTCAAGGAGGTCATAATGCATACCTGTATATAGGCATTATGATTACAGTTCCAATATTAACATTATGAATTATTCAGAAATCCAAAAGCATGATCTTTAACATCATGGCTGTATGACACCCTGCTGTGTCATGTGGCAGTTTATTAAACTGTTCCCCAAATATTCAAACATGGTAGTTACCATTTATTTGGGGCACTTGCTAAGCACTGCACATGAATCATATCTAATTTACTTAGCCACCCACAGGCTTACCATTAAGCAGCACTACTCCTCCTTTTTAAATAAGTAAACTAGGCAAACAGTAGTTAAGAACTTTCCCAAGTCTATACAGGCTGTAACTAACAAAGCCAACATTTGAATTGAATTCTAAATGACTCTAAAGCCAGTCTTTTTATGTTATATTAGAGTTGAGATTCAATATTCTTTTATATTAGTTTAAGGTGAAAAATGATTTCATATGGTTTTACTCATATGTGGAGTCTAAATAATAAAATTTAAAAAAAACAAAAGGGAAATAAGACTCATAGATGCAGAGGACAGACTGATAGTAGGCAGAGGAAAAGGGAATTTGGAGGATGGGTGAAAAGAATGAAGGGATTGAGAAGTACAAGTTCATGGTTACAAAGAAGTCACAGAGACGTAAGGTACAGCATAGGGAAAATCGTCAATAATACTGTAATTACTGTGAGGTGCCAGGTGGATACTTGAACTATTAGAGGATCACACTGTCAATTATATAATTGTTTAATCACTATGCTATAAACCTGATACTAATATAAAATAATATTGAATGTCAACTGTGATTTTAAAAATAAAATTAAAAGATAAGGAAAGCACTTCCCTAACCCAATAAGCAGAGCTCGCGAGCACGGCTCCAGCCTGGTCACCAGTCCCTCCCTGAGTCACACATTATAGGCAGGCAATGCCTTATTGACTGGTTTCCTTGTGTCCCTAGAGTCTCCAGGCCTCTGTGCGTGCTGTGCCCCTATAACTTGGACAATCTTCCTACCTCTGTTTGCCGGCAAACTCCTTGTCCTCGGTCATGATTCAACCCACAGTCTTTTTGTTAACAAAGTCTCCTCTGAGGCCTGAGGTGAAACCGAGTACACTTCTTTTGCACATGTTTGCCTACTCATTCATTTTGTGATGCTGGAATCTGAATCTTCCTCTCTGAAGTCATCCTCACCAGGGTTGAGATCTACCTTGTCTTGTTCATCTCACTGTAGCCTAATGTGAAATTTGGTCACATCTCTCTTTTTTTCTGTTGGCCTCTACTGCAGCCTGACTGGCCATCACACATCTCTACTCAGAGCTTCACTGGGCTCACTCATCCTTGCCCTCAAGTGTCTCCTCTGCTGTCTCACCTTCCACAACCAACTACCCTGTCCCAGCGCCACCATGGTGCACAGTGCATGGGACTGACACCACCTCGTCATTTTTTTATTCTCATTCACCCATCCTCAATCTTTTGGCAACCATCAGCTCATTGTTTAGATCTGAGTTCAAATGTCACCTCCTTTTACCCACCCAAGGTCATTCTCTCTCTCTTGCCAAACACCTATATTTGACCACTCATAATGGTTTTGCACCAAGTGTGGCCACTTTTCTGGTCACGGAATTGGATGTGGACAGGTGACCATTTGTGTTCAGTCAGTTTTAGGGAGAAGGCAGCTGGGAAAGGATTGAGTTTGTAGGAAGGACTTTTTCCTGATAAAGTGAGAGAGCAACACTAGAACAGAGGCTATCCTTCCCCTCTTCCCCTACTTCTTTCTCCCTTCTGGCTGTCAAACCGGTAAGAGAAGGTAATATCTGCAGCTGTGGCAGCCATCTTGCCACCACGAAGCCACAAGCCTGAGGAAGATGCCAAAATGTTTAGCATAGGAGAAGAGAAGGATGGAAATGCCTTGGTAATTAATGACATGACCAAATTACTAAACCCACCCTGGGATCAATAACCTCTGGGCTTTTAAAATAAAAAATTATGGATTGAGAGCAGGCTGCAAACCAAAAGGCTGCTAATTCAATCCCCAGTCAGGGCACATGCCTGGGTTGTAGGCCAGGTCGCCAGTAGGAGGGAGGCGCATGAGATACAGCACATGTTGATGTTTCTCTCCCTATCTTTCTCTTTTCCTTCCCCTCTCTCTAAAAATAAATATATAAAATCTTTAAAAAATAAAATAAAATAAAATAAAATAAAATAAAATAAAATATTAATGTCCCTAAGACCTGTGCCACTGTTAGGTCTTCTATTACTTGTGGCCAAGTAGCTTAACTGATACTCCTAACACCTTGTTAAAAGTAGCACTTTAATCATTCTCTCTCATAGTCCACTTATTTTTTATCTTTGTAACTCATCAAAATGATCATGCTTGGGAATATTATAGATTAGTTTTGTTTCCCAAGGATTATGGAGGTAGGAATCTAGTCAATTTTATTAGTGCTATATTTCCAGGGCCTAGAACAGTGCCTGGCATTTTGTAGGAGCTCAATAGGTAGGAGTGTGCTCCACAAGTGCCGAGAGGATTGAATACCTCTGGTGACAACCCTCTGTTTCTTCTCTGTCTCATAACAGATTGTGAGCTCCTGTAGGCCAGAGACCCAGGTTTTATGGATTTTTATTTCCCTCAAACCTAACGGACTGCCTTTCTTGGAATACAGTAGGTAAATGATATTTTATGAATGGATATGTATGCTGTCTGGATCTTTTCTTCAATGACCACCTCTCTACTTAAGATACAACTTTTGAGCATCCAATATTGGATGCCTTGATAAAGGAATTCTGAACTGTTGTTTCATGAGAGTTGAGCTTACAAGAAAACTTTATGATAGAGTCTTAAACTGGCAAAAGACCTTAGAGATTGGCCTTGTAGACCAAGTTTCTAGATGAAACACTGCTGGTAATGCAGGGCTGATCATCTCAGGAGATGGGGCCTACAATGAGGTTGGAATTGGTCTCAAACAGGACTCTTTTTGATTGACAGCTATTGTCAAGCTGCTATCTATTCATCTTGTCACCTTGGCTCTGTGGCAAAAAGGCAGCAGTGTGGTTTCCTTCACAAGATACCTCTCCAGCTTCACAAAGGAGGTGCTGATGAAGGAATCCCAAAAAGAGAAACAGGCACCTGACTCTAAGAAGAAGGAGGTGGAAGCCACTCAGGCAATTTTAAGAGTAGAGAATGAGAGACTTAGAACACTTTATAGTCATCTAAAACAGAAGGATGAAGATCAGAGCTTCAAATGAAGCAGCAAACTATTGCCTGACGTCAAGCACAACAGAAATACTGAAAAAATAAACTTCCAGAAGGAAGGCAGATTGTGCTAAACAGTAAGTTGCAGAAGCTGCGGTCAGCCATTCAGTCAGCGAATTCTGGAGCTGGCCTTGTACCATCAACCCCTGCCTCACCGTCCTTGGGTTGTAACACCAAACATCATGCTTCTGCTGCTTACAACATCAACTACAGCAGAAGGACTTAGAAATCAAACTTCTGAAAGGAAGACAGGTAGCACTACAGAGTAAGTGGCAGAAGCTGCAGTCAGCCACTCAGTCAGGGAATCCTGGAGCTGGCCTTGAACAAAGTATATCCATGGAAGAAGTGATGAGAGTTCAACAAGCACAGTTTTATGCTGAAAATAAAATAATGAGATGGAATAGCTTAAACTATAACAAACTACTTACTTCTTTGACAATGATCAAAATTTGGAGAAGAAATCAGCACAAACTCAGCATAGGGCAGCTTTGCAATGCCCATGACAGTCCTTTAGGTCAGTCTGAGCTTCTTTCACCACAGCCCTCCACCGGATCAATGACCTCAGAATGCACACTCTCTCTGAAGGTAATGAAATCTAATGAACTCAATGAGTCTTCTAAATTGCTCCAAGAAGAGCTTCAAGAGCTGAGAAAAATCAATGCAGGAAAAAGAGGCGACAATTAGAACTCTCGAGAAAAATCACCAGAGATCGTCAGATTAAATTGCTGCCACCTCTGAGCTAGAAAGAAAACAGCATGAACAAACTGACTCAAAATCAAGCAGCTGAAGGAGAAACAAGATGTTTTACAAAAGCTACTTATGGAAAACACAGCTCTTAAAGCAAAAAGTGATGAATTCCTCTCTTTAAGTGAAAATTTCACTAATAAAGTGAGCAAAATGAACTTTTGAGGCAGGCAGTAACCAACCTGAAAGGGAGATTATTGAATTTTGAAGGCAACATATGGAAACTAAAACAGAAAAATGAAAAATTAATAGGAACATCGAGGGAAGAAGAAACAAAATCAAGCAGTACTAGAGACAAATCTATGACTTTTCATGATGTGGAAAGGGAAAGAATTAGAGTATGTTGCAGTGACAAAGAAGAGAAAGAATTAGAGTATGTTGCAGTGACAACGAAGGCTCTTGCTGTAGAGCGACAATTAGAAAATAATAAAAAGAGCTGAACAAGATGGTGTAATTAAATATAGAGTCCTACCCTATAAAAATTCCATAGAAGATTCTAGGCATTAATATATTTGTTAGACACCAGGTAATTCTATATGCCACCAGGATTAAGAACAATTGTACCAAGCTACCTTTCTAGCTTAGTTTCTCAAAATTCCTCCAAGGTTTCCTGAATATGCCACGCTTTTTCTCATCCTTTCCATAGTCTCTTTCTGTGAAATCACCTTTGCCTTTCTAGTCAACGCATTCTGTTCATTTTCTAAGTCCCTGCATAATACACCTCATTATTATGCATAGTAACTATTCAACTAATAACTGTCAAAATATAAATTTGAAAAATAACACATATATATATATATATATATATATATCTTCCTAGTAACTAGCAGAAGCCAGTTGCCTGATATATATGCATAGTGATTAATTTTATGTTATCACATGTTTAACATTTGGCCAAGTCTGTTTCTGGTGGTGTTATAAATAAAGAATATTGTTTACTGCCCCTTAAGAGGTCAAGATTATTTTTAGGTTCAGACTGAAGTGGTATATCACACATATCAAAATGCTCTTTGTAGAACATTATAGATAGGTGGTGTTTCCTTCTGGTAAGCACATTAGATATAAAATTCAGTGGAGTCCTGCCACAGCTCCCCTCTCAGGGCCTGTGTACCACAGGCTGCCATGGATGGAGATGCATTTGAGTTGAGTGCCTCTAATAATAAATGCCCTTAACTGAGTCTTAAGCACATGGATCTTAATTTGATGTATTTTACAGAATCAAATATCTCATTTTTATATTTCTGAACTGTGATAAAATCAGTTCTTTCCTGTCACCAGCAGATCTTGCATTAGAAAAGGAGAACAAACTAATGTACAACTTTCAGCAACATCAGAAATTTCATTAAACCTGAATGGATGCCTGATTCATTTTGGAGTTCAATTATACGTTGAAAGAGTCAGCTACTTGAATCATGGTGATAACCACCATAATATCTCTGCAGAACAAAAACCCCATTTGTAATTCAGCAGCGGGAAGAACTTACTGTAGACTCAGCTGCCTCTGCTGAGGGCCCTCAGCCAGCTCCTGTCACCCCTGGTGCCCTGCAGGTTTGCCTTTTCAGGTTTTGCACAGCAATGTCGAAACTTGGGGCCAAATTAATCAGAGGGCAAGAGAACAGACAACAAACAGAGATTCCTGAGGCTGATGGTTTTTGCACAGACAGACCAGAAGGCATCTGAGCCCTCTCCACATGTGCTCTAGGTCAAAGAGGATGACCTTCCCAATGGAGCAGAGCACTGCTGTACAAACAAGTAGCTGTGCTCCCTGCCAGAACCTGCAAACAAGCTCTTGAGGTCCCATAGAAAACCACAAGAACAGGCCATGGAATCAGAGCACAGTGCCCTTGTCTCTCACAAACCATGGAGATGATATTCTTGATTCATCCTGCTTTCAGTGATTATGGTCTTTTGGGAGGCGCTCCTCAGTCCCTCATTGCTTCCTACCAAATGCTGAAATGTATCACTACAGACATCACCAGTGGGAACATTTCTTATTACAGTTAAAAGCAAGAGGATTTTTAATCTATAAGCGAGTTTTCATGTATCCACTCCTGGAGGCCAAGGCATAAATACACACGAGTATAAAATATTCCCTAAAAACTGAGAGATTCTCATAATATCAACAGCTCTCTAAGTCATCATGGCAGTGAAGTCTCACCAAAAAAGACAAAAAAAAAAAAAAAACAGAAATGAGCCTGAAACACTGAACATGATCCCTAATGATCTCTCTCCCAGCCCTGCAGTCACCTCCTCCTTCCAGCTCCCAGAGGAGCATTGGCCGGCTCCGCCCTTCCCTCTGAATCCAAACACAGGACTCTGACTTGAAGGTCAAAGGGTCAGCCTCCAAGAATACTATGCTACTTGCAATAACTGTTTGCCTGGGAATACTTGCTAGTAACTGCAAATGGCTATGGGGCTGATGGGGAAACTGAGTCCATCTCTTACCCTCTCCGGGGTCTGTATTTCTAGCAACCTAGCCTTTTCAGAGGGTTTTCTGGAAATGCTATTTGGGAAGCAGAACAGAAACTCTGAAATCCACAGTAGGGGAGTAAGTCCCCACAGAAAGGTGAAATCTAGCCAAGCTCTTTATAGCGTGGTTGCTCTCAGATGACACTCTGCAGGAAGGAAGGGCAGGAAACACTGGAGCTCCAGAGCAGTGGTCCTCACTGCAGGCAGGGCCTCCTGCTGTCTTGGGGCCAGGAACCCCAGGGTCCTTTGAAGGTTGTGCACTGACCCCTAGCCTGGGCTTACATTCGCTGGTTGTCAGAAGTTTCTGGTCCTGCTGGGGTTAGGGAGGAGTCACAGAATGGCCCACTCTATCCTTTAAGCTCTACAAGTCAGAGTGGTTCAAGTTGTCTGAGTTTGGGGAGCTCTGTGGGCTGTACTGGAAGTGGGCTGTTAAGATGTTTCTGTGGCCACTTGGAGAGTCCCCCTGCTAGGGGAAGAGGGTACTGCAGGTGGGGCTTCTCCAGGGAACTCTGATGGTGCTCCTGACTGCTCCTGGCCTCTGTCTTCATGGGGAGAAGGTGCTGAGAGCCAGGAGCAGCAGTGTCCAGGGCCTCCAGGGCACTCGGGTCAGGTCATTGCTAACCAGGAAAGCCAGGAAGTCCACTAGGACCCAGGTGGGGTACATAAAGAAGACAGTGTGGCAACCCAAGATGTTTAGCAGCTGAAGATGGTAGATCTACAACTCTCTCAATAGCTTTATGGAGAAAATATTCTGAAGTGAGAGGCACAATGTGGCTGCCAGAGTAATATCAAATTACAACTCAGAAACAGTGGCCAGCAGGAAGCCGTTGATGTTGAGGTTGAATGACAAGTACACCAATGGTCAGGCAACGGATGCGGCCTGCAGGTGCCCCAGACTGGCAGCCTGAGGGCCTGGGTGTCGGGGGTGGGGTGACGGGAGACACAAGGCACGTGCCAGGTGCCAAACACTGGTGGGAGCCCCTGCTCATTGCGCCAGGATGTGGCAGAGAGGCAGGGTCACTGGGAACATAGAAGGCACCCATGATCACCTTGTTGACACTGTTGCTGACAGCAATGAGCACTTACCAGAGGAGGCACAGCCCCGCCACCTGGCACGTGCTCAGCGCTCAGCACTCGTGGTACTGGTGCTTCCACCCACCACCATCCAGCCTCGGCAGCCACCATCCCCTTTCCAATCTGCTGGATGTTTTTTTCCCCCCGCAGTGACTTGAAGTATATAAGAGCAAGGTTATGCTTAAGAAACCAAGCAATGGAAGGGGCTCAGAAGTGATTTGCGATCAGTTTTAAAATCCTTATGGATTGTTTTCATCTTTTTTTTTTAGTATAAATAATACCTGATTTGTGTTTTCTTAATTTGTATTTGTTTATTTTTAGAGAAAGAGTAAGGGAGGGAGAAGAAGAGGGAGAGAAACGTCAATGTGTGCTTGCCTCTCCTGTGCCCCCTCTTGGGGCCTGGCTGGGAACCCAGGCATGTGCCCTGACTAGAAATCCAACCAGTGACTCTGTGGTTCACAGACCAGCCAGGGCTGATTTATTTTTAGGTGGCACATTTCTTTTTTTTTTCTAATTGTTGTTCAGTTACAGCTGTCCCCATTTTTACCCACCTTGCTCTCCCCTGCCCCGACCAACCCCAGCTCTCAAAGACATATCCCACCCCATTGTCCTTGTCCCTGGGTCCTTTGTACATGTCCCTTGACTTGACTCTTCCCCTTCTTTCCCCATTATCCCCATACCCTCTCCCCTATGATCCCTGTCAGTTTGTTCTTTATTTCCATGTCTCTGGTTCTTTTTCTGCTCGTTTGTTTTTCTTTTTATTAGGGTGCATTTATAGGTGAGATCATTTGGTATTTGTCTTTCACTGCCTGGCTTATTTCACTTAGCATAATGCTCTCCAGTTCCATCCATGCTGTTTTCATCTTTTTACACTTCATTAAGTTGGTTCTTTCAAATTAACTTTTTCCAGATGACAGAAGTATATAACTGCAGAGAGCTCCCATGCTGAGACTAGCTCTTTGTGTTTTAAAATTTTAAAATCTCAGTCTCTAAGTCAGTAGCAAAATTTGGGCAAAGTACTTTCCCTTCTGCCAGTCACTGGGTGTCCAGGGAGGTAGAATTTGTAAGATGGTAGCAGCTCCATTGTGAATATAATACAAATGAACAGGGGTGTCTCCCCCAAAGAAAGGAAGTACAGAGGCCTCTTTTCTCTCAACCATATCCATCACTGCAAAATACTTTTGGGAAGAGGAAAGAGAAGCTTCTATATTTTAAATAATCTACTCCATGACAAGTACTCTGTGAGGTACTTTATATAAGTCATTTCAAATTCTCCCCATATTCCTGTGACATAGAAAATACCATCTCACATTTCTCAGTGAAAAAACAGACTCACAAATGTCTAGTAGACATCACAGGGGTCTAGAACTTTTAATGCTTTCTTTTTACTATTTGCACTGTTTCTTTTATTTACAAAACTGGAAAACATAAAATAATTTTCATGTACTCTGCAATGAGCATATGCTGAAGATAATGAAAAATAACCAGAGGCTGGTACAACTGGCAATAGTATTCTTTATTATTAATTTTTCTTTTTGAAAGAGAAGCATGCTTTTTTACAGCACCTGTAAACAAGTCAGGGAGTTTTGCCTTTCTGGTAAAATATATAAAAATTTTCCTACCCACCTTGGATTGTTAGCATACCACAACACCAATTATATTATGTTGTAATTACAGAAGACAGGTCAGGTGAAAACAAAGGTAAATTTTTATGGCTAAAAATATTCATACCAGCAACTTTTATAAGATGATTCTTGGTCATTTTTGCGCTATAGCAAAATAAGGCCATTAAGTTTGTGACACTTCTTATTTCTGGTTTTAACTGATTGTCTCATTCTGTTCATACATTTGAAGTTTAAATGAAAGCAAAACAATGTTTAGTGACAAATCTAGAGAGCACTGCTTTGTTTTTTTACCCTGTGATCACAGTCAGAACCGTACACAAAAGAACCATCTATTATTTCTGGCCTACTTT
This sequence comes from Phyllostomus discolor, assembly GCF_004126475.2. NCBI lineage: Eukaryota > Metazoa > Chordata > Mammalia > Chiroptera > Phyllostomidae > Phyllostomus > Phyllostomus discolor. Next base: position 121,483,602 of record NC_040906.2, read on the forward strand.
CTCTTCCTATCTTCAGCCTTAAATTTTCTAAAGACATTTCAGAATTAAATTTTGTAAAGAAGCTTTGTGATCACAAACACACAAACACACACCACTAATATTGAAATACAATTAGGAAAATTAGTAATGCTGTGCGTTTCAAAAATAAGAAAGCTGAACAATACATTCACAAATAATTTAGCGATGACTGATTCTGTGGTATTCACCTCTGGTTCGCCATTTATGCTTACTCATAAAAAATAAGAAAGATTTAACCCTCAGGTAAAGGCTATATTACATACCAATTTGTGTTATAAACTTTATGAACAGGAAGTAATAAAATTTCCATATCCAGAACAACTGAAAATACTAAAGTAATCAGTTTCCCTTAGAATATGAGCTCGTTTGGTTTTCTTTACTTTTTGGTCCAAGGCGGAAAAATTGAGACAGTACTTTAATTACTTTTCTATTCTGACTGAGGAAGTTCATAAGCAAATACTTTAAATGCACTTCCGAACCCACGACCATCTTGATTTCATGTGCTAGTGAGAGAATGGCCTGCCAAAACTTTAAGAACAGCCCGAAATCTGCTGGAAACTCCCCCTACCCCATTATTAGGGGAGGAGGAGTCACTTAACAGATTTCCCCAGACAGAAAGCTGGAGGATGATTTCTAGGATACATTGTTTTTATTTCTCCTTCATAACTTTCATTAAAAGATAATACTATGTTGCTATTGATAAAATGAGTTTTAACCTCCAAAGAAAGGAGAGCCAAAGACTAATACTTTATTTTATAATAACATTTAATCCTTTGGAATTTTATACAAAATAGACTTCAGTCAGACAGCATTTGAGCTGTTTATGCAAATAGTATACATACAAAAGAAATTAAGCATAAGAATTATTCAAGCAAAAACATAATATTACTAACCCAACCATTTTTTAAATCAAAAAAGCATTACCAAAAACAATTGTATTATTGGTTTACAAACATACATTTTTTATATATCTTTTTCTGAACCTGTGCTATGTACAGGTACAGTGATGAATACATTGTATGTATTGATGCATGTGAATGTATGTGCATGCTTCTCTGGAAATTCGGGGGAGAAAGGTTAGAGACAACTAATTAGCTTGGCATGTAAACCCCGACTCAGAAAGTAAAGTAGGTGGAGTTTCCTTGCAGTCTTTTTTTTTTTAAGTACAAGTGTTGATACTTTATTGTTTTTATTTCATTTTGTTATTATGAGGGTTAAATTTTATTCAGTTGAAATGATTGTCTTTTATTCTGAATCTATGTCCTTTCCATTTTTGTGATGTTGGACTCATCTTTTTCTTTTAAGAAATGATAACAGTTGGTAGTTTTCCTTTTTTGATGTCCTTTCTTGATGAGATAAAAACATTTGCAACTAAGGCTAGTCTTTCTATACATAATTCTTATATACATCATTGTTTCTTTGGCTCCAGTTTTATCATTTTTGGAACTGAAGACACAGTAACTACATTTAAGAAACTGACATGTGTAGAAAGTGTTGATTCTATATAAATCTACCTCCATGGGGAAAAATTACACGAATACATCAAACGTTAACCCTGTACCTACCCACTGGCCAAACTTAGTCTTGACCATCTGTTTTATGAGTCATATAGTTCCTCAACTAAACAATCAATGAATACCAAGAGACAACACCAGATTATAAGACATTTTTACACTAAACATTTGGGGCTCAGGATCTTCCACTCCCATCTATACTCTCATTGGATGCTTTTTGTCTGTTTAAACTTGAGTCTATTGTAGATAAAGAGAAAGGAAGTTGAGGCAGAAGAATGGTATTAGAGGTCAGGTTCCAACTGGTTGTGGCCGCTATGCTCGTGGAAATGATTGCCGTGTTCTCTCCACCTAGGGACCTTGAAAGAAAACAAGATTAATGTACTTTATAGTTTCTTTTAATGGGCTGGTCAGAGCTTAGTACCAAAACAAAGGCACTTTCCATAATTATTATCCATGCTTAGAAAGAACACAGTATAAAAATTGCTTGAGTTGGTGAAAAAGAAAAGAACAAAAATGTTTACCACTCCCTCCATGACTACATTCCTTCTTTCCGGCCTGTTCACCTGAAAACCTCATTGAACACACTCAAGCATCTCACACTCTTAGGCTTTGCAGGAAATAATTTGGGAGAAAATGTCAATGGAGCAAAGAGGTAGAAACTGGAGGATAGAAAGAGGCTCATATTTTGTTATTCACAGAACTTCTGTGTACTCACTGAGTTTCTTCCACCTTCCATGTTCCACCAGTTTTCACCTACTATTCTGTATGGTATAAAATTTCATGCTCAGGGTCCCTACTATTTTTATGAGTGAATTTTTAAATAATTCTCAGAGGAGAGAAAGGGCAGTTGCTTCAGTCTTTTCTTCATCTAACATCTACCTTGAAAAATACCATACCTTCTGATTTTATCTGTATGGATACATTGTCTTAATGTTTCTCTATAAATACTGATTTCATCCAATTTCATCACATGAATGCACACACATGCACATGTAGGCTTGAGGTGAGCAAAGCTTTCACAGGTGAAATCATAATTTACATCCTTATTTAGAACACTGCACAGTACCTCCCAAAACACAGAATCATCATAGCAGTTCTCATCAGATGGCTGTCCCCAGATAGGAATCTTTAGAATTAAACCTGTGAAGGTGGGGAGAAAATACATCATGTTATGATGCTGAAAAGGAATGCTTACTTGTGTAAGTAATTAAAGACTTTATTTAAAAAAAACTTTCAGTTAATGACTAGTGTTATAAAATCATCCCCTTGAGCTTACACGATTATTGTTAGATTAGCACATTTTCAAATTTACCAACCAATGTTTGTAAATAATCTATTATGCTGAAAGCATGTGTACAGGGGAGTGTTTACTTTTATGCTGACCTGTGACCAGCCCTCCAACAGCTGCTGTTCCGATGGAAGAACCTAGAGCGGCTGCTTGCATGGCAGGGGTAGACCTAAGAAGCCAAAAGGAAAGAATCTTGTTTTTGCAGCAAGACATCAGCAAGCAAAACTCATCTCTTGAGGGCGTGCATGCCTGCCATCTTCAGGCCAGAACATGGCATTACAGATCAGCGCACAAACATGCCTCACATTTTTTAAATCACATATTTATTTTCTTTGAAATTCTTAACATAAAAAATTTCTCATAAGCACTTGAACTAGAACAACCCTTTTCTTCAGAATGATGGAAAGGTTTTCCTTAGAAAGGGTTTGGTATTTTCTAAAAATGTTGTGCCAGGTTTGATCCATGACCTGGTTCATTCAACAAATATTTATTGAGCATTTGTCCATGCAGTTTCTCTTCTAGGCACTGAGGATACAGTAATATACAAAACAACCATGAGTTTCTATCTGTCTTTACCCCATCCTAAAAGGAACTATAATGAAATTCAAAAGTCAGTAAGGTCAGAAAAGCTCATTTTAGCATTTATTGTAGGGAGAGCTCATTGAAGATACTAAAGTATATTGCTATATGTCTTCTTAGAAGTAGTCACCTTAAAATGAAATGAATAAGAAATACTTAAATTTTTGGAATGGAAGAACGTAATAATAAGTTATTGAAATGCATAAGGGTATTACATGAGTGGCAAATGCACTAGGAATGCAGGAGTCTCCTTAGCATGCCTCTCTCTTAGCAGACAATTAATAACCAGCTGTTGAAAGACTGAAGGAGTGATTACAGAAAAAGAAACAATTGGAAACATGAGTGTATTGGTGTTTCATCCTCATCATTCAAGGAAAAAAATGCACTAAATTCAGATTTCTTTTTCCCCCTTTATTTAAAAGGTTTAAAACTTTTCTACTATATAAACAATTATAGAAGTAACACATAATCATTGTGAAAATTTTAGAAACTGCTAATATAAAAAAGAAAGGAAATAATTTAATTTCCCTCAAATCCTATTAATATAAAATGTAAAATATAAAACATGTACTTTTATAACAATGAAATCATGTTATAATACTAATGCTCCCATTAATTTGTAATGTATTTTTTGTCAATAAATGTAGATTTGCATTATAATATTAGTTGCTACAGAATATTGTATTATATAAATGTACTATAATTATCCCACTACACGTTGGATATTTAGGTTGCTCCCAATGCTGTATATTTTTAAAAAATGATTGTGAGAATATATCTTCTTATGAACACTGTAAACTTCCCCAATAATGAAACCTATCTAGAAATGAGATTATTGGTTGAAGGTGATAAACCACTAAGGGTTATTCCAAATTGAAAATATACAATCTATATCCCCATTTCTCTATTTTACCTACCATTTGATATTATTATTCATTTAATCTTTATCAGTTTAATAACTGAAAACTGATAACTTATTTTTATTTGTATTTCTTTGATTACTAGTGAGATTTAATATTTAATATACCCATATTTGCTAGATTTTCTTCTGATATAAAATTACTGTTAATTTCACCAGAATTTACCAAGATTTTTTACAAGGTATTAAAACACATTTTTTTATTAAAAGTGATCCATGATGACATAGGCTTGAAAAGCACTTGTTTAAACAAAATCAATGACATTTTTAAAGTTAGGCTGCATTATTTGAAAAAAAATGTCCCTTAAGAATATTAACTTCTCATTATCCTATGCTTACTGAGAAACCTGGTTTACATTTAAGAATTCTAAATAGACATGTCTGAGTTAATAGTTTTTGCTCTTGGAGTATATTACATGGTGCATGGAATGTGTGAACCTCACCCAGTTGAATGGACCTTCTAAGACTCTCCCCCCACTCTAACTCCCCCTTAGTAAATTAAGAAGTTTTTACTAAACACATGCCCAAGGACTAGACTCCCAACCATGAAACCTACCCCAAATGTGGCTGCCCAGTCAAACCAAGCCTGCAAGCCAGATAGACTTGTTTTATCGCATCTGTGGAACTGGTCCAGGACTGATGGGCAAGAATTCCTATATTCCGAATCAGTGGGCACCTCTTCAGAGTGTTTGCAGTGTTTATACATTGTATCAACACTTAGGAGCTGAGCTCATTGACACATGCTTTTATCACACATGATTTGCCTTAAAACACTAGTGTTTGGTCTTAACATCCTGTTAAGTGGTGGAAGGAACTGAAAGAAAATGTACTATTTCTGGAGTTGTCTGCCAAATTAGCAAAAGGAGTACAAAAATAAAACACAGAGAGAAAAAAAAAAGGTCAACTATATACATGAAAGAAGCAAACTTTCTATTCAGTAAAAATGTGATTAAGCAAGTTTTTCAAGTATGTATCATTACTGGTTTTAATAGGGTTAAAATTTAATTGGCTAAAATTGAAAAGATTTTTCTTTCAAATTATGCAACCCTAGCTAGAGGCATTTTCAAACACACATTCATCATTTCTTCATGCTTTCAATCAGTTTTAGAAATTGACCATTTTGCTTTTGTTTCACTTACTATGATCTTCCAAGCTGTTTTGCATGGATGATACCCCTATAAAATTGCTTCAGTCTCATTGCCTAAAAGTGACAACTGATGGCTTATAACATCACTTTCATTTTCCTGGATTTGATTAACAGCCATTCTTCCTCTGGCTATTTAAATAATATTTACGACCCCTTCGGGAAGAATCTAAGTTTGCTAGGGATTTTAAAGAATACATAGTACCATTCTCCCATTTTACAGAAGAGGAAACAGAGCCAGAGAGATTGAGTGACTTGTCAGGGACCACATAACTAGTTAGTAGTAAAGTTGGACCCAAATGCCAGTCTTTCTGATTCTCCAGATCCAAGTGCTTTCTGTGATACAGTAACTCCTTCTTTTTGTGTGTGGATCAGATGAAAATGCCTGCTCAGCTCATCACATATGCTTTATATGCCCCACTTTGTGGGGATCAAGTAAGAGAGTAAGCCTACTGTAATCTGATTGTGATTATCAAATTATCCTATTTGCTAGAAGACAGGTGCTTATGGTAGAGAAATTTAACACTGTTACTTTACACACACACACACACACACACACACAAAACCCTGATAATATTAGTTAAGACGCATCTTCCAATCAATTCTATTCTCTTCATTAAGGACAATACTTACAAACTTTGGCCTGGCTGCTATGGAAAAAGATCTCTCATCACTGGATTCACAGAGTGAGAGAAAACATTATCAGATGGGGCGGGGGAGGCAGGAGAACCCATTCTTTCACTCACCTGTCAGATGCCCCCAAGGCCACTGCCACAATGCCCGTGAGGCCTCCTATCACACCAGGTAAACCATGAAGGTTATGGACCCCACATGTGTCTTGGATCCTCAGTTTAGTAGCAAAAATTGGCTAAAATTGTACAAAAGAGGAAGGTTCATTATCTTGTTAGGTATACAGGACTCTAAAGAAACATTTTATCTACGGTCCACTTTTCTATCCACATCTAAGACCACTTAAAGTCAAAGAACCTGAATATATTGGTGGCAAACTTGTTCTTTTTAGTCTTTAGTAAATGCTCTTGCAAACAAGTTATTTCAAGTCCCAGTCCTTATCTACTAAAGAAATCCTACATCCCCTTAAAAGGGCACAGAGTTTCTGACTATACAAAGCAAACAAATATCACCAAAAACTTTAATGGAACTGCCTCGAGGAAAGGAACACAGTACTTAGTATTCAATCATACCAGGTAACAAACAGCTGATATCGGATGCTTTCCTGCCACCCAGAAGAAGTCAGGAAAGAGCAGAAACATTGCACACTGAAATGTGATCATACTTTTGAAGGTAAATGATCCCCAAACAAAGAGAAATGTTTATGAAAGGCATTTTCATAGCTTTTGTCTTCTGGTGGGATGTTAGAAGATGATGGTGCACTTCTAAGAGTGACTCAGCATCTGTCATACTTACCGTCAGAAACTTAAATCCAATCACAGAGACCATTCCTGCCACGCTCCCAATGATCATAGCGATGCATGGGTGGATCTCCATGTCCGCACAAGTGCCCACAGCAACTCCTCCAGCAAGGGTTGCATTCTGAATATGTACCTGTGTGGAGCACAGGAACAGAGGGAAGTGCACTGAACGGGCAGAGTCCAGAAGGACTGAAAGAATTCAGGATTCGTGGACCCCACAGCACATTCTTCATTTCAAAGGACTACTAATTCTTTTCAAAAAGGTGTCCTTTGTAATTAGAGAAAGCCTTTCTTCCAAGCAGTTGAGATATGTTATCTTTCTTGCCAGGGTTTCTTGGTGCTATATGAGCAATCAGGTAGTGAGGCCAGTGAGGGGAGGGATGTGCAGAAATAGAAGTTGTAGTGGAAGGGTGGGAGTGTGCAGATCAATCTTTCTGGCAGTGTTTTGCCTGTTGATGCTGTGTAGGAATGTGGAGACATTGAAATGCACGCAGGAAGATGACAGCTTGCACAAATGTCACTATACTGAGAACACTGGAGGTTGGAAGAAAGTTATCCATTTGTGTTTACCAGAATTCCTCAGAAAAATCATATTCTGGCTGCTTGGCTGAGGAGGAAAGGTCACCAAAACTTTTAAGAGAGAACCACAGAGTTGTCCACATGGTTTTTTCCTTTTCATTTTTTTTCAGTTTTCCTGCATGAATCAGTTTGCCAAGAATTGAAATGCATGTCTCTAGCTATGTCTGATCAAATGACAGCATCTTCTCCTTGCTCAGGTTGGAAGAAGAGAGTGGCTGCTCCGAGGACACCTCTTTCGCTGCCATTGCTCTAGCTCAGAGGCAAGGAATGAAAAGGACCAACTTGGGGGATTTGAAAAAGTTGTTTTATTTTGAAATAACTTTAGACTATATAAAAATTGCAAAAATATTGCAGACGGTTTCCATATATCTCTCACCAATTTCCCCAATGTTAACATCTTACATAATCAGAGCACCAGTAAATTTGCACTGATTTAACACTCTTAAGGGCCTTATTAGAATTTCACTGGTTTTCCCACTAATGTTCTTTTTCTTTTTTGGCATTTTATTCAGGATTTCACATTACATTTAATTTTTATTTCTTTGAAAGGAATAGTTATACTTAGAAAATAGATTCAACTTTCATTCTCTACTCTCTTTTTCTACTCTTGACATGTCCTACTTCAGATTTTCTAAGAACTTGGAGACAGCTTTATTATTAAAGAAAACTGTCTCATACCCTTGATTTTTGCATGATTATATTCCTTACTAGACAGTTTCTGGATAACACTTTGTGATTTTCCAGGGTGCAAACTGGAAGAAGAAGAAAGGAAAGAATAGTAGTGATTTCTTCAAAGTGTCCTTCAAGGCCTGCAGTGCCGTGATCTGTTCTGGCAGCTCAGCAGGGCTGCAGAAATGAACTACGTGCCTCAGCAGCCATCCATATTGCTCAGTGAGACTTCAATGGGGGTAATAAGAAAGAGCACTGTGCCACTCCAAAATATGTCTTATTTTGGGATATTGATTATTTTAAGTTGGCTTACTTTTTTAGAAACAAAAGGCTCAGGAAGAACCTTTAACCTTCCTTCCAACTACCTAAAGAATTTAGATAGAAAATCTGCTCCAGGGAGAAAACCATGACCATAGATAACTACATTTTAGTATGAATGAGCTGTTATGGACAGAGAGAAACCTAGCAAGTCCCTTTTGATCAAAGTCCTTTCTGTGTCCTATTGTTAAAGATGACCCAACAGACATTTGTTTACCAAGCATTTGCTTCTCCAGCTCCATGTCCATTGCTTCTCCCCCTTTGAAGTCCAAACCACCACCCCCTTCTCCTTTAGTTCAAGATGCTATGTAAGCCTCAACTCTCCCATTCATCCTCAGGTCCCATATTTTTATGGATCCCTGTGTGTGCATGCACAATAAAATTTAGTTATGTCCCCCTCTTATTGTGTCTTATGTCAATTTAGTTATTAGGTCAGCCAGAAGAATTAAGAGGGAAAGAAGAAAAAGTTTCCCCTCCCCCAAGGGTTACTATGCTCTTACCATGTCCAGCTTGCCTCGGTGCCCCATGAGGCTGGAGAAGGCATAGGCTGTGAGTACACAGGCAGCGAGGGAGAAATATGTGTTGACGACAGCCTTGTACTGTTTTTCTCCAGCATCAGCAATGGCTGAATTAAAGCTGGGCCAAAATATCCATAGGAAAAGAGTCCCTGCAGTAAATCACACACAAAAAATGGATATTAGTTCTTAATATGAAAGACACAGGAGAAACAGTTTGCCTTGGACACTGACAGTGTCTCTGCTTGTAGGTTCAATTATCTGAGAGGGGGAAGGCCAGCATAAACAAAAGAAACAAAAGTATTAGACTGGCCAAAAAACTCATTTGGCTTTTTCCATAACATGGTTATAGTAGTACTTAGTTGTCTTTAACTTCATTCAAAACAATTTTTTTAGATTGTATTGGGGCAACTGTCACATCAGCATGTATTAAAAAATTATCAAAATTGGTGAACTTTTGTGTAGCCATTTTAATGTTGAAGATGGATGAAAATATACAATACTTTCAGCATATTATGCTTTATTATTTCAAGAAAGGTAAAAATGCACCTAAAATGAAAAAACAATTTGTGCAGTGTATAGAGAAGGTTCTGTGATTGATGTAATGTGTCAAAAGCAGTTTGCAAGGTTTCATGCTGGAGATTTCTCATTGGATGATGTTCCATGGTCTGCTAGTAGAGGTCAACCAGTAGACATTGATAGTGATCAAATTAGGACATTAATTGAAAACAATCAACATTATACCATGTGGGAGATAGCTGACATATGCAAAATACCCAAATCATTCATTGCAAATCACTTGCACCAGTTTGGTTGTGTTAATCACTTTGATGTTTGGGTTCCACATAAGTTAAGCTAAAAAAACCTTCTTCACCATATTTCCACATGCAATTCTTTACTTAAATGTAACAAAAATGTCCCATTTTCAAAACAAATAGTGATGGGTGATGAAAAGTGGATACTTCAGAATAATGTAGAATGGAAGAGATCCTGGGGCAAGTGAAATGAACCACCACCAACCACACCAAAGGTTGGGTTTCATCCAAAGAAGGTGATGTTGTGTATATGGTGGGACTGGAGGGGAGTTCTCTATTCTGAGCTCCTTCCAGAAAACCAAATGATTAATTCCAACAACTACTGCTCCCAATTAGACCAAATGAAAGCAGCACTCAACAAAAAGCATCCAAAACTAGTCAACAGAAAACACATTTTCCATCAGGAAAATGCAAGACCACATGTTTCTTTGATGACCAGGCAAAAACTCTCATAGTTTGGCTGGGAAGTTCTGATTCATCCACTGTGTTCATCAGACATTGTACTTTCAGATTTCCATTTATTTCAGTCTTTACAAAATTCTCTTAATGGAAAAAATCTCAATTCCCTGGAAGACTGAAGATTTTGACTGCTATGTTGGAGTTAACCTTCCCTTGTGCCTAACCAAATAGACAAGGAGTGGACCAGTTGCATCCCTACTCACCAATCATTGCAAACAAGTCTGAGTGGTACACAGACTCCTCATTGTCATGCCCCCTTCTCAGGCCTGGCCGATACAGCACACCTGCTACAGCCAAGCCAAAGTAGGCCCCGAAGGCATGAATTGTCATCGATGCTCCAATGTCAGAGGCCTGATGGGGCAAAACATTCATGTAAAAGAGGTGAAACTGAATCTCATTGCAGGAGGAAAGTCAATAAAAGGAATGCTTTATTGGTTTAGCAACTTAAAAAAGTAGATCAAGAGAGAAAGAATATGTCAGACAAAGGGTGATAAAACAAGATAGGCACACAGAATGGACTTTTAATCCTAGGTCAGGTACTTCCTTCTGATGTGACTTTAGACAAATTACTATACTTCTCTGAATCTCAGGTTCTGTAAAATGGGAAAATATTATCTAGCTAGCATAAATGAAACCATGTTTGTAAAGTGCCAGGTCCTTCGTGGGCACTCAGTACATTGTGGGTTACATCTCCAGGTTAGGGAGATTCTCTGTGAAATGCTGTTCTTGCACTTGATACAAAAGAAAGATGATTTTTGTATTTACTTGACATTGCAGGTGAGGTTCATTTAATTACAGCTCAAAGATATGAAGCTTCAAAAAGCCTTTATCTTTCCTGTATTTTTTCACTCTGCTATATGATAGCATGAAAACCAGCCTGAGGTCCCAGATCCATTTGAAGAAATATATTTTAGGTCCCTCTTTAGCATACCGTATGGATTTGACCCTATTATCTATACTTCCTGACTTTAGAGGGAAAGTTCAGAGTACCAAACCCAAGGCATTGCTCTGTTTGTATTAAGGTAGGAAAATTACACAACTTTGTTAATTTATTTAAGATTTCCATACTGAATAAACTCCTATGGACCTTTCAGGCCCAGCTTAACTGTTATTGTTGGGAACCATCCTGCCTGGTTTCAGGAGCTGCAACCCCCCCCCCCCCACCCCATGGCTAAGGCTGAGTGAGAGACCTTCGGACCAGAATCCACTAAGGAGACAAAGTTTATCTCCCTGGCAGGTGTGCCTCTTCTGCTCCTTTCCTGGCCCCCATTGCTTGGTCAGTTAGCCAATGACGGGTAAGATCCCTCATGGGAGGGGCCACCTAAGACAGGCATGATCATGTGGAAAGGCCCTCAGGGAAGGACTTGAGGGGGTGATGGACCCTCACTCCTCAGCTTTGACAAAGCCTGAGTCCTCATTCTGCCTGTGAGAAGTCTCCTAATCTCTTGGCTGCCTTGAATCTTCTGCCTGATTTAAGCCTGAAACAATACAAAGGGTGGTACAGCCCTGAGCTAGAAACAGTGGCTCCCCAGGGTGATCAGGCCTGAGAAAGGATATGTAAAATCCTGTGAAACCTGCTGTGCTGAGAATGCTCTTAAAAGGCCCATGAAGGAAATGAGTTTAGTCTCAGGTTTTGTAGCTTTTTAGGTGATAGACCCTGACTCAGTGTGAACCCTAATAGTTCTTTGAACATTATCTATCATTTGATCCTAACTGCCTGACAATGGTTAATAAGCTGTATCTATATTCCTATCTAAAAAACCTAATAAAAGCATGTTCAGGCAGGGGCTTGGGGCGCTCTCCTCTGGAGAGAGTGGCCAGGCCTCTCCAAGGAATCCTCCCCTTGGAGGGTAGCTGTGCCGTCCCTCCACAGGAGCCGAGTCCTCCACAGGACTCGGTAGTCCATGTGAATTTGTCTCATGTCTCATTCATCCACAGCGCCGCAGATACTGCTGGCCGGTATCTGAGTCATGTTATCTCCTCAGAAAGACTTTCCTGGTTTACACAACCTAAATTAGATCTTCTACTTACATTCTCTCACAGCCCCCTCTGCTTATTTTTCACAGTATGTATTATAATTTATAGTAATATTTGTGTGTGTGTGTGCTCACATACACACGTGCACATGCCTTTGGGCAGGATATGTGATTATTTGTTTGATGTCTGTCTCCTGCACTAGATTGTCAATTTGATAATGGCAGGGACCTTAATTATTTTGTTTGTTATAGAATCACCAACACATGACACCTAGAAAGTTTTCAAAATAATTGCTGTTGGATTAAACGTTCAATAGAAGCACATACAACATATTGAAGAGTGCCTAAAATATTCTATTTATAATTCTTGGGGTACTCAATGAGATTTCCACAGAAAAGAAGAAATTTGACTAAGGCTTTGACAAAAGCCTTAGGAAAGACTATTCACCTAGTAGTTGAAGTTGAAATAGGAATTGATCATTGATAGGAAATAAAGTGTAATAAAAAGTGTTCTGAAGTTAGAAACTGGGTCTGAATCTAGATTCCAGCAAATCATTTAGCATCTGTGGTCATCAGGGGTTTGTTTGTTTGTTTATTTGTTTGTTTTTGGTATAAATAGTAACAACAATAACACCTACCTTAGAACACTATTGTGATAATGAAATGAAATAATGTTTATAAACCTTCTGGTTTACATTAGGCACTCAGTTAAATGGGGACTATTATTGTTGTTTGCTGTGGTATCCCTCCTGTCACATTTGTCCCTGCCTAGAGGGCTTCCATTACGTGTTGTGTCCACAACTGATGTCCATAGTTAGGTACGCATAAATCTTCTGACACTTACCTTAAACACCTCAGCAACCAGATGCTCATTGCCAGCAAAGATAGTAATTTCTATGATCGTCATGATCAGCATTTGGACTGGACTTATTTTTCCCAGGACAGCTCCAAAAGAAATCAGAACTGTGGCTGTACTGAAGTCTGCATTTATCATGCTGAGAGTACAATAAAGAATGCATTAAGGAAAATGCAAAACCAAAACAAAACTGAGACTTGTAATAAACCATAGCATCTCCTTACCCAGAATACGAGACCCTTACCCCTGACAGTCCCCATCAGTCACCTGTCCCAGACCTGTTTTTGTCTTCTCCCACTTCCTTACCCCTCCATTCATTATATGCTCTTTAGTTGCTCTAACATTTTCTTTACTTTAACCTACCTGTTTGTTATCTATCTCACTTAGGGTTTTAATTTATTTTTGTTGATCTGATAAATGACATTTTCTAGAGTGTTCACATTTCAAAAATAATCTTAGAAAAATGGCTAATGATATATTTGTACCTGAGATGAAAAGAATAATTTTATGCAAGAGGATTTCTTATACCCTAAAGTCAGACCAGAGATGACACAGACATTCAGGTATGATCCAGCTCAGCAGAGCAAGGCATAGATTTGCATCCTTGGAGCCCAGCAATCTTCTATTGCTTAAGGAAGACAATTTACCAGCTAGTTCAGAACCTGACTGACAAAAGATTAAGCAGAGAAACAGTTGCTCTGAAAACACAATGCTTGGAAAGTAAGGGACACTTACTTTTTGATCCCAATGTGAATTTTCTGTCCAAGGCTGTGCAGGATCCCTTGTACCAGAGTGCCCCACTGGAGGCCCAGAGCAGCAATCAACAGGTTGATGCCCACACTACTGAAGCCATATTTCTTCAGGAAGGTCATGAGGAAGCCAAACCCAACAAATATCATAACATGCACATCTTGGAAGACTGCAAAAGAGCAAAAGGTGAAATATTTTCATTTAGGGAGTGCTAAGAGAGCATTGTATCAGGCTATATCCCATTTATTAACTGCTATGGCCTTTGCATAGGACACTGCAAAGGCATAACATTAACTGGACATCCAAAGGCTGGGTTCCAATGCCAGCCTGGCTATAGACATGCTATGAGATTGTGGACAAGTTATTCAATATGTGAACCTTTTCTTGGAACACAATGTGCTATCTATACCAGTGTGTCTGTCATCCTCTCCCTGTGAGTCGCCCTTTACTTTACACTTGAGGAAGTCTTTACAAATCATAGTGCAAGCTTCACATCTTCTTGTAGACTTTCCCAGTATTTCAGGGAAAAGTAATATTTCCTCTTGTCTTTCACAGAGCTTTCTGCATATACCTCAGCGTTCACAGCTGCCACATTGTACTGGCATTGGTTTAGCATACTATCACATTGTAATAGTCCATGAGGTGTCCTTCTCTGCACTAGGTAGTGAGTTTCCATGTTGAAGAGATTAGGACACATTCATGCATTGCTAAGCAGAATTAGGCATAAATCCTGCATATGATAAAAGAGGCAATAATGGCTAAATGAATGAGCTACAGTCTCCATTTATCAAATGTGTATAATAGTACCAGTCCTAGATCTTACCAAAATATAACTCAAGTCAAATGGGATAATGTCTTTGTTCTAAACCAATGTAAAGAAGACTGCATTATTTCAGGGAGCAAATACTTGACTTGACGTCTGGAGGCCTAGGCTCAGTTCCCCTGATCGTACCACAGATTGTGTGACCTTGGGCAAGTCACTTATCTTTTGTGTGCTTCAGTGTTCTCATCTGCAATACTGAAAAGACCCTATTTCACAGAGTGATTCTGAGTGGGATAACCCTCTGAGGGAAGGAGTATCAGCAATGCATTGTATAAATAAACTACACTACCAAATTGGAGATTGTGAAAACAGAGGCCTTTCCCTCAAGAAATTTACAGCTTATTTGGTGAGACATATATCTGACAGAACCATATGAAACTATTTTTGCATTGGAATTGCCAATGGAAATGGCTCAAATATTGGCAATTTCTTATAGTTCAACCTAATAGATACACAAAGGAAGTTGAGACCAACATTGATACAATTATATTATCTACTATAGGATCTATATTTAAATTTCTCTAGCTGTTCCCAAATTTTCCTTTTATAGGATTTTTGACCCATTATCCACATTTCATACATTTCCTTTGCAAAGTATTTTTAGACTTTTAATACAGAGCAAGTTCTCCCACATGTTTTTTAGGGGTCATGGTATTTTTTTTATGTAGAATGTCCCACAAGTTGCATTTGTTTAATTGTTTTTACTGTAATTAGGATTTGACAGAATATTTTAGCAAGAATGTTATACAAGTGGTGTTGTGTACTTCCAACTTATTCATACCAGGTGACACATACTTCTTTTGTCCTGTTACTGGTGATGGTAAGTTTGATTACTTGGTTAAGATTGCATGTATAAAGGACACATGGACAAAACCAAAGGGTGGTAGGATCAAGGGTGGGAAGTAGGGGGGTAGTGGTGGCAGGAAAATGGAGACAACTGTATTTGAACAGCAATAAAAAAATGTGAAAAAAATTTTAAAAGAAAGATTGCTCTGCCAGATCTTTCCTTATAAATGTACTTTCTTCCCTGTAAGAAATAAGTAATCTCTAGAGTGATTCTGTAACCGTGCAAACTGGAGCTTGGCCACTTGGTGCCTTTACACATGATCCAACAATTAGTGTTGAAAGAAACAGGTTTTTGTTAACAAGGTTTCAACCTTGGGGGTCTGAGAGCAACCCTGCTGAGAGCCCTCCTCTCTCACAAGACCCAGAACATCCCTTGCTCCCTAAAAGACTACAAGCCAAAACCATAACCACAAGTTCCCCATATCATTATCTGTCCAACAGCCGGTCATGCAAACAAGTCTCCATCCTCTCTGGAATGTGCCCTGTAGGTTTCAGAGTTGCCATCCTCTCACAGCTGCTCCCTTCTTCAGTATCTGGGGTGTGCTATTCTCAGCCTCCATGCAGTGATTCAGGAAACCATGTGCTATTTTACATTGTTTCAGAGGGTGGAGCCCAGTGAGGCACCATCCCTGCATGGGACCCTGCCTCCAGAGTGGGTTCCCATCCTCTGTGGGGTCTAAGCTCCTGGTGGGCTCTGCATTTCCTGGCTCTACAAGTGTTCCTGTCCATGCAGGGAACAGGGCCAGAAGCCCAGAATATCCAAATGCCAAAAGCCCAGAGTGGAGAGAGAGCTTACACCAAGCTCTAGTGTCCTGTACCAAAAGTCCCATACCAAGTGAGTAACTTCTCCAAACACCCTTCAGAGAATCAGAAGTCTACAGCTCAGCATTCCCAGTCACGGCTTGGCTCCAAGCATGTCTCACAGGCCTGGGTGCTTGGTCTGGTGGGTCCCCGCAGCTCCATCAGCTCTGCTGCCATCTTCTCCAGGCACACCTCCTCTCCTCATTGCTCCCTTCCTCATGGCAGACCCATAGGCAGACCTCCTGGCAGACCTCCTCTGACCTTGTGTCTCCCTCACTGACCTTCAGCTTGCCCTAATTTAAATGCTCAGCTTGGAACTTCCTATGTGACCTTATACCTGGCTCTTCCTATGGTGTATTAGTGTCCACCATTTTATCAACTCCATAGTCCCTTTGACCATTTTTGTTTTATCTGCCATCTTTAGTCAGGGCAAAAGTACCCAGTGATGATGCATGAGCATCCAGGGAGGGCATCTGACCCCACCCCCTACTCATCATGAGTCAATGCCCATTCTCACAGTCACTATACAACAGGCCTGGGGCAGCCGCCTTCTTCCTTACAGGAAGACATGACTGCTAACTTGCCATTGTTGTGCAATGCGTCTTCACTGCTATACTCCCACTCTGTGGCCCCCTCCCCGGCATCCATCCTTGCCTGAAGGCAAGATTGTGGGGGTGGTCCCCCTACTTTCAGGGTACCCCTGCTCTGTACTCCATTACATTTCTTTCAGACTGTGTGTTCTCCAATAACTTTCCAACTAATATTTTTAGCATCCATTAATAAACTGTGCTGGAATCAATTATTACATTTTTAATTTAAAACGATAATTTTCTCTATCTAGTACTTGTTTTATGTTAATTAGTTGGCATTCTTCTGTAAAGAAGAACTTCCTGCTATTCCCATTGCTTCCCTTTGAGGAACATTTCTATGAGCTCACTTATTTCTTTTGTTGTTTATTTTAATGTGTCATAATATGTTACCATCACATCATTATTATTTTTAATGCTCTGTTTTCTTTTCTGAATTTGTTTAGCTGGTGCTCATTCAAGCAGGATCTTGTGTTCTTTTGCCATCTCCTCATCCCACCAGCTTTTATTTACTTGGCTTACCTTGTGCTTTCCTTGCCCTGACTTGGAACCAACAATTTCTCCAATGAGCCCCAAAGTGGGGAATGGGATTCAGGAACCAAGATTTGGGTTCTATTTGTGCCTATTGCTTCCAACTTTTTTTAAGGAGACAAAACTATTCAATTCAAAGGCCATGCATAGGGTTCCACTGGAGGCTGGCATCTTATTGTAAGGTCATAAACCACACACAGCATGTTAATTCAGGCATTGTAACGATTCTAGGTAACACTTAGAACAGCAGCAAGCAATTTCTTAGGAATTGTTAGTACTGCACAAAGGAGTTACCCTTTGCTTATATCTTCATTGCTAAGTTTTTTTGGTAATAAATGAATTGAATATTATCTGAATAAATATGGGAACAAATTCTTAAATATAAATTTAAAAATAAATCATTGGACTTAATCCATTGTTAATAGTAAAATTCATAAAATAATTTCTATTGCTATGTATATCTTTTGTCAGTTTAACTATATTTAAAATGGTTCCAAAAATGTAATTTACAGATATTTGGGGGTCTTAGAAACACTTTTAGGAAGTCTGAGAATTCAAAATTATTTCATGGTAATTCTCTAAGATGTTATTTGCATTTTTTAGTGTCTTGGTATTTCTACAGATGGTGAAAAATAATGGCATGTAAAACTAGTAGCATTTTAGCATGAATGAAAGAATTGGCACCAAACTGGGCAACTAGTCATGGTTTTACATCACCACACCCTTGCAAAAACAAATCCAATTTTTCTTAACAATTCTTCAGTAAAGCAGTAAAATTGTTCATTTTAATTATTGACTCTCTTATACATGTCTTTTTAATGTCATCTCTGAATCAGTTTGCTGAGATGCAGTTTCACACAAACTGGTTTTCTCAGGAAAAAGGCCCTTTGGTTACTATTGGGGTTGCAAACCACATGAGCAACTTTTCTCATGGGACTCCATTTTTACTTGGAACAACAACTGACATACATACAGTTTTTCAGATAGATATTAATGTCTCCTGAAGAAATGAATAAAGTAAGGTCATTATTGCATTTAAAAGAACTGACAGTATTTGTCACTCAGGGTGCACTTAGAGTTTTGAAAAACTTAGAAGTTTGGAAATTTCATGTCTGCCATTATAAGCTTATCAGCTCGCTAACACATCTCAAGGGTTTCCTAGTGATATTGTTGGTGGTATTACCATGTATCTTTTAAAAATGATTATATGATGAAATATGTCAATGTTTGGGATATCTGCATAGCTTTGAATTAATGTTTTGCATATGAACAATGTACAATATTATAAGATCACATATGGGTAACAGATCCCTCCAAGTGCAAGATCGACTAGTGGGTTTTAATGTAATAGAGTACAAAGAGATCATTAATGCAGTTTTAAATTCTCTTATATACTAAAGACCTTGTGTTTGTAGAATCTCTAATAAAATGTTAACAGCCCTCAGAGGGCTTTCCTCTTAAACTTTACTTTTCTCCAGTCTGTCTTACATGTTAGCAAAGATTAGCTGACGGTCATGGTCAAGCTTTATTCCTTGTCCAATTATTTGCCTCAACAGACTGACCAACCGTTTGCTAGATGCCACAGGAACTATGACATTCAGGGGTGCCACACACTTACACAGTTATGCCCTGGGGTGGGTAGTAATCCCAGGGCTGTATAAGTAGCATCATTCTCTGTTCAAAAAAGCATAGCAGCATGCAAGGAAATTAGAGGGATGGCTAAATGTATATCTGATTAAATTTATTTAAAATACAAATTAATATCCTACTTATTTATGAAAAACTCATAACTTCTATGACACTACAATTGAGAATTCTTATAACACACTCTGAGCTTCTTAGGCAGGTACTGAGCCTTCTCTAGAAGGCTCAGTGCCTTCCCTTGGCACAGTGTATGGCACTAGGAAGGCACCCCAAAATGTCTGTGGACTTGAATATTACTTTTTAATAACCTAATATTGAATCATTTTCCCTCCAATGACTTCTGCTGTTTATAAGTTTTGTGTGAATCAGTTGTCTAAAATGTAGGAAAAATGTACATGTATAATCACAATCATGTAATTTCCAGGGTCATTCTGTAAAATTACTAGAGATAATATAGCTGACCTGGAAGATTAATATTAGCTGTAATTCTGGGTCTTGAGAGCCACCTCCTGGAACAGAGAATTTTTAATTGTATATAGACTGGGGTATGGACAGCATTTTGAATGAATGAAGACTGCCTTGCCTGTGAAATTTCTCTACGTGTTCCAGTTAATGCCCTTCTGGGTCCCCAGGGGCCTCTATTGATTGAAGTCCCCCTCCCTTCCCCTACCCCCTGCTCAAGTCCTGGCCTAACCGCTCTTACAGGTGGAGAAGCGGTCACAGTGGGATGTGTAGTTTGGCTGTTTATAAGGAACTTTTGTTGGTTTCATGTGCAACACACATTGTTAGCTAGTCATCATGATTACTGGCAACTATAATTTGATATTTTTCTTTAGAAAAAAAGAGTCCTGCCTTTGATATTCTGTTTGATTCCTCTTTTTTTTATCTTTCTTTTTTTATATATATTATCATTTGTTTTTTTTTTATTTCAATCATTGTTCAAGTACAGTTTTCTCCCCCCTACTCCCATTCCAGCCCCTCCACCCAACCCTCCCCCCTTCCCCCCATTACCCCCCACCCCTAGTTTTTGTCCATGTGTCCTCCAAATTTGTTCCTGTAATCCCTACCCATTCCCCCCTGAAATTCCCTCTTCTCTCCCCTCTGGCCACTGTCAGACTATCCCCTATTTCAGTATCTTTGGTTATATTTTGCTAGTTTTTTGTTTTGTTTTGCTTTGTTGTTTAGATTCCTGTTAAAGGTGATATCATGTGGTATTTGTCTTTCACTGCCTGGCTTGTTTCACTTAGCATAATGCTTTCCAGCTCCATCCATGCTGTTGCAAAGGGTATGAGCTCCTTCTTTCTTTCTGCTGCATAGAATTCCATTGTGTAAATGTACCATAGTTTTTTGATCCATTCATTTACTGATGGGCATCTAGGTTGCTTCCAGCACCTAGCTATTGTAAATTGTGCTGCTATGAACATCGGGGTGCAAAGGTTCTTTTGTATTGGTGTTTTAGTGTTCTTAGGATAGAGTCCCAGCAATGGAATTGCTGGGTCAAAAGGCAGATCCATTTTTAGTTTTCTGAGGAAGTTCCAAACTGCTTTCCATAATGGTTGTACCAGTCTGCAGTCCCACCAGCAGTGCACTAGGGACCCCCTTTCTCCACATCCTCTCCAACACTTGTTGTTTACACGACTCCACTCTTTTTTTTTATCTTTCTGATGTTTGACATAACTATATATCAGGAAATCCTGTCAGCTACACTTTCTTTTTCTTTTTTAAGATTTTATTTATTTATTTTTAGAGAGGGAAGGGAGGGAGAAAGAGAGAGAGAGAGAGAGAGACATCAATGTGCAGTTGCTGGGGGGTCATGACCTGCAACCCAGGAATGTACCCTGACTGGGAATCGAACCTGCGACACTTGGGTTCGCAGCCTGTGCTCAATCCACTGAGCTACGCCAGCCAGGGCGACACTTCTGATTACAGCCAGCATTTGACTGTCTCCCAGTACTTCCTCTGAAACTGCCTCAGTGCAGCCTGCTATCACTTCTCTACTGGATGAATGCATTGTCTTTCTAATGTTTCTTTCTACTCATCCCCTTCACCTTCTACAGCCTATTCTCTACTTCACAGACAGAAGGATGCTTTTAAAACCTAAGTTACATCAGTTCCTCCTCTCAAAGTCCTCCAATGGCCTCCCAACTCACTCAGTATAAAAACAACGTACTTACAATGTTCGACAAGGCTCTGCAGCATGTAGGCTCTCACCTGTCCAACTTTGTTCTCTCTACTTGTACACTACACACATTAAATACCCCAGTGCCTTTGCACTTGCTATTTCTTCCACATAAAATGTTCTTTATCCCAATATCCATATGGTTTATTCTTGCTTCTTTTAGTGCTATTTTCTGTGATTTCATAACAGAAAGAACAATCTAGACCAACAATTTTCAACATTTTTAATCTCATGACACACATAAACTAATTACTAAAATTCAGTGGCACACCAAAAATTATAATTTTGCCAATATGACAAAAATAGGTATGATTTTGATTAGTTACAAAAAATAATAATGACTTACCCTTTTTGTTCCAAAGTGACTTTTTAAAAACAACAGGTGTCTATACTTATGTAACACAATAAAGATTTCTGGTAGGGAGAATTGCCCAGTTAGGTGCAAACTTATTATGCTACATAAACAATAAGCTGAAACTGTGTTATATGACCTATATATTTATGGTTGAAGTTAGGGTACTCACACTACATGGTTATCATTGTATTGTATGTTGTCCTTTTTTATTTGACACTCTAAGGAAAGAGGTCAGTGCTCCTGACTAAGTAGTCAGATAATGCATGTTTTAGAAGTTCTTGCAGCACACTGGTTGAAAGTCACTGATCTAGACCATACTGCCAGTCTCAACCAGATTTCTCATTTAAAGCACAGAACAATAAAACAAATTAAGTAACTATTTTACATTTCTCTCAAAGACAATACAGCTTTTGTTGCCTTCTAGCATATGATAGAAATTAATTAATTGCATGCAATGGATACCTTGGGCTATTAAGACTTAATGCTTTCACATTGCCCTGGTTGCAACAGGTTGAAAAGACATTCTCCCTTGTACAGATATACCTGTTTCCTTAATATCACTTCATTTATTGCTTTAGCATTTGATTGCCACGTGTCAGTGTATGTGTGTATGCATATATAACTTAAATATAATTATTTTTATAAATAAAAATATTAAATATATATACATATATGTTTGTATATTTATAGTCTGTCTTCCTCATTGGAATGCAAATTTTATAAGGACATGGATTTTGCCTACCTTATTCTGTTTTGTTTTATTCACTATCTAGAGCCTAGGACCTAGAAGATTGCTTTATAAGAATTTCAAGCTTAATAAATATTCTCTTAATGAATCATGATATGAATAAATTTTCATGTTTCTTGCAAGCAGAGTTTAAGGGTAATATGATTGCTAGGCAATTGAAAAAATAGCAATATTTAGAAATTCTTTTCTCTAGCCCCCCGACATCAAATTCTGAATTGAAGTTTTACCTAGGAAATTTGAAACTAGAACTTAGAGAATTTAGCTTGAATTATGCAAATTATGAAGCTCTTAAGATAATTTTATTTCAATAGCACTCATCTTACATTGTATTTTGGAATTTTGTTTCTTATATTGTGTCATAGCACTTTGTTTACATGTGGACTAGACAATAGAGTCTTAGAATTAAGAGATCATATTTGTTTTCTTTGAATAAGTTTGCTGCAGCATAAGCTTTGTATAGAATGAAAATATTCATTATATGAATAAATGGAATATACAAAAGCATATAGAGTTAAACAGAATTCTGTTTTGGTTTTCTCTAGCTTGAAAATTATAACATTAGTTACTGATTAAGAACCTTCTTGGACATCTAAGTAGTATACGGAGAACTTCATAAGGGCCTGGAGCCTTGACTCTCCAACTTATGGTTATAACTCTTAGCTTGCAATTGAGCATTTCTGCTGAGTCATTTACCTCTAGGTCATATCTACATGTGAATACTGTCCACTTCATAAACACCCTCACACTGTACAGGAATGAGAAACAAATGTCAAATTGTTTTTTAACAGTTTACACATTTGTTATAAAACCATGGTAGATATTGCTACCATTTTAGGTAATTTTAACTGCTTAAAACTATTTCAGCCTCATTCAAAAATAAACGATCTATATAATAGAAATATATTACCATCTCCATCCACAGTTAATGAGGTAACAAACATGCCTGCTCCATCATAGGCAACTGGTGCAAGCACAGTAGTAATTCCTGCTACGTTAACTATGTCATAGCTCACTCTTCCCAACTGGAAATCAAATCCCTTCTTTCCTCTGTCACCATTCCCAGGGAAGTATTTTACTTTTAAAATGTTCAGTGCTTACACTTCTCATCTCTAAGGAACAGATTATGTTCCTTTCAGAATATTACAAAACCATGAGCACACTTTCTGATGAAAATTCTATTTATATCTTTGATCACCCTAAATACTCCTTATACCTTAGCACCCCACATGAAATCCTGGGACCTCTTCTAAATATTCCATTTTGATTCTACTCTCTCTCTCTCCTCCAAAGTTATGTTTGTACATTTTTTTTTATTGTAGGAAATTATATTTTTATACCTTGAAAAGCTAATGAATAATTCAAGGAAAAAATAAGGTCATTTAGCAGCAGGTAGGCAACACAAAAAATTGATCAATTATTTTAATTTTTGGCTTCTTGTTCTTATATTTTAATAAACACATATTCTATCCAAACACATTAATTTTAGACACCAGATGCCACAGCATAAACTTATAATATCCTTAGTACTCGTAACTATCACATAACTCTATAAAAAGCTCTAATGCAGAGCTCTAGTAGTTATACTACTAGAAACTTTACATTCTAAGAACCTGAAGAAGTTAAAATATATAAGAAATAGATTGCCTACTCACGGGGGTATAACTCAATGAATCTGTCCACATCTGGTGCCGTGGTGCTGTTGGATCGCTGGTGAGTGTCCTGATGCATTTCATACTGAACAAATGATGCAAATAAAACAATCATGCCAACCTCCAGGCCAATGGCCAGGAGAGGGAATTTGAACCTCATGTTTGTGGCAAAGGCCAGAGGCACACTGAGTGCTTCACAGGCTGTGGGAGGTTGATAAACACAGAGGGATTGCTCTGTGTGTGGAATTAGACTGCATGTTAAAGACGCTCCAATGATACTGCAAGAAAAAAATGGGCAAGTCTAGTTAAAATGTCCCACCCATTGTGGAGAATTATGCTCTGTAATCAAATTGCCCTAAATGCTGGTTTGAAGTGTATTCAGGTTAGATGGGAAGAGGCCAGGGAATGGAAATCATCTATTGTATAAAAGTGCCTTGGATTCTATTGAAGTTAATTTAATAGACATTTCTTTTTTAATTTTAATTTTTAATTTTCAATTATAGTTTACTTTCAATATTATTTTGTATTGGTTTCAGTTTTATAGTATAGAAGTTACATAATCATATACTTTCTAAAGTGTTCCCCCCAATATTTCCAGTACCTACCTGGCGTCACACATATTTATTACAACATTATTGACTATATTCCCTAGGCTATACTTTATGTCCCTTGACTATTTTGTAACCATCAATTTGCACTCTTAATCCCTTCACTTCTTCTATCCAGACCCCACAATGCCTCTCTTCTCTAGCAACCACCAGTCCACTCTCTGTATCTATGAGTGTGTTTAAAGTTTGTTCATTTATTCTGTTCTTTAGATTCCACATATAAGTGAAATCAGTTGGGATTCATTTTTCTCTGACTGACTTATTTCACTGAGCACAGTGCCCCCTAGGTCCACCTATACTGTCACAAATAGTAAGATTCCACTCATTTTTATAGCCAAGTAATATTCTATTGTACCACTTCTTTATTCAATCATCTATTGATGGGCACTTAGTTTGGTATTTTAAATACTGCTGCAATGAACATAGGGGTGCATATATTCTTTCAAATTAGTGTTGTGGGTTCCTTTGGATATATTCCCAGAAGTGGAATCACTGGGTGATAAGGCAGTTCCATTTTTAATTTTTGGAGGAAACTCCATACTGTTTTCCAAAGTTGCTGCACAAGTCTGCATTCCCACATTCCCACCAACAGTGCAGGAGCCTTCCCTTTTTCCACATTCGTGCCAACACTTGACACTTGGGGATTTCTTGATGATAGCCATTCTGAGAGGGGTGAGGTTATACTTCATTGTGGCTTTAATTTTTATTTTTCTGGCAATTAGTGATGTTGAGCATCTTTTTATATATCTGTTGGTCATCTACAGACACTTCTTGAGTGCTTATATGACAGGCACTGCTAGGCTCTATAGGCAACACAAAACAAAATATAGAATCTGTCTATAATTAACTTTCTTAAAAAAGTTAACCTAGTTAGGAAAACAATAATATAAGCAAATGATTTTATAAAACAGGGTAATAGAATAGTGGTTCTAGAAGTGTTAGGGAACAAAAATAAAGCAGCAATTTACTTTGTCTTGGGCCAAAGACACCAGCATATGAAATGATATGGATGGGGCATTAATATGTGGAACAGACTGACAGATCGCAGAGGGGTGGCCTAGATAAACCAATGTGAATGGATTAGCCAAAGAACATATATGTTCTTTGTGTAAAGGCCAGGGGAGGGATGGGTGGAGGCTGGGAGGAGGTGGGCAAATGGGAAGAATATGGGGGATATATGTAATAATGTCAACAATAAAAAATAAATACACAAAAATAAAATTGGCTTTCCCTGACCAGGTAGCTCAGCTGGTCAGAATGGTGTCCCTATATGCCAAGACTGTGGGTTTGATTTCGTCAGGGCACGTAGAGAGGCATAAATAAGTGGAAAGACAACTCTCTCTCTCTCTCTTTCTCTCTCTCTCTCTCTCTGTTCCTCCCTCCCTCAAATTAAGAAATAAAATTTTTTAAAAAATAGGCTTTACCACTAAAACACATAGAGAAAACAGCATGAGGCCTAGTAGGACATGGCATGTTTGAGGAATAGCAATTAGTTACATAAAGTTGGATTACAGGAGAGATGAGGAGGATAGCTTTGACCATAGTTGGGATGGTTTGTAAAAGGCCTTGCATTCAATATGACAGATGCCGGATTATTAGCCAATGAGCAGTGGGGAATTTAAAGCACTATAAAAAGCGGTTTTGCTTGTTTAGGATAATGTGGGGTTTTTTCTTGAATACTTATTCTGTTTTACACAAATGTAAATATAGGTTTACACAAATATATTTTTTAGTTTTAAAAAGCCAGGAGCGTGAATTTACATGTGGACATGGCCAATCCTCTCTCTTCACAAATAGTCACGAGTGACTATGCAAAATGATTCAAAACCACTATGATGATTTGCCTCCAGCCTGGAGTTGCCCTGTAGCAGGGCAGACCTATGTTTGAGAAATCATAGCTAGCAACAAAATAACATTATCCCTAAACTCCATTTTTCAAAAGATTTTATTCAGAATATAAAGGAGGGAGAAAGCAAAAATGGCTGCCGGGCCAAATTCTACATCAAAACCAATGTTTATAAAAGAAAGAAGCAAGTTTGTTTTGCCTTATTTTGTCTTCTGGTATATTTTTCCACAGGAGAACATAAGACATTAGGGCTAAATGATCTCTGATGTTTTATACATCTACAACTCAAATATTTTGAGAATGGCTATTTTCAGTGTTCCTTACAGGAGGGCCCCACAGAAGTGGGTCTCCATGCTAATTATGGGAATACGTGTGCATAGTCCACACTTTGATACCTGGTCTTAGCACTCCCAAGACTGCCAACAAATCAGAAACACAAAGCATGTTAATCACTATACA
Source organism: Phyllostomus discolor (assembly GCF_004126475.2). Lineage (NCBI taxonomy): Eukaryota > Metazoa > Chordata > Mammalia > Chiroptera > Phyllostomidae > Phyllostomus > Phyllostomus discolor. The sequence continues at coordinate 121,510,507 of NC_040906.2, forward strand.
CTAAGCTTATAAAACAATGAGTAACAAATTATACATTGAGAGAAGTTCTAAACAATATCATACATAAATGTGGTTTACACCGTTGAATATAAGGAGTATTAGACTTGTTGAATAGTTCAGATTGCTTGCCCTTCTTTTGAGCATACTCTCTCCTATTGAAATAAGCTGAGTCGTGCATAATCTGGGAAATAATGATTTCTCTCTTTCAGCTCTTCACTCAAGCTGTTCTCTCTAAATAGAGCATTCTTTCCACACATTCCCTCCCCAGACCCCCACCCCACATCATCCATCAGCTCTTGGATAAAAGGTTACTTCCTCAGCAAAGCTTTGCTTGAACCCCCATTTTAACCCAGCTTCTTCCCATCATCTTTCATGGAATAGTAACCTTTTCTTTCATACCACTTCCCATAGTTGGTTTCCTGTGTGTGTTTATCTGGTGTTTACAATTTACATGACACTTTAAAAATGGCTATTTTCCTCACTGGCCTGTTGTTCCCTGAGAACAAAACTGTGTCTCTTTTGCACATTATTTTTAAAAATATTTTAATTACAGTTGACATATTCAATATTATATTAATTTCAGGTGTACAGTACAATGGTTAGACTTTTATATAACTTATGAAGGGAGCCCCTGATAAATCTGGCACTGACCTGACACCATACATAGTTATTACAATATTATTGACTATGTTCCCTAGACTGCACTTTACACCCCCATGACTGTTCTGTAACTGCCAATTTGTGCTTCTTAATCCCTTCACCATTTTCATTCATATATCATTTGTTTTCTAGAGTCAATACCATGCCTAGCACACAATTGGTAAATATTATTTGAGTACATTAAATTAATGGCAGTGTTGAAGAGAGAAAAAAACTCAGAAAGCAGTCCAAATCCTGTCATGAAGCGAAATAGGGACAGCCTCACTGTGGCAAGTTGAACTTACATTATAAATATGTGGGATCCCAATAACTTTAATATGGCAGTTTACTCTCTCATTACTTCAGTCAGTGAGTCTTATCATCAGGATCTCTTTGGCTTGAGCAAGCTGGAAATCAAGCTCAAATTATGAAACTTGGAACCAAAGATCCGGTGTACAGGAAAGGGTAGTGTGATCTTGACAGTTCTAAGAGCCTTTAAAGAGGCCTCTGTCCTGACAGTTCTCAGCCACAAGAGGAACAGGCTGGAAAGCAGGGGAGTTCTGAATGCCTTCATGGACTTCTACTAGGTGAGGTAAATATGAAATTATCGTGAATGACAAAGCCATTTACTCATCCTACACTGATCCTTAACTTGCTGTGTCGTTTTAGGAGAGTGATATTAATTTCTTTATCTCAGTTTCTGAATACATGTAACATTGGCTAATGGTCATTATCAGAAACTTCTATTGGAGTTGCTTATTTTTGTTAGCAATGGCTGATTGAAATATGAACCACTACTCATTTTAAATTCTCTCTTTCTCAATTTTCTTGTGCACTGATGCTGAGAATGCAGATTGGAGTAGCCACTAAAGAAAACACAATGGAGTTTCCTCAAAAAATTAAAAGTGAAACTGCCTCATGACCTAGTAATTCCACTCCTGGGAATACAGCCAAAGAAATTCAGAGCACTAATTTGAAGAAATATATGCACCCCTATGTTCCCTGAAGTGTTATTTACAATAGTCAAGATGTGGAAGTAACCTAAGTGCCCATCAGTAGATGACTGAATAAAGAAGAAGTGGTACAATGGAACATTACTTGGCCACAAAAATGAATGAAATCTTACCATTCGTCACAACAACATGGGTGAACCTAGAGGGCATTATGCTAAGTAAAATATGTCAGATAGAGAAAGAAATTTACCATATGATTGCAATTATATGTGCAATCTAAAGAATAAAATAAACAAATAAATGAACAAACAAAATGAAAAACAGACTCACAGATACAAAGAACAAACTGAGGGTTGCCAGGAGCGGGGTTTGGGGGCTGGAGGAGAAAGGTGAAGGGACTAAGCAGTACAAATTGGTGGTTACAAAATAATCATGGGGGTGCAAAGTACAGCATAGGGTATATAATTAATAATATTGTAATAACTATGTATGGTGCCAAGTGGGTATTAGACTTAGCGGGTATATCACTTTGTAAATTATGTATAATTTACATATATAGACAATTATATATAATTTACATATATGTAAATGTACACATATACACATATATAATTATAGATATTTACACACATATAATTCATAATTATATATAATTATAAAAAAGTATAATTGTCTAACCACTATGCTCTATACCTGAAAATAATACAATATTGGATGTCAACTGTAACTGAAAAAAAATTCACTCTCCCCAGTTTTTCAAAGAAAGGATGTTCCAAACATGTTTCCCTTGCTGTACTACTAATAAAAATATATGCAGTAGCTGCGATCCCACTGTATATAATTAAATAAAGAACAAAAGAGAAAGAGGAGATGGTAGAGCAGGAGGGCAAAGGACAGAAACTCGCACGTCAGTTCCAGAGAGATCCCGCCCGATTAGTGGAGTGGCAGTTGCACCCAAGGGAGTATATGGCTTAAATGAAAGGGAAGTCACATAAGCCAGGCAAGCTGCTTTTCAAAGATAAGGTAGGAACTGTGGGCCTCCCAGAAAATATGACAGATCTTTATTATTTTTTTTCTTTCCAGAACTTGCTCTCTTTCTCCACTGCATTTTATCACCGTGCCTCAGCTTGCTGAGCCTTAGGCAACGATGTGTCTTTAGAGAAAGTTTGGTGGCCTTTTTACCATCCCCTGGCACCTGGTATCTGCCAGGCTCTTCACTTGTGCTCATTAGATCCTGAAAAAGCCCAGCAAGCGGGGTTTCTTTCTTATTGTCACATTACAAATGAAAAAAGGAAGAAACTGAATGACTTCCAAAGGCTAATACCATTTAGGAAATTTCAGGACCCAAAGTAAAATGCAACTCTATCTGACCCTGAGACTCTTGTTCTTTTTATGTGACTAATTGGTTTTTGGAGCTCTTCTACTAAGTTGTTCAGGTATTATTATATTTTTAAGACTATAAGACACACCTAGGTTTTTGAGGAGGAAAATAGGAAAAAAAAATTTAAAGCAAAAAAAGTGGTAAAATATTTAATAACATAAATAGCATAGGCTAACACCCACTCCTCACAGAGAGCCAGGTAAGCTACATTCAGACTACAAGATACACCCTCATTTTCCTCTCAAATTTGGGGGGTGTGTCTTATAGTCTGAAAAATATGGTACAGCGTAGGAAAAGTGCTCCCATTCATAGGAATGACAACAATTGTGTATGTATATATATATATGGGTATGCGTATTTATATTTAGTTTGTTTTTAAATTATGAAAACTATAAACAAATCTGTCATTTTTAAATGATTCATACCTATAGGGGACTTTCTATCCATTCATTCCCACTCCCATATCAATAATTTGGTATTCATCTTTCCAGTCCCTCTCTATACATTGACATATAAATATGTTCTTATAAATACATGTATCTTACTTTTTAAAGGTTTTATTTATTTATTGTTAGAGAGAGGTGAAGGGAAAGAGAAAGAGAGGGAGAGAAGCATCAATGTGTGGTTGCCTCTGGTGCGCCCCCTAGCGGGGACCTGGCCTGCAACTCAGACATGTGCCCTGACTGGGAATTGAACTGGTGACCCTTTGGTTTGCAGGCTGGTGCTCAATCCACTGAGCCACAGCTGCCAGGGCTTATTTTTAATATCAATAACATCATAGTATAATACCCTTTTATTTAAAATGTAGCCATATATCTTATCTATTTATTTGTCTTTAAATATTTTTTTTTATTTTTCAATTACAGTTTAACCATATGTCCTGAAATATCAGTTTGCCTCTTGATTATTAAAGATGGTAAAATGTTATGTCCTGGCCAGTTTGCTCAGTTAGTTGGAGCATTGTACACTAAAAGGTTTCAGGTTTGATTCACGTACCTAGGTTGTGGGTTCTATTCCCAGTCAGGGAGGGTAGGAGAGGCAACTGATTGGTGTTTTTCACAGGTGATGATTTTTTAAAAAATCAAAATCTATGGTTCATCTATAGTATGAATCATTTTACCACCTTTTTCTTTTTTAATCCTCACTTGAGGATATGTGTGTTGATTTTAGAGAGGACAAGGGAAAGAGAGAGCAAAACATCGATGTGAGACTGCAACATTGATCAGTCGTCTCCCCTATGCACCTTAACTGGAGATTCAACCTGCAACTAAGGTATATGCCCTGACTGGGAATTGAACCCACAACCTTTTGGTGCATGGGATGATACTCTATCCCCCTGACTCCACCTGACCCCACCTGACTCCACCTGACTCCACCTGACTCCCCTGGCCAGGACAAGTTTTGATAATTTAATAGAGAAGCACTAAAGATTCTCATTACAACCTAACAGATAACTCAACTCTGAAACTTTGGACATTATGACAAGCAGGAAAAGGAGGTGTTTAGAAGCATTTTGGGGCATGTAGCATAGGTTGGAGCTTAGTGCCTCAGACTTGAATTCTAGACTGTTATAACAATGAATCATCTCCAGATTCATAAATATGTAGACAATTGTGTGCTGGGCAATAAGAGGATAATGACTTAGGAGCAATTTGATTTTTGCAGGGAAAAAGAAAAAACATTGTTGATCTTATCGTGTTGTGTTTTTGCTTACGTGTGTGTGTATGCACGCACAGATAATCTTAGGATCTCTAATGCAACTTTTCTTTGGATTCTATGAAATACAAAAATACTTATTCAACAATTTAAAATAATTTGGATATATGAGTTAATATTTTTGACAAATTTTCTTTTAAACATTTCATCCTGTGACTAGCCTAGTAAAAGTACCTCAAGACTTGTTCAAAGGTCATTTAGTGTTGTTTAAATATAATTAAGGTCATTCTATCACTTTGTTCCCAGAGTTGTCATTTAAAAAGTCTGTTACAGTAAATCAAGATCATAATAACCAGTTGAGTGTTTGTGGGTATCCAAGAGATAAAGGGTTGATGCTTATTATATTAACAGTAACTTTATACTTTTATAAAGTAGGGCAGCTTTCATACATGCATGTAGATCGCATAGCCAAAATGTGTGGTTAGCATCTCCAGAATAAACTGAGGAGAAAAGTAATTCTGGGATGGTAGTGGACAAAAATCATTAAATTTTTGTAATTTCATTTTTATCTGGGTGTAATGGAAAATTTGAGCATTTGCTTAAGTACTTCCAAATCAATATTTGAAATCTTTAACTTCATCACAAAGAGAATGGATTGTGTCTGACCATGTTTTGGGACTATCGGAAATGAACAAATTGTCTCCATAGCTAGTGACTGAAAAGTAGAAAAGATAATGAATGGTCAAGCCAGTAGTTGCAAAGAGTTCTCATAAAAAGCTATTAGAATACTATGTTTTAGTTTTTGAGATCAGTATTACCTCCCAAATGTTTCACTGACTAATCTACTGGAGGAATCTACTTTCAATTTCCAAAGTTCTGCTCTGTGAATTGGAATCACTCCCTGCCCCTACATATGAATAGCTTTTTGTTTTTTAAAGATTTTATTTATTTATATTTAGAGAGAGTGGAAGAGAGGGGGAAAAAGGGGTGAGAAACACTGATATTTGAGAGAAACGTGACTGGTTGCCTCTCACGTGCCCCCCAACTGGGGACCTGGCCCACAACCCAGGCATTGTGACCTTTAGGGTTGCAGGATGGCACCCAACCTACTGAGCTCCACCAGTCAGGGCTAGATGGCTCTTTTTAAAATGTGAATAATGATTCCTTTTCAAACTGATTTTGTAGCAACACAGTCACACTCATCAGTTTGGCAATACTGGTAAACTGATTAACAATCAGCAAGTATTTATCATCTGTCATGCCTTCAGAGTATACATATAGAGGGTATTAAAGTTACAGACATGTTTTTCACTTTTGGCTCCTCAGCCAGCAAAATAAGAAGAGCCACGTGTAAAGGAGACAGCAGATGATGAGACCTAAGATGATATATCCAGTGGGAAAATGAAATCAAAGCCATGGTTGCCAGAGTTGTGCCAAGGAGGGCGACCACATTTTAGCAAAAAATGAGTAAGACAGGTTGGAGTGCAGTGGGCTTGCAGAGTGGAGCAACTGAAAACCCTGAAGGTGAGATACAGAGTACCTTCTTCATTAACATAGTTTATACTTATGTGTCCTGGGGACTTATATTAAAAGATTAATTATTTTCACCAGGAATTCATGGTCTGATAACTTTGACTACAATGTATTAAGTGGGAGGTTTTTTTAGATTTCAAGAATAAACTTGGCTTGTGGCTAAATAAGGATGATGAGTATCCAAATGAACTAAAGTTCAAAAAAATATTTAAAATCATTTTTGTTGCAGTTTTCCTCCCTTATAGTTTTTGCTTTGGACCACTAAGACCCATTTTATATTTTTCACTTGGAGTAGCAGGAGTAATGAATGACATTGTAGGGCGAGAGTTTAAAAGACACGAAAGGAAGCAAAGTGAGCGTGTGGGGACAGGTCAGAAAACCAACCAGCAAAACCCGGATACTCATTCCCAAGCTGCCATGTCTTAACCACTGCAGCGATTTTTTATTTAATTTTTGGTTTTTATTAAATGACACAATATTCATGGGAAAAGTCTGCCTTACAGCTAATTTGTTGCTCACTTGAAGGACTGTGAAACAAGGTATACTTGTTTGCCTACTTTTCAGAATTCTCCCCATCTTCATCATCCATATCTTAAAATAATTGACAAACATTTGCAAATAAATGTAATGTTTTCATGAGATAATCATGATATGCACAATTTCATTGAAAACAAATGCCTATTTGACGACTTGATTTCTAGAATGTCTCACTTTCCATTGTTCTACCAAAAGCTATTATTTTCATTTTCCTAAATGACTGAAATATAAGAAGTGTCTTCCTATGCAGGGTCACAGATGAAATGTTTTCGGGGGAAAAATAGCCATTTGGCTTCTCAGCAGCAAAACAAACATTACAAAAACAAGCCATGCTCTTTTAATCACAGCTTGGGGCTGTGGCTATTTAACTAGAAATGAGAGCTAGTCTGTTCTGTTTTTCCCCAAATGTCTATTGAATTTTCAGCAGTCTTCGTATATATCAATATACTGCCAGATGCTATAGCAAGCATTAGCTAGTTTGTGTTGTACTAAATGAAATATAACAATGGAAAGATACATGCCTACCCTTATTTCACATGCAAAAAATAGGAAAGATACAGGCAAATCAATGCAAATATTAGAATTTAGTATTATCATAATTCAGACAAATTAAACCAATATTCCTAGACTCTACTTTCTACAAAGAAAAAAATAAGTTTCAACCTAAGATGAGAAGAGATGCTCAGTATAAAACAGACACATTGTGTCTTTGAGAGAGCAATGTCAATTACTTGTTATGGTAATGAGGTAGTTGTCCTGTACATCTGGCCTGACAGACTTCCTCAAAAATGAAGCTAAACATAAAGGTCACTAGAAAAATTCCTTCCTATAGCCTAGATTAAAGAACAACTTTGACAGAGCTTCAGAAATGGAATGAACCAGAAAGATTCTATTTCTCTTTTATTATAGGGAATTCATCCAAAAATAAAGTTTTTGCTTGCAGTTGAAGTATATATTCAGGACTTCCTAAGACACTAATGTTAGTACTAATTGCTAAATACTTTTTTTCTTTTTAATCTTTTAAGGAATGGTATAACTTCCAAGTACATATGATTTGTTGATTTTAACTCAGCTTTTTCAGATAATTCAGAGCAAATTTAATCCACTTGTCATATGATAACACTTTAAATACTTGAATTAGGAAAAGAAACAGTTACTAGTTTTTATTGAACAACCCATATGTTCCTGGCATTTTATTTACATTAGTATTTCTCTATTAATCCTCACAAAGATGTAGCCAAGTTTGATCATCTTTCCCCCCAAATAGCCAGTAAAACTGAGGTTCTTCCAGATTAAGTAATTAGTCTGGACTAAAGGACCATGTTTTCATGGGATACTCTCTAGCCTAAATATCTCCTACTGCATCGTCATATGGTTTCCCCACCATGTGAATCCACATCTTCTGCATATGCTCCTTTACTAACGCATTGTCCAAATCCATACACATTCTACAACATACGATCTGACCATAGCCGAACAGTGGGACTCTTAAGTGTTTGGATCTAGATGCCATATTTTATTATGCAGTTTAAGTCTGTTTAGCATTTAATTATTCCAATAGTCTAATTTCAAGGTTTGTTCCACTGTCTATTAATTATAGCTTCATCCTATATTGAGAAAGTCAGTATGTTTTCCAGTTCAAATGCAGTTCTTATTACATTTAACTACCAGCCAATATGACAACTTTTCCAGTGAAATAAATAGAGCATTTTACACACACAGGTCCTACTTTAATGTCTATTGTTAAATGGTTAGATACTAATTGATAATGATCTATCAATAAGACATGACTTACCATTTTAAGCCTGCTGTTGGTACTGGGATTTGCCATCCTTCTGAGGTCATTGTGCTTATTAATAATCTCCATTTAGATTCATGGATGTTGGGTCAATAAAGAGAAAACTGAGGTATTTGACTTTAAAATGAGGTAAAAGGAAGGACAATGTTACAATATTGAAAATCAAAGTAGCAAAACAACTGATTTATTTCAATATGGTGGTTAATAAAAATGCTTAGTTCTGTTCTTCAACTGTAGCATCAAACTCCCCCATAGGGCTTGCCAACATGCAGATAGCTGGGCTCTACCCCTCAGAGTTTTTGATTCAGGAAGATTAGGTGGGGCTGGAGAATCTGCATTTCCGACAAGTTCTCAGAGATCATGCTTTGAGAATCCAAGCCTAAGTCACAGAATTGTTGTGGGGAACTTGGGCATGCCCTTCTGAATGAGACCATTTTTTGCCTTTAACAATAGATTAATTTGATCCATAAGACCTGCTGACACATGATTATATGATTGTATGAAAAAAATTTAAACTCTCATCAGCAGCCTAATTAGTACCAGAAAGTTCCAGTAGAACAAAAAATAGTATCCAGAATTCTGCAAAAATAGATTTTGAGGTATATGATATTCAGCAAAAATAGTTACTCTAAGTATAGAAAATTTTATGTGAATATATGTGTGTGTATATATGTGTGTGTATATATATATACTGCAGTATATCTAGATATTATTGAGATGAAAAAATATGCAGTGTGTCTGCCAAGTACATTCAGTATCATATAAAGATTATAAGTTATGTGCATACTTATGTTTAAGCCAACCTCAAAAATTATCCTTTTCTGTCTTAATAAGAAAATAATTAGAAAGTAGTATATTTTGGAGTGGAAAAATTATTCATGAAAAGATTATGCTGAAAGGAACCCCAGAAATCATTTAGTAAATGCTCTTCTGGTTCTTCTCTTTTGGCTACACCACTGACCCTTCTCTGTCCACCCTTTTCCACCCAGCCTCTGGCCTGAAGCTGACCCTCTGGCCTGTCCACCTGGGCTCCCTTTCTTGTGCTTTCTGGGTGGAATGAGCCACAGAGAGGTACTGATACAACGGAAGGTGAGAGGGAGTAGAGGTCACGGCATTTCCTGGCCCCCCTCCCCTATTTCCACACTCCGTCTCTGGGAAGAGACATCTCCACTTTGATCCCACTGTTATTTCTCCCTGTAGTCCTCTAGTCCTAGCTGTCGAAGGCTTTTCCATGGCTGTCAGTCACTATTTTGTGCCTTAACTTAACTAAAGCTATGGTGGTCATCATTTTGCAATATGTAAGTGTATCAAATAACTACTTTTACACTTTAAACTCACACAATGACATGTGTTGATTATTTCTCAGAAAGCTGAAATGACACAAAACATCTCTGTTGAATTCCCTGTCTGAACTCTGAGTGAAAAAAAAAACTCCTTTATTTTACCCATTAAAAAACAGATGCAAAAATGTTAACTAAGTTATGTAAGGTTTTCTTTTTCTGCTATGTTTGAAAACAACGACTTCAAATTTGACAATGTAAATTAATAAACAAATAACATATCCATTACGCTTATAGGCCCTTTTTAAATAATGAGAGCAACTTACGGAAGTTACCATTGATTCTTTAGAAAACAGCTTAGCACATTAAGCATTTCACTGTTAGTACATTCATGTGTCTTTCTTATCCTCTGGATATATTAATAATGTTTTTTTTTACTTGCTACTCAAAAACAATAAGCAAAATAAGCTAAAAACATTGTAAAATATAATTTCACAGGACTAATAAGTATTTGCATATATTAAGTTATCATCATAGCTGGGAAAGTTTGTTTACATAACTGAATTAATATCTAATTTCTTTGCTTACTGAAACCTTTAACTTAGATGTCACTTCTCATTCACCTTCTCATATGCACTAGTACTAACTTTCCAATTACATCATTACCACACACAAAGCAGTGACAGTGATTTTTGTTTTAAAGTGCTGATTGACAAAAATACCTTAAATATATAGCTCACACCTTAAGAAAAGAAGCCAAAGTAAATGTACTCAGTTATCATTGAGATTCCTGGAGGGTGCAGTGGGTGTCCTGGAAGCCAGCACCCTGAGTATAGATCTTTACAATCAATCTTGGTGATGCTCAAAGTATTGTCACATTTTCTTTCTCTACGTCTTATAATATATAAAACAATTTTAATTTTCACACTTTATGGAAGTCCTATTGTATAATTTACTTCTCAAAACAACACATTGTGGTAAGAATTAGTATCCCCCACTGAAAATTGTGGGGTGGGGAGGGACAAGGTTCAGAGATATTCGAGACCAGATAAACCACTCCTTAATAGTAATTGCTCAGAATAAATGGCTACATGGACTAAAACTCTATGCCCATTTGACAGAATAGGACCTTAGAAATTAGACATGTTAAAAATCTCCCATCTAAACATAAAAATCAGTGAGCAAAAAAGCCAGAACTTGAACCAAATTCTTTGGCACTAACTGAACCCTGGGGTCTTTCTAGGTCAACAAGGCACCTGGAATTCTAGGGCACCTGGAATGCATTACTAGCACTCAGGAAGCAGCACTTCTAAACTTGAAACGTCTTCCCATATGTTGATATTAATCTGCTACATGGTTGGTGAGGATACTAAGAAAGCTTTGTAGGTATGTAACTCAAGGAAACTTGTTTCTACTTACCTTCTTTTGAGAAATATAGAAGTTACATTATTCTTTTGGCTCTTCAAATAACATTCTAGTCTGTAAAAAGCTTTTTACAGTATCCCTTTAAATGAGTAAGAGGTAAAATTATAATAATCACTCAGCTTCAAGGTTTCAAAACTACCTTCTTTTTTCCTACTTGATTCTAACAGTCAAGATGCCACAGCTTCGTTCCCAAAGAAGATAAAAGGAAGTGCAAACTTAAAAGCCAAATCTTGCACTTCTTGATTGAATTTCCCCTTTTAGCAAATAGAGAGATGTTCCTTCCCCTCAAAGTTCCTGTCTTTCTCTTGCTCACTTTACACTTGCTTATCAACCTACTGCACTGTGTTCTCTGTCCCCACAACCCCCCTGAACTGGCAATTACCGAGACCATCACAATCCCATCGGCAATAAATATAACAGAAAATTTTCACTCTATATATTGCTTGTCTAGGTAACATTGGGAAATGTTGCATACAACCTTCTTGAATCACTTCCCCTTGGCTTTGTGATGCTTATATTTCTTCTCCTCTTTCTCCTCTGTCTCCTTCGTTTTCAGCTTCCCTTTCTCTGGCTCACCCTTAAATCTTGGTATTCTTCACCATTCTTTCCTAGGCCTTTTCCCTTTTTCACTTTATATGTTTTCAAGTTCTGTAGTTCTTTTTCCCCCAACTTCTGTAGTTTCAATGCCACTTATATGCCAATAATCCCCAAACTTCTGTCTCCAGCTCAGATCCTATTCACACCTCACCTGAAACCTATCTTCCCCCAGTGAATTCATCCTTGGCTCCTCCAAGAACGTGATCATCATCAGGTGCTCCCCATTCCAGTGTATGTCATCACTAGTTACCCAGTGATTCAAAGCAGATGTTGTCACCCTCTCCTTACATCCCTGGTCTAACTGATCTCTAAGTCCTGTAGTGTCTAATTCGGAATTAGATCCTCATTCTGTTACAGAACAGACCCGGGGTGGGGGTGGCTGAATGATATACTATTGCTGAATGGACCCACCGTTGTACTCCGGGAGTCCCTCCCCTCCACCTGTACTAGGTTTGCCTTGCCCACTGCCAGGGAAAGACGTCTCTTAATGCCAGAGATTGGTGAAAAGGAAATGGATTATTTCCTTCAAATAATGGATTATTTATTTAAAAAGTTGTACAGACTTAGAGTAATGACTTAATATCCTCATTAAAAATACAAAAGTCCTTTAGAATACCCACAAATGCACAGTCCTTCCTTTCCCCTTTGCCCAGGCTGGGGTACTGTATCTCAGGAAAAGAAGTATAAGTCCATGGTTCAGGCAGCCCCTTGGTTCTGGAACCATCAGCTGTGTTGCCACCATCTCCAGTTAATCCAAAACCGTGTGGCACCTTTTATTGGCCCACCAGCAAGAATTCTTTCACTCCTTTTCTTCAGGCAAAATTTCTCCTGCATCCTAAGCCACATGGCAAAAAGGGAGCACCCTGAAGCTGCATGGTCCCAACTTTTGTCAAAGCCTTATGGTCCCAACCAAAAAGCCCCAGCATGGCTGCTGCGCCTGGGTTTGAATCCCAGAGCCAACCTTCCTCTGCAGCACCATTTCTGACTCCTCCCACAATTGGCCACAGCTGGAAGCATTCCCTGTTCTTCCAGCTTTACTGGGCTGCCATAGTAAGTCTGGGCAGGCATGGCCCATGGCGTACAGCCAATTATCGCCAAGCTCTTACGCAGGCACTGAAACTAGAGGGAGTTGCCTCCCAGTTACATCATGGGTTGAAGTCACTCCCATCCTTCTGGCTCAAAGCATGGCCACAGCTATTTGATATATCCATGAAACCAGTTAAAGGTTATAGATATGTTAAATGACCATGCCAGAGGTTATCTGTAAAACTGTTGCTATTCAAAAAACTTTCAATGGCCCTGCTCCATGTGCCTCATCCTCCAGCTCAGACTTGTGGGAGTGAGGACATTCTATATACATATTTTTTCTAATATTTCCTGGAAACCCTGGGTTCTGGATCCCATTACTAATCTCCATTGGGGGACCCCCCTTGGCTGCACCCTGTTACAATTCCTAGAATCACCGTAGGCCACTGTTATAGTTTATCACCTACATTAGTGAACAACTTCCCAACCAGTCTCCCAGCTTCCAGTCTTGCCCCCTGCCATACGATGGAGTGATCTTCCTGAAATGCAAACCTCACTGTATCACCCTCTAATTCAGATGCTCCCAGACTGCACTTAACATTGCTTATAAAGACTATGGGGCCTGGGCCTGCTTTTACTACTCCAGCTTCACCCCACAGTCATCTCTTCTAACTCCACTAACATGACTGTGTCTTACCTGGTACCCCAAATTGGTCCATGCTCAAACTCCCACGCTCTTTTACCTGTTACACTTCAAACTGATGTAACCTGTTCCTCAAATACTTACCCTTTTCCACCTCCATCTTCTCTCTTTATCAGTCTAAATCCTATTAATTACATTATCATGAGGATTAAATGAGATGAAAAGAAAAAATGCTTAGATTTTTTTTCCTTTCTTTAAAGATTTTATTAATCACTTCCAGAGAGGGGAGGGAGGGAGAAAGAGAGAGAGAAACATCAATGTGCAGTTGCTGGGAGTCATGGCCTGCAACCCAGGCATGTACCCTTACTGGGAATTGAACCTGCAACACTTTGGTTCTCAGCCCGAGCTCAATCCACTGAGCTACGCCAGGCAGGGCTCTAGATTTTTTAAAAATAGCAAATGTTTAGTAATAACATTCTTTAGAACCACAAACCTACCTAAACAATGCACTTACACTTTCAAATTACCAGTTGACTCATCAATCCTCTACTACTCTAAAGCATTATGTGGGCTCTTACTATGTTAATCTTACTGCACTGTCCTTAGCATTTAGCACTATGTGGTAGCAGACACTAAATAAATGGTTGTTGAATTGAACTAAGTTGAAATGTGCTGAGCTAAACTTCAGAAGCCAAAATTGTAGTTTCATTTTTGAACAGTTGTTTAGAACTTTGTAATATCAAATACATACTTTTGTGAGTCCAGAAACTAAATTTCCAAGCACATGTTAAATTCTTCAACTGAACAAGCTATTTATGATAAAATTAATTCCTGTAAGTCAAGCCGAGAGTTAATTTTACATTTGGATTCATGCTATGCTTCTCATCTAATGCTCCTTGCTGACCCACTGTCTTACTGCTCAATAATGAGTAAAAAGGTTACTGATTACTGTAAATATACACATTGGTGAGAACCAAAGTGCATTATGTGATGAGGGAATAGTTCTTTTTCTCCCCCTCCCAGGAGATTTGCAACCATCATCTTTGTCGTTGTCACATTCACCATGAGCTACAAGTAAGGCAGCCCTCTCTGTAGAGCTTAAAATCCATCTTGTAAGTGAAATCTTTACCATACCTGCAGCCTGTTGCTGCAGAACCATGAAGCTCATGCCCACCAGCATCATTGTCTCTGGGGAAAAAATGAAGCATTTATGAGATTTATGACTATATTAAACAGTTTACTTTATGAAACAGCTATTGTGATTTTAAGAAGTGGACTTATATAGCTTTTTATAGATTGAAACTTTCTGTAGGAATAATTTTTCTTGGTCAGATAGACAATTTTTCTTAATAAAAATCAGTCTCATCCTTTACCTACAAATGTAGGCTTAATTCTTGGGCTACACATTCCTTGATTGGAACCCACGAATACAGCAGCAATGTTTCTTAATACTTTAGAAACCCAAGAATTCAAAACCTAATCAAAGGAAAAAAGTAAAACTTCGTTTTTTTTTTATTTTTTAATGTCTAATATAATATCTTCTTAAATTTTATTTTAATCATTGTTCAAGTACAATTTTCTCCCTTTTACTCCCAGTCCAGCCCACCCTCCCAACCCTCCCCACTTCCCTCCCTTTACCACCCTCCCCCTAGTTTTTGTCAATGTGTCCTTTAAATTTGTTCCCATAAACCCTTCCCATTGTCCCCTGAAATTCCCTCTTCTCTCCCCTCCGGTCACTGTCAGCCTGTCCTCTATTTCAGTGTCTTTGGTTATATTTTGTTTGTTTCTTTTTTTGTTGTTTAGGTTCCTGTTAAAGGTAAGATCATATGGTATTTATCTTTTACTGCCTGGCTTGTTTCACTTAGCATAATGCTTTCCAGCTCCATCCAAGCTGTTGCAAAGGGTAGGAGCTCCTTTCTTTCTGCTGCATAGAATTCCATTGTGTAAATGTACCATAGTTTTTTGATCCATTCATTTACTGATGGGCATCTAGGTTGCTTCCAGCATCTAGCTATTATAAATTGTGCTGCTATGAACATTGGGATGCATAGGTTCTTTTGGATTGGTGTTTTAGTATTCTTAGGATAGAGTCCCAGCAGTGGACTTGCTGGGTCAAAAGGCAGATCCATTTTTAGTTTTCTGAGGAAGTTCCATACTGCTTTCCATGTTGGTGGTGCAGTCCCACCAACAGTGCACTAGGAACCCGTTTTCTCCACAATCTCTCCAACACTTGTTGTTTGTTGCTTTGTTTATGATGGCCATTCTGACTGGTGTGAAGTGGTATCTCATTGTAGTTTTAATTTGCAAAACTTTGGTCAGTAATAATTTATAGCTCCAATGAGCATCTGCAATAGTAAGGAAGTTAGTTTAAAACCCTGTTTTTAGTCTTGGCCAATGTGGCTCAGTTGGTTTGAGCATTCTACTGTAGACCAAAAGGTAGCGAGTTCGATTCCTGGTCAGAGCACATGTCTGGGTTGCAGTTTTGGTGTCTGGTTGTGGTGTGGTTGGGGTGTGTAAAAGAGGAAATGGGTTCATGTTGCTTGCTCATATCGATGTTTCTCTCCCTCTTTCTCTTCCTCTCTTCCCCTCTTTCTAAAATCAGTGGGCATGCCCTCACATAAGTATTTTTTAAAAATTAAAACCCTATTTTTAAACATTTTTCTCTGTGTCCTGAAAGCCTTTAATGCACCACTAAAAAGAGTAAGTGATATATATGCAAGGTTATCCACCAAAGTAGTAACAGTGGATACTTCTAAAGAGCAATGGATTTATAGTTCTTTTACTTTACTATTAGTTCCTTTGATTACTCATTATTATTAAACAATTGCCAAGTACTACTTTTATAATACTCCCCTCTTTTATTTTAACAGCATTTTTGAAATACCTTTGTTTCAATTAAATTTTGCTCTAATTCTTCTATATGACCATTAACTATTAAAGTTGTCTATCATCATCCCATTTGGGCTCCTGTCTGAAAAGTTAAACAGCCTGCCTCCTTCAATTTGTGTGCAATGTGCTTTTGAGAATGCTGAGTACCTTACTGGCTTTGCCCTGGTATAGCCCAGTTTATCTATAACCCCATTAAAGTGTTAGCCAACTATAAACATAACAGTCCATGCCCAATTCATCTTTTGGTTTATTTGTTATGTTAGACCAAAGCAATGCTAGAAAAGAATTTGAAACAAATCCTGATAATCAATATACTCCTATTTACTAATAGTAAAGTGCAGAATAAAATCTATAAATTTTTTTCTCCTACTGTGGATAGATAGCTCTTATCATTAAATACTGCAGCAGTTGCTTTACCTGAGATAAGCATGTGGGAAAGATAAGATGTTCCTATATCCAAAGGGAGATGAACATTTTTTTAACTTAAGCAGTGCAGTATATATATATATATTTATATATATATATATATATATATATATATGAACACAATTCACTTCTTCTTCCTGTTTGGTTGCCTTGAATTATGCAAAGTGGCAGTAGTATCCTATGACAGAAATGTCCTAAAAGATCTTATCACCTGCTTCAGTACCAAATAAGCCCATTATTTAATTCTTAGAGAGACTGAATTAATAATTACTGCTGTTCTATAACTAGGTTTAATAATGTTAGTAATGATGGGTTAGGGAATGCCTAAGATTTACTACAAAGGTCTAGACACAGGGGTGTCCAACCTGGAGTCCACAGGCTGCATGTGGCCCAGGATGGCTATGAATGTGGCCCAACCCAAAATTGTAAATTTACTTAAAAAATTATGAGATTTTTTTGTTATTACATATCATAATGTATTGGATATGTTGCCCAAGACAACTCTTTTTCCAGTGTGGCCCAGAGATGCCAAAAGTTTGGACACTCCTGGTCTAGACAATGTAATACTATTTAGCTAGGTGGTGATCTACATATTTTTGTTCTCAATAATCTTCCATGGAATTGCTCACTAATTAGCTTTTAGTAAATTGCATTATGTAGTCTAAGGGTTATATAATACATATTACAAAGTCCAACATTATGTTCCATTATTAAAATTAATTATAAAACCCTGGTCTGGTGGCCCTTTTGGTTGGAGCATTGTTCCATATACCAAAGGATTGTGGGTTTGATTCCAAGTCAGGACACATACCTGGGTTGTAGGTACAATCCTGAGTGGGTGACGATTGATGTTTCTCTCTCACATCAATGTTTCTCTCTCTCTTTTCTCTCCCCTCTTCTCTCTCTCTTCTCTCTCTTTTTTATCTCATCAATCAAAAGGCACAGAGTGTCTAGATGGACAAAAACAAGAATCAAATATATGCTACAAGAGACCTGCTTCAGAGTTAAGGATGCATATAGACTCATCAGTGTGTGAAGGGATGAAAAAAGTCCATGCAAGCAGAAACCAAAAGAAAGCAGGAGTAGCTTTAAGCCAAAAACATTAAGAAGAAAAAGGCCATTCTGTAATAATAAAGGAATTAATCCATCAAGAAGATATAATAATTATAAATATATATACCCTGATATCAAAACACCTAAATATAGTCAGCAAATAGTAATGTATATGAAGGGAGAAATAGACAACAATACAATAACACTAGGGGACTTTAATACCCCACTTTAAACAATAGATAGATCTCCAGACAGAAAGTCACAAGAAAACATGACTTGGGCCATGCATTAGATCCAATGAATCTGATGGATCTGTTTAGAACATTCTGTCCAACAGCAGCAGAATATGCTTTCTTCTCAAGTGTACAGGTATCATTTTCCAGAATAGCACTTAAACCCTGGCTGGGTGGCTGGGTTGGTTGGAGCATCATCCCTTACCCCAAATGGCTATGGGTACCTAGGTTGTGGGTTTGATCCCTGATGTAGGGGTGCATACATAAGGTTACTGATCGATGCTTCTCTCTCGAGTGCTCCCTCTCCCTCTCTCTCTCCTGTCCTCTCTCTCTAAAAGCAATAAAAACATACCTTCAGGTAAGGATTTTTTTAAAAAGAAAAAAAGAATAGAACTTAAGATAGAACACAAAACGTATCTCAGAAAATGTAAGAAAATTAAGAAGACTGAAATCATACCAAGTATCCATTTCCAACCACAATGTTATGAAACTAGAAATCAATAACATAAGAAAAGGTACAAAAACCTGCAAGTATGTGGAAACTCAACAACCCACTCCAGAACAACCCATGGGTCAAACAAAAAAATCAAAGAGATATCAAAGAATATCTTGAAACAAATGTAAATAAAAACACAACATATCAAAACCCATGGGATGCTACAAAAGCAGTTTTGAGAGGAAAGTTTAGAGCAATAAATGCATATATTAAGAAATTAGAAGGATAACAAATAAACAACCCAACTTGTGTGATAGAACAACACGATGAGAGGCATCACTGTGGCAGACTCCAGCCAGCAGAGTCTGTGTGTTGTGGCTGAAGATGAGAACAAATGCACACAGACTGTAGCAGTCCTGTGGAGAAAAGGGACGGTATGGGTGCTCTCTCAAGATGAGAGTGGTGCGGCCACTTCTTTCAAGGGGAGAGCACCCCAACCCTTCCCTGAACAGGCTTTTATTGTTTCTCTCGGGTCTTATTATCTATTACATAGAATGTTGTTGTCTACATTTTAGACACAATCGAGGAAACAAAAACAACAAATGCAGAAGGGAAAGGTGAAGAGCTGATTATGCTCCATCCTTGGGAAAATTCATACAGGCTTTGGAAATTACCTTGAAGACAGGCAATAAACATCTACTGTTTCAGACCAAGGTGAGGGAGTTTTAGCAAGAGCAAGCCATAACAGTTTGAATGCATTTTCTAGACCTGTCCCACGGGAAAACCAGGCTTGAGGGTCTGGCTCCTGTGCACCACTTCGCTCCTGTTGGCTTTTGATACAGGGCCGAGTCACATTTGCCAGTTTGAAACAAACTGGTTCCCTACATCTACATCACACTTTCTGATCTCAAAGTATACTACACCGCTGTTGTAATTAAGACAGAATTAAGACATGGGCCCTGGCTGGTGTGGCTTAGTGGATTGAGCACTGGCCTGTGAACCAAAGGGTTGCCTGTTCGATTCCCATTCAGAGCACATGCCTGGGCTGTGGGCCAGGTCCCCAGTAGGGAGTGTGCAAGAGGACACCACATATTGATGTTTCTCTCCCTCTCTTTTCACTCTCTTCCCCTCTCTCTAAAAATAAATAAATAAATAAATATTTTTTAAAAGAAATAAATATTTTAAAAAACCAAAACAGTTTGGTGCTGACATAAAAATGGATACCTAGACCTATGGAACAGAAAAGAGAGCCCCAAATTAATACCCCATGTGTACACTCAACTAGTATTTGATAAAGAAGCTAACAGCATCAATGGGGAAATGATAGTTTCTGAAACAAATGGTGTTTGAAACAGTGGTGACCACATGTCGAAAGGTGAAATTGAAACCTTATCTGATACCCCCCACAAAAATTAACCAAAAATGAATCAAAGAATTAAACTTGAAATCATAAAACTCCTAGGAGAAAACATTAAAAATAACTCCTTAATATGGTTATTGGTAATAAAGTTTTTGATGCTGGCTGGTGTGGCTCAGTGGATTGAGTGCCTGCCTGGAAAGCAAAGGGTCATTGGTTTGATTCCCATTCAGGGCACATGCCTGGATTGTGGGCCAGGTCTCCAGTGGAGGTGTGTGACAAGAGGCAACCACACATTGATGTTTCTGTCAGTCTTTTGCCCTTCCTTGCCCTCTCTCTAAGAATTAGTAAATAAATTTTTTAAAAAGTTTTTTAATATGACAGCAAAAGCACAAAGAACAAAAGAAAAACAAGAATAACTACATTGAACTTAAAAGCTTTTGCACTGCAAAAGAAACAGTCAACAAAATGAAAACACAAACTATGGAACTGAAGAAAATGTTTGTGAACCACTTATTTTACAAGGGTCTAATAGCCAAAATTAATGAAGAACTCATACTACTCAATAACAAAAACCCAAACAATTCAATTAAAAAAATAGAGAACATAAATCAACATTTTTCCAAAGAAGACATCCAAATGGTCAATAGGCACATGAAAAAGTACTCAACTTCACTAATCACCAGGGAAATAAAATCAAAACCACAGTGAGATAATTAGCCTCACACCTGTTAGAACACTATCACCAAGAAGACAAAAAATAACAAGTGTCGGTGAGCCTGGGAGAAAGGGGAGCACTTGTACACTGTTGGTGGGATTGCAAACTGGTTCAGCCACTGTGGAGACCAGTGTAGAGGTTTTTCAAAAACTCAAAAGGAACTACCACACAATCCAGCAAACCTACTTCTGTGTATATATCCAAAGGAAATGAAAATTGATCATTAAAGAGATATATGCACTCTCCTGTTTATTGTGGCATTATTCACAATAGCAAAAATCTGGCCATCAGTGGATGAGTGGGTAAAAAAAGATGTGGTATATATGTACAATGGAATACTACTCAGTCATGAGAAAAGATAAAATCCTGCAATTTGTAACAACATGGATGGATCTTGAAGGCATTATACTAAGTCAGACAGGGAAAGACAAATATTATATGATATCTCTTACATGTGGAATCTAAAAAAATCTGGATCTGAAAAAAGCAAAAAGCAAAGCATGGTTGTCAGGGGCTGGGGCCTGGGGAATGGGAGAGATGTTGTTTAGGGGTACAGATTTTCAACTAGTAGGTAAATAAGCTCTGGAGAGCTAATACACAGTGCAGTGACTGTTGACAACACAACTGTGTTATAAACATTAAAGTAAGCTAAAAGACAAGATCTTAATTATTTCCATTACCAGAAGAAATAATTATGTGACTCAACAGAGGTATTAGCTAACATTATAATGACAATTAAATGGCAATATAAATGCATCGAATCAATATTCTGTACACCTTAAAATAACACAATGTTATATAGCAATTAAATCTCAATTTTAAAAAAGAAATTAGTTAAGAAAGGCAAAATGTAATTTTTAAAGAAAAATGTTTTTAAAATGTATGTGTGAATTGGTATACATAGTAAAATTATAGTTTATTAAGAAAACAAATTATGTACTTAAATATCTTAAGTGTGTATGACAGTTTGAAATAAACAGGAAATTTGGTTCATTTTTGCTTTTCTTTTTCCTATATTGTGAATCAGTAAAGCTTACTCAGTGAAATTATATTGTATATATCTACCTGAAAATCTGACACATTTGGCCTAGACCTCTTTTCTTAGATACTGCAAGATGTTTGCATCCAGTTACTAGTTCTTGCCAAGCTAGTCTGTCTACAGATTAGCTTGTTAAACCATGGGATAATTTGGAACTAACAGGTATATACATACATACATATATATACACACACACATACATGTGTATATATTTATATATATAAATACAATTATATTTATGGTAAGCAAAATGCTTTATCCTTAACTGTTGTTAAAATGAACTCATTTTCATTTTAATTACCTTTCTGTGTAAGTATAAGAAAAACAGTTCAAAGACATGATAATCTGAATACCAAAAGAAGTTTGTCACTAGACAGTTGTATAATCCAAACCCATCTCCCATCCAGAATATCAACTTTACATACCCACAAAAAATATTTAGTGGAGCCGTGGGCCATGTAGCTCAATTGGTTGGAGCATCATCCCACACGCCAAAAGGTTGTGGTTTTGATCCCCAGTCAGGCAACATACCTAGGTTGCGTGTTCAGTCCCTGGTCCAGGAGCATACTGGAGGTAACCAATGCTTTTTCTCCTTCATATCAATGTCTCTTTCTTTCTCATTTCTCTCTTTCTCTAAAATCAATAAATATATTCTAGGGTGAGGATTGAAAAATAGTTGGTGGAGACATCTCACATAGAAATAGACTGTATTATTGGAGCCTTTTGCTGATTCTGCAACTTATTATCAACGGGGAAACCACGTTGCTTAGCTGCTGATTCAAGAAAAGCTCTGTACTTCATCCTTCTAATTTTTAAATGTAATAATTGTGATATTTACCTTATAGACTAGGCTGCTAAAATGAAATAATTACTTGATCAGGTAATGTGGAACTATCTCTTGACATGGGATCTCAAATGATCTTGTACAATATTATTTTCACTTTATGAATGTGTAAGCATAAATTGAAATGTTACATTTCCTACTTCATAGTGCTCTAAGATAGTAGAGATGAAATAGAACTAAAACAGCTTTGCTTAAATGAAGATACGAAGAATTTCTTGCCCATTGTTTGTGCTTGAATGATCCTTTTCTTAGTCAAGAAGAACTGCTACTTGGCAAACAGCTCTGCCTTCCTGAGAGCCAGAACATCATTTTTCCCATGTGATCTTACCATATAGTAGTTTGGGAAGGAAGAGACTTACTCTCAACCTTCCATATCTGTTTCTTTATCTTTCGGTCTTCGGTTTGCCATGATGCAGTGAATCCTGTCCTTCTCTAAGAAATGTAATTTCAGTCGGTGGTGGTCTTGGCAATTTATTGTATGCTGCATGTTCCTTGACATTTGGTGGCACTTTTGCAAATATAGCCACAAATAATGACTATAGTAACAGCAAATCCATAAATTATAACAATAATAAGGGTATCTCCTCATAAACTTCTAAACTAGTGCTTTAAACTTTTAAAAAGACTTTCCCTGTGTCCAAAGTTTCCAATCTCTTACTCTGAAGCAGTGTTAACAGTGAAATACTGAAGATTTTAATGTTTCCCATAAAAGTTTATCTTTATGCAAATCATTTCCTTCTAAGATTATACCTGGTATTCATTCAACTCAGTGTTTATATCATATATTAGGAATTAAGTCTCCCCTTTCTACATAGGCAGGTTAAACACTTGTTCTCTTCCATATTTTTGCATTATTAGTGGAAAATAAAAATCTCAGCTCATTTTTGTAGCAGCAGCTTGACCAAGTTTATTTATTGGGTTTTTAAATCTATTTGGGGAATTAATATTTTAAGTTTAATTAAACACTTCATTTTTTATTGCATAACTGTCATGGGATGAATAATATCTTAGATGTTCTAATTGAGCTTACAATCTAGTTTATCTAGTTTGAGAGCTAAGATTTGAGTAAGGAAAATAATGAAGAAAGAAATAAGAAACCAGTAGCACCGTAATATAGATAAATCTGTGAAGACAGCTTTCTTCCTCTACTTGCTCTAAAATTCATACTCACACTTGAATAAGGCATAGATTTGTAAATTTGGGAAAGAATTGATAAGATGGAAAATACTGTGTTTTACTAAGAAAGTTAACATGAGATATGACAAAAGCTACAGGAGGTAGTAGTCAGAAGGGGGAGTACTTCAAAGATAGCAACAGTGAACAGTTCTGGAAAAAACACCTGTGGGCTAAGAACAAATCATGACTAACAGACAAGAGATGGGATAAGCTTAGTTACTAAGCTTATATTGAAAGGAAATCTAGCGATGGGGTAAACAATATGGGAAATATGACGGCTTTGATTCTTTTAAAATAGCTTAACTTGATCGCCATTCTGACAGGAGTGAGATATCTCATTGTGGTTTTAATTTGCATTTCTCTGATAATTAGCGATGTTGAGCAACTTTTCATGTCTCTTGGCCATCTGTTTGGCTATCATCAGTAAATCAACCAAGAACAGGTGCTGATGAGGAGGTGGAGAAAAGGGAACACTTTTGCGCTGTTGGTGGGAATGCAGACAGGTGCAGCCACTGTGGAAAGCAGTATGGAGACATCTCAAAAAATTAAAAATGGACCTGACTTTTGACCCAGTGATCCCACTTCTGGGAATATGCTTTTTATAACTAGCTCCCTCTGCCCCCACCTTCTGTTTTTTCTTTGTGGCTGGGACATCTGCAATTGCGAAGGGGCAAGCAAGATAGTGTGAGGATTTAAAGTGCGGGAAGTAAGAGAAGGGAATCTCCAGCCTGAGCTCAATGTCACATGTTTTCCTGTGATAGCCAGCCTGCCCACATGCTGTGATTACTGCACTTGAAGCAGAAACAACATCAAGTCACCACCTTTCCCACTTTCATCTGTTCGACCGAGGTTGTTACTTGCAAAGGGGGACAGGTGGCCACTAAATATTCTATAGTGCCCAAACCATAAGAATGTCTCTGACTCCCAGAAATGATCATTAAGTGACAGGCAGCTGTGCTCATGGATGTGGGCTGCTACAGGATTGGTGTCCAATGGCTCTGAGGGATGTCTGCTGGATGATAGGTTTTAATATACCTTACCTCCTTTACACTGTCCTTTGGACAGCAGTTTAAATACCCTGTTGGAAGTCAACATCAGAAAAGAATAGAATGTTCTAAGGTTCTGGTTGTGTTCTTCACCATGTACAGTAGAATGGGCCTTATATTCGCTTCGAGTGAACATTTTCCTATGCATGCACTTGAGGCTGGTGACAGCACATTAGTAGTGCCATCATATTGTTCTCATGTCACATGTGTAATTAGTGAAAAGCTCTAGGTCTTTTTCGAATAAGATACTCATGCACGAAGTATTGCTGAACCTGTTCTTCTACACGTGATTTTTGAACGTGCTGCCCTTGATTCCGTCACTTAAAATATTAACTGTCTGTCCAAGATTAGTCTGAGTACATTCCCTTTAATGGCTCCTACTTTGCACTGACAACGTAATTAGAAGGCCAAACATGCAATAAAAATGTTTTTTTGCACATAAAATGTGAGCAAAGGTAAAGACTTTTGAGAGGCATTTCATTCAAGTCATGATGAGGCTACTAAAAGAACTAGTGACTACACTGGGTCTGCCAATGCAGTGTCTGCCTTCCCTGTCCTGCACCACAGGACAGGCAGGCTGAACCTTCAGATCATCTCGGTGAGGGACATGTTAAAACATATTTTCTGAGTCTCACCCCTGTTTCTGACTCCACACATTTTACCAAGTTTCCATGTGATGTTGGTGGTACTGGTTCAGGGAGAGCTCTTTGAAGAACACTGTCTTACAGTGGCCTACCCTTTCCAGTTACACAGTCTTTTCTAATTAAGTTTCCATTTAATAAATTGCAATTATATTCTAATCTTATCCATAGCAAAGTCAATCTAGGTTACCTTGACTAGAGTTTTGTGACTTCCCAAACATTTCATCTGAAGTTGATAACATCACTTGGTTTAACTAAGAAATTGAATTTTATTTACAAATTCCTGAGAGGTTGCTCAATGCATTGCCTAATTGCCTGCTCCCATAAACATCAGGGGAAACACTGGTTAACAGTATCCAATCAAGGTCAGGATTTTGTGCAGAACAAAGCCAGTACGGAGAACTGTAGATTGACATCTTTCCTCTATTCAGCAGTTTTTCAACCTCTTGCGAGTACCCATTATAGTTGCAAATTGTTCTCATGTTTTAATAAGAATTTAGAAAATTCTGCTGAACACATAGATGAACTACAGGCACACACAGTTTTATAAAATGTGGTCAATCTTCATTTATAAGCATGCATTATCAAAAAGAGAAACAAATTTAGTCTCACACACGTTTTAAAAAACTACTGGTGTATGTTTTACTCTGTTTTATATATGAAGCCATGGCTCAAGGTTGCTAAAAAGTAAAAGAAAAAATACTCTAAATTGTAAATATTTCCCACATATTAATGTTACTCTTTTGTGATAGTTTTGGCTCTTCCATTTGCTATATATTAGTCACCATACAATGCTTTCATTTGTCATTTTTCAGGTTAACTGATAATTATTCCATGATGACTTGAAGAGTTTGCCATATTCCCCAAGCCCATAGAAGATTTGTAATGGTCTCCTCACAGATTAAATTATTCTTTTCCTCTTTCAGATGATGATGCTGAGCTGTAGAGTTTAAAGATTCATCCCTTTGATATATAAAAAAGTAAAAATAGGAGTTAGACAGTAACTTTTGACATGTTTGGTAGATCTTTGCATCTTACATTCACAAACTTCAACATGTTCTGCGATTTAGCATATTGCTTCACTCACTCTTTAAGAATCCAGTGGAGTACCACAACTTGAAGTAGCATCTATACAGTGATGAGTCCCAGTTTTGTTTTGTTTTGTTTTCAGAAATTCAACTACCACTCCATACATCCACTTTCTTCTTTGTTTTTAATTTTAATTTTAACTTTATTTTTTTATTTATTTTTGTATCTGATTTTCTCCCCAAACCTGTGCTTCCATACCATATCATGGTAACTGATTTTGTCATTTTTCTTTTCTTAACTTTTACTTTTTTCCCCCTCCCTCCCTTCCTTCTTTTCTGCATCTGTTTATTGTTTTAAAATTGAGGCATAGCTTGTATACAACACAGTGCACAAACTTGAGGGTCTGTAGCTTATTTAATTTCTCCATATGTGTATAACTATGTAGCCAGAACACGGAAGACTTTCTCGTGTCCCAACCCCATTAGTCCTCTTCAGGTTTTAATCTATTTCTTGTCACTTTAAAAATAATAATAAATATAGACCAAGTTTTCAAGATAGTAGCAATGGAAGTCAGCAGGATTGAGTCACTACAAGTCTTGAAGTTCACATAGTCAAAAAAAAAAAAAAAAAAAAAACACCTTTCCCTAAATATAGAATGAATAATGTCTCTCAGAACTGAAAGAAAATTTTTCTTTTCAAATTAAATAGTGTGAATATATTTTAGTCCGAACTATCAATTAATTGTAGTCTAGATCAAAAAACAGCATTGTGTAGTGCTTAAAAGTATTAGGCTTTTGTCAGGCTGTGTAAAATGTCACAGTCCTTTCTCTAACATTTACTGGCTGTTTGTGTCTGGATAAGATCCTTAGCTCTCCTGCCCTCATTTACTCCTCTGCAAGATGCAGGTGAAGGACTATTGTGAAATCAAAGGGCAAAAGTGAATATAAGAATTCGGCATGGTACCTGGAATGTAATATGTTTCTAATTAACTTTGGTAACAATAACTGGAAACAGCTAAGTTCATTAAAATTTATTAAGCATCATTAATATCTCTTACTCCTAAATATTTACATACATTATTTCACTTAATCAAAAAAGAGAAAAATCATTTCAATTTTTAATAAAGAAATATATATTTGATGACATTTTAAAATTCTATATATTGAGCCCTGGCTGGCGTAGCTCTGTGGATTGAGTGCGGGCTGTGAACCAAAGTGTCACAGGTTAGATTCCCAGTCAGGGTACATGCCTGCGTTACAGGCCATGACCCCCAGCAACCACACATTGATGTTTCTCTCTTTCTCTCTATCTCCCTCCTTTCCCTCTCTAAAAATAAATAAATAAAATCTTTTAAAAAATTCTATATATCAATACAAATCAAGAGTAACTTTTATAATTATATATCTCAACACTAGGGGCTTTGGTTTTACGATAGTTCTCCCTAATTGTTTTCTTGTGTGTGTACATGTATGTGTACGACATGTAAAGGTAGTGTTCCCATTTATCTGCTCTTGAAAGAGTCATAAACTCTAAACTTTTCACCCAATCACTACTGGGTATCTATAGGGCCCTAGGGGTTTTTTCATGTGTACTAACAGATCTTGTCACCTCCTCCATAGCATCTGCTTTTTCCCTAGTCACCTACTTAGCCTCTTTCCCAGGTCAGTGTTGCTAAGGACTCTGACACCTGGGAACACTTAGTGAGCATGTTGCCAGCAGTAACTCCAGACCTCCCAGATGAGTTTGTCTACTGGATGCCATGGGACCCTCCAGTGGCCACTCATCAGCCACCACCGTCTCAGCTGTTGACTGCCTGTGTTGCAGTGACAGGATGAATGCTTCATGCAGATGACAAAAAATTGTGTTTCTTGGAATATTCTTTCATTCAAAGCCATGATGCATGGCTTTCAGCATTTAAAAGTGCTAAAACTGAATTTCTCCCTTTGGTATTCCATTTTATATTGTTCTTTGAATAATTTTTCCCATCCTGAAGAATGGTGTGTGTCCCTCATGGCTGGGAACCCTTCTGTTCTTACCTCCTACTTTCAAAAATTATGGATTCATGAGGGCAAGGATTCCCTCTGCTTAGTTTCCTAGCAGCTATGGTTATGTCTACATGTTAAAAACCATCAACTGATAACAATACCTCTAATTCTAACACAACACAAGATTTATTCCTTCATTCTTCCCTTTCATGTGTGTAAAACCTTTCTCCAACAGTGAGAAAACTGGCTCCCATTATTTACAATATGTATTTATTTGTTCAATCATAGGATATGTAGAAGTTTCATCTGCATCTAAGGTCAGCAACAAGCAAACAAGAAAGTCTGATTATTAGAGCTGAACATTTGTTTACCTAAATATAGAAGGCATAGAGTCCAAACTGGCATTCCAACATTAGTTAAATTGGTTCTTTTTTTCACCCTTTACAATGATTATTTTATGTATTTAAAATATCATTTAATGTGGCTTTTTACTCCATTTTTGGATTTTTCTTCCCACCCTTGTTGGTTATATTTTATTTTTAAATATATATGAGACATTATCACAATTTACATGCTAAAACTATACAAAATGAATAGTCAGAGATACATCCCCCATTTGACACCCCATCCAGACCCCCCATTCTTATGTGCATTTTTTGCACTTACCATTCTTTTAGCACAAGAGTAGAATGCTATAAAAACACTTTTGCACTTTGCTCTTTTTTATTTAAAAATGTATGCTGGAAATCACTCCATACAAGTTTACAAGGATTCTTTTTATCTTTATAAAGATGCATAGCATGATAATGAGTTGATGCAAAATAGTTTATTCAAGCACCTTTTTAGGGGGGCTATATCAATTTTTTTCAGTATTTTGCAATTACAAACAATATTTCAATAAATAATATTGCACATATGAATCATCATGTGGTTGGAAGAACACTATGAAATTTCTAGAAGTGATTTGAAGATGAATCCTAGAAAGATGGCTGAATTAAATAATAAATGCACATGTAGTTTTGGTAGATGTTACCAAGTACCCTTCCATAAAAAACTACTAGAATTTATTGCTGATTTTTGAAATTTGAGAGGGGGAAATGTTATATAAGTGTGGCTTTAATTTCCATTTCTTTTATTATGCATGAACTAAAAAATCCTTTCTTATGTTTAGTGATCATCGTAATATATTTTTTGTGAATTATCTCTTCATATTCTTTGCGCACTTATTTATCATGTTACACACACATACACACATTTGTTTGAGAAGCGATAGTTCCTTGATAGCTTTTTCTGTATAGGCAATGGCCAGTTTAACCCTTCTATCTCTAATAGAGTCAACTTTTGTATTTTTATTTTCCTAGAAAATTATTTATCTAGATGTTCAAATATATTTACATAGAAGTTTTTTTATTGTTGTTCAAGTACAGTCATTTCCATATTCCCCCACAACCATTCCCACCCATCCCAGCCATCCCTTCCTCCCTCCCTCAATTCTACCCGCTTTTGGTTTTGTTCATTGTCTTTTATATATTTTCCTTGATGACCCTTCCTTCTCCCCACTTCATCACCCCCTGCACCTCCCCTCTGCTCCCTGTCAGTTTGTTCTTTATTTCCATCTCTAGTACTGTTTTGCTCACTTGTTTGTTTTGTTGATTAGGTTCCACTTATAGGTGAGATCATATGGTATTTTTCTTTCACTTGCCTGGTTTACTTTTCTTAGCATAACGCTCTCCAGATCCATCATCCAAGCTATGGCAAGAGGTAGGAACTCCTTTCTTTCTGTTGTGTAGTATTCCATTGTGTAAATGTAAGAGGTTTTAATAGTGCCCCCCACCCCCCGCCCCACGCCTCTCTCTCTTCTCTATTTCATCTATTTTAATAGCTATTTTTCCCTTGTCATCTTGTTTGGTAAATTTTTGGTTTTACTTTTTCTTATGAAGCTACCTAGTCATTTGTCTATTTTGTTAATTATAAAACACAGAATTTTGTTTTATTAATTATATCTTTTGATTTTCTATTCTGTTTCATTAATTTCTGTTTATGACCATGACTTGCTTTTTTATTTTAGATTTACTCTGCTGTTCTTTCTCTAGATTTTTGAGTTTGGGATTTAAGTTATTTTAATTTTTTGGTAAAAATGTTTAAGATAATTATTTTTCTTTTTATCACTATCTATGTGTGTTCTAATTCAAATAGATAATAATTTTATCATTTTTATAGAATTTCTGTAATTTTTATTTGTATTTCCCCAGCCACCCAAGACTTTTGGAAGGTTCTAAAATTTCCAGGTAGAAAGACCTTTTTGTTTTAATTTTGTTTATAATTTATTAATTACATGCTGATAAAGTATTTTTTATATTTGTATTTTATGAAACATATTTTGTGTGATCTAACAATCATTTTAAAATGTTTTGTATACTTGAGAAGAAAGTGTAAGTGCTATTACTTTTTTAGTGATTCTTTTATGTCTTCTATAGTCTGATTTTTTTTTATCTACTTGATCTTTCTTGAGCTGAGAGTTGTATTAGTCTTCTGTTATTAATATTTTTCTGTTTATTTTTTTGTATCTTCTATAGTTCTCATAAGACAGCCTTAATGTTATTTTGTTCACAGGTGTTTATAATTTTTATATGGTGAATTGAAACTTTTAGCATTACAAAATTCTTTTTTATATTTTATGTATTTTGACTGGAATTCTTCTAGCCCATGCTTTCTTATTTTTTCTGTTTTCCTGGAATACCTTTGCTAATACTCTTAGTCTTTCTGAATTACTCTTTAATAAAGCACATAGCTGGTTTCTGTGTTGTGTGACATTGAAATTTTTTTAAGTAATTGATTTGAGTCCATTCATTTTTGTTTATATGGCTATGTTTTTTCAACTCTATTATTTTACATTATACTTATTATGTACATTACATTATATTTATTGGGCTGGCCAAAAAGTCTGTTTAGTTTTCTCAGTAAAATAAGACACATTTTTCATTTTCACCAACAACTTTATTGATTTGGATATTTTGAGGATGTCAGCTACCTTTTGCTATTGGTTTCTAGTGGGTAGAGGCCAGGGGTACTGCTAAACATCTTCCAATGCATAAGACAGCTTCACAGCAAAGAATTATTTGGCCAAAATGTCAATAGTGCCAAGAAACTTCCCAAACCACTTTTGACATGTTTGATCAGTCACAGCACCTTCTCCATACACTGCACAAATATTTTTTGCATTTCAGTTGTTTTTACCTTTTTTGAAATAATAAAACATAATATGCCCAAAATGTTATGTACCTTCCATTTTCAATATTAAAATAGCTGCACAAAAATTCACCAGTTTTGATTTTTTAATAGACGCTAATATGACAGCTGTCACAATTTAACAAATTTTTATTAAATGAAGTTAAAGACACCTAAGCACTATGAGAGCCACTGTATGGAAAAAAACTGAACAAACTTTATGGCCTACCCAACACTTTCTTTACATATTGTGCTTTCTTTGCTCTTAAAAAAAATTGTGACTCAGAAGGTTTTTTACTTTTTGTTTTAGTAGCTACCTTTGTAATTATACTTTTATAGTGCCTTTTTCCTATATCATTTGCCATTTTTCTAGAGGATTTATCGACTTTTAATAGAATCCTTTACTTCTTAATTATTGAATATACTACAACATATGAGTTGTAGTACACTTTTTCTTTTCTTTTCCCTCATTGTGGATGTAAATTATTTTAATCCTCACTCAAGGATATGATTTTTTTTTATCTTAGAGAGAAAGGAAGAGAGAGAGAGAAAGAGGGAAACATTGACATGATAAACATTGATCGGTTGTCTCCCATATACCCCCAACCAGAGATTCAACCCACAGCCTAGCTAATGTGCCCTGACCAGGAGATGAACCCACAACCTTTTGGTGCATGGGATGATGCTACTACAGAGATACCCAACCAGAGCTGGATCTAAATTATTTTATAAGAAATCATCTTACTTTGCCAATCTTTCCTTGCTTTCAAAATGAAACTACCAATAAAGACCTTTATTTTATTTATAAATACAATTATCAGCACTGTAAATCTAAAACTTTTACTTTAAACTTATGCTTAATAAAAATATAATGCATAAAATATTGAATATATTGAGTCAATGTATTAAATTGCTTATTTGCAATAAAACTTGAAAAACCATGAATAATTGTGATCCTAATAGTTTTTTTTTCTTGTACTGTATTCTGCCAGAGGTGATGGAATCCATTTCTGATTTTGTTTACATCATTGGAGACTTCTCATGATGCGTTTTTCATCAACATCTCCTGAATACTTTGTGGTTTCATTAATGCAGTTTTGCTTCTTTAAGTGAATGATGTGTACATGTGCTTTTTAATTTTGTAGACACTAAGCCAATTTCTGATCTTATTGTTCTCTAAACTATATTTAACTGTAGATATAATTAACCTTTTGACCTGGAAATCTTCAGTAAAAGATAGAATGACCCAACGTCCCATTTCACTGTTTTTTGAGACTGTAAGATCTAATTTAGTTGAAGGTAAGAAATATAGTTTGCTCTTACAGACAAAAACATTTTTTAGTGTTTATTTATTTATTTATTTATTTTAAAGATTTTGTTTATTTATTTATAGAGATAGGTGAAAGGAGGGAGAAAGAAAAGGAGAGAAACATCAATGTGTATTTGCCACTCACACAGCAACTGGGGATCTGGCCTGCAACCCAGGCATGTGCCCTGACTGCGAATCAAACCAGAGACTTTTTGCTTGGCAGACTGGCCCTCAATCCACTGAGCCACATCAGCCAGGGCAACAGACAAAAAATTTTTTGCTATTCTAGATAGTTTATTATACTGTCTAGAATTTACATAGTCATGAATTTCTAGTCTAGCATACAAATAGTTAATTTAATAAGTAAATATTTTAGCCCTTAAAAATAAAAAAAATAACTTATTGAACTTAATTTTATGTCTTTGGGAAATTTTTAGTTAAATAATTTTACTAAATCAGGAAAAATACCTTACATACTGATATATTTTGCTGTTTTGTGCATTTGAGCTAACTTTGTATTTTTATGTTCTCACTGGATGCCTACATATTCCATTAACCTCTACAAAATTCATATATGTAACAAAATTTAACCTTCACCTTTCCTCCTTAATTCTAGACAATCTCAGTTTTGGTACATGGTACCCAATGATATGAGATACCTTGAGCCTGCATATAGTATGTTTATCATGCATGTGAAGTTACATAGCCCAGAATTATTTCTTATACCTCCAAAAAGAAGATGATGTTTAAGCACCAAACCTAGCCCTGGTCTGGTGGCTCAGTTGGTTGGAGCATTGTCCCATATGCCAAAAGGCTTCAGGTTTAACCCCCCAGTCAGGACACATACTTAAGTTGCAAGTTCAATCCCTGGTTGAGGTGCATATGGGAGGTAACTGATTGATGTATCTCTCTCACATCTATGTCTCTCCCCACCTATTTTCCTTTCTCTTTAAAATCAGTGGACATATCCTTGGGCAAGGACTAAAAATAATAATAATGAAAAATAAATGGCCCACTTACTCTCTTCTTTCTGTTATGTGTTCCTGCTTATTTTCTCTATGACACTCACATATACAATACCTTATTTGCTGGCCTGTTCATTAGTGTTAACTTATTCCACAATTACTTATTGAGACCCTCTTATGAGTGAAACACTCTGCTGGGCACTGGAAATACATTTGTGATGTGAACAAGTGAGTTAAGATCTCATTAGAATATGAAGTTTCTGAATAAGGACAATGTGAACTCCTTGAAGACAAGGCTTAGAGCCTAGGTTTGCCAGGCTGATTGGGAGTCTGGTGCTATACAGGAGCTTCTCAGTGCCTCAGAAACCAGTTGATGTTGGGGTGAGTTCAGATCCCAGGCTCACAGGAGACCACTGGAATCCTGGTGCTATGGGAGCTGGCTGGTACCTTGGAGAGTCAAGAGCTCGGGATCACAGGAGCTTGCCAGGAACCTGGTGCCATAGAAGCTGCCTGGGATCTCTGGAAACCATGAGCCCTGGGTGAACCAGGGGCCTTGGTTTGCAGGAGCCACTAGGGAAACCCCTGGAACCACAGGAGTTGGCCCAGCACCTGGTAGGCTGGTTTTGAGGTCTGTGGTGAAGTTGGGTGCTCACTTCACTCTACTTCTCCACAAAAGGGTATGCATATGCACCAGGCTGCCCAGGATCCAGGGACAGAAATATGTGTACAGTGAATCTATCTTTGCTACACTCTTCAACATGTCTTTTCTTATTCTTATGCTTCACCCAGGTGCTATAATCTGTCACCTGAAATCCTTGGCTCTTGTGAAAGTATTTAAGTATATGGATTGTTGTTCAAAATTATGTTTTAGGGGGCTAGAAATTCCTATACTGCCATTTTGCTGACATTACGCTGCAACCAACACTATTTTAAGCTTACCTATGTCATTAAATTTTAGCAAATTCCTTATGCAATGGATATAATGATTATATTCATTTTATAAATGAGAAAGTTGAAGACCTCCTGTCATGATAGTTTGCTTTTAGTTTTATGTAAATGGAATCATATAGTATGCACACTCTTATATTCTTTTACTAATTATTTTGAGATATACCAGTTGTTAGGAATATCAATAGTTCATTCCTTTTATCTGCCAAGTAGTTGTCCATTATATATATATATATATACTATAACTTGCTAATACTGTTACATGTGAATGAGCATTTGAATTGTTTCTAGGTTTTGGTTATTACAAACAAACCTTCCATGGATGCTCACGTACAAACCTTTGAATGGACATATGTTTTCCTTTGGGTATATAGAAATGGAAAGGCTAGGTCCTAGACTAGCTATATAACTTATTAAGAACCTGTAGACATGTTATCTATACAACAATATTTTATATTCCCAAGAGCAGTGTGTGATGGATCCAGTTCTTCCACAACTTTACCATCACATTGTAGAGTCAGTCTTTTTTCATTTTAGTTATTCTAATACCTGGGTAGTATATTTTCAGAGTAGTCAATCTGCATTTCTGCAATGACTAATGATGAATATCTTTTCATATTCTTATTTGCCATCTGTACACATTCTGTGGTGAAGTCTCTGTTCAAGTCTCTTACTCATTTTTACTGGATTGTTTTTAAAAAGTCATTATTGAGTTTTGAGAGTCACCATATATTCCTGATACAAGTCTATTTTTTAGACAGATACTTTGTAAATAATTTTCCCCAGTCTATGACTTGCCCTTTTGTCCTCTTAATGGTGTTTTAAAAGAACAGAACTTTTTTCATTTTGATTAAGCTAATTTATCAATTTGTTCTTTTATATCATTTTAACATTGTATATAAGAAATCTTTACTTAACCAGAACTCTCAGAGATTTTTCTCTTATGATTTCTTCTAAATTTTTTCTAATTTCTTGTTTTAGGTCTATGATAGATTTGGGGTTATTTTTTGCTTATAGTACAAAATCTAAATCAAAGTTCATTTTTTTAAATATGTATCATTTTTCCCACCACCATTTGCTGACAAGACTATTCTTTCTCCATTGAGTTGCCTCTCCACCATTGTCAAATCATCTGTCCATATATGTGTATCTGTTTTCAGGTTGATCATTATGTCTATCATTTCTTCTGAGCATAAGAATAGTTTTACCACTTCTTTTCCAATCAGATGCTCTTTGTTTGTCTTATCTAATTTAGTGGACAGGACTACTACAATGTTTAATACATATGAAAATGGATATCTTTGATTTTTTTCTATATTAGGGGGAAAACTTTCACTCTTTTAACATTAAGTATTGTATATTTGTTTATAGAAGAATATATTTGCTTTAGGTTCCCTTTGACAACTTGAAAAACTTCTCTTCTTGGTTTGCTAGGAGTTTTATTTGACTGGATATCAGATTTTGTCAAATGTTTGCTTTTCAACTATTGAGATGAGCACATGGCTTATCTATTTGGTGGCAAATAGATTAGGTGGCAACAAATTAGATTTGAATATTAACTCAACCCTGCACCTGTAGAGGTAATCCAATGTCACTAGAGTATATTATCTTTATCTTATAATCCTGGATTAATTTATTCAATTTTTGTTTGGAATTTTTCTATCCATGTTCATGACAGCTATAATTCTACATTTTTTTAAAATCCTATTTAATGTCTTTGGGTTTAGTAGTAGGATAATACTAGACTCAAAGAGTGAATTGAAAGCATTCTTTCATTCAACTTTCTGAAAGATATTGTGCATAATTTGTAGTAATTCTTTTTTAAATAGCTGATATAACTCTGCAATGAAATGATCTGGGCCTCAAATTTTTTCTTATAGAAACATTAGAATTATAAATTCAATTTCTTTAATGAGGATACAATAATTTATATGATCTGTTTCATCTTGGATGCATCAATAGCTCAGGCTAGTTCACCATCTCTCTGGCCAGACCTGACAGATATTTTTCTGACTACTATCCATACCTATTTCACTTATTTTAGATTTTCAAAGTGGTTTCTCTTTAATTCATGAAGTGGGTCTACTTTGTTGTTTCATCAATCATAAATTGAGGCAAAAACTTATAAATGATCTCCCTAAAATATTTATTACTTTTTTGGGGGGGATATTTTTTATATAAGTTGTCAAATAATAATGCCCCTTTTAAAATTTAAACATGATTATTGATTTTAGACAGAAGAAGGGAAGAGAAACATCAGTGTGAGAGAGAAACCTCAGTTGGTTACTTCCCATAAGTACCTCAACTGGGGATTGAACCTGCAGCCTAGGTATTTGCCCTGACTGGAATGGAACCCTCAACATTTTGGTGTACAATATCACACTCCAACCAACTGAGCCACTCCAGACGGGGCAATACTTTCTTTTTAAAATTTATCAACTAAACCAATAGAGAGGATATTAGAATATCAAAAAAAAATAAACAAACAAAAAAGAAGTAATAATAGGCTGATTCTTTTTTTGTTTGCTAAAGTTTAATTTTATAGGCAAATATTTTGGAAATTTTAATCTATATAACATTGATCTTGGCTAAGTCCAGCTGGAACAATTATGAATTTTATAAAATATTGTACAAGAATCATATCTAAATAAAGAATCACATCTATGTGTTTGCTTAATATGTTCTTTATTATTTTTGTTTAAAAAGGAGGCCATAAGACAAAGGTAGATGTTACTCTTTGAACTCATTCTTTATACAATACATTTAAAAATCATGTAGTAGGAAAGACAATGATGTTACTGGTTTTTTTTTTAAGTTGTTTCAGGAAACATGATTCTTCGTTTTAGTCCAAAACTCTAGTGATCTAAATCCTGTGGTTATAAAACTTTAAAAATCTTCAACTTGATTTGATTCATTATGTTTAAAGTACCAAGTTTATCTCAAAGTCCAAAGTTGCCATTATAGACTATGCTGCTTTTGTAAATCCATGTGTGAAAGAGCTTTCTGTGAAGATCTAAGAAAAAAAGATCCATTACCTTTTGGAGTCAAATTTGTAACTAACATGCCTACAATTTCCCCTCTGGGATGTGTCAACTAAATGATGCAGCCCTCCTCCACTTAGTCTTGCACATCGTACGTTGAGTATTTCAGTAAATTTTGTTCTCACACTGGCAAGTGGCCTTGCACTTTTCCTTGAGCAATTCATGTCCACATCCAGCTGTTTTCTTCAAAGAATCGCAGTTGCTGAGGAGATCTTCATACTGGCAACTATTGGCTGTAAGAAAAACAGATTAGCTACATTATTATTTTCCTTAGTGGCAGCAAAACAAGTTATACATTCAAAATGCATAGGGGGTAGGGTTGGACAAGTATGTCAGTGTCTCTTACACTATGATAGGCTTTTCACTTCTTGAGGGACATAATAAGGTGCTTTAGTTGAGCTCACTGTTTAATCCATCACTTAAAATTTTGAATTTGGCAACACGTCTCTAAAATTAAGTGACCTACTTTTCCCCCTTTTCAAAGAAACTAAGATCAATATAAGTAAATCTCTGTATACCTGCAGAGTCTAATATGGGAGCCACTAGCCATATGTAGCTATTTCAATTAAATTATTATAAATTAAATAAAATTTAAAATGTATTTCCTTAATCATTTCCATCCTTTTATGCTATTGAACAGCATGGCTTCAGATTCTAATGCTTTCCTTTCTGGAGAAAGTGATTTTTGTAGGAAGATTAAGATGTAAAACAGTGATAATATGCCCCCTTTCCTTCTGGTATTTCTTCTTGAATGTTCCCGTGGGACCCCAAACTCAACAAATTCCAAAATAAACTCATCATACTACCCACAAGGCTGATGATTCTTGGCTTTTGTCTTCCTACATCCCTCCCACAATCTCAGTGGAATGGCTCTCTGACTACTCAGTGATTTAGGCCCAGAAATGAATCCATCTGATCTCCTTTTCTACTTCTGACTGACATTCAACCAGCACAGATAACCAACACTGGCTATTCTTCTGGGCTCTCGGGCCTGTCCATTCTTCTTTATTTATTTTGCCATTAACACAGTAAAGACATCCACTTTTTTAAACCCATGTTTTTTTAACAGTTTTCTAGCTGGCTTCCATCCAATTGTTTCTACATACTATTGCTAGAAAGTTTTTTATGAAATGTCATTCTGACCTTGTCACTCTTTGATTTAAAATCTTTCAGTTAATTGCTTATTGCTAACAGAGTAATTCCAATCTCCTTAGCAAATGGCATTCAGTCAAGATATAAAGATTCAGCTTTTTAAAATTTGATTTATAGCTTTGATATCATCAATATCTGAATTATAGCTATATAATTCAGTCAGAATGCTAACTTAAAGTGAATGTACTTGAAAGGTAAAACTCTCAGTGAGTAAGTTAAATCTATTGTTCATAATTTTAATGAAAGTATTCCAACTATAAAAGGCCAACACTTTTTACTTCTATTTATGACAACTTTAGAAATGATATATGGCATTTTATTCTCTCCTTTTGCAACAATGTGTTTGTGAGTTCTATGAACCAATATTATATGTGCATTGGATTTTGTCATTAAGAAGTGCACAAAACTACTTATTTAGGGTCAGTGACCATTTATTAAGTCAAACACTATGATTGCTATTATACTATACAAATGTGGTAATCAGCATGATGAACACATTAGCACAAAAGAAACAATATTTGCCCTGGCTGGTGTGGCTAAGTGGGTTGCACACCCATCTGTAATCTTTTTTTTTAAAGATCTTATTTATTTTTAGAGATGGAGGAAGGAAGGGAGAAAGAGAGGGAGAGAAATATCAATGTGTGGTTGCCTCTCGCATGCCCCTTACTGGGGACCTGGCCTGCAACCCAGGCATGTGCCCTGACTAGGAATCAAACCGGTGACCCTTTGATTCACAGGCCGGCACTCAATCCACTGAGCCATACCAGCCAGGGCCCCATCTGTAATCTTAAAGGTCCCCAGTCCGATTCTCAGTCAGGGCACATCCCTGAGTTGCAGGAGGGCAGGTCCCCAGTAGGGGGTGTATGAGAGGCAACCACACATTGATATTTCTCTCCCTCTCTTTCTCCCTCCCTTCCCCTCTCTCTACAAATAAATAAATAAATAATATCTCTTAAAAAAAGAAACTTAATATTTAGTGTGCCTGTCTAGACTGAGCCAGTCATCTCACATCCATAGATTTATACATTTTCATTCTTTCAAATTACCACCTGTAGTGTAATGATACTTCGATGAAATGAGCTAGTTACCAGAAATATGTAGTTAATGAGCTCTGCATAGCCATAAAAGTCATTGATGGTAGATGTTTCATTATGTTAGATATGGTAATATTCTTTCTATTACAAAAATATGTAGGTTAGTAAAATGTATAAAATGTTTACTTATATATCCTGTTGAGGAATCTTTCTGTCTTTTGCATAAAGACATTACATAAATGGTAGCTTTATGAAATTTGCTAATCCACAAAAAGAAAATAAAACATGAACATTTTATTATCATAGCAGGTTAATGACTTTAAACTTACTGCACAGTCCGTTGTCACAGTTACCAGGGCAACTGGCACAGGGTGTTCCTTGTTGGTAAGGGGTGTTCTTTTTACTTACGTTATTACCACTGAAATTTAAAATACATAATGTCAAATATTTTTCACTTTGCTGTTTAGTTTATACTCCAAGGGTAACATCAGTCACAAAATATGCAATTATTAAATATATTTAGATATGTTAACAAAAGTGAAAAAAATATAATTCCCAGTGTGTAATTCAGATAAACTCCAGATTAAGAAAATGCTTCACACACTGACTCATCTCCTTGACCATTATTCTTCAGGTTGGACAACTAAATTGGGATGACTACAATCTAAATTTTTCAGAGTATATTTTAATACTCTCTTCATCTCCCAATAGACTTGGTCGAATTGGTAAGGCAGTGCAGCCGATGTGCTGGTGAGGGGAAGGACATATCTCCTAGACAGTCAGGAGAAACTCCCGGGGGGTTGGGGGTTGCAGTACGAAAAAGAATACTCAATGTTACAGTATCATTTATAGTTGAAAAATGATAAAATACCATAATTTTTCTTATATGAATTAGGGACAGTAAAGCTCAAGTATATACATTTTTTATCTTCTACACAGGGGAAATGATATTTAAGTAGTTAGTGGTGTTTGTGTTTGTGTTTGTGAGGAGGGGAGAGTTGGGGAAATGTGTAAGTTTCTAGAGGCTG
The DNA here is from genome assembly GCF_004126475.2 of Phyllostomus discolor. NCBI lineage: Eukaryota > Metazoa > Chordata > Mammalia > Chiroptera > Phyllostomidae > Phyllostomus > Phyllostomus discolor. The sequence continues at coordinate 121,551,552 of NC_040906.2, forward strand.
TGTGTGGTTTTTATGTTTAACACAAAGTAACATTAGTTTTTAAAAGATTTTATAAACATCGATATCCAAGGTGCAATCACCTTACAGAGACTAACTTGTAACTCTCTGATGATCATTATCTCATTGTCCAGTTAATTTATTTGAAAATATGTGGGAGTCCTAATCCCCATAGTGTTAAATGGGCCAAGAATGCACCTGAATCTCAGTCTCCCTGCACAGAATAGAACTACATGTGTGTGAGCCCTTGGAAAGTTGTAAAATAGACATAAAAGTGTTCTGGAAGTTCTGTCACCTCTGCTTTCCTTCATTATTCACTCCACCCCTCACTTCAGATACCTTCCCTCTCACAGGCAGGCAGTGAGTTTGAATGCATTCTCCTCGGACTTTTCATTTCTTTTTTGTAAGACTTAATAGATGCTTGTGGGCAAATGGGTCTGAAGGCCACACATCTCCAGTGGGAGATCCACATCCCCGGGTTGTCTACAGTCTCAAAATTAATCCCATGGGAAATGTGGTTTTGGGGGTCCCCCTGCCTCTAGTCATAAGGAATTACAAACATTAAAAGAAATCAGGGCTAACAGATACATTGAAATCAGGCCTTGAAAATATTCACAGGGATTATTGTGGATGATTTCAAACATATTGCTTGATGAAATAGCATGTTTCCTGCTATAAATCAAGACAGTATGGGATGGTTTGTTATGAACGTATTGTGTATGTGTGTGAAAACTGCTGAGAAACAAAGATGATGTTAACTTTTTCTGGACTCTAAAATATATTAAAAATTTCTTAGAAAATCTTTGAAACTCAAAAAACTAAATCATTTTTGATGGTAAAAATGTAAGTGGCCTTTCAATAAACACAAGTGGAAACATGTTAGCAGAGAAGGCAGAAATCACAATTTGTGATCCCTGCACTATCACCCCTTGCTTAATCATCAAGTTTCCACCCTCTTAGAATGTGAAATTAATAAGAACTGATGATACCAAATCTAGAGAAATGCACATTCCACACACTCATGGAATAACCTTCAGCTCTAGGGAAAGGCAGTTGAGAGAAAAGACATCATTTTATAACTGAGGAAAGAGAGCTTCAGATTTTATACTTGGACCTGAGAACTTGGTCTCTTCTTTGATAAGTTGAATGTATCTCACCTTAAAAAAGCATTTCCAAAGATTCATTCCTACCATTCACTGGAACATATTTTTATTCCTGTTTGTTTAATGTATGAGAATTTAAAAATATTAAATTGCAGATGAAATTATTGATTTAAACTCTAAAGTGTATACTCACGCAGGACAATACTGGCAGACATAGTAGTATTTTAGACTGTCTTGATTGGGACAAAAGGCAACTCCACATCCAACACGGTAAGATGAGTACCAAACAACCTACAAAACCATAAAAGAGTATATAGAGAATGCAGTAAAAAAAAGAGAGAAAATATTAAAGAACAAATACCAAATAAAAGTTAGAAAAAATATTACTACTATAGCTTATAACCATGTATTTCATAGAAATATTTAAATTATTATAACAAAATCACACTTTAAAAATATTAAGTTTTTATGTAAATTTAGTGCTTTATTGATATATCATGTTGCAGAAATACAGAGTGCACTTCCCGACCAAGAGTTTTGCAGGTCATGGGAAAAAAATGACAGCTCTAGATAAAGTGCCAGCCCAGCACCAGGACTATATTCTACCTATTCAGGCCCATTCCCCCAAATTAAACACTGGAGATAGTCGTAAATTAGAGAAGCTTTCTATATTAGAGCATTTGTGGCAGAAGTATTTTCATTTGCTCCCTTTACCTGGGTATAATGTCCAACAACTGCACTGGAACTCTTTGGTCCTACACCGTAGACAAAATTTTGGCTCTCATCATACCAGTTTTGGATTGCATTGGACCAGGCAGTAGGGTCAGTAGACATGAAGAGATTCTCACCACATTTTGTACCTATGAAGGAATAGATCATGAAGAAAGTGATATAGCTGCAATGGCAAAAGAAATCCACTATAGGAACACCAGGGTGTTGCCTTCTATGGTGCCCATACTTGCTAATGTTCACTAAAATTAATACATAAAAAGGTGGTTAAATTATCAGCTGGAATGCTGTATAGAACACAGGTCTGCCTATCACAGTGAAGCTGACCTTAACATACAAAACTTGAATAGGTTGAGAAGACCTCATTCTTCTTCCCTTCCTCTGATTGTCAAAAATGCATTCTTTCTCGTGCTAAATGCTTCATGTGTGCAATGGCTCGTGTACTCTTAGCTTTGTATTATGAGCTTGTAAAAGGCAACAACCAACTTTTAATCTTTCTTTCCTCCTCATGACCACCCTTACCAGAGATTTTTCACATACAGAACCCTAAACAAATGTTTATGATTATGATTTTGTGTCAAACTCAAAGGTAAAAGCTCTATGGGCAGTCTTTAAGACCCCAAACAAAAAGCAACTGACAGCAGGAGGATTGGCAGTTTTCAAAACTCTGTATCTTCCCTTATCAGTAAATAAGAATGTCACAAGGTCAAGTCCCCCTCAGAGAGTAAGGCAAGAAAGACCTTGCCGAGGATGACATCAGCAAGATTGATGAAATAGGAAGCCTGGACTTTCTTGCCTTCAACACACTGATCCAACAACAGTTCATGAATGAATTGCCCTTGTGAGAAACCCCAAAGCTAATTGAAAAGCTCCTATATATAGTAGAATATGAAGCCAGACTCAATGAAGCCTGTAGGGAGATTGGAATGGAACACTTGCTAGAAGCTCTACTCTGAGCACAGGGAGATACCCTCCCATCTTCCAGCTTCTCCCAGGGGAGGCAACAATTTGGTTTATGTGTCCCACATCCCAACTTTTCCGAGGGGACTTCCCAGAGGGCTGGCTTCTGTTTTGGTTGTCTTGGAGCCCTGAGTGTCAGGTTCAGGCTAGTCACCTGAAGGATAATCAATGTGGTGGCTTGGACTTGGAGACACCATAATTGTCCCTTTAGCTCAGTACAGAGCAAGAAAATAAAAAATCTTAGCTCTCGGCTTCTTCTATGGGAGGCATAGTGTTGATCAGTGCATTTAATGTTCCAATTTTGCCAAGGCTACCCAAAGAACTGGCATCTGTCTTTCCATTCTTAGATGTTTGATGGGGTTAGCACAGTCTTTCTCTCTGGGGAAGAAGAGAGAAGGTTTGGTAGATGCCATAGATCCTCTTCCCAGTTCAGCACATGGCAAGCAGACAAAAACCACAGCTGCTTGCTCCTCCCCACAGGAATAAAAGAGTTTGTCTGGACATGCAATGTCTCGAATTTCCAGAGCCTGTCTGAAGGACTGCTTTCTGACTTGCCTATTTGGAAATGCTAACAAAACCTACCATAATCTAGCTGCCCAGGGCTATTGAAAACAGAGGCAGGGGTTTGGCTGGCAATAGCCACAGTTTCTCTTTCTGGTCCAGCACAAAGTGAACAGGCAAAAAAATCTCAGCTCTTAGCCTTTACCTTGGGAGGGAAAAAATTGAATGGAACATCCAAGGATCTATCATTTCTGGGGGCTGCCTGAGAAACTAAGGATTGTTTCTCAGACTGACCACAATGGACTAGAATAAACATTTCTTCAAAGGTGATGCAAAAATGGCCAAACAGGTGTATGAAAATGTGCTCAACACTATTAATCATCAGAGAAATGTAAACCACATCCACAATGAGATATTACCTTATTCCTATCAGAATGTCTATTTTTTTTAAAGACAAGTGATGGTGAGGATCAAAGTGATGCTTATTGAAGCACCATTCACGATAGCCAAGATGTGGAAACAACCAAATGTCCACTGACAGATAAATGTATAAAGAAAATGCAGTACACACACACGTGCGTGTGTATAAAATGGAACACTATTCATCCTTTAAAAAGGAGGACATTCTGCAACATGCGACAACATGGATGAACCTGAGGACAAGTGAAATGAGCCATGGAAAGATGACTACTGAATGCCTTTACTTACATGAAACTACTAAAATTCTCAAATTGATAGAGTCAAAGAGTGGAATGGTGGTTGATGGGGCTGGTAGGAGGGGGAAGTGGGGAGTTCCCAATCCATGGGCATGAAGCCCGAGTTATGAATGATGAAAAAGTGTACAGCATTGTACCTTTGTACCATTGTACAACATTGCTGTACAATGTTGTACAGCAATACAACAATGGTGTATGGTACACTTAAAGTTGTTTAAAGGGTAGATCTCATGTTAATTGTTCTTAAATAATAAAATTAATTAGAAAAATAAAGAAGTTTCTTGCAGCCCAGAAAGTTTTCCCTATCTTTTCAAGCTCTCATTTAATGTTTATCATTTGGTGGCTAGAAATTTAATCTTTACATGCCACTTAGAGTATAAAATATTCTTAGATATATTCTTTAACAGTGGAGGAGAGAAATTAAGACTCTAACCATAGACTTGGAACTTTAAGACCATTTGGTTTTCAATCTTGTACTGAAACTCTTCATAATTTCATTATAATGTGAGCAACAACAATACAAACAATAACAGTTCTACTGAAATTACAAGTAAATTATTCACTACTTTCAAACTGAGCTTGCCTATACATAGTGATATTATGCTTGATATTGTGCATTATAATGTTTGATAATGTAAATAAATATTGCATGTAAGGTTTATGCATACAAGTGTTTTCCCTTTCAGTATTTTTATGTTTTATAAGGTATGTCTTCTGTGCTTTTTGAATCTAATATATTACACTATGCATTATAGGCACAAAGTCATATAAAATACTTGACTTTCTGCTATTAAAAATTTGAAATTATTGAACATATCCCAAATACTTATCCTGCTTTTTAAAAGTTTAGTATTTTTTAAAGAAAAAATCAGGAACAGTTCCACATAATTAAATATATTTTATGAATATGAAATTAATAGATTTCAGAGTGCCAAGTAGCTACACAATATCATAAAAGGGCAGTGGATTAGAAATCAGAGAGCCTGTTTAAGTTTCCAATATATGTCACTACTTCAGGTTGTGTTCTTAGGTAAGTCATTCCTGTCAAGTCCTAGTTTTCTAATCTTTAAAATTTAAAAAATGGTGATGCATGACCTATTTATTCCTGAGCTGGTTGAAAGGAACAAATGACTGAGAAATTATTTGCATAACATGAACCATCTGTAAGCACAAAATGGTACTTATCACATTTTCTATATACAGGTACTTTGATTTCAAAAAGACAAATAGAAGCAACATTTATTCAAGTCTTAATGCAAGACCCTGGTATGGTCCTTTCTATTTTATTTGTCCACTGCTATTTTATTTCTTCATTTATTCAACAAATGGCTACTAATGTACATACTGGTTTTTCGGTCCTCTGCATTACTGTGTTGTAAAGTGCACTTGTTTGCCCATTTTTGGGCATTTGCTGTTGCTTCTGTGCTCCATTCCTAAGCATTATAAGAAAAAAAAATACACTTAAGTATTCAACTCCAAAAAAGCATATGCATTATAATCTGATTGGTAGATTAACCTGTACTACCTCAATACTTCTGTAGAGCCCTGGCTGGTGTGGATCAGTTGGTTGTAGCATCCCACCATAAGCAGAAAGGTTGAGGGTTTGCCCCCTGCTCAGGGTGTGTGTGTACAAGAGGCAACCGATTGATGTACCTCTCTCATATCAATGTTTCTCTTTCACTTTCTCTCCCTTCCTCTCTGTCTAAAATCAGTAAGCATGCCCTCCCAGGAGGATTTAAAAAAAAACACTTCTGTAGATATATAATTTATTTGTCACTGGTCTTAGGTCTTAAAATATCCTTTGTTTGGTGTGTCTTTATCTGCCCCAGTGCCAGTTTCCCACAAGAGCAGCCTATAGGTAGCGTGTCCATCAAAAGTCTAACACAATAATATCTGACTATGATCACACAACAGCCACAGGTCAGGATTTTCAGTAATGGTGCTATTCTAAATAGTGACCAACATGTAAAGTATTATAATTATAACTACATTTCAATAGTAGTAATAAACTGGCCTAGATTATTCCCAACACCATTTGTAGCCTATTGATTTCATACAGGAGATATTTAGCTTTCGGGGACTACCCCTTGGAAAGTGGACTATTTACCCTAAATGGCACTGATCTTGAAAGAAACAGGATTTATTTTAAGCTAGGAAAAATAGCAAAGAAAAAAAGTAACAGCTTCACATTTGATGCCTGAAGATTCGACCTCTAATTCTGCCTTCCAAACTTTATAGCCCAATTTTGATGAGTTATTTAACTAGTATAAAATAAAATTAAGAATTTCTTTTCTGCCCATAGCACAGCTCAGATGAAATAGCAAAACAGAAGCAGAATGTTGTAAGGCACAAAGCTGGTAGCGAACACCAGTTACCAGCTTCCTGATCTCACCACTTGTCCCTACCACTTTCCTTATATTACTGCCTCTTACCATCTTGAGCATGTTGCTGGCAGGTGGAGAGACTGATTTCCTTAATTCATTGTGTTTATTTACAATTTCTCTTTGTATTTGCGCTTGAGAGGTTAACAAAGAAGAAAAGGCTGGATCCTAAAAGGAAATAAAATTAGAATTTTTTTAAAATGACATATTTGAAATTTTTAAACATATAATATTGAATAATTAATTCAAAGAAGCAAGGGTCACTTTAGAAAGTGTTCAGTTTAAACCACATTAGTTGCAAAGCATTGCCAGTGAATCTTAGCCAAAGCTATGACAAATAGCAAAGGAGGAATTTGAAGCTTTGAGAATAAAATGTAATTCATGACATGACAATTTTTAAAAATCCTTTAAGGCCAAAAATGCCCATTTCTGACTTCAAGGGAACTCAATATGATATACAAGTGATAATATTTAAAATCACAAAGGTGCACAATAGGAACATTAAGATATATTCATTTACATTGGATCAGGCTGCATCAGGGGGCTAAGGGTGTGGCTCAAGGTTCATCCCAACTTTGAGGGAAATGTGACTTGACATGGTTATCTGTATTTAGAGACAGAATGCATTTAGAATATTTTAGGGAAAGAATGTTTAGGCTCCGTGGAAGTGTATTCAAAATTCTAGAAAATTCATTCTACCTATTGTGGTTAGCTTATATGAAGTCAGTCAAAAGACAGCTTTGCAATATTAAACAATCTCTGATGCATTTGGAGGAAGCAAAACCATCCAATTAATAGACTATTGCTGACTTTTTTATTTTATTAACAGAAGTGTAATTAAAGTATTAAATCAGGTGTTGCTATTTTCTGGTTTGTCCTTGTGTGTGAGAGTGTGGGGCTTTGAGTCTGAAGGTAGAGGAAAATGTGGGTGTTGTTCCATGAGGGTTACACAACTGAATGGCTGAAATTTACAATGATCTAAAACACTATTGCATCATGTACTTAATATAAAAACAATTAATGTGATATTTACCTCTTCTTTTTTGTATGAAATCTTTGAAATCTGGTATGTATATTACACTTACAGTACATCTTATTTTGGACAAACCACATTTCAGCTGTCAATAGCCACATGTGACAATAGCTCCGCATTTCACAGCACAGCCTTAAATTTTCATCTAGATAATGATGATAAATACTCTGAGCAACCAGTGAGTACTTTGTGATATGCCAGACACTCTTTCCCTTTTCTACTCCCCAAGTGCCTTGCCATCCCACAAAGTTGCTTGAATAGCTCTGGGAAGATTTTCCACTCCAAGTTACCTTTTTTTCTGCAGGTAAGGATGGAAGCAGCACAGCAGTCAGAAACACCACCACTGGGAATAAAGCCATTGCTGGGAACTAAGTCAAAGAGAACAAAGGTCTGCATTGAACATCAGTCTGTGGACTAAGAGGGGAAAACCATTGTGATGACCATGGTCATCTCAAAGCAACTGCAATCTCCAGATTCATAATGTAACCAGAGAAGACTGTCATAGGGTACCAGTAAAATCATAGTGGAATCAACCTTGTCTCTGATAGGGATAATAAAATGTAAACTGAAGAACATGACTGATGCCCTTGAAATATATATAATACAGATTGTCATACTCTTATATTACTGTTAAAGATACTTCTCATTCAATTGTTTCAAAGTCATACACATTAAGAGATAATTTATATTATCTCTTTTAGAATGAAATATAAAGAATTCATTGAGGTTTCAATTTGATAGACTGAGAAAAAAGTAAAATTTACTTGAGATTATTCTCTCAGTAAAAATTAAACATAAAGTTATGAAAAACATGGATGGATTAAATATGCCATTTTACCATTGGCAAAATAAAAATGATTGACAAATAAAATGTTCACTTTAAAATAAATGAATTATCACTTATACTTGGTTCTCAAAGCAAGATGAAGTACATTCTTTATCTGACAGAAAAAAGAAGGTGGAGGGAAGGTTAGCACACAATATATATTATACTTATCTTTGTTTTAGCACATTCTGTTTGCCCAAGTAAATCTAAGTCAAGAAGTTTTAGAACAGAATTTTTTACACCAATAGCTTTCAATTTCATTGCCAGTTGTCTGACATTGTTTTTTGACATTATTTGTTTTCCATTTAGCTTTAATCTGAATAAGTAAAGCATTCCTTTCTTCCCTAACCAGCCATCTCTTCTCAGGAATGCTAACATTTGGATGTTGCTTTTGGTCTAGTATTTTTATAAAAACTGCTCCAGGCAGGTTAATCACTGCAAAGGGAACCAGGACCCTACCTTGCAGCTGAACTCTTGTGGCTCAGCTTTCTGTGACATTTATTTCTTAATTAACAACTTTCTATGTCTTATTGGTGAAGAACATAGTTTTTAAAAACATTAGTGCTGAGAAACCCTCTCAGAGATTCAATTTTCTCTTCTGTAAAATATGGATTGTCTTATAATAGGTTTGCTTTGAAAACTAAAAGGCATAATATACATAGAGCACCTAATAAAATGTATGGCATAGAATACTCAATAAATGGAAATTATCAATATTTTCATTATTACCCTTTACAATGAGTGGTCATTTTCTGAGCTCATAAGATCTTCCATAAATGCATGTTATTTGATTAAGTCATCAATTTATTTTAGAAGTGTTTATAAGACCTGTGTTTATTTTATTTTATTTTTTGTATTTATGGGAAATTTTATAGTTTGAGTAAATTAAAATATAAAAGTTTAAGGCACAGTGTATAACTATGTAAACATTACAAATGGGCCACTGTTGGACAAGTAAATAAAATGAAATTAGACATAAAACCTTCATAAGTCATTACCTTTTTTTACTATAATCAGATAAGTTGCTATGTTGGGGACTGCCCTGTCTGGTCTCAGGAAGCTGTAACCCCCCGTGACTTAGGCTAAGTGAAAGACCTCCAAACCAGGAGCCACTGAAGGAGACAAAACTTATTTCCCTGGCATGAACGCTGCCTGTTCATATGCCTCATTCCTTTTCATGCTTGAATGGCAGTCAATGACGGGTAACAATTCTCTTGGATAGAGAATGAATTTAAGACAGACGTGTTCATGAAGGAATGACAGGAACAAGACTCATGGGGCTGTGGAAATAACGGGGTGATCGACATCAACCCCTACCCCCTTTGGCTTTGTCAAAGCCTGAGTCTTTGTTCTTGGATGTGAGAAATCCAAGTCTCCTGGCTGCCTCTGTCTCCTGCCCTTCTCAGGCCTGCAGGGGCAAAACAGCCCAGACCAGAAATGGTGGACCCCCGGGGTAATTAGGCCTGGGACATAGAATATGCAAGATTCTGCGAGATCTGTTTTCTGGAGGATGTTATTAACTTGGAATTTGAAAGGCACAGACAGGAAACCGAAACTGCCCTTTGAGCCCTGTTAGATAAAACCCCAATCTCTGCCCAGAATCACAGCGGGGGTTCTGTCTGCACCTTTGTAAGTCACCTACTTCTTTTGATCTTTTCTGCCAGACTGTGAATCCACAAACTCAGTCTGTTTTCTCAATAAAAATCTGCTTGGGTATGGACACGGGGTGCTCCCCACGAGAGGGGGTGGCCAAGTGGTGCCCTCCAGGAGAGAGGGTGGCTAAGGCGCTCCCCATGTGAGGAGTGTCCCTTCTGTCCCTATTCCCCCACAGGACCTGGTTGTCTCTGTGTATGTTTTTAGCATGTTTCGACGAGCATCCGCAGCCAAGATGGATACTGCTGGCCAGTATCCTCCACATTCCTAGTTTTCTTTCAGTACCTCCAGGGAGAGAAGATTCAGATGAACTTTAGATATGCATGCCTCCACTAGACAGCCACATATCTGAGTGGAAGGTACTATCTCCAATGAAATTAAAAGCAAACTAGAGGGAAGACATCAGGTTTGCATGCGGTAGAGCTATTGTAAACCATTAACTCACAGGGACATCAATTACATAATCTGATGATAAATCCTTTAGAGACTAAAGTATGTAGAGTTTACACTCATAACCAAGATTATATCACATGTCATGAATCACCCCACCATGAATCTATGTAACCAATGATTCCTAGTAAAGAATCATCTTTCATAAATTCTCCAAATTCCACTTAATTGGTAACAGACTTCCATAATAGGCCCACTGTATCCATGTTGTCAGTTTTTTGTATTTTATATAGATATATTTAAGATTGAAAGCTTAATGCTGTTTAGATGGCTATTAGCAACTATTAACTTCCAAAAATTCCCTATATTTGTGAAGGGGCTTTTAAGAGCAGCGATATCTGAAATATGACACATGTTCTTCTTTACTGACTTAGCTATAAATCAAAGCTATACAGATACCTCATAAGATTCTGAACACATATTTAGAAATATTTTCAAAATTAGTTCTATACTATACTTTTGTAAGCTTGGCTAAGAGCACAGTGAGTAGAGAGAAGGCCAACCTCAGTCAGGTACACTGTCCACTTTACTGTTGTTACTTTGAAATGGTGAATGACAAGTACCTTCATTATGCTACCATGGCACCTTGTGCAAAATTTAATTAACAGTGAGGCTCTGAAGGATTAAGTCTTCACACCTGTCCCTCCATTCCATACCCCCTCCCTGCAACTATTTGGCTCATAACCAGGACGCCACGTGGATAATCACTAGGTATTACCACTTGAAAAAAGTACATTGATAAATTTATTCAATAACTAGTATTTTTAGCATTATGTTCAAAGTCAGTTATTTAATTTGAGTAACTACTGAAAAGAGAAAACAAGATTAAGTAACCTGCATTAAAAAAAAAAAAAGAATCCCATCTTAAAAGTTAGTGTTATGAACTCAATCACCTTTCCTATAAAATAAAGCTATTCTTGAGGAAAGAAAATTCAAAATGTTTTTAACTTGCTCCTTTTACTACACACTCAATGAACCATCCTATAAAATTAATGGTTAGATACATAAATATAAAGATATAGTATAAAATGTATAGGGGGAAAATCCTCATTTTCATCTGAGATTAGGAAAATCAACTTCGATTAGCCTTTATCAGCAACTTCCCTACTTTTTTTCTTACAAACACAAATAACAGACAAGCTTGATAATGTAATTCTTTTTAATTGGAAGTTAGGGTTGTAAAAATGTCCTTAATTTTTTTTATAAAAATCATTTTAAAACCAAAGAACTAATTTTACACACAGTAAAAGCATAACACAAATATCCAAATTTCAGATCTGACTTTTGCTGGATAGAGCCTAAGAATAAAGAAACATTTTCCCCTTTCCAGATAATAACTAACATATTAAGTCCCACTGACTAGAGAATGTGAACATTCCTGGTATAAAAACCCCCTTAGGGTTTGAAGTTTGAGAGTCATTTCACTTTATGGAAGGACAGAGACTGAATTTTGTTTGTTTTCTGTAATTACTTCACAATCTTCCTCCATTTCAAAATTGAGATTCACGAATAAACTGGATATCACTGTTTCTGGTTGATCTGTCTGAACAGCGGAATCAGCCTGGAGTTCATTCTGTTGGTATTGTTTTTCTACTTCTTCAGACATCCTGTCTTCTTCCTTTCCCTCCTCCTTCTTCATATGGTAACATTTATCAATGGTGTATTGGTGTCTTGGGTTGCTCACACCAAAAACAGATGCAATCTTCTTTCTAAGAAAGTCACATACCAAGAGGGTTGATGTAGTGGCACGGTGCATGTGGAAGCATAAATAGCGGCCCCAGGTAAGCTTTTTCAGATCAACAGTAGGCAAACCATCTTTCTTTTCCAGACCATCAACATCATCTTCGTCTGTGCTGTATTCTTCCATTGTTTCACCATTGACAAAGTGGATGACTCTTCTTGGGACTTTCTTCTCTGTCCTGGTGACTCCAAGCTCTACATTTTCAAAGCCTTTTTCCTTACTCTTTTGCCATGCCACATCCCTGAATGCCTGCATGGCAGCAGCTCCCAAGACTGTGACCCCTTCTCCTTCTTCCGAAGAGCTCACTGGCTCCAGGTCCATCGTTATCACCACCACAGGGCTGCTGGTGCTGGCTAGATAGAACGTAATGGCTGATAAGCCCACTTCCATCCTCCACCTCCCCACCCAGCCATGGACAGAGCCCGAAGTTTGGAAGTGGGACTCATCCATAACCAAGACTTGCATTTTTAAGTATTTATAATTCCAAGTGTCATAGAAAGAAATCAGTATATTCAAATAAAAGGTTCTAATATGTAAGGCCCAGTTCTAGCAGAGATCTCCTTGTTAACTTTAGGAAAATGATCTAACACTTGGCTATTGTACCCTCATCAGCTCATTGAAAGACATATACGAGCCTGAGGAGTTTATAAAGCTCAATCATTCAGTAGGTTTGCATTAGATGACCCATGATTCCCATCATTCAACAGATCATAATACCACATACCCCTTCCTGGCCCTCTCCCCACACCTAACTCACCCAATCTATAATTATCTTTGTTGCATCAGTGACAGCAATAACATTTTCAGTGAGAGTATACTTACAGAAAAAAAGATCATATTTTATTCCTTTAAACACATATTCATAGAGAATTGAAAAGGCTGGCTGACATTTTCCCCTCTCATTACTTACTAATAGAAAAGTACTGTGCCCTTTGTTGCAGGTGTTTTAAAACCAGGATCTGATGGCTCTGCTGGGGGGTCTACAGGTGGAGCATGATGTATAGTTTCACAACCCTGGAACAGGCAATAAGAGGGTGTTTAAAATAAGGATGTGAAGAATAGGTATAATCAAATAATCTCTGCAGTAAACTTAAAACTTGACATAGCTGTTCAGTATTGGTCTCTAATACTTCACTGTATTAATTTGATCTCACCATTAAGACCATAATTGCCTTCTGAGATAAGGTTGTTTTGATGTCCTGGTATTTTACTTGAATACTAAGAAAAGGATTGCATTGGTTGACTTCCTTGGAATATCAGTGTATTTTCAAGATTCCCATCTCCTTATCTAGGCCTCTAACTCACATACTCTTTAGAAGATAAATTCTGTAAGTAGTTGCTCACATAGTGAGCATTTAAAACACAGATCTGAGGCCATGCCTTTATTTCTCTTCATGTCTTTTCCTGGAAGAGAGTAGATGATATGAAGTCCCGAAGATTCAACAGTCACAATTTACAGCATTCAAAACATAAGGAGCTAAAGTTCTTAATTTGACACTATGAAAGGCCAGATTTAGAAATGACTCCAGGCTTCTGCTATGACTCAGAGCTTATCAAGTGAAAAGAATGATTTATCTTTTAAGATAGGTAAAGAGTTTCTATGGGATAGACGTAAAGAGGAATGCTGGAAGTCTTTGCTGGATTGGCACTAATCAACACAAGGAAACATTGTACCCTATGCACCAGTTCAGACAACGATGTGCACCAGAGCGCCAGAAGAAGCACGAAGGATCAGAAGACCCCTCACCAACCTCACAGACCTTTCCCTCCTCTGTCTTTACCCAACCTCCACAACCCTAGTCATTTCCAGTTTCCCAGTCTGCTGTACTTCCTACCCAGGCTCCAGCGCCCAGATCTTCTTGCCTTGGGCAGAGCCACAGTCAAGCTGCAGCTGGCCCCGCCTACAGCACGTATAAAACACCCAGCCAGCCACGTGGGCACACCACGTCACAGGGCTTTGTGCCTTCAGTGTGATGTCAGCCGCTAACTGAGTTCTTCCTGCAACGTACGCAGCTCCCTCTAGGGCTGCACCAGAGAAAATCCTACACATTGTCCCTTGTAAAAAGCAGAGTTCTGCTTCTTCTCTCATTATCATTACTTAATGAGGAAGGTACGTGTCTGTTCACATACCTGAACAGTACAAGGCTGGATATATATCAGGATTTGAAATGCCCGGGGCATGGCTGAAAGGGAGGTGTCCCTTGATGAACAAGGTCTTCTGAGTTAACATGGGGCAGAATTTAAAAAGCAGATTGGAAAATTCTATAGATACTTAGGTTTTCAGCGCAATGCCAGGGTAGTATGAATAATGCACTCAAGGTTACACAGATAAAATTGGCGTTTGCAGGTTTGCTCATAACCACCTCCTATCTTGGTCCTGCTTTTTGATTTCCATAATTGTTTTGTGGTCAGGAAATCCAAGGAGCGTAAAATGAACACATTTTAAGAAAGTGTCTAGAATTCCTAATCCAAGGCCGCTAGCTTCAAGTTAGGCAGGTTTATATAGGGCGTTGGTTCAAGACGTGCTGCCTCTCTTCGAAGAAGGTGGATGAATTTGATGCATTTTCTTCTGTGCTTAGCTGTTTTCAAGATTTAAAGAAATGAGTTAATTTATTACTTAGAAGATGGGTTGGGTCAAAAGATGTGAAACCAAGGATTACCATCCATCACACGTTAGCTCTGTGTACCCAATGCCAAGAGGCTTGAAATTTCAACCCTTTGAGACTCATGGAGACACAATTCTATCTTTGTGTAGTTTCATGGTGCTGAGTGCCATTTTCCCCTTGCAATGTTAAAATTCCAAGTGACAAATGCACAGACATCATTTTAGTTCTTCTCTCCCATTTCAGTTCGATTACAACTGACTAAAAATCTTGGAATTTAGAAGTCATCCTATATTGCTTTACTCTTATGGTTACATTAAATCAAAGTTAACTCCTGAGTTGTCGTTTTTAAATGCTTATAAAATCCATCCCCAGATCTCTCTTGCTGCTATATTTATGTTTTCACCATATTTTGTTTGGATTATTAATTTAACATTTCAAATAGTTGTAGCCATGAAATTGCTGCTCATCTTTTGGAGAAAGAATTGTTTAGTACGTTGTTCTTTTTCTAGAGCAAAACAATCCATTGTTATCCTATAGTACTCTGTAATTTACTGTGAATATCCTTCTTTTCATTCTTGGAGGCATGATACCTCCAAGATTATTACTTGTTCCCATGGATAATGCCAGAATGAGAGCAACTTGAGTACCGTAGTGACAGATAATGTCAGTGCACATGTACAGGGGTGGGCCAAAGTAGGTTTAAAGTTGTTAGTGTGGAGAATAATATAACAACTCATAAATAATAATATAAAAATAAACTATGTTTCATTTACTCACAACTGCAAACCTATTTTTGCCCACCCCTGTATTTGAGAAATTGACTATGTTTCTCTTGATTATTGCTGTATTCCCAAAGCTTAACACAATATTAGTTACATAGGTGGCAGTTTGTAAAGATTAGTTCTGTGAATATATATTGACCTAGCTTAGATTTTTAGGTAATGCAGAGAAAAGGACATGCCATCTCTCTTTTCTAAGATGTGTAGTCCTGTGGGAAAGATATTGATAAATACATATAAACTTACTGGGTAGTGCAGTTTAGTGCTAAGTTAAAACAGGAAAAATGTACAGCAATTGAGAGTTTTGTGAGTTGATATTATCAGAATGATAGGCTCTAGAAAAATGTTGCGGAAACTCTGTATAGAAGTCTAAGGAGATTTGCTTCCTTGTATAACATGGGAAAGTAATAATTTCACTGATGTGTAGAGAGTTGGGAAATTACATGATCAAGTATTACTTCGAGAAAGCTACCTGATAGCACTGTGCAAGGTGATTTGTGGAGCTCAGATATTGGTGTTGGGAAAAATAAAAGTGTGGTGACAATTTCCCATATTAATTTTAGAGTAGTAGAAATAGGACAAAAGGATGGCATGTGAAGAAAAAAACAGTGTTGAAAAATGTGGTATAGAGGGCAAATCTAGATTTAAAAAAGCTTATAAGTTTAGATCCTACATATGCTGGAAAGCACACGGAAACTTCCTCTTCATTATTGACAGGAACAGTGCAGGTTTGTTTACACACTCATGCAAAATCCAAGGTTGCCTGGTGCTGATCCGAAAGGAGCAGTGGTCTAGATGCCTGAGAGTTGGAAAAACTGGATTCCTGCATGGATTCTGATGAGAAGCCCATTGTAATTCTTGTCCTGTTTCTTTATTTGTAAGATGCTCCACATTCTGCCTTGTAATCTGGTTACTGTGCTAAACTTGCTTATTAGTTCTAGTTGTTTTTTATGGATTCATTTGGATTTTCTACAAGGAAAGTCATTTTAATCTGCAAGTAAAGAGTTTCTAACTTTCTAATCTATATACCTTTAATTTATTTTCCTATATTTTATTGCATTAGCTGTAAACTTAGAATGTGAACCATGTGGTACAAATTTGCATCCTTGCTTTACTTCTTATAGTGGATTACAGATTGAAAAGTACTAGAATCATGTACTTACCTATAAAGTAATATAAAGAGAAAGCATTCAGTCAATCACTAAGTATAATGTTAGCTAGATTTTATTAGATGTTCCTTGTTAAGATGAAGTTACCTTCCATTTCTAGTTTTCTGAAAATTGTTTTAATGAAAGTGCTGAATTTTGTTGAGTGCATTTTTGCATCTTGTGTGGTGATTGTGTCTTTATTTTATTAATATGGTATATCACATTAATTTATTTTGAATGTTAAAACAACCTTTTATTCTGGGACAACCTTACTTTGTCATGATGTGTAATCCTTTCTATATGTTTCAACTATGTTCATGAGAAATAAGAGTCTATAGTTTCCTTTTCTTGTGATGCCTTTGGCTTTGATATAAGGTAATACTAGCCTGAGATAGAAATAGTTGTCTCATTTCCTGTCATGATATAAACAAAAATAACCTGAAATTAATTGTGGAATATATATGATAGACATATGAGTATAAGTACATATACATAAAAACCCACTTAGAATCTAGTGAAATTTAGCTTTATCTGTCTTTTAGTCAACAGTCTCTTAAAGACTTTTTTGCTTTATTTTGTTATCTTACACTATATATCACTGCTTACTTATAGTAGTATCACAATTCTGTACCTGCCCTAGAGGGCACCATGTGACTAAATTTGTGCTCTGACTCCTTTTTAACATTATCTTTATCTTGCTCACTGCACTCAGCCATTCTAGGCTTCTTGACTTCCCTTAAATATACCAGATTTATTCATACCTCAGCAACTTTGCACTCACTATTCCCTTTGCGTAAAAGTATCCTGACCTTTTGTTGTTACTGTTTTCTTACTTCCATTGTGTCTGCAACCCAATGTCATTACCCCAGAGAGTGTTCAGTATCTATCTTATTTAAATCAACCCTTCTTCCTCTCAGTCTATTCTCGTCATTCTTTATTCTCTTGCCCATTTTAGTTTATAGAACTTACCACTTTCTATGTTTTATTAGGATTTATTTGCAAATACATAGTTTTCTTTCTCTCTGCCCTGTTAGAGTCTGAACTCCATGAGGTTTGGAGCTTGGTCAGTCTTATTAATCACTATTTTCAAAGGACCTAATTAAATACCTGAGCCATAATTGTTCCAGATAAATATTTGTTGAATGCAGTAATAAATTATTACACATTGTGATGATTATTATGAAAGGAGGTATAGGAAGCTGTAAGAGGGAACAGGGGGACATTGGGTGAAATGACATTTAATGCAAAGGAGCCAGTCTAGAAAATAACAGAGGGATGACTCTTCCACACAGAGCCAACAGCAAACACAAAAGCTTTCAGTTGAGAGTTATCTTGAGGCTCTTGAGAGAATATAATAAGATCATTGAATTTGGAGCATAAGATTTAAGGGAGGGTGGATTGAAGTGAGATTGGATAAGAAAGTATAGAAAAGATGATTTAGCTTCTTGCCTATCAGTTTGAGTATAAATATTGTCCTCAGTACTTAAGAGGTCTGTGGGAAGGTTTTGAGATTAGACTAATTAGGAAGTCTATTACTTCAGAGGTTAAGAAATGTGTTTAATAAAAAGAAAAAAACAGCATCTAGGGGTTGCATTGGCAGCCTTGGGCCTGTCCTCATTTGCCTTTACCTCATGACTAATATCCTTGAAATGATTACTGAGCTTGATACTGGATAAGTGTGTGAGTTGAATTTGACAGTCTCAATCGTTGGTATTATCTGAGAGTTCTTCAAAAGACACAAACAAACATTTAGCAGTGAAGTAGCAGAATTCAAGCTTAGAGGGGCAGGGGAGTCTGAAAAAGTATAACCAGATAAACTAGAGAACAAGTATGAAGTGCCATAGAGCCAAGAAAAATAGATTTTCTGTTTTTAATGCATATTTTATTTTAGAATCTTTCTGACTCACAGAAATGTTGCTAAGATAGTACAATGGTTTCCCCATACTCCACATCCAGCTTCAGTTTCCCATAATGTTAGCATCTTACATACACTGGTACAGTTGTAAAGACTAAGAAATCAATATTACTATTAAAAACACTACAAAGTCTATTCAGATTTCAGCAGTTTTTCCATTCATGACTATTTTTCTATTCCAGAATCTAATCCAAAATATTACATTATATTTGGTCTTCATGCTTGTTTCGTCTCTTCTGGTTTTAATGGTTTCTCCAAATTTCCTTGTCGCTCACGATTTCAACAATTTAGAGGAATCCGGGTCAGAGGTATTTTGTAGAATGTCCCTCAATTTAAGTTTGCCTAATATTTTATGTCATGACAAGACTTGGGTTATAAGATTTTAGACAGATTACCCCAGCAGTGAAATGCCTTTCTAATCATGTCACGTGAATGGGTTCATGAGTCCACGTGACTTATTACAGGTGATGCTAACTTCGATCACTTGGTTAAGATGGTATTTGCCAGCTATCTCTGTGTAGTTATATTGTTTCCTTTCCATACTTCACTCTGTGAAAATGAGTCACTGAGTTCAGCCCAGAATCAAAAGGGAGGGGATTGTATTATATTAAATTCTTCTTTAAGGAAGATTTGTCTAAGAGAGGAGAGGTGTAAACAGGAAGGTGTGGTCTTTTACTTATGCATATGAAGAATTTTGGCAAAAGGAAGGTTGATTTTTGGCAAAATGAAGGTGGGGGTTACCTAAAAAGAAATATTTTAATTTAGTTAAAAAGGGTGGAAGCTAGATGAGTGAGAAGAAGGGTGAATGGCAGATGAGGAATTAAAGACCCTGTATGTGAACACTTTTGGAGATAAAAGAGATTTCTGTAAAGTTAAGAACAGATCCAGGAAAAAAAAAGACATTACTATTTGGAATCAAATTTATAGCTAACATGTCTATGATTTCCTAGGTAATAAATGTCAAGTGTAAGTAGATGTAGCTCTCCTCCACTTAACCATGTTCCATCTGTATTGAGCATTTATTTTTAATAAATTTTGTCTGAACAATTGCAGGAAGCCTTGCAACTGCCCTTGGTGAGTGCATTGTCACAACCCACTTGTTCCTTCAACTTTTTACAGTTACTAAAAACATCTTCATACTTGCAAGTATTGGCTGGAATAAAAACAGTAAATTAGTAACTTCATTATCATTATCCTCCACAGCAATAACACAAACAATAAATCCTATGTGAGTGAGGAGGAGGGAATAGAGCAAAAAATTTGGCATCATTCATTTCTCTCTGATGGTTGTTTCATATCTTGAGGGACACATAAGTGTCCTTAGTTAAATTCACTGATTAAGGCATCATTTCTTTCTAAATTTGAGCTTTTCCAAATGTTTCTAAAATAATTGACCAAGTTTCCTCCCTCAGAAAAAAAGGGTAAAATGAATTTACCATAAATAAATCTCTCTAAAACTGCACCATTCACAAGTATAGCCACTAGCCATGTGTTTTTTTTTTTAATTTAAACTTAAATTAATTCAATAGCTTTGAAATTTCAGGTCCTCAGTGACACGTATTAGTTACATTTCAAGAGCTCAATAGCCAATGTGTCTAGGGGCTACTTTACAGGACAGTGCAGAAATTGAACATTTCCATCATTGCAGAAAGTTACATTGGGCAGTCTTTTCACCAAATTCTAATGCCATTGGCCTTTCTTTCAGGAGTGAGGAGTTGTTATAAGAAAAAAGTAAATGTAAAATGTAAAACAGAAAGAAGTTTTAGTATTATTTTTGGACATTCCCAACTGGATGTTGCTCAATGGCCAAAAACTCAACAAATCTCAAACTAGATTAACCACCCTTCCTACAAGCTTGGCATTTCTTTGGTATCTCTCCCCAACTCCCAGCTCAATTTACCCATACTCAAAGGAATAGCATTCCCCACTACTAAACAATTCAAACCAAGAACTAGGAATCAACCTGAACTCACCCCCCTCTCCTTTTATCTGCACTTAAAAAGCACAGAGGCAATAAACACTGGCTATTCTACTTTCTCCTTGTCTCTCATAAACTGTCCATTTATCTTCATTCATTTCACCTTAATACAGTAAGAACATCCATTTGTTTCTGAATCCATATTTCTCAACAGTGTATCTCAGCTGGTTTCTATTCAATTTTTTCTTCATACTGCCAGGAACTCTTTATAAAACACATTTTTGATCTTATCACTCTTCTGTCTAAAATCTTTCAACTGGCTACTTATTACTAATAGAAAAAATTCCAAAATTAACAAATAGTATTCCACAGAGGCATAAGTATTTTCCTTGTTAGTTAGTTTATAGTTTTTATATCATCAATATTCTGAATTATGGCTATATGTTTCACTCAGAATGCTACAATTGAGTCACATGAATGCATTTGAGAAGCAAAAATTTTAGTTAATGGGTCAATTGTATTGTTCATAATAATTCTAATAATACATCCCAACTAAACAAAGATACCAACTCTTTGTACATTAATTCATAACAATACTGGAAAGCAGATATATGACATTAATTTTACTCCTTTTTGTTAAAACAGCTTTGAAGCTTCTGTTAGCCAATAATACCCTATTCAGATTTGATAGAAATTTTAAAAGTCCATAAAAATTATAGCAAACAAAAGTGCAAATGATTATTCAATTAAACTTGATGATTCTAACTATACTATGAGAAAAATGAAGAATGTACGATGACCAACTCATTGGCATATAAGGGATTATATTTAGTGTGCCTGTCCAGACTGAGCTGTATGTGCAGCCTCACACCTTTATATTTGTACTTATTGTCATTTTAAAATGCAACCTTTTCTATAATAACATTAATTTTGATAAAAAGAAAATTCATATTTAATTACAATAAATTATTTTCACATAAACATTTTCATATATGCCAATATGAAATGGGTTTAACATAGTCACAGATACACCTAGATGGTAGATGCTCCTTTAGGTTACCTATGGCAATAGGCTTTCATTGCAAATAATGCATATATGTACTGAATGATTTAAGATTTTTGCTTAAACACACACTGTTGAGTAATTTTATTGTTGTCTTGTGCATGAAGGCATTGCTTAAGTTGGCTCTATTCAGAAGATCTCCTAACTTTTAAAAAGAAAAATCAGGTCATTTAATTATACTAGTAAATTAGTGACTTCAAACTTACTGCATAGTCCATTGTCACAGTGATTAGGGCAGCTGGCACAGGGCGTTCCTTGGAGGTAAGGAGTATATCTTCTGCTAACAACATTACCACTGAAATTTGAAATATAATACATGAAACACTTCTTTAAATTCTTTAGTTCAGTTTATGCTCCAAGGGTAGCATCCATCACATATTCTGAATATTTACTCAGTGTTTTAATCATGCCACCTGAAAAATGAATATTCCCAATGTGTACTCAGGTAGCAGTGCAAAGTAAGAGAGTAATTCACATGAACACTCCCTTGACCATAATCTCACATCTGAGCAACTGAAATGGAGTAAATAGGGTCTAAAGTTTTGAGAGTATATTTTACTGTGGCAACACTCTTCATCTATCAGTAGACTTGGTCAAATTGCTAAGGCAGTGCACCCCAAGGTGCTGACTACAAGTGAGGCACATTCCCTGCAGGAATGTCCAACCCACAGCCCACAAGCCACATGTGGCCCAGGGTGGCTATTAATGCAGTCCAACACAAAATCATCAATTTACTTAAAACATGATGACATATATGTTTTTGTGATTATGTGTCACAATGTATTTATTGTGTGGCCCAAGACAATTCTTCTTCTTCCAGTGTGATATACAGACACCAAAAGATTGGCACCCCTGTGAGAGATACTAGAATCTCCTGGGGGACAGAAGGTTGCATTATGGTAAATACTTAATATTGTATGTAATTTTATATTTTAAAAAGGAAACCCTAATTATCAATAAGTTCTATACTATGAACTGGAGAAAGTAATGCTTCAAGATAATTTTTGGCCTCTAGATGCAGGCTGGTGACATTTTCAAGTATTTTGTGGGAGGTGGATGTGGTAGGAAGGATTTTGAATGTCTAGAGGTTTTGTATGTGAGGTTTTTATGTTTACTAAAAATGGGAATATTAGAAGGAAAGGTTTCATTAACACTAACTTCCAAGGTAAAGTGGTCCTACAATGACTAGTCTGTGCTTCATTGATAATTATTAACCAATTGGCTGTTATTATCTGAAAAGGGTCAAAGTTTCATTTGGACCTAATGATCCAAAGACCCAGGAAAGACCCAGGACAAGGCATCTGAATCTCAGTCTCCTTGCACAAAATATAGCTATGGAGGTGTGTGAGCTTTTGGAAAATTGTGAAATATATATAAAAATATTTCATAAGTTCTTTCACTCTTGCTTTTTTTGTTATTCATTTCAACTCTTACCACAGATAACTTGTTCTCGTTGTCTCCCCTCTCACATCCAGACAGTGGGCTTCGGTGTATTCTCTTATGACGTTTCAATCCTTTCTATTAAACCCTAACTGGTACTTGCAGGAAAATGACTTTGAAGGCCATACTTCTCAAACTGGAACCTAACTTCACTTGGCTTATCTATAGTTTTATCATGTAGGATGCTTGCTTGGGAGGAAAACTCTCCCTCCAGTAGCAAGGAGTTTCAAACATTGAAAGTAACCTCTATTTATAGATATATCTTTACCATATCCATAGAATTTTTGTGGGTAAGTCAAATATGTTGCTTGAGGAAGGAGTATATTTCCTGCTATAAATCAAGATTTTATTGCATGGTTCCTTCAGAGATTTTGTGTTAAATTCTAAAAACAAAGACTTTATTATTACCTTTTCTTGATAATTTGAAATATATTAGGGATTTCCTGAAAACCTTTTGAGGCCCAATATGTAATCAGTTCTTAATGGTATACTATAGGTATTTTAGATAAACAACCATAAGAACATTTGTGTACAAAAAACATTTGAGTACTGTTTGTTACCTAACCTTTACCCTTGGACTTACCACCAAGATTTCATTTTCTAGAATGTGAATGTAACAAAAACTGATAGTATTAAATCTAGATAACTACATATAACATATTTCCACATAACCCTGAGCCTCAGGAAAGCAACTGAGAGGGAAGACAAATAATTTTAATCATGAGGGAGTAAGCTTCAGATATCATACTTGAAACTGAGAAGCTGGTCTTCTGTCTGAGAAGTTGATTGTGTCTCAAATTTAGAAAAGCTTTCTAAAGATCAATCTCTCCCTTTCATGGAAATATGCTTTTTCAGCCTGGGTTGTCTAATACATGATAAATTTAAAATATTAAGTTGCTGATGGCATCATTGATAGCGAATTTGAAAACATATACTTACGCAGAACAATAGTGGCAGACATAATAGTATTTTAGTTTTCTTTGATTGGGACAATAGGCAGTTCCACATCCAACAAGGAAAGATGAGTACCAAGCAACCTACATGTCCATAAGTGAAGATCCAAGAGTACATTAGAGAAGGAAACATCCAAAAAATGAATAATAGGAAATAAAAAAATGTTACTGATATATTATGATTACATACACCTTATGGAAATATTTAAATTATTAAATTAAATTAAAAATCTTTTCAAACAGTTCATTTTCATGTATGTTCACTACTTTATCCATTTAGACTACTCAAAAAATATGGAGTATGTTTCCCTACCAAGAGCCGACAGGCTTTTGACAAGTGACAGCTCACAGCTTAAATACCCACAAAATTCGAAGACTGTCCTTTACCTATTTGAGATCTCCCCCCAGATTCAATATTGGAATCAGTCAAAATTTTGAGAGGCTTTCTTTTCAAGGCATTTACAGCAGCTTTTTTTCACTTGTTTCCCTTACCTGGGTATAATGTCCAATCACTGCATCGGGATCTTTTGGCCCTACACCATAGATAAAATCATCTTTCTCATCGAACCAACTTTGGATTGCATGTGACCATGAAACAGGGTTACTTGACATAAAGATATTCTCTCCACATTTCATTTCACCTAAGAAAAAGATCATTCCTGAGGTAAGCAAAAAAGTATGCAATGGTATATATGCCTGTATATATGCCTGGATAGATAGATGGATGGATGGATGGATGGATAGATAGATAGATAGATAGATAGATAGATAGATGATAGAGAAATCTATGTATGTATGTATGTATGCTATGTATGTATGCATGCATGTATGTATGTATGTATCTATCTATGCTATCTAGATTCACTACTTTTCAGACACAGTGCCCATAGTTGTTGCTAACTGCTGATTAAAGCATAAAGAGTTCCTTATCAGCTGTAAGCTGAATAGAAGCCATATGTACCCAACACACTGAGGCTGGTCTCAATGTGCAGATTGTGAACAGATGAAGTTCTCCTTCTTTAACATCTACTCCCCTAGAGACATTCATTCACATAGTAAATTCTTTGTGAATGTTGGTCTCGTGCTCTCAGCTGCGCACTGTTAGCTTGCTGGAAGCAGAAAGCAATTCATAACACGTCTCCTACCCTAACCCACACTTACCAGAAACTTATCACTTATAGCAACTTTAATAAATGCTTAGGGTTGTTTTGTGTACATTTTGAAAAAAAAATTTAGTCTTTAAGAGTCCTAAGCATGAAACAGGTGACACTAGGAGGAACAATATTTTCAAAGTTTATGGGTCTCCCTTTCATCACCAAATCAGAGTCACAAGCAAACTTCTCCTCAAAGAATTAGGATAAAAGTGCTTTGCAGCCCACAAAAATTTCAATGTATTTTTTGAACTTTGAAATTAATACTTACGTTTGTATGGTTTGGAATGTAATATCTACATACCACTGAAAACGAGTGTGAACTACTCTCAAATAGCTCTTCTAAGAGGGAAAGAAAGAAGGTGAGATGCTAACAGTAGACTGGGATCTTCAAAATCATTTGTTTCAGTCTTCTACTGAATATAGTCAACCCTCTCAATAATTTCATTGAATTATTGTATCAAAAATACAAATAACAGTGGCAGTTCTATTTTCAAAACAGGTAAGTTATTTACTACTTTCTAACTGTACTTCTCTATATCTGTCATTTAATAATTAAGTAAATATTTTGTTTACTTGCTCATACAATACGATATATAATTGTTTTTAGGTCCCTTGATGTAGAGGTCATGTCTCTGAGGCTATTTTGAGTCTAATATAGTACTGTATGCATTGTAAGAGGAATCCAGAACAAACAAAAACTTTGACTTATTGTCATCAAAGATTAAAAAGATGCTAATGCTAAATAATTTTGAGTAAAATTCAGTAAGTTTGACAAAATTCAACATATTTTATAAATCTAAAAATAAACACTTTTTTAAAATGCAGACTCTATAATATGAAAATGACACTGGGTTAGATGTATGAAATTCTAATTCTAAATTTCCCAGATATGACACTTCTTAGTAATTATGTTCCTGCTAACGGTGGTTAACAGGAAAATGATTTTCTTTCCTGTTAACAGATGATTAAGAGGTACAAATGTGATATTGTGTGAGACCGTTTTTGTAAAAGATAAAAGCATAAGCCCAGAGTGGTGCTTCTCAAGAGTTTTCTCTCGCAGAGATACTTTAACTTGAAAAGGTAGCATTTGAAGCAACATTTATCCACAAAGTTTCGTAATGCAACATCAAAACATAAGGCCCCTTATTATTTCACTTTTTCATCTACTCAATAAAAATTTATCAGTGTACATACCAATTCCTCGATTCTGTCTGTTACTGTGTTTGTGAGTGCACTTGTTTGCCCACGTTTGGGCATTTGCTGCTGCCTTGCTCTCCCATGTCTAAAAAGAAAGAGGGAGAAAAAGATAAGCACATAACAACTCAAACCACAAAGGAGCATAAAATTTGTAATGAGATGGGTAGTTGATTCATATCATTGTAAATTTTTCTGTACGTGCATATCCTTATAATCAAATATATTTTTGATGTGTCTTTTTCTGTTTCTTAAAGAAATTAGATAGTATGGCTACCCTAAGGAACTATAAAACCTAAGGTAGTTAATAATCTATGTATGATGGCACAACAGGAACACCTACAGACTTTTAGCAGTGGTTCTTAACTAAATATCAATAAACATGTAGATCCATTGAAATTATTTCTCCTAAAATACTAAAATGGCCTACTTCATTCCTAGTTCCTTCCCTTGCCCCCACCATGGAATACATTTGGGAGATGTGGCTTTCAGTAATGGGCCCAGAATTGTCTGTTATTTACCCTGAATTACATTGATCCTTACATTGAAAAGGCATTCCTGATTCTAAATTAAGAGCAATAGTGATCAGAAAAACATAATGGCCCCTTATTAGATGTCAAAAGATTTGGTTTTAATTCTGCCTCCACAACTTAAATAGTTCTGTAAAATAGACAAGTTATTTGACCATTATAAAGTACAATTAAGAATTTCTTCTTTGTCCCATGGAGCTAATTAAGCTTAAATTTTGCATCTCTCACTTGCATAGGTTCTTCTAAGGTTGTGCTAGGGGACCACAGAATACACAGGGTCATTTTTTTAAAAAAAAATTGCAGTGGTAAGATAGTTGTGTACTCTTCTGTAAAGAGGGTTCCTTCAAGCTTCAAATCAGCAACAGTTGAATTTCCCCAACTAAAAACATGTCTTGGAAAGATAGAGGATATAAGGTGAAACCTGGGTGGGGTGGACATTAATAATAAGGATGGTGTCAGTAATCATACATAGATCAACTCACTGTACAGAGAGGGACTGGACAGAGAGCTGCCTGCAGTCAGAGAACTTATTAGAAAATTGTTTTAGATCAAAATGAACAGAAAATGCCTGGTGAAAGTGTCTAAAAGTCAAGTTATCAAGGTCAGAAGGCACACACTAACATTGGGGGAAGGTTTTAGAATCAGCTGCATGACTCTATAAGTACCCTAAAAGTGTATGCAAATTATATATTATATATATATAAACATAGAAATAGATTATTACACATTACATATAGTGCATTCCACATATGCATTTTTTTTCTGGGAAGAGATATTTCACTCAAAAGATGGGAAACTCTGAAATGGAAATGATAGCAAATTAATTCTTCCAGGTTGTATTATTCTAGTGAACAGAACATGTAATGGTAGGATGATACACAATTTATAAGCAAAAATAGTATGTGGAATGAAAAAAAGGTATTTATGCATTGTCAATAACAAAGCTTTAATAAAATAACAAAGACAGAACTTCCTGTCACAAATGTCTTAGTAATCTTATTTACTAGAAGTCTGTGCTTATCACAGCTCCACAAGCCACTTTCCTTTTGTTATCACCTCTTACCATCTTCAGCATGTTGCTTGCAGGTGGAGTGACTGCTCTCCTTAGGTCATTGTGTTTATTTACAATCTCGCTTTGGACTTCTTTTTGGGTGGTTGACAAAGCATCAAACTTTGGATCCTAACGGAAAACAAAATTAGAATTATTTTTAAAACTTTTAAAAATTGCAACTGAATGAATAAGTTAATCCAAGAAAACAAAGATTATTTAAAAGGTATTCAATTTAGCCTTGGCTGTTGTGCCTTAGTTGGTTGGAAGTTGTCCCACAAAGTGCAAAGTCGCCTGTTCAATCCTTGGTCAGGGCACATGCATAGGTTGTGGTTTGGTCCTGGTAGGGGTGTGTGAGAGGCAGCGGATTAATGTTTCTCTTTCCCATTGATGTTTCTCTCCCCGCCTCACTCCCCCCTTTCCCCTCTCTAAAATCGAAAGGCATGTCCTCAGGTGAAGATAAGAAAAAAGTGCTCTGTTCAAACCAATATTAATTGTTATGCATTGCCAATGAATCTGAACCAAAGCTATGACTTTTTTAAATAGGAAAGAAGTAGTGTTAAATTTTGAGTGTGGATGTAGTTCATGTTATGACAATTAAAAACATCTCCAAGGCCACAAATGCCACTTTCTAGTATTAAAACATGTCTTAATGTGATTTTTCTAGACACATGAGTGATAATGTAATGACAGTGTTTTATGATGGGAACCTTTAAGGCATTCTCATTCACAATCAAGCTATAGTGAAGGAGTACTAAGAGGAGAGACAGGTGGCTCATCTAGACTTTAAGGGGAATTTTGATCCAACATGGTATCAGTATTTAAAGAAAAAATGTGTAGGCCCAGTCCAACTGCATTCTATATTTTAGTAAATGAATCCACCTATTATGTAGCAGAGTTTATGGAATTATTCAAAAGGCAGTTTTATAATATTAAACACATCTCCAAGGCAATGCAGAGGGAAAAAAGTCAGCCAATTAATGGATTATTGCTGACCATTAATTTTAGTAATAGAAATATAATTAAGGTATTAAATCACATACTTATATTTTTGGTATATCTTTGTGGGGTGTTGGGGGTGTCTAAGCCTAGAGGTAGAGTAAGCTGTGTGATTGTTCCATAAGGCTGACAAAATTTGATGACCTAAATTGACACAAGAATGTGATGTTATAGGAGCACGAGCAAGGTTCAAAGTTAAAAGTCTAAACAGGGCCTCTGGAATAAGTTCTTCTCTCCTCCCACAATACTGAGTTTTTGCAAACTTCTCCAAATACCGAGAACATAGGTCTGATCATATTCTATTACCACTATCTACTTATGTGTCCATTTCTCCCACCTGCTGGTATGTTCTTAAAGACAGAGACCAAGAATGAACACAAGTATGCCAGTGTATCCACAGATTTGGAGCATTCCCAGCTACTTATTCCTAAAATGGAAAAAGTGCATGTGTGAAATATTAGCAGTGGCTGATCACAGCACAAAATAACATCTCTTGTATGTCCTATTTGCCCTCAAAAACTTTGTTAAAATAGTTTCATTTCAAAGCATATCAAAATTTGTCCCTTGAGAAAGGAGAAGTAATTGTTTTTTGCTTCTTTTTTTTTTTAAGATTTCATTTATTTATTTTTAGAGAGGGAAGGGAGGGAGATAGAGAGAGGGAGAGAAACATCAATGTGTGACTGCTGGGGGTCATGGCCTGCAACCCGGGCATGTACCCTGACTAGGAATTGAACCTGCAGCACTTTGGTTTGCAGCCCACGCTCAATCCACTGAGCTACACCAGCCAGGGCATTTTTTTTGCTTCTTATACCAACTTCTTTTGCAGGTAAAAATTCTACTGATGAAGACAGACATATCTTTGTTTCTTTTTAAATAAGCATTAAAGAAGCTTTTATTAGGTGATGAGAAATATGAAAAGTGTTCAGAAGAAAATGGATGAATAAAATATGGTATCTGTCTATACTTAAAGAATTTGTACTGGAAAGACAATATGGTATAAATGAGTATAATACCACATGACAAATAAAATAATCAGCAGGGTCTACTAGATGTTGAAAAAGAAGGGATCAGTTCTTCTTTATTGGGTTCAGGCAAGGCTTCACTGTTGGAAACTGCCCTGCCTGGTTTCAGAAGCTTTAACCCTCCATGGCTAAGGCTGAGGAAGAGACCTTGGAACAATAAGCCACTAAGGAGACAAAGCTTATCTCCCTCTCAGGGGCACCACCTCTGCCCCCTTTTGCTTGACCCTGTTTGGCCCCAGGCAGATGATTGGTTAGCCAATGACAGGCAAGATTCCTCAAGGGAAGGAAACCTAAGACAGTCACTGTCACAAAGGAGCCCTCAGGGAAGGACTTGGGGGGCTATATAAAAAGAAGGTGATGGACTCTTGCCCCTCAGCTTTGACATAGCCTGAGTCCTTATTCTGTCTGTAAGAAATCTCCTAATCTCTTGGCTGCCTTACTTCCCCTGCCCAACTTAAGCCTGAAAAAATGCCAGAGGTGGGTGCAGCCCTGTGCAGGAAAGGGTGGATTCCCCAGGTCAATCAGGACTGAGAAAAAAATGCCTAAATTCCTGTGAAAACTGCTTTGCTCAGAATGTTCTCAATTTTCTGATAATGTTCTGTGCAGGAAATGAGTTTGTTTCCCAAAGTTTTATATCCCTTTAGTTAACTGACCCTCACTCAGAATGAGCCCTCATAGTTCTTTGAATGTTATTTATTGTTTGATCATTACTGCCTGACAATGATTGATGAGCTTTACCTGTATTCCTGGGCAAACTGAACCCAATAAAAGCCCATTGAGGAACAGGCTCAAGGCCCTTCTCCTTTGAGAGATCAGCTACCTTTCCTCCCCAAGCATACCATGTCTTGGTAGACTTACTCTCATCAGTTGTGGACGGGTGCGGAGGCACTGTGGGCAGGGCCCCCCACACTTCACAAAAAGTGAAGTGGAGGTTCGAGAGCTGAGTGGTGTTTTCTAGGGCACAGAAGAGGGCACATTGAGAGGGCCCAGAGAACCACACCAGGCACAGGGAATGTAGAGCATCAGCAAACACTTACTTATGTGAAAGATCTAATTGTATCTCCATTTTTAATAATTTTATAAATAAAAATCAGGAGGTGGATGAGAAAGATAACAGGGAATCAAAAATGGCCTTGAAAGGAACTCTTTAGGAATGAAATTGGGAAGACAGAACTACTTAAATGAAGCTCTTAGTGATGAATATATTGTCTTCAGATTGAAAAATTCGATTAACAATGACTTCAATTCTGAATGCCAGATGAGGTTTGGCCCAGTGTCAGAATTCTCTGGTCTGAGGGTTCTTAGCTAATCTTGTGCACCCAGAGCCAAGGAAGGGTGTGGGAACAGAGAGCAAGGACCAGAGCTCCTCGAGTTCAGAGGTTTTCTGACCAGAAAAGCCTACACACCAGTGGAAGGGAAACACCGATGCTGCTCTTGGGATTATTGAACTGAAGCAGCATACCAGAAATAATTAGAGCATCTCATCTTACACAAATTAATTGTAAAACTTATGAAAATATCTGAATGCTTAATACCCCTAGTAAATTTTCTCTTTTTAAATAAAAAAAGTATAACTATTCTCACACAGTAACTATAAAAATTAAATGTGGTGATGTATGTGAAGAACCTTTCTTAATTAGGGATTAGATAAACAAATTGTTAATTTTCAGTGGGGGTCACATAGAAATGGATTAAATAACACCAAAGTAGACAAAATCTTGGGATAGGAGCAGTTTTGTAAGCTTTTAAACCCATAGACCAGTGGTGTCACCAGAAAAACAATGAAAACACCACATGTCTTTTTTTTTTGGTGCCCACTTTATAAAAAGATAAACAGATTAAATTATATTTATAATATATTTAAAATATATATTTATCTAAATATATTTATATATTTAAATATATTTTATATATTTATATTTATATATTTAAATATATTTATACATATTAGATAAATATATCTAATGTATATATTTATGCATTAGATAAATATATATAAACATGTTTATATTTAGATAAATAAATTTATAAATGCATTTATGTTTATATAAATATATTTATATGTATACACAAACATACTTAAATGTATAATATATGTATAGATGCATATAGTTACATAAATATATTGTGTATTAAATACATGTGGCTATATTATATATTTAAATTTATATTTATTATAGATTTGAATATATACAATATTTAAAGCATATTAAACTATAGCTTCCATCATGCAATCCATATTAAAATTATTAATGAGAAATTGTACCTCCTTTTTTAAACTAAGTCTTTGAAGTCTGCTATGCATTATGTTTACGCATATCTCAATTCTGACTATCCATATATCAGGGTTCAATACCTTCATGTGCTTAGGTACTACCATACTTAGTGATACACTAGATACTTTAGCTCTTTTTACTTTTGAACATTGATCTAGCAGCGTGCTGTCCTTCAAGGTTGGTTGCATTGTTCTGAAAATATTTTCAACTTTGATCATACCTGTCCATTTGCAGGGAAGAACGGAAACAACACAGCAGCCAGAAACAGCAACACTGGGAATAATGTCATCGCTGAGGAAACAAAACAAAGACTTGCATTGGTATTTTAGTGCAAGAACTTCTAAAGAACACAGGAGGAGAAAAAAGAAACAATGCAACATCAGTTATCTCAAATTCATTAGTAACATAACAAGAGTAGATTTGTCACAGGGTGCCAATGGAATTCTAATGGATTCAGGCCCAGACTCAAGCTTTTCTAACGGGTATGATAAAGAACAAACAGATATACTATACTGAAGCTCTTGAAGTAGTACACCTGTAAATATTTAAGGTACACTACCCAATACCACCGTATTTCCAGTTTTGTCTACACAGAAACTTTTTCGAGTTAGGGGAATGGTTTCTTCACATTGTCCATTTAGGAGTAAAAATAGCTCTCAACCGTTTTGATTATGGGGATACTACTGAACTAGTCCTTGCTGGCTTCCTTAACACTGCTTATCTTTAT
Organism: Phyllostomus discolor; assembly: GCF_004126475.2. NCBI lineage: Eukaryota > Metazoa > Chordata > Mammalia > Chiroptera > Phyllostomidae > Phyllostomus > Phyllostomus discolor. The sequence goes on from NC_040906.2 coordinate 121,584,414, forward strand.
AAATATCCCCTCATTAACATTTCTTCAATCTACCAGTTAGTGTGGGCCATATCTTCTGCCTCATATACTAGTCATTCCTAGAACCCTAGGTAAATTTGCTAAGAAGTAGTGATTTAAAGAAACAAAAACAAAAACCTTTCAACCACTCTCCATAGCTCTGTCCACATGTCATTCATTTCCACTCCAACCATTTTTTTAGTTACATTGCCTCAATTCCAAAAAGGTAATACTCTCCTTTTGGATCTAAAGCCAGAAAACCACTTTTAAGAGCTTACCAACCCAATCTGTATTAATATCCTTCATATGCTCACCATTTTTGCTTCACTTACTCAACTTTTTAGAATCCTGAAGAAATAATATATACTAGGAAAACTTTAGTCATCATTTTTAGCACTTTCATATTTTTAAGGGTAAAACAATTATGTGTTCAATAACAGGGAGATAAAATGTCTAAATAAATTAGAGTACATTCTCTTATTAGCATATATTGGACATAAAGTTATGTTTATGATGGTTTTATAAGAAGAAAATGCTTATGCTTCAAAATTAAGTTAAGAAAAAAAAACACCAAATAGCATAGGAGATCCTTAGTCTCCTGTTATAAAAAAAAGTTTGTGCCCTCCCAAAATCGATAGGTTGAAGTTCTAACCTCCTGTGAGGCTATATGTGTTTTGGGGCCCTTAAAAGATACTTAAGGTTAAATGTAAAGATGAGCCCTGATCTGATAGGATTGGAGACACCAGGGAATGTATTTTCACCTGTGCTGCCTCTCTCACTCAATGTCTGCCTGTCTCCCTCTCTCCTCAGCACACACAGAGTAGAGGCCATGTGAAAATGCTGTGAGAAGAGAAATCTCAGCAGAAAGTGACCATTCTGGCAACTTGGTCTCAGACTCTACCCTCTAGACCTGTGAGAAAATAAATGTTTGTTGTTCAAGCCACCCAGTCTGTGGTAATTTGTTATGGCAGCCCAGGCAGACTCATATACACTCTCATATTTAACATCTGAGGGATATGTTGCTTTTCAAGAGTGTTACAAGGTCCATAGCATGTAGCAATTTGAAATCTCCTGGAGAAACAGGTCTGCATTCCAGTGTGCATGTGTGAGCAAAGCACTGAGATGGATGGGTACCCCTGACTACCATTCAGCATCCATATCTCAAGGCAGCTGTGCTTCCCTCATGGGTATATGACAACACCTCTATGGCATAGGGACTTGGGGCCAATTTTAAGATAAGGTAACAGAAAAAAAATTATTCCATAAGGGTATTGATGATCTAGATGTGTAGGGAGATCCGGAAATAAGTATATTATGATTCTTCTGAAGGACAGTAGCAGAAATAGGACCTCATCCCCTTCTCCTGGAAAACTAATACTCAAACAAAAAGCCAGGCAAAGATCAAGCAAGATTAAACAGAAATACAAGAGAATGAGTTTATTTTTGTGTGATAAATAAGACATTCTTTCTTTCTTCATTTCCTATAATGAGTCTACATTATAATTACATTACTTATAATTATAAGTAATTACAAAAAGGAAAGATCTTTATTCCAAAGCGATTGTTAACTTTTGGAAGAATGCCTCTGACTTTGTCAAACCAATTGTCTTAGTTACTTCACGACAGCCTGGTGTAGCTAACAGGTTGGGCATCATGATGCTCAAGGAGAGAAGAGCAGAGCCTCGGAGGTGTTAAGTGACTTCCTGACAGCCTCATTGCTAGTTGGTGTGTAGCTGAGACAGAACCCAAGATTTCTTTAACCTCAGTATTCATTTCCCACTTTAATTGTAGTAAATTGGGGGTGTGAAGGTTCAAAAAGCGAATATTTTTGCCTTGAAAAAATAGTCATACATTACTATAAATCTTTTGGCAGCTGATAAATACCTGGCAGATTGCTCAAAATGTTTGAGAAAATTAGAAAAAAATAAAAAAATACTAATAATTAAGTTGAATCTTTACCTTCAGCTACAAAATAAAACTCCTAAGGCTTTGAGAGCTCAAAACATATTTTCCTAGGAGGTTTATTTTGAATTGAAAGCATAACCCATTTTGATCATTTTTATTCATGTTACCTTGTTGAACTAATGAAGGATGTTGTAGGCATTTTAATAAAGTGATTATGTCCATTAAATTAACTAGAAAGGGAAGGGAAAGTGTTGAAACAGAAATCACAAAATTGATAACACATTCCTGTTGGGGTTCTATAATGAGTACAAACTATGTAAGTGTTTCTATCATGTTTTTTTAGATTAAAGCTTTTCTATACAATTAAAATTTCACTCATGACAATGGGGAAAGTTTGATTTTTGTGTATATTGTAGCTTTTTAGGTAGAAGAGAGGAAGAGGGGAAGAAAAATGAAAATTTGAAGACAAAAAAGGAAAGCATGGAAAGAACAATGAACTTATTTCTGTATAGAAAACATAAATTGAATGCTAAAAAGAGCCATTTTATTTCTCAGAGATGTCTGGTTCCCTATTAAGCAAACCAGAACTTTGGCTACTGTATCGTGATGAAGAGAACAAAACAAGTGTTAAGAAGCCTGGGCTGTTGTTATTGTGTCAATGGTGCTCTTTTACCTGGCTCATCTTTAAGCATATGAAATTGACAATCTTCATTTGTAAAATTAAAATACAGGGACATAGGGTCACCTCATAAGGTTTTTGTGAGGTTTAAAAATATAAATCATATTAAAGAATTTGAAAGCATTAAAAAAATCCCCATGTACATACAAGTCCTAACATTAACATTACTATTTTTATTGTCATTTGGGATGCTTGCTCCCTTAGCTGGGAGGGTTGCCAGCATAAATTTCAGGAACAGTGTCTGCTGAAGACAGCCATGTGGTCCAACATCATGCTCTCTTCCCAGGGCATCCTCATCCTCTGCCTGACATGGGGCGTAAAAGGCCTTACCTCTTCACTCTGACTACAGACAGCACCGAAACATCATCTCAGCTTAAGAACCATTCTGAAGCAGTTGATTCACTGAAACCTATAATGAGACTACATCACAGCTTGATTTCTTCCCTTTGTCCAATCTCACTTCCTTCCACTCCCCTTCTAGGAAATTAATCCCAAGTGGATTCCTTAATGAACTTCTTGTGTCTCGTATTTCTGAACATTACCTAGGGAACCCAACCTGTGACATCATTCATTAGATAATCTTTATTCCACTACTTTAATCAGGATAGGTTCCCTATTGATCCTTTCCTCTGATCATATGCCTTTTATGCCTTTGATAATGTTAATCCTCAAATCTGGACTCTAGCCACTTCCTTCAAGAACATTTCAAAGTCTCTCACTACAAAGAAACTCACAGACCAACTCCAAACACACAGAAGTTATCCCTGTGGAGCATTTAAAACCCACCCAGTCCTGACTGGTGTGGCTCAGTTGGTTGGGTGTCATCCCACAAAGCAAAGGGTCATTGGTTCGATTCCCCATCAGGGCGCATTCCCAGGTTGCTGCTATGAGAAGCAACCAATCCATGTTTCTCTCCCTCTCTTTACCCGTCCCTCCCCACTCTCCAAAAATAAATGAAAGTCTTAAAAAAAAAAGCCCAGCCAGTAAACTTGTTTTCTGATTATGTTCAGGATCTAATTTATCTCAATTTCTTCATACACATTAGATGTTTTCCCATAGCAAGACTGAGTATCTAGAAAAGGCAGAATACCATCATCACTTTCTTTTAAATGCCTTTTGGCTAAACAGTGTTTGCTCCATGGTGGGAGCTGCAGAAGCTTTCAGAGTCCCCAGAGGACTCTGTTAGACTGATGTCCTTGTGCATGCCCATCCCTCTAGTGAGGCCTCCTGTGGAATTTGAAAGCAACAGAGGAAAACAGATTTTTTTCTTTTTTTTCAAGTTAATGACAATCAGATATTGTTCTTTTCTGTAACAGACATTCATCAAATTTTACACAATATGTCTGGGATAGAACTCTGGATACTGCCGAACATGATCAACTGAACAAGATATGATTCCTATCCATCCTCAGAGTCTTAGCACACCATTATGGGAGCCCATCATTCAAGTACCTAGAGTGGGAAGTATTTGGCCTTTCCCATGTGTGCAAAAGTGGAAGCTAAAGTTTTTTTTTTCTTTTGCCCTGACCAATTGTGATGCTTTTGAAAAAGGATGGGGAATATCTACATAACACACATCTCAGGAAGTATTAGAGGTATGGTAAATATGATTAAGCACCAGCTAGAAGACCAAAGCATTTAGCTCCAACACCCTCCTTTGCCTGGTACTGACATAATACTGTTTATTTTTCTTTCATTGAGTCCAGTCCCACAGAAAGCATTAGAAAACATTAGGTTAATAACTGCTTCCTCCTGTCATCTACTTGCATATAGACGAATTCCAAATGTGTGTGGTTACACATTTCCTCTGCTTATTACTTAGGGACAAACTTTAGATTCTTTTAAAATCATTTCCCTTAAAAGACTTACTTAGCCACATGCTGGTCACCAAGTCTCTCCTTTTATACAGTTTTCCACTCTACCATTTGTAATTTTCCTTTTTCAAAGAGATTAGTAATTTCTCATAAATGTGATTAGAGAAAAGCCAGATTCAAAGATTCAAAGATGTACAGTTCCAAGTGTCGATGGTTTATTACTACCCGATTACAGACAGCAGAAAGCAAACTGTCTTTCTGAAGCATAAATGTAAAAGATACAATTAAACTGCAATATACCGTTCCTTCCTCACACCAATGATAGGACCACAACAATATTTGAAAGACTCACATGAAAAAGAAAATAATGACCTATCACTGTTTATTAACTGATTAAAAACTATGTATTTACAAATAGTATACCAGCATACCTTGCCTTAAAAGTCCATTTTGTGCATATAAGGAAATTGAAATGATAAACTAGGAAGAATTTGCTTAGTTCTTAAGAGGAGAATTCACAAAATGGTTCACTTAAAATGTGAGCTTTTAGCCTTCAATTGCAGTCAGAATGTCAATACAGGCAGGCTTCTGGTTATCACCCTAACATGAACTCCGAAGGAATGAGAGAAATGAAAGGAAAGCATAACTTCCAAGAAAGTTATCAAAAAGACAGTGAGAAAAGCAGGGGAAAATTAAGTTATTTAACACCTCTAGTGTGCATGTATGGGGAGATGTATGTATGTTTTGAGTATGAAGTAGAAGAAGGTGTTGCATCCTGGGACAGTGACTGACCTGATTATGTAGTTTCAGTAACAATCTTGCTTTCACCTCGTAACAATCACTGTTTCCTCCTCATTGTGAAATTCTCTGCAGGATATCATCATGAAAGCATAAAAACCTCCAGCAAGTGTCAAGAACTAATAAAAGTAATGAAATGTGGACTAACCTACATTGCTACCGCCTAGGGTTATGTGAGTATAAAATAGTGTGACTACTTCTTCCCAATCCTGTTTCCCCTCAAACGTAACCTGAGGAGTGGCAGTGAATGGAAATGATTCTGGCACTGGTTCACCAAACAGATGAGAGTAATAGTACATAATATATAGGTTCATTTCACAAACAGCATGCAAAAATCCTCACTAAATATTAACAGACCAATTTCAAAAATAAAATTAAAATATCATGATCAAGGAAAGTTTGTATAAGTACTGAAAAATTATTGCAAAATGAAAAGGTTCATTGGTCTATTTATCACATGAATAGACTAAAAAGATCATGTGGCAAAAATATTTTACTAAATTCAGTCCCTAGTCATAGCTAAAAAAAGAACACAGGGAAATAGAGGAGATCATTAATTTGGTAATGGTATTATATTAAATATCTACAACAAATATTGTAGTTACTCGAGAAACTAGGTGCATTGCATTTAATATTGGGAACAAGAAAAAATGATTGATATCACTGCCATTGTTCAACATCAAAGTGGAGAGTTCCTGATCAAAGCTGTAACAAAGAAAAAATATATTCATTGGTCTTGCAAGGGAAGAGATAATACTTTATTATTTTCAAGTGATATGGTCATCTATCTAGAGAATACATCATAATCAATGAGTTTGCCAGATGCAATACCACTTTTCAAAAAATACTATCACCATACACCAGCCACACTCAACTAGAAAATAAGATTTAAAGAAAGATCCTACCCATAGTAGTAACAAAAACTATAAAGCATCTATGAAACAATCAAGAATAAAAAAATCCTCCCTGGAGATAAGTTTAAAACCCTAGTAAAAGACCTAAAAGGTCTGTATAAGCTCCCCTGGCCAGTGTGGCTTACTTGGTTGGATCACTGTCCCATAACCTCAGGGTTGCAGGTTCAATTCCCAGTCAGGGTGCATGCCTGGGTTGCAAGTTCAGTCCCTGGTGTGGGCATGTATGATACTGGGTCCTATATGATCCTGATTCCAGGTGCAAATGTGAGGTGACTGATTGATGTTTCTCTCTCACATCGATTTTTCTCTCTCTCCCTCCCCCCTCTCTAAAAGCAATGAAAGGATATCTTTGGGTGAGGAAAAAAAAAACTTTAAAAAAAAGATTTGCATAAATTGAGATATTTCCATGCTCTTAAATTGTATGTGTTAATAAAGATGTCAATTTGGCCCTGGCTGGTGTGGCTCAGTGAATTGAGCACAGGCCTGTAAACCAAAGGGTCACTGGTTCGATTCCTAGTCAGGGTACATGCCTGGGTTGCATGCTAGACCCCTATTCGGGGGCACATGAGAGGCAACCACACATTGATGTTTCTCTCCCTGTCATCCTCCCTTCCTCTCTCTCTAAGAATGGATAGATAAAATCTTTAAAAAAATGTTTTAAATGTCAATTTGAATTAAATTAATATGATATTCTTAAAATTCCAATAAAACTTCTGATAGGCATTATGAATAATTAAGTAAACCATTTATAAGAAGAATTAATTTGGGTATCTTTTTATAATTAGTTATTAACATAGACTTTAAACTTATGTTGACAAAAATTTGATATTATTGCAGGAACAGACAAATGGACTAAGGGAGGTGAACAGAAAATTGAAGAGACAGACCAAAAAGGTAGTATAAAAATTCGTTTAAGAGGAAGAGCAGGTTATCTTGCATACAGTGTTAGAAAAATTAGCTCACTATATGGAGAAAAATAAAATCAGATCCTTCTTAAGCATCAACTATAAAGGTGAATGTAGAGGTATTCAATTTATAAATAGATAAAAGTTTACATACCACTTTTCAGGGCCATCTGGGCCATCAGGGCCATCAGGGCCATTGTTATGTGTGACTTCACCCTCAGTGAGTCACACATAACAATGGCATTCTGTTTGGGCTCATTCAAAACTCATAACAATCTAGGCATTAGCTGCTGTTACTCAATACCCAAGTTTACAGATAGGCAGTACCCGGATCAGAGATTTAATAATTCAATACCATAAACTTGCAAACAGGAGAACTGAGGGATAAATCCAGACAGTTTGGCAGGAGGGGATGGAGGTGGTTTAAACAACACAGACCAGATAGCAGGCCATTAAAAGCATTAACGTGTGTGTGTGATGTGTATGTGTGATGTGTGCATTGCAGGTGTCTACATTTATATACAACTCACAGTACAGGAAAGTATTTGAAACAGCATTTTCAAACTCTCAGTGTAATATTTAATCTTCGTTCTGATATCTTTCTTTCACTTCACCACTTCTTAGTGGGATAGAAAGCAGGCCAAAACTATACAAAGTTCATGAAATTTCTAGATTTTATTGTGTAGAAAATCCATAAACATTTCTAAGTGGTAATAACTGCCTTGACAGTTCCTGAAGAGTAATTTATATTTCCCTTTTCAAGGATGAATTATCCTCCCTTTGCTTGAATTTACCAAAAATCACTGGAATTCTTAGTAGTATGGGATTTATATTCTGCTTGGGAGTTCTGACACTCTTCCTCCGGATTTGCTTCTTTATCAAATCTGAGCTCAGATCAGTGGCCCCAACTGACCTCACAACACATCATTAGATGTAACTCCGGTCTTGAAACATGTCATCAGTTTAATTTCCTCTGATTCTCCTCCAGAGTGTTAGTCATCCAGGCAGATGTTGGTTTTGGTTTATTTATTTATTTATTTATTTATTTATTTATTTGATTTTAATTGTTGTTTCAGTACAGTTTTCTGTCTTTTACTCCCTGCCCTCCCCCAAGTCCTCCCCACCTCCCTCCCATTTCCACTCCCACCCTAGTTTTTGTTCATGTGTCCTTTATACTTGTTCCTGTAAACCCTTCCCCTTTTCCCCTGAAATTCCCTCCCCTCCCACCTCTGGTCCCTGTCAACCCATTCTCTATTTCAGTGTTTTTGGTTATATTTTGCTTGTGTGTTTGTTTTGTTGTTTAGGTTCCTGTTAAAGGTAAGATCATACGGTATTTAGTTTTAACTAGCAAAAGAGGCAACTCCAGAGCTTCTCTGGCAACAGTGTAAATCATCCCCAAGCTCCCTGCCTAGCATTCAGCCACAGAGGGGAAAAGCATTAATAAAATATTTTGAAAGTAAAATCTTTTCTCTATGAAGTAAATAACTCCTGACAGATTGTCCTTAGGTAGCTCTGTGGTCTTTTAGTATCTGTTTATCCAGAATCACTTATTATTAGGAAAAACTCTGTCTGGAAATTGCTTCCTGATATAAAATATATAAAACAGATACTATCCTTAAATTATTTATACAAAGTTAGCTGCCTAAGTAGATTGACCTTGTATTAGAACACTTTTTAAAGTCTCTCTCTCTTTTTTTTAGTTGAGTACATTTCATGAGGGAAATTGTATCTCATACTGATAATCTTTAATAGAATATTTTTTATCTCAAGGTCAGTACTATATGTTGGTTTTGATGGGTTTAAAACTATTAACAATAGCTTCCCATCCTCATTTTAATAATGTCTATATTAACACAAATTATATATGTGAACACTAGTAAAGTTAATATTTGGAAGTGTGCACACACATATAACCATCTTTTTAATTTTCCTATTAAAGGAAGTTTTACTCAAATTGTTTGTAAAAGTCACAGACATGGGAGTTAATTATATTGCTTATTTTAGAGTAAAAGGTAAAAAATTCATTTAGATGTTAAATTTGATTAGGTGTTTTTGGAATATTAAAGCTATATATTACTTTCTTAGATTAAAAAGAAGATAATAACAAAGTCATTATTCTCAATAAAAGTTATCAACAGAGTTTTGAAAATCACAGATTAATTTACTCTCGATCATTTTACCATTGGCACCATTGGCATAAATATATTGGCATAATACAATATTCACCTTAAAATAAAGAACTATCACTTACTGTTGGTTCTCTGAGCAAGGGAACGTATTGGCTTTCTCTGTAGGAGGAAGGAAAGTGGACAGAGAAGGTTAGAGAGGTATCTAAATATATTACACCTATTTCCTGTCTTTAGCAAATACTGTTTGTGCAAGTAAATCTAAGTCAACAGGTTTGAAGCGGGGTTTGTCACACCAGTGGGCTCGGATTTCACTGCCAGCTGTCTGACGGAAGTTTTGGCAGCATCTCGTGATTCTTAAACATTTATTTCAAACCTGTATTCCTTGGAGCTCATATACTGTTATAATTTATCCACATTTTTGCCAATCAATATTTTGATAATTCTTAATCACTCTCATTACAACATTAAAGCTTCCAAGATTACTTCTGTATTAGTAAAGCTAAGCTTATCATTTTCATGAACCCAGATTTTCATGATGAGAGAATACAGTATTTCCTTACAGAGATCTAAAATATTCATTAGTATTCTGTTGGACCTCATTGTTTTGGAGAATATCTAATATTTTATCTTTGTAAATGTAAGGTGACAATGCTCTTCAAAACATACTGACAAAAAACCTCATAACAATTGATATTTCTAAGTTTTAAGTTCTCTTGATGTTAAAAGTTGTTCTCTGGTTGTATGGAATTTAACATACCACTGATGTACATTGCATACTAAATTATTATAATTTAATTCTGTTCATCTATAAAAGGCTTTATTTAATCATTGCAGGTTTGTTGCCATATCTCAAAAATGAAGGGGTGTGGACTAATGATTTCAGGTTCTCTCTACCTCTAAAGTGTAATGATTTTAAATATTGCATTTTTACAAATGGAGTATAAATTAATAAATCACAAATAGCACATATACAGCACTGTCAGGCATTTCCGGGTGCTCATGTCAGCATATACATTGCACAATGCAGTGTGTAATTTAATAATTTCTGTTCATTTCAGGTTTATACTAGCTCTATTGAGTTACATAGCAAAAATGCACTAAAGCAGATAAGTGCCTATGATGTGATAGAAACACAATTTAATTATAGCTAATTATAAGTTAAATAATTGAATATTACTTTAAATGTTATTTAGAACTCCAGATAGATATTACCACAAATTTTTTTTGAAAAATCTTGAACTATTTGGCTGCCAAGTCTCCACTTGATCCCTAAAATGTATTTTACCCCATTATATTTGATATGGGAGCTCGCAATAAGCTGAATCAGCCAATAGAATAAAATCACCTTGGACTCGCTGCCTATGCAACCATTTTTCTATGGGAGGACATGTGTCATGGGCTACACTAGATCCAGAAACACCCAGAGCCTATCCTACTCTCCAGTTAACAGTGTGGAATATTAAGAGCTTGGGATTCATGGTATGGTGAGCACAGATTAAATTTATGTACCAATGTGTATTGGAAAGTTATTTTTCTGTCCATAAGGTTTTATATCTACAAATGGGAATATTATTTTTCTTCACTGAGATAAAATGAGTCATATATGTAAGTTTCCTGGTATATAGTAAGTGTTAATTTCCTTCCATTTTATCGACTTCTTTCCTTGTGTCTGCACAAGCCTGTCTCTAACACTGGTAAGCTATGACATCACAATTGCATTTTGTGAGAGGTGGTATGATTAAGTAGTCCTATGAGAGAAATGAATAGAAAAATATAAAAAAGGGAACTATATTTTTGATGTATTATTAGCATTTACTAGATTTTCTCTAATTGTATATCTATAGTTACAACTAAATGATCATTACATGCACCATGCTATATAGGTATTTTGCATGTCAACTGTTAGCATGCTTATCATTAAGACAAACAAAAATATGTGGCCCTTTAGGATTACAAAATGCCACATACATATTGAACTGATATATTGACTTTAATCTTTAAAAATTGTTTGAAACTAGCTTTGTTCCTTCACCTCCCACGATATCAATTTGTCTTTTTCTGTATTTATGAGGTCAGTCCAGAAAAAGCACAGCCATTGTTAACATAACAATAATGGTTTGCATGACATCAGCATAACCTGGCAGCCAAGGAGAGTGGACTGGAATGCACATGCATGAACAATGATGACCTCACTGTACTAGTCAGTGGGGGCGGTAGACACAGTCTCCTGAGTGAGCATGTGCACTATGTGGCCATTGCATTCAAAATGACTAAGTAGAACAAGGGATCTGCATCAAATTTTGCATTAAGTTTGAAGATTTCTCTGAGGAAACTACTTCAATGATTCAGAAGATTGCAGCTATGGGTAACTGGTGATTGACAGCCTCATCACAACCATATACTGCTCATGCATCAAGACTCGTGCAGAGTTTTTTGTCAGAACATCAGATCACCCAAGTGACTCAGCTCCCCTACAGCTCACATTCAGCACCTTGTGACTTTTGGCTTTTCTCAAGACTAAAATCACCTTTGAAAAGGAAGAGATTCCAGAAGAGATTGACAAAATTCAAGAAAATATGACAGGGCAGCTGATGGCAATTGGAAGAAGTGTGTGAGGTCCCAAGGTGCCTACTTGAAGGGGACTGAGGTGTCATTGTCTTATGTACAATGTTTCTTGTATCTTGTATCTTCTTCAATAAGTGTCTTTATTTTTCATAGCATGTGGCTGGATACTTCCTGGACAGGCCTCATACATTGAGCATCATCATTGTTGGTCCTTCACAATCCATCCCATCCAATTTTATCAATGAATATCTTCCAGGTTATTTTTATTTGTGTACCTAGACTTTATGTTAAAAGGGCAAGTCATTTGTTCCTGTGTATATATTTAATCAATTCCAACCATTCTAAAGGAACTTATAATTGAGTCTATCAGTGACCTTTGCTAATAATCGATATATCTTGTTTAGGGAATGTTGTTTGTCTTATTCCTTAAAACTTGTCATTGAGTGTCTCAGTGACCATTGTTATTAATCAATACATCATGTTTAGAGAATATTATTTATCTTACTCCTTAAAATTATTCTTCTGTCCTTGGGTTTTGACCAGTACACTATAACTAGGTTGGCTATAATATAAATTAAATAAAGCACAAGTTCCCTCCTCTTGTCTTCAACACAGCTGTAACTGGATGCTGCCCTTTGGCACCACCGTGCTGACCCCCTAGAGCTAAGTACTGTTTGCAAACAGTACTGGGATGTAAGCATCCCTGTCTTAGAGCTGACCTCCATGGCCCAGGTTTCTAGGACTTTTCCTTCCCAGTTACCAACTGACTATAGCTTACAGGTTAAGAGCACAGTCTTTGGAAATTGTCAGGTCTGGAAAATCCTCTACAAGCTCCAGTTTTCTTTTCTGTAAAATGTTGATTTTCATATCACAGGTTTGCTTGGGTGATTGAAAGCATATTGTACAGAAAATTCTTAAACCAATGCCTGGCATATAATGCTCAATAAATAGAACTAACATTTTTATTATTATCTTCACAAAAGCTTATTTGTTGAGCACATAAAATGTTTCCATATATGATTTTTGTTTGATACAATTACTAATGCAGGGCTTTTTTAAAACTTGATTGTTATTGTTGACAGTATTATACATGTCCCCATTTCCTCCCACCGTTGCCCACCTCCACCCAGGCATTGCCCTCCCCTTCCCTCTGGCCATCACCACACTGTTGTCTGTGTCCATTGGTCATGCATATATGTTCTTTAGCTACTCCCTTCACCTCTAGTCCTTCCTCCTCCCTCCTTTCTAACAGCTGTCAGTCTGTGCGGTGTACCCATACCTCTGTTTCTGTTTTGTTTGTCAGTTTATTTTGTTCATTAAATTCTACATATAAGTGATATTGTATGATATTTGGGGTTTTTATAAGATCTTTTTTCTTTTTTTAGGTGTCATGGGAAAGAATCAATATACTGTAAGCAGCAAATGTTCAAGGCCCAATTCTATTAGGGGCAGTGAGGGTGGCTTTAGTAAAATGACGGGGCATCTCTGGGCCTCTGTGTCCTTGCTAAGAAATAAGCATTACCCACCTAGGTGCATTTCAGAATTAGCAATAATTTCACTATACTTCCTAAATAGTATGTTTATAAATTAGTTGTCTTATTGAATTATTCTTTAGCATATTAATTTTTAAGAGTTTATTTAGTTTTAGAGAGGGGAGAAGGAAAGGAGAGAGAGGGAGAGAAACATCAATGTGCGGTTGCTTCTCACATGCCCCCTGCTGGGGACCTGGCCTGCAACCCAGGCATGTGCCCTGACTGGGAATCGAACCTCAACCCTTTGGTTCACAGGCCCACACTCAATCCACTGAGCCACACCAGCCAGGGCACTTTAGCATATTAATTTAATTTAGTAACATTAATTTCCAGAAAAAGGATTGTTTATGTGCCAATTTGTAGTGTTCTCTCATTTGTATTGTTCCTTCGGTGCCCATGGTTAATTCAGTGATTATTACCATATTTTGCCTTGTATAATGCACACTTTTCTTGCCCAAGTTTTTAAAGAAAAATAAGTATGCACATTATACATGGGTAGTAATAATTCTGTAGTTACATAAATGTTTTTAATTCTGTTATTTATGCTTATATGTTAAAAGTTTAATTCTAAAAAGTAATAACAATATCTGTATGAAAAGTAATACCTTGGAATACAATAATCAGTTTTGTTTCTAAATATAAATAAGTAAAAATTGAATTAAAATATTTAAATAAAAGATTTTTTTTCTGAAAGTTTGGGCCAAAAATGTGGGTGTGCATTACACATTGCAAAATGGTACTTCTTTTTTATATCAAAATATATTTAACATGTAACTATAAATTTAAGGTGTACAATATATTAATTTGATATTTTTACATATTATAATATGATTGTCATTATAGTGATAATTAGCATATGTCATATAATTATACTTTCTTGCTAATTGTTGGAATATTAAGTTCCAGTTTTTTAGCAAGTTTGATGGCTATAATATAATACTGTTGTCTATATTCACTAAATTTTACATTAGATCTCCAAGACTTATTTACTACTCATTAGAAATTTGTACCCTTCAATAGCATCTGTCCTGTCCTGCTTCCCCCATCCCCTGGTTACCTCCATTTCACTCTAGGTTTTAAGAATCCAGGTTTTTCAGACCCCACATGTTAGTGATACCATACATACTTGTCATCCTCTGTCTGAGTAGTTTCACATTGCAAGAGTGCTTGAGGTCCATCCATGTTGTGGCAAATAGCAGGATGTCCTTGCTCGTGGCTGAATAAAATTCCATTGTGTAAATATACCACATCGTCTCCAAATCATTCTGATCATTCATACACCTCACCACGGGAGCAAAATATCTGAATTGTAAATTATTTACATGTTCTTTTCTTCAATGCATGAGCAATTTACATATATACATACATATATGTCTCTTGAGTCAGGCTCTTTAGAAATAGGCACAGTTAGATTGCTCGTGGTCCATTGAAGAAGTACATTTCAGGAAAAGCCTGTAGTGGAGGCAAGGGAGTAGTCCTGGCAAGAGCAAAGAGCCAAGGAAAAGTGTGGTCTCAAGTCAAGTCTAGCCTTTCTTCAACCACAGGGACAGAGCTCCAGACAGCCTTTCTAACCTATGATCTAGCTAGCAGTCATTAGCGGCAGTGGGATGACCAGACTTCCTTGGCAAAGTGTCTCCCATTGACCACAGACAATTCTCCTGAAAAGGGGAGCAGATGTGGGCACTTAGTAACCAGTACCCACAGCAGCTGGTGTCGGAGGCACTGACCTTGGGACAGAATCGCTGCGAGCTATGGAAACAGCCACCACTCTGTGGGATAACATGTGCATTATTATAATCAATGCATATTTAAAAGTGATACAAAGTATAGTGAAGGCATTTATCTTCTCTATGACTCAGCTATCTCATCCAAAAAAATGATAATGCAGACTAATTTAAAACTCTCCCCACTCCTGACTTACTGTATCTGTTTTAGGAAAAGAGAAAACAAGGTTCTATTATTTTTTTTCTCTCATTACCTAGATGAATTTATTTACTAAGTCATTGACTTTTACTAGTCTTGGTTTTAAAGCATTTCTCAGCTTTGTTATCAATACAATAAGGATAAAAATAATACCTACTGTTGTGCAGGTTTAACAAATTTAATGGATATAAAACATATTGTAACAATCTCTTATATACTATAAATGTCCCATAAATACTAGCAATTATGAGTGCATGGGTCTATTCAGGGCTAGATTTTTAATTTTGTGAAATTTACTTTAAGTATAGAGAAATTGTTGTTTATCATCACAAAGTTTATAAAACTAACAAATAATTTATTAAGGATTACATAGTTAAGTGTCTTACATGGATATCCTGGTGTCTGGCTGAACTCACAACTCTACAGCAGGGAAGTGAGTAAGGAAATATCCAAAATCTATATCCAACTAGAGAGAAGAGTTGCTGGGTCTAACAAGCAAATTTCACTTCCAATGTTCTCAAACTTTGTGTCAACAAACAAAATACATGCACAGGACAAATTTTTTAAAGAAAAATTAGATTTTCCTTTCACATCAGTGACTGAGTCATGTGTGTCAATTCTTAAAATTGTAGGTACATGACAGGAATTTAATAGACATTTGTTGAAAATACACTAAGTATAAAGTAGGATCAATAGAAAAGATACAAAAATATTTCCCCCAAGTGAGTACTGCTTAAAATTGCTCAAGCTCCTCAGTTAGGAAGCCAGAGGTTAACTTCATAGTTACAATTATGATCACACAGTGTACATTCTGAAAATGTATTTGAAAGAACACTATTTTTTAATCACTGAAGACTTTACCAATTGTAAATCAAAACAGGAAATATTTTAGGGTAGTTTCTTCCAGTCTCTTTTGGTCTTTGATTTTTTATTGCAAAATAGAGTCAGATTTCTTTCTCCAAAATTGATAGTTAATACATGATCTACTTGGAAGGTAACAAACTGACTGGCATTTTGAAAATCTGCCACTGAGTAGTTTTTTAAACGAGTTTCTTCTTTTAAAAAAGTAATAACTCTCAAGTTGTTTGGAAAGAATTATAAAGATACAGAAAGTCAAGACTCACATTTTCTCATAATACTAATAGTCACTATACATTCTTTGTGGACTGCTTTTGAGGCACAGGAGGACAAAAAAAAAGAGAACTTTTGTTATATATTTCCCTACAGAGTCCATAATTGAAAATTAGCTTGGTATTTTTAGAGATTTACAGTATAGGTATTTGGTTCAAGAGACTCATATCCTGGCAAGGAGTAAAGCAGAAGAATAACTAAGATAAGAATATGTAAAATTCAGATGCCATAGATGAATTCATAAATTTGAGATTCACAATGAAAGAAAAATCTCACAATTAAGAATATACTATTAGATTTTTGGGGTGTTGAGTTTTGTAAATTTTTTAATAAATTTTGGATATTAACCCCTTATCAGATACATTGGCAAATATGTTCTTCCATTCCATGGGCTGACTTTTTATTTTGTTGATGGTTTCCTATATGTGCAAAAACTTCTTAGTTTTATATAGTCTCATTTGTTCATTTTTTCTTTTGTTTCCTTTGCCTGGGGAGATATATATAGAATATTTAGATAAAATATTGAAACAAGCAGTGTCTGTGATTTTGCTGCCTATGATTTCTTTTAGGATTTTTATGGTTTGGGATTTAATTTTTGTCTTCAATCCATTTTGAATTTATTCTTCATGTGTATGGTGTAAAAAAGGTGATTGAGTTTTATTTTTCTGCAACTCTGTTTAATTTTCCCAACATTATTTATTTATTTATTTAAAGATTTTATTTATTTATTTTTAGAGAGGGAAAGGAGGAAGAAAGAGAGAGAGAGAGAGAGTGAGAGAGAGAGAGAAACATCAATGTGCGGTTGCTGGGGGCCGTGGCCTGCAACCCAGGCATGTGCCCTGACTGGGAATCAAACGTGTGACACTTTGGTTCACAGCCCACACTCAATCCACTGAGCTATGCCAGCCAGGGCCCAATCTTATTTATTGAATAAACTACCTTCAGCCCATTGTATGTGCTTACTTCCTCTGTCAAAATGTTAATTGACTATAAAGGTGTGGGTTTATTTCTAGGCTATCTGTTCTGTTCCATTGATCTATGTGTGTGTTTTTATGCCAGTACCATGCTGTTTTGATTACTATGGCCTTAGAGTGTAGTTTTATATTAGGAAGCATGACTCCTCCAATTTTATTCTTCTTTCTCAAGATCTCTGTTGCTATTCAGGGCCTGTTTTGGTTCCATACAAACTTTTGTAATATTTTTTCTAGTTCTGGAAAATACAACAGTGGAATCTTGATAGGAACTGAACTGAATCTACAGATTGCTTTTGGTAGTATAGGCATTTTTATGATATTAATTCTTCCTATCCATGTACATGGTATATGCTTCCTTTTATTTGTATCTTCTTCAATTTTTCTTCAGTGTCTTATAATTTTCTGTGTATAGGTCTTCTACATTCTTGGTTAGATTTATTCCTAAGTATTTAATTCTTCTGAAAGCAATTGTGAATGGGATTGTTTTCTTAACAAGCCCTTCTGTTAGTTCAATATTGGCATTTAAAATTGCAACTGATATTTAAAAATGGGCAAAGAACCTGAATAGATAGTTCTCCAAAAAGGACATACAGATAGCCAATAGACAATGAAAAGATGTTCAACATCACTAATTATCAGAGAAATGCAAATTAAAAACACAATGAGATATCATCTCACATCTGTCAGAATGGATATCATCAGTAAACCAATAAACAAGTGTTGGCAAGGATGTAGAGAAATGGGAACCCTCATACACTATTGGTGGGAATACAGACTGGTGCAACCACTGTAGAAAGCAGCATGGAGATACTTCAAAAAATTAAAAAATGGATATGACCTTGACCCAGTGATCCCACTTCTGGGAATACACCCAAAGAAACCCAAAACACTAATTCAAAAGAACATAAGTACCCCTATATTCATTGCAGTATTATTTACAATCACCAAGATATGGAAGCAACCCAAATGTCCATCAGTGAATGAGTGGATAAAACAACTATGGGATGTTTACACAATGGATACTATTCAGCCATAAATAAGAAGAAAATTGTACCCTTTGCAACAGCATGAATGGACTTGGAGATTACTGTGCTAAGTGAAATAGGCCAGCCAGAGAAAGACAAATACCATATGATTTCACTTATATGTGGAATCTAATGAACAAACTGAAGTAACAAACAAAATAGAGACAGACTCATAGATGGAGAGCAGGATGACAGCTAAGCAATGAGGGGAGTTGAAGGGGTGGAGGTATGGAACCAAAGGAAATAGGACTCATGGACATGGACAACAGCATGGTGACTGTGGGGCAGGGGAGGGAGTTAAAGGGGTTAAATGGTAATGGGAAAATACAATACATAATAATAATAATAAAAGAAAATTTTGAAAAAAAGAATATACTATTATTTCTGCTTAACTAATTTTTTAATCTTACTTTTCTTTTGGGTGGCTTCAGTACAGTACCAGATAAATATATAAAGAAAGAAAATGAATAGCACATGCCTACCTGAAGCTGTTCTGTATATTCTGAACATTAAATATACCATAGCTGGAAATAAAATTCTTAGGTCATGATACTTTTCCCCTAAAAATTCTATAGGCATTGGAATTTATGATTGTGATTTTTAAAAAATAGTTAACCTAAATTTTCAGATTAAAAGAATTCTGATGCCTGTGTCCTACACATGGAGATTAGGATTCAGCTGATCAGGGGTATGTCTTGGGTATAGTGACTTTTAAAAGCTCTCCAGGTTGTTATAATTGAAGTGAAGGTTGAGAACCACACTTCTACAAAATGCAATCACTGGAGAAACAAGTTAGTTACTCAACAAGTATTTCTTAAGTAAGTACCAAACACCTAGTATGTAGTACTAAGTACTATAAGGAACATGAAAAATTCTTCCCCAAGTTGCTGAAAAGATTAATATGTGAAAACATACAATAAGTCATTAGTGCACATGATTGGTGACACTATGTGCTGTGTTCACTACAATGGTTGTAAGAATTTAATCAAAGGAATACACTTAATGACAATTGCACATCCACACATACAGAAATTTGAAGGAGAGTTAGTATTTAAGGATGAATAAATTTTGGGGCCCTAATAAGGCAACCAAATCCAACCATATCTCTTAGTTTATTCTTTGAATTAATTTAGTGTATATGTTTATTTGTTAAAATCAATCAGTCTCTGACAATTTCCATCTTAAATAAAATATTCATATTAGTTAAAAATTGGCTCAATGTAACATTTTTTATAGAAGTAAGCATGGAAGCATCATTTCATACATTTTAAAAATTAGAGTTATGTTCGTGCTCAAAGGCTAGATCAAAGTTCCAAAATCTGAACATTGAATTATTGGTAAAAATAATGGACTCCTAGAAATTAAGGCATCTAAAGGTCAGTACTTGACTGAACTCCTAATTTTTGATGAATGAAAATTAATGTAATCATCTCTTTGTAAATTTTGAGATGTGTGATGGGACTTTGCCAAAAATCTGGGTATATAAATACAGGATAATTATATTTATATATGATTTAATCAATTATATGTAGAGATTAAAATTTTCATTATTACTGAAAGCAATGAGGAAGGAATCTATCTTTTGTTACTTGAAGAGGTTTATAAGGTGAGAATCTAGTGAGCAGTTAAAAGATGAGTGGCATAATTTATAATGGTGACATATTTTACCTTTAGCAAATAGAGCAGTGTTTACTCATGAAGAAAGCAAAAAAAAAAAAAAAGCAATTAATTTGCAGATTCACATCTTGGTGATATTTCCTTATAGATCTTGACAGAATTTTCCAGCAAAGACAACTGTATCTGTACAGGTATTTATATTAATTCTATTGTCTCTGAGGCTCTGTTTAAATGTATTAACATAGTCGTTATTTAACATTACCTAACAAAAAATGTTGAGTATACCTGACCATGAAAATTCATTGTATCCTAGAAGTGATGAAAATGTCACTTTCTCTTCTCATTCCTCTCTCCTTTCTCATTCATTATTTCAACATACATTCATCATGAAAAAAGTTAATTTTCACTTTTAACTTTTATATTTGTGGTATGAGTTTAACTCCTAGCAAGTTGCTGTTTATGAATTGAAATTTTTGTAGTTAACAGTGGTGTCTTTTGTGTATTTTCATGTACTTGGTCATTTTGATATTCAAAGTATTTATTCTATGCATGCAAGTGATTATTACTTTTCCTTTGAGTTATCTATCCTGTTAATGATAAAAGGTGGTATGGCAAATAATCATCTTTTTATTTTCACTTAAATTCACAATATTATTGGCTACCATATCTTTTAAAAGAAAGAAAAACTAAAGTTTAAAATATGTATTATTAATTTTTTCATTTGGTAATTTTCTGCCAGAAGATTGGATTAACTATGCACAGTATTTTAGAAATATTTCTATATGAACATCTGAGTCAGCATTTTCCTGGTAGGGGAAAGAAACTGATGGTTTGTTTATTGAGATTATATTAGAACAGTAAATTAGGTTTGGAAACATTGACAATTTTCTTTTTTAAAGATTTTATTTATTTTTATTTTTAGAGAGGGAAGGGAGGGAGGGAGGGAGAGGGAGAGAAACATCAATGTGCGGTTGCTGGGGGTTATGGCCTGCAACCCAGGAATGTACCCTCGCTGGGAATCGAACCTGGGACACTGAAACATTGACAATTTTATGCCACTGAGTTTTCCTATACAAGACTATGTTATATCTTTCCATGTTTTAAATTCTGCTGAAGTATTTAGATCATCCAAGAGTATTTAAAATTTTTCCTCAACTAGGCTTTGAATGTCTCTGGTTTCATTTGTTTTCATATTTATTTATTTATTTTATTTTATAGCCTTATTATAATAGGCAGTTTCCCTAGTGACATTCCAAGGTAGTTGCTGAACTCTAAGTCATTTTTCTCAGAGCACACACACACACACACACACATACACACACAAGCAATAAAAGCAGTATGTGATTTAGTAAGCACCTATTGTACGTAAAATTTATGTTTTCATTTGTGAAGAAAAGAATAGATGATATACAATTCATTTGCATATGTTAATATAGGGATCCTAATAATATAATCAAAATCACCAATGGTCCTTGATTTAAAAAAAAGTTTGGGGGGTTTATCTTGTTTTATGTTGTTTTTTTGTTGTTGTTGTTTCTTCCTCAAAACACTGAATCAGAATTTCTGAAAGTGAAGCTCAGATTTCAGCATTTTCAGTAAGCTTTCCAAGTGGTTTTTACAGGTTGAGAGCTCTTTTAAAAGGCATACATGTGTGGATTCACTTGAAAAGTTCTCTAAAACCGGTTAGAATGACCATTAATTTGTGATACTTTGAAAGTAAAAAGAGGACATTATCAAAAATTATTACTAAAGATAAATTATTTATATCAGGGACCTCCCAGACAAACCAAAAAAACTGTTATTTTAGTAAGAGCTGAATACTAAGACACATTTTAAGTATGAAATCCAGGCCAGACAAAAAGTTTTGGGTGCATCCTAGACTGCTGGCTTCCTATTTCCCCTCCTCATGCCCCATGAGCACCACAGACTATGCCTCCACATTATTGCTAAAGCCAGCACCACTGTCCTGGACCAAACCCTCATCACTGATCTTCCACATCATAGTGTCGTGCTTCTGTCTGCTCTTGCTCTCTCAATTTTTGTTTCTCCCATTCTTTCTCCCCAACTGATGCCAGAGTAATGATGCATAAATTACTATTCTCTTATTATGCTTGAAATCAATAAATGTTTTGACATGATTTAAACTATAACAATGAGCAGAATAAACAATAAAATCAAAGTAGACCATAATAATATTGATATGAATAATAAATTATTTAATGGGGAAAAACAGTGTTATTTACCTGGTACACACCTTAGTTAAAATACCAGCTGGCAACAGCTCTCAAGCTTTCAGGTGCTCCTTGCCCATGGCAGGGCCACCCTGACACCTGCCCTCGGAGCCTGCGTGACATTCCCACAATCTGGCAACAAACAAGGCTAAGCCTGGCATGGCCATGTCCTCCTGGAAAAGTTCTAATGCGTCAGTGCCAGTGTTGGACTAGCTAGAAGTATTTTTAATATCCACCCTTAGAATAAATAATTTCCTTTTCATGGTACACAAGATTCCTCATAATCTAGCTTTTTCATTCCTCGTCAATTCCATGGTCCAGCTCCTCCACTGTATGCTTCACTGCTCTGAAAAATGACATCTTCTCCCTTGTCTTCCTGTTTTTGCATCTGCTTCCTGAACCACTCTCTTTTCTACCTCCCTTCCACGTAACTCTTACTTTTATTGTTTGAATCTCAGCCATATATATATATATATATATATATATATATATATGTAAATGTGTGTGTATATATATATATATATGTAAATGTGTGTGTGTATTTCATGATGGTCTTCCTTAGTCCCTGCAGATTTGAATACTTTTCCTAGGCTCATATTTCACTTTGGACATATCTCTCAATCAGTAATTCTTAAATGTGGCTATTTTTAAAACATGTCTCTTTATTTTCTAACAGTTATATTCTCAAACCCTGGATTTTCATGTATATTTATTCCCCATCCTTAGCACTTTTCCTGCATGTAGTATATGTCAATATATGACACATAAAGGATGAAGAATGAATAAAGAATGCTTATTTGAAAGAGTACATGAATGAAAAAAAAGATGGATAAAATCAGTCGGAGAGGGATTTCATGAATGTGATGCATTCTGAGCTGAACTTCAAAGGAGTAATAGATATGGTTGATTGGAGACAAGGGAGATTTGCATTCCCAATGAAGTCAGCGACAAAAGCAAAGCACAGGAAGAGAAATTAGTACATAGGTGAGTAAAGAACGGCAATATTGGGTAAGCAGATGATATAGAAGAAAGAGAATTACTCCAAAACATTTTGTACCAGTTTGAGGAGTTTAGAGCTATACCACTGAACCAGTAAATTCAAAACCTTAGGTCCTCATAATAGGCTTAGGTTTGGAACACGTGGCAGTTTACTCTTCTCTGGGGCTTGGTTCCAACTCTACACAATGTTACCATCTGTGTCTCAGAAAGATGTAAATCTAGGTTAAGCATTAACCAATCTCCCTGTGCTTGTACTTCCCAAGCTCATCCTGTTCTTTCAAAGGTCAGCTGATAGCTATTTGGGTCTGCTGGCTCATTGTCCCTTCAAAATGTGGCTCTTTGTCAAATGTTAATCCCCCTTAAATAAAGGCCCAAGGAATAAAGAAATCCATTATTTAGTGATTTGTGTGGATGTTGCTGCACCTGGCACTGGCTCCTTGCTCTTTGGCATGTGACCTTTTATGTTTGTTTTAATAATTCACTGGTGTTCAAAGGCCCTCTCTGACTCAATAGAAGCCAGTCCTTGTGGGTGTATTTTTTAGCCCTCAATAAGGAAGACACCTCATCTGCTTTTAATATGAAGCTTATGGGTTGACTGCAGTTATCTATTTTTATTTTTCCCTTTCTCAGGTAAATGATTACTCCAAGAATACTCATAGCCATAGTGAAAGCGGTATCACCTTCATCAGGTTAAATAAATTTTAGCCTGTGATTTTATTTCTTTCCAGTTTCATAAAATTGAAAGTAACATATGTTCATTTCACTATGATCTTAAGCAAAAGCAAAAGTTTTTACGACAGTGGGATTCCTGCCTAAGGATGGACAACGAATTATAATTACAGATTCACACATATGAATAACTAGCGCTGATCCCTCTGTGTGGTGTCAGATCATCTTATTTACTCAAGTGATGCTGTCCTTGGCAAATTTCTTTCTTATATGGGGTAAAGAAACCATTCTTCAGCCTGCCAGAAAAATTTTTAGATAGAATCACTGCATACTGTCTTCCAGTTTTCAAATTTTTCTTTCGTCCTGAATTGGGTCTTCAGGTGATTTATCCACATGTTCCTACTGGCTGAAGTGTGCTCTCCCTCCACCCCCAAATCTAGAGAAACATTCTGGGGTTTTTTTGTCATCACTCTGAAATACCACAGGGGACCTGTGTCCTGGTATGACAGGAGCACCATCGGTTTTATTTTATCGTTGTTGTATTTTTTTAATTTTTAATTACAGTTGATATACAATATTATATGTTTCATGTGTACAACTTAGTGATTAGACATTTATGTAACTTGTGGCCTGATAAGTCCGGTACTCATATGACACCATCCATAGCTATTACAGTATTATAGATTAATTCCCTGTGCTGTAATTTATAAGAAAGATACTATTTTTGTAAGCATGGTTCTCCAGTTTTGAACCTGGTTTCAGTTCACCCAATTGTCCTTCATTTTAATGCCTAGTCTACTTTTTTAAACTCCTCTCTACCAGCTTCAAGGTCAGAAGGGTTTTCTTCTGCTAAGAGCACTATGAACGCTCGATGAAGATCGCATTCCTCTTCCCTGATGATGCTCCAGTTGCATGGGACATCCTAATGCTTGTCAGTGAAAGCTCAGGCCCGCCATAGGGTTGTTATACTTTCTGGACTCTACCCAGATTGCTCTATCCTGCAGCCCAGCCCTCATAGCTTCATGGCTAGCTTCCTCATACCTTTCAGATTTTAACTCAAATATTACCCCTTTAGAAAAGCCTTTCCTGGCTCCCCTAGTCTGCACTGCATGAGTAGGCTCAAGACAAATTTGTTAAATAAATGCCTGGATGAATCCGTTATTACATGTGTTATACCTTAGGAAATTAAGACATGTTGGAAGTACTGGGAAGGTGTGGATGAGATGAAAAAGTCAGAAATAGATATCGAGTATCCACATTTGTTCAGCATTTTACAGTTCACAAAGCAACTTCGCATGTATCATTCGAAGTTTTAAATTGTATTATGGAAAACTAGTGTTACTATCTCCAATTTACAAGAATGGAGGCTTAGAAAAGTTAAAAAATATTTCAAGGTCATGGAGCTAATAGAGGTCAGAAGTTAAAATATATTTTCATCTAAACATTCAAAATTTTGTCTTTCATAACATGTTGGAGTCCCCGGACTTAAACTTAAGATTTGAGAGAATAAAAATTCTAGGTAAAATGCAAGCAGTATTAGGGGAATGACAATGATCACAAGTGGGACACGGTTATGCGTATTCACTCACCTTCCCTGTTACAGAAAACATTACGTGCAGTCCTTTGAGCTGACTCCAGTGGAGCCTCTTCCTAGCTATATCACTAACTGCTACCTCTGTGTATCACTAACTGCTAACTCCATGTTTTCTCTTCCACAGATGGAGATAATTATAGTATACATTCCATAGGGTGGTTGTGAGAATTAAAGCAGTTTATATATGTAAAGATTTAGGTCATTCCCCAGCACAAAGTAACGCTCAATACGTGAACACTCCTGTTATGATTTTTGCTGTTGTTGGTCATAGTATTATTTTACATGTTTATTTACTAAAGACCTTCTCTCTTCTCAAAGAATATGAAAAGCATGAGCTATGTGGTTGTTTTATTTGTAATTAATTTTTTAATATCATTAATTGCCTGGAAAGAAGATCAAGTCTGAATTGGCACTAGGCTTCCTTTGTACCCAGGAAACCACAATCGTCATCAAGTCCTCAGGACCCCAGGAGAGTCCTCTTAAAGGACTCTCGTTGTTTACATGGGACACTTTAGCACTGTCCAAATGAAATTAGCAATAATTTATGTCAGTTTAAGGGTTAATTCTAATGTCTCAGGAGACCTTCACCTTCTCATCTGAGAAGAGTTTTGCTTTCTCTCTGATTACCACTTTTAGGCCAATACTCCAGCACTCTTTACTAAGAATACTTTCTCCAATTATGCTTTATTATAAATATAATTTAAGGAAGGAACACACTGTTTTCTTTAGTTAATTCCTCTTTAAAGTGCTCTGTAGATTTCGACCTCTTCACTAAGCACTAAGTCAAAGACTATTCCATTTGCTAAAAAGTTTTTTTTCTCTATCATCTCAGTCATGCCTGTATCTAAATCCTTAAGGCTAAATAAGTGGATTATTAAAATTCCCTGGTAACATCTTAGTATAATCACGTGTATGCAATTTATAACTGCGTTTTACCAAATGCAGTAATGTCACCAGGATACATAAGTAGTCTTGAGGAAATGTGAGCCCAGGTAGTTTTATGGGAATCCTCTAACTCCAAGTGTGTGCTCTTTCCTGAAAATGATATTTATGACCACGTATCTACAGTTCCTTGGGATATGTGTTGATTGAAACTTTGTACTGATTTACCTTTCTCAACTTTCCATTTATGATTATGTGCTCCCTCTTAAAAAGTACCTCTCACACATCTTACATGGTGAGTTGCCACAGATGTAGAACCTCTAAGA